>NC_059161.1:38165369-38790369 GCF_019923935.1 Bubalus bubalis
CACAGCAGATCTCTGTTCCTCAGTGCCACCCGTATTCCCCAAATGACCCCTACGTGACCAAAGTCATACTCAGGGGGATGATTCATTCACAGTGCAAGACAGACCAAAGGGTTTTCGTGTAAGAAGAGTTCATAAGGTTCACCGATGTAGTTTCAGAGTCCACACTGCAGCTAACCTTTGAGAAACCACCACTTGGCAAGTTTTAGTGTAGTATCAAAGGAGAATAGCCACCATTATCTGCAAAGGTTATTAAAACTGTCCTCTCTTCTCCAACTACACTTCTGTGGGAAACTGGTTTCCTTCATAGACTAACGTAGTAGAATCTGCCTGCAATTCGGGAGACCCAGGTTCGATCCCTGGGTTGCAAAGATCCCTGGAGAAGGGAATGGCAGTCCACGCCAGTATTCTTGTCTGGAGAATCCCATGGACAGAGAAGCCTGGCAGGCTACAAGTCCGTGGGGTCCCAAAGAGTCGGACACAACAGAGCAACTAACAGTTTCACTTCACTAAACAACACATCAGCAAGGACTGGATGCAGAAGTGCATCTGAGAATCCGGCTACTCTCGCTAAGTTGGATATTAAAGAAACTTGCAAAAATAAAAAGCAATGCTACTCTTCTCACTAAAATTTTGTTTTGGAAAATACAGATATTCTCATAAAAATATGCTCTTAATGTTATCATATAATGGATTTATCATTCTTTTCTTGCCCCCCATTAAAAAAATTCAAGTATAGTTAATTTACAATGCTGTGTTAGCTTCAGGTGTACAGCAAAGTGATTCAGCTTGTTCAGATTCTTTCCCATTATAGGTTATTACAAGACACTGAATATAATTCCCCATGCGATACAGTAGTAGGTCCTTGGTGTTTCATGGTTATCTTGAATGAATTCATAAATATGTTTTTAAAAATTTCTGTGTTTTAATTTATAATATGGAGACTATTGATCACCATAACTCACATCAGCCAAAGCTCTTTGGGATCCTCAATACTTTTTACGAGTGTAAATAGGTGCTTGACCAGCAGTTTGAGAGCCACTGGCTTGGGACAGTGGGACAGAGAGAAAAAGGAGCAAAGAATACGATGTGGCTGGGCTCTGTGGAGCGGGGCTCAGCTGGAATCAGTCTCTGCCCCCGCAGCTGGCCTTGAACTGGGTGAGGGCTGCATGCTCAGCACTGCCAGGGCATTTGAGAATTCCACATCCCATCCGAGGGCGAAAGATACAGCATTGGGCAGCATGGTGACTGAAGAAGATGGTACCAGCAGGTATTGAAAAAACAACTCAGAGGTCCTGGAGGGGAAAAGGGAGAGTGAAAGGAGGCGGCCACTTTCACCCTGGGCTTGAGCAGGGTCTAGCCCTGTGGGGCGACAGTCCAGGGATGTGGGCAAGGTGGCCTCTAATAATGTAGGGCCTGAGCCCCACTGCCCCATCAGAATGTAAAGAGGAACTGTTGGAGGGGGTGCCCAAGAATTTAGAGCGGAGCAGGGATTCTTGCCACCTGTGTGCAATTCACAGAATGCTCTGGGCCCCTTCCCAGGGACGTGTTAATTATCTTCCCCCACTGGTCCCGTGGGCAACCAGGCTGGAAATGAGCAAAAGTCAGCTCCAGCTCACTTCACTCTGCTCTGCCTGGGAAAACCAGTGGTCCTCAGCCCTGAGCTTGGCTCTGGTGCAGAGATGTGGAATTTTCCAGGAAAACTTCAAAATCATCACTGAGAGGAGAAGGCATTTGAAAACTACCTTGAAGAGGAGAAAGAAATGAAAGGGCACACCAGGCTTATGCCTAGGACCCCGGGGCTAGGGAAGCAAAAGCTGAAGCTGTGTGTTTTCATCTCATGCACAGAGTCCTCAGAACAGTACTCAAACTTGACCTGGGGCCCCAGGTCATGCCCTCCTCTTGAGACTTGAAGCTCAGGGATCCCCAGGCCCTATGGCTTCTGCTGAGTGCGGCACCTAAGAGGGCATCTCTGGACATTCAACCTGCTGAATGTCTACCTTGAGTCCTTACCATCTGACACCCTGAGTGGAGGCTCAGGGGGAAGTACCCTAACAGACACACTTGCAGGCCAACCCAACCTACAGATTGCACCAAGAGCTGGCTTTGTACAGGCACCACACTACATGCTAGGGGTCCTCAGGGGCAATGGCAGAAAGCCCTCCACCCTCACAGGTCTCTGTTCTTAGAGAAGTAACAGGACAACTACAACTCAGTGGGACAGGCACACGGACTGTGAAGAGGAGGGAAAACAGAAAGAAAACCCTAACTTAGTCTTGTGTAATCTGGGAAGGCTTTTGGGAGGAGGTGGCATCTGGAGGACCCAGAAGAAGAGACAGCACAGTGTAGGTAGTAGGAGCCTGGGCTACAGAGGACAGACTTGGGTTTGAATCCTACTTCTTAACTCTGTGATCCCAAGTGATGGCCCCCTCCTCTATAAATCAGAGATGTTATTAGTACCTGCCTCATAGGGTTGCTGAGGGATTAAGTAAAATAATGCAGGTAAAGAGTATGACACAGGGCTTAGCACGTACTAAGAACTCAATACAAGTTGTTGTGCAGTTGCTAAGTCATGTCCAACTCTTTGCAACCCTATGAACTGCAGCACACCAGGCTTCCCTGTCCTTCACTATCTCCCAGAGTTTGCTCAAATTCATATTCATTGAGTTGGTGATGCCATCCAACCATCTCATCCTCTGCCACCCCCTTCTCCTCCTGCCCTCCATCTTTCCCACCATCAGAGTCTTTTCCAAAGAGTCGGCTCTCCTCCTCAGGTGGTCAAAGTATTGGAGCTTCAGCTTCAGCATCAGTCCTTCCAGTGAATATTCAGGGTTGAGTTAACTGTTGTATTTATAACCATGCAAAGCTCTGTTCTCACTCCTGACGGGCCCACCCTGGTCAGAGCCCCAGACCAGCCCATACCAGGGGGAGCTGCCAGCCCAGAGCAGAACTGATAGACCCCTGACCCTCTCAGCCTCAACCTCTGACCCTTTCCATATATACAAGGAAGCGGAGGAGGGATACCCCCGGAGACTGGTCGAGCGGGTGATAGGCAGAGATGGCACTGCCCACCTCTCCTGAGCCTGAGGGGTACTGAGCACAACTCAGTGCTGATCTTCAGGACTATCTTCCAGCCCAGAAACTCCAAGTCACCTGCCTGGGAAGAAGCAGGAAAAAAAAAAAAAAAAATCCCACGGCCATGCCCTCCCCTGGAAAAAAAAAAAATTCTAGGAAACAAAATACAACGACATCTTTTTATTTTGTTTTTTTCGGTAATTATACTAAAGATGAAAAACTCATAATAAACATCTCCCAGTCCCCACCTGCTAACAGTAATTATAATAGACTCAACAATAAATGGTAAAGCAGGGCAGAGCTGCATCTCGGGAATTCTCTAGGGCATGTGGATTAGCTCGGAAAGCCTGAATGATTAAAATACACTAATTAAAATTTTGTGTTCCTTGGTAACTCGTCTGCCTGGGCCCCTGGTGTTGGCAAAATGGGAATTAACGTGACAAAAGCAACACAGAGGGTTTTTGTTTTAAATAAAGAAAAAAGGAGAGAGAGAGAGAGAGGGAGAGGGGAAGATCTATATAAACAAGTTAGACACCAGGAGACAAGAAAGGCGAGGTGGTTCTCTCTCCTTTTCTAACTGGAGCACCAGCATACTTGGGACAGGAAAGTGTAAGAGAGAGGGTCGGGGGCTTGGAGGGGAGTCCCTTTGCCTGCCCTGGGGTCCCGTGGGGGGCACAGGGAGCATGTGTCCAGGGGTCACTCTTGAAAAATAATTACTGGAGAGAAGAGGGTGGGAGAGGGAGAAGACGGAGCAGCAGGCGCCCACCCAGTCCGGCTTTCCAACGGCATTCCTCCAGGGCGGGCCACATACCCCCAACTCCCCGCCCCGCGGCCAACGGGACCCTGGGAGGACGCAAGGGAGCTTCTACCCCATTGCAGTTGCACAAAAGAAATTGAACACTTTTGAGTTGCCCTTAGCAACCTAATTGCATCAGTACATTGCACACAGGAGCCAAAGTAACTGAATTTTGATGAAAAGACGGCGGTAATTTACGGCATCACAAAATTAGTTGTCATGGCGACGGGTTAATTACATCTCAAATTAACAATGCAAGTGTGGTGAAATTAAATATAAATCATATTTTCTGCATAAATTATAGGGGTTGATTAGACCGGGGCTCTGGGAGAGGGAAAGGTTGAGCCGCCACGGGTCCCAAGCTGCATTCTGAGCTGACGAGCGAGGCGCCTGCAAGCGCGGGCGCGTATGGGGAGCTCTTGGAGGGGACGGGGGACCGGTGGAGTCAGGCGCCAGGGCTGCCGGGGGCTGCCTCCCTCTGCTCTCCCTGCCACTCGCAGGCTCAGCTGGCTCCTCGAAGCGCCAGGGCTGTCCCCAAAGTTTGCTTCTGTTTGGATCAAACTTCGCATGGGGGCGGGGGTGGCCAGGCAGGAAGCAGGGCTGGCTGGTGCCTCTCAGCTGAGTGCCAGGGACAGAGGTTGTACCTTCACCCGACCCCACTGACTTCCAGTTTCTGTGCCCCGAGCCCTCAGAGAATTCACCACAGATGGCCGGCTTAACCCCGCTCTCTTCAGTTAAACAGGGTCAAATGGTTTCTGAGTCACCAGCATCTGCCTACCAGGGGACAGGCCTTGTGTCACCCGGCACTCAAATGCGCATGGTCAGGGCTGCACCAGGTGGGCAGTGTGCTTTGCAGGTGCCCGGGGCAGCCAGGGCCAGCAGCCTGTGGTCTCGGGCGGCGGCAGGCACATCTGGCTGCAGAAAGTGCTTTACCGGCTGGCCAGCTCTGATTAGGCAACTATGCTCCCAACCCCATGCCACTCGCTCGTACCCCAGGGTGAGGCAGCTTGACCCTGCCTTCCTTGAACGGGGAAGAATGGCTGAGAGTCAAAGGCAGAGGAGACCCCACAGAGCACCGTGTCTGGGTCCCCTGGTACCCTGACTGGCACTATCCTGCCCAAGTTGTGGGAACACCAAAGAGGCTGGGGCTGGAAAGTGGTGTGTGAATGCTAAGTCGTTTCAGTTGTGTCCGACTCTGTGTGAGCAACCCTATAGACTGTGGCCCGCCAGGCTCCTCTGTCCGTGGGATTCTCCAGGCCTAGAATACTGGAGTGGGTTGCCATCCAAGGATCTTCCTGACCCAGGGATCGAACCTGCATCTCTTACACCTCTAGCACTGGCAGGCGGGCTTTTTATCTGGGAAGCCCTATGGAAAGTGGAAGGAGCCCAGATGCCCACGCCTGGGTCCCACCCACCTGTCGCTGATGGGCAGCACTTCTAGGCCCTGACATCAGGCACTGCTGGACCAAGTTCTGCTTGGTCAGACCAGGCAGCTTTCCCACAATACTGGGTCCACAGACGCTCAAGAAGCATGCTTCTCTCCTCCTGTGCCTGGCCTTGTTTCTTGGGTTCTGGAGAACACAGAGGAGAACTCCATTTGCTACCTGGACACAGGTATCATGAGGCAATACACCAGGAGTTACAAACTTTCATGAGCAGTGAATCACTGGAGAAGCTCATTAAACCCGTTAGGTCCTCAGGCCCCTGCTTCAGAGGTTCTGATTCTGGATTTGGAAGGACCCAGAATCTACATTCTTAATCTGCTCCACCACCACTCATTGGAAAGACTGATGCTGAAGCTGAAACTCCAATGCTTTAGCCACCTGATGCAAAGAGCAAAAGACCCTGATGCTGGGAAAGATTGAAACCAAAAGGAGGAAGGGGTGACAGGATGAGATGGTTGGATGGCATCACCGACTCAATGGACATGAGTTTGAGCAAACTCTGGGAGATGGTGAAGGACAGGGAAGCCTGGTATGCTGCAGTCTATGGGGTCACAGAGTCAGACACAATTGAGTGACTAAACAACAACCTGCTCCACAAGGGAATCTGAGGCTGGCAGTCCCTGTAAGTCCCCCAATTAGGAAGCACCAGCAACACCGTTATTAGTCCCATTTTGCAGATGAAGAAATTGAGTCCCAGTGAGGTTAAGTCACTTTTGAAAACAGACCAGAGCTGAGATTCAAAACTACCTCTGAGGTGTTCCCCATCCCATGCAATGCCCCGCTCAAGGCTGTGTCAGGCACCCTGCCAGGCCACATGGGAAATAGGGACCAGTGAACCATAAACTTGTTCCCAAGGAGTACACAGCCCAGTGGGGACACAGAGGGGCAAGCAAAAAGCAAGGCCAAACATGTCCAATCCATCACTAAGGGACAGGGATGTGGGCATGGGAGCCAAGGTGGGGACAAAGGGAAGGCAGGGACGAATATGCCCCGTCAGCCAGCCCAGGGGAGGAGGCGCTCCCTCGGGGTCCCCAAGCCGGCTGCATGCCCAGTGGGGCTGAGCCACACTTCACCTGGCCCAGGTGGGAGGAATTTCCTGAAAGGCTTCTGCAGAGAGATGGGGCAAAGGAAGGAAGAGAAGGCCCTTGGCGGTCCCCCTGACCACGGATGTGCATGTACAACTCATGAATATTTTAGTGGCCATTTATTTATCCCTGCACCACCCAGCTGCTGGGGCCACGGACCCAAGGTGGATAAATATAGCCATGGGGCGATCAATGAGGCATCCGCTCCCCTCCTCCCCCTCCACCCCCCAGCCACATCCATTAGGCCCCTTGTTCCCACAACCTGCTGGCTGGGCACCTTGTCCTGCTCAATTGGTTTCCGATTTTCATTAGCGGTGGAGGCACAGCCCAGCTCCAAGCCTGGGCGTCCCCCTCACCCTCCTCTGCCCTCCCTCCTTGGGCTGGGCATGGAGCCCAAGGCAGCTGTCAGCCTGGAGGGGCCTTTCAGAGAGCCCAACCCACCAGAGTGGGAGAGCAGGGAGGTGCAGGGCCCCCGCGGCCAGACTTCACTTCACGGGCTGGCCCCGCTGTGCAGCACAGAGGGTGGTGGGGTTTCCTGAGGACTCCAGCAAAGGTGACGTGGTGATAGAAAGCTAAGGCTCTCTTTTGCTCATCCTGAAACTTCTGGGGCACCTCCAATGCCTTACATCTCGGGGAAGTCTGAGAAGGAGTTCCATTGGCTATAGAGTTGGGTTCCTGAGGCTACCACAAGGGGACCCTTGTTCCTCTGGGCTGGAAGTTACACACAGGCCACCCTGGCCTCCTGTCCTCCTGAGCCATCCTGAGCCTGGCTCCAACTTACCATCCAAAAGAATAAGAGTGGGCTGCTGCGCTCTCTTTTAGGGCCTCAGATCAGACTGGAAGGTGCCAGCCAATTCCTGGCCCCTGCTCCTCAAGCAGGCTGGGGCTCAGCACCTGGGGGCACTGTGTCCAGCCAGCCACTGACTCCAGGGGCAGTCTCAGCCCTGACAGGGTCCTGCTACCAACTCTTCCCCCCACTCACTCATTCCACAAACAGTTCCTAAACTCCACAGTGTGCCAGACATTGTCCCAGGGTTACAGCTGTGAATGAGACAGACCCAAATCCCTGCCTTCATGAGGTTTAGCCTTGGCGGGGGTGGGGGTGAGATGGGGGTGGGAGGTGGGGGCAGACAAATAATTCAGTAAACAACTAACGAGTTTAGAGGAGGATAAAACAAGGGACTTAATAGAGAGTGACAGAGGGGACAGGTAGGGTGACTGCAGCTACCTCTGAGGAGGTGACATTTGAACCAGAGATACAGTGAATGATTAAAGGGAACACGGCAACTTGGCCTTCTGGTTAAGGAAGGTGGGAAGGCAGGTGGGAAAGGTCTCAGGCCCGGGAGTTGGTTGACACAGGGGAAGATGCCAGAAGGAGCACCCACAGACCCCTTCCTTTGGTGCCAGGTGGCCAAAGGCTTAGGCCAGTGGCTGGCAGGCTGGTAGAGCATCAGCATGGGCTGGGGAGGGGTAGGAGGGGAGGAAGGACAATGGCTGGCAGACGACCAAGGGCTCAAGGCCACCTGCCTGCTGGCTGTGAATACAAGCCCTCATCCAGAGCCACCACCAGGACAGGAGGGAGGCCGGCCAGGCCTGCATGGGTCCTGCCTGCATGGGAGCTGCAGGGTTGTGGGGTGACCAAGGGTCAGGCTGTCTTCAGCCCCTTGACTCCACCTGAGCCAGCTCCAGAGACAAGAGCCTTGACTCTCTGGTCCCTGTCCATTCCCAGTGAGGACACAAAAGGTGGGGTGCGAGGTGAGGGGAAAAAATCAGGCATAAATCCCAGAGGGAGATGAAGAGGGAGGCAGGCCTGTGCCTTTAAAAGAATTTTCATTTAAAGGCTCTTCTCTCTTCCACCATTTCAGTGATCTATATGCAAATATGCTAATGCATGCAAATTAAGACACCACTTTTAGTCCCAATTTAATAGAAAGCATTAAAATACCATTTTTTTTTCCAAAAAACTCCATATGCATGAAGGAAGGATTTTTTTTTTTTTTTTTTTTTTTTTTACTTTTCGCTAAAGTCACATTCCGGCAGCAATTTTATGCTGTCAAAATGTTCTCAACAAGGGGAGATTTGACTGGCTTCTCTGAGAGACAGTCATAGGAAGCCTGGGCTCTGCTTCTCCTGAGTTTTTCTTTTCTGTTTTAATTTGGAAGGGGTGTAGGAAAGAAGGACAGAAAAAGAGAAAAAAAACAACAAGACACCCAAGAGTCTTTTGAAGGGTGCGTCTGTTTTCAGGCCGGGCACCAATCCTCTTCTGTGTAAAGTGTGTTAAACTCATAGCTGCGGGAGCTGTGTGGGCCCGCAATCTGGTTGGGGGTGTTTGTGGTCACTTCTGCTCTCTGGAGCCGGTCAGATAAAGCTTGCAGTGCCATTCTGTGTGTGCTACTGGCAGGAACATCCTCCCAGGGGCCTGAACCACTTGGGAGGGCAGTGCCTTTGGTGAGGATGCAGGAGGACAGGAGGGCATGGGGGGAGGGGGGAGAGGGAAGGGAGGGGGGAGGGGAGGGGAGCATGGGGAGGGGCAGGGGCAGGGGAAGGGAGGGGGCGTGGCTGGCGTGGCCCAGCTCAGTAGCCCCAGCTGCACACGGAGGGCTGTCTATTTTCACTCCATTCGCTGCTCTGTAATTAAACTCACTGCTTCCACTTGGGCTACCAGACATTTCCCAGAGCACCCCTCACTCCCACTGGACCCATTCCGCCTTCTTCCAGCCTTCTGGGCCACTCTGTCCATCCAAGCATCCTTCAGGAGATTTCAGATCTGGGATCCGAAGGGCCTCTGACAGAACAAGGGCATCAACCCCCAAACCTCGTTGCAGTCCACCCTTCCCTTCTTCAGGCCCTGTTTCTGGGGTTCCAGTTCCTGATGAGAAATCAGTACTCCAGCATGTGAGTTTTGCCAGCAATTTCGCTGTTCCTCTCCTTCCTGGCTCAGGGCCTGACCTCCGGGAAACTGCAACGTTCTCTGAGCCCAGCCGGGTTCCTCCCGAAAGGTGACAGCCTCTCACTGAGAGAAAGGAGCAAAGGTCAAGTGGGTGCCACCTTCGTGGGCCAGGCTTGGCCCCGGGTCCCAGTGAGTAGCCCTTTTACAGTCAAGGGAAACAACGCCTACCGCCAAATCCTGGGGAAGGGCCAAAGCTGGTCACGTGTTGGCTCAGTCACTCTTTTCAGCGTCCGCATAGACAAGAATGACCCATTCCAGATTACAAATACGGAGAAGCAAGGCTCAGAGAGGTGAGGCCACCTGCTTCAGGTCTCACAGAAACTGTTGGCAAGAGGCAGAGTGAAGCCTGTGTGCCATTCTCGCTCCCAGAACCAGCTGGAAGTTTGGAGGCTGTGCCTCCCACCCCAGTTCACACACCCCCAGCGCGTGAGGAACCCTGATGCCCCACTGGGGGCTTCAGCTCCCCATCCGTAGAATGGGAGAGGGCGGGCACAGCCATCTATGGTTCCTTCTGGCTCCATCTGTTCCCTACTGTATAACAGATGGAAGAGAAACAAGGGTGGGGTAGGGGTGTCCCCCAGCCGGGCAGGGAGGCAGACTGGCTCCCCAGGGCTGCCCCATACTGTGTTAGAGGCCCTGCGAGCAGTGGCCAGGAGGTCAGGCAGAGCTCAGGAAGGTGGGGAGAGAAATTGAAAACTGAGGATAGGAGGTGCTTAACGAAATCAGAAAAGTACTTAGACTGTGTCTTCAGGACTGAGAGCAGAAGCCCCATTCTAGGGGAGTGCTCAAAGGAAAAAGCAAAGACAAGAAGAGAGAAGACTGGCTGGCATGGGTCCCGAGGCTGGGAGTGGGAGGAGGGTGAACAGGACAGACAGGAGGGCTTGGGGTGATGGAGGGGGCTTTGTGTACATGTTTCTCCAGCGAAAATGCAAAGGCAGGAGAGGGGAGCGGTGCTGGGCTGGCATGATGGGGCCCGTTGAGCAGAGCCATGGTGGAAAAAAGAGATTTAGATATTTACGGCAAATAACATTTGTTGGTGCCAAACTCCTGGTTTTATTGTCGGGGGAGAAAACAAACCCAACCACCGAAACTCGTCCTCAACTGAGAATCCACACAGAGGCAAGCGATTTCCCCATCAAACCAGTTTTATTGGATATAAATATCTAATTATTCGTAGCAGGCCCTGGAATGCCAGACATTTTGCAGCTTTTATAACATGTGTAGGAGTCTTTATAAATGACATATACACACACATATACACACACACATATATAGTTATATATTAACAAACCTGATTTGAATTTCATCGGAATTATTTTTTGCTTAGTGGGTAGTTTTTTTTTTTTTTTTTTACAAATCCAGAAAAGCTAGAATGTTTTCAGTGCTGCTCACACTTTCTTTGTGCAGGGGGCATTTTATGAGCCCTAACATGCCTGACCTAGAAAGCTCCGGGGAAAGAGACCCCCGCACCACTTTGCCGTGACCCACACGTCCTTCCTTCTGCCCCCCATGGCCACTGGGCACTTCGGCAGTGCACACTCACTTGCTCACAGCACTTTACAACCACAGGACCCATGGCTGCAAGTCAATACCTCACACATGACACAAACTGAGGTCCCAAGCAGACAAACAGAAGTATTGACTTTTCGAACGTAAAGCACACATCCCGTGTGTCAGCCTTCCATCCACAAGCTGTGGATGACGACAGAGTGCTGGGCAGAGGGGGCAGGAAGGGGGGAGGGGGAAGAGGAGGGAGGGGAAGTTGTCTTATGGGGAATAATGTGGATCAGCCTGTCATCTGGAGACCCATCTTCATCTAGAATTAATGCACTAAAGTTCTGTTTTTCCTCTAAATGGTTTTAAAGAGACAGTGGATTCTCGGCCCGGACATGGGGGGCTCAGTGTACAGCTGGTCCAGCCTCCGGGAAGGGAATGGGTGGCCGATTCTAGCCAAGCAAAGTGCATTATCATCCCATCCCTGCCCCGGCCCTAAACTGCTGCCACTGTGTTTTCTCCTAATTACTCTCCATGAAAAGAAGTTTAAAAGTCTCTGGCTTTCAGGGCCTCTGACCCAAAGGCTGTTATACAGAGTGAAGAACTCCAAAGCCCTTGGCTAGGCAGGATGAAGGGCAGGATAAGAGGAGCGGGTGTGCGAGGACTTGAAGATCTCTGAGCAAGATGTTTGGGTGCGGGCTGTGGGTTGGGGCTGGCAGCAGCCCCCTAGAGGAGTGCTAACAGGGGCATGCAGAGAGCACCGCAAAGGTCAGTGTTCCCCAAACAGGAGCCCCCAGGCTGCTGAAGCCGAGGACACAGGGGTGGGGGCTGGGGGAGAGGAGTTTGGAACCAGAGAATCCAGGGGAAACCCTTTGCGGGGTGGGAATCTGGATCCAGGGAAGCTGTCCAGTGAGGTCTGAGGGTTGAAGGACTCTAGTTAGACTGATACCTGGGGAGACTTTAGCCAGGGGGTGGCTGCCCGCAGGAGAAGGAAAACCCGCCACATCTCCAAACGCCCCCGACTCAGACCTACAGATTCACAGGAAGCCAGGGCTGGAGATGAAGGAGGGCCCTGGGCCTCTGCCGAGAAGCTCCTAAGAATGCCCACACATCCTCTGCTCAGAGACCCGCACTCAGGGGGATGGGCTGGGGGCTGGGGGAGCTGAGAACAAACAGCGGCAACAGGAACAGAGTTGAGCCATTTCAATTATTCATATGCCAGATGGATTCTTTTCCTGCCTTTTTTTTTCCCTATAAAAATAAGGAGGGAGGGAGTAGGTCTTATGACAATCTCCAAAATGAGGGGAAGCAGGGGCAGAGGGGAAAAAAAATAGAAATCAGAAGCCCTCCCCCCAGTTCATACCCCCCACCTGGTCCTGGAGATCCTTGATCTTTGGACAAGAGGGCAGGAGGGAGAGAATGCCTTCTGTCGGGCAGGGACTAGAGGTGTCATTCAGTTTCTCTATGAGCAGAGAGCAAGAAGCAAGGAAAATTGTTGAAGAAAGGGAGGGTGAAAGAGAGAGAATCACGGAGCCTGGGGTGGAGGGAGTGGGGGGGGCAGGCAGAAGAGGGTTCCGACCTTCTGTGAAGGATATAAAAAATCCAGCCGCCTCAGGGGACACCCAACTATCTAGCATATTGCTGTTAAAATGTCTGCAAAATTTAATACACTTGGCATGCCATCTAATCAGTCCTTGGAAACTCGGGCCCTCGCTCCCTCCTGTGATCAGACCGCTGCACAACTTCCGCCTCTGGGATTCCCACCCCCAGCCTGTCCCCCCATCTTACAGAAAGCCGATTCCCCCCCATCAACACAGCTGCTGTGGCTTTTAGGACACATCTCATCCTGAAGTTCACCCGAGGTCCAGAATCCAGAAGGTTCCCTAAGAAGCAGGTTTCCATTCTTAGCAGGGAGCGCCGAGGGTGGGGTGTGAGCTCCAGGACTTGGGTACCCAGGCTTCTCCTTCTCAGCAGGAGAGACAAAGGGCGCCGGGCAGGCATGTACTGACAAGGTCCGTGGTCCCAAGACAGGCAGGCAGGCAAAGGCTGCTTCTTGCAGGGGAGCCAGTGAGAGCCTGACAGCTCTTTTTAAATAGCCGCCCAACACACAGAGCTGAAACCTCACCAGGATGCAGACACACACCTGTGTACACGTGGACGCATGCCCAGCCATGTGCTCCATCAACCCACCCGTTCCTGGGAAACTTCTGTGAACCCCGCAAGATTCTGAGGCTACTCCAAGTCCCCAGCAGCCAGCTAGAAGTTCCCAGATTAGACCACGGATGGCTGCCTGACCTGCCACCCCAAGTGCAACCATCAGAGTCCTACAAGACCTGCATACTTCAGCAGGTCACCACTCAGTTCACCTTGACCTTGTAGAGCTCATGAATGACACTGTATGGGACTGATCTCCCCAAAGCTGCACACTCCGCCCAAAGAAAGAGAGTGCTTGTCAAGTCCTCTTTGTCCACTAAAAAAAAAATGTCTTCACCTTTGATTGACCTAAAACCTCAGGTAGTCTTCAATAGGCCTGGACCCTAAGAGGTTTGGTACTGTTGTCTTTTAGTTGCTATGTCGTATCTGCCTCTTGGCGACTTCATGGACTATAGCCAGACAGGCTCCTGTCCATGGGATTTCCCAGGCAAGAATACTGGAGTGGGTTGCCGTTTCCTCCTCCAGGGGATCTGTCTGACCCAGGGATCAAACCCACGTCTTCTGCATTGGCAGATGGATTCTTTACTGCTGAGCCACCAGGGAAGCCCCCTGAGAGGCTTAGGGAACCCCAGAAAGCTCACGGCATGCTAAGGCACTGTGAGTGCTTTCTCATAAGATGGGGGGTGGGCTGGACAGGCCAAGACTGGG
This sequence comes from Bubalus bubalis, assembly GCF_019923935.1. Classification (NCBI taxonomy): domain Eukaryota; kingdom Metazoa; phylum Chordata; class Mammalia; order Artiodactyla; family Bovidae; genus Bubalus; species Bubalus bubalis. The sequence continues at coordinate 38,179,074 of NC_059161.1, forward strand.
GAGGACCCGAGCCTCTGTTCACAGGGAAAAAGTCCAGTGGCCAGGGACACAGCACAGGCGCCTCCTATCTAACTTCTCTGCCCCTCACCACACGGGTGGGAAAAGAGGCAAACAGATGGAGAAGATTCAAGGGGGTGCGGTCACACAGGGCCCCATGCTCAGAAGCACACGGGGGTTCAATGTCCTGCCTGCAGTCACCATTATACAATCCTTAATAATTTTATTATTATTATTATTTTGGCTGTGCTGGGTCTTTGTTGCTGTGCGTGGGCTTTCTCTAGTTGCATTGAGTCGGGACTACTCCTCCTTGCGGTGCTTGGGCTTCTCATTGTGGAGGCCTCTCTTGTTGTGGAGCACAAGCTCTAGGTGCATGGGCTTTGGTAGTCACAGCGTGCAGGCTCGGTAATTGCGGCTTGCGGGCTCTAGAGCACAGGCTCAGCAGTTTTGGCACACAGGCTTAGTTGCTCCGTGGCATGTGGGATTTTCCCAGACTAGGGGTCAAACCCATGTCCCCCACATTGGCAGGTGGATTCCTACCCACTGCACCACCAGGGAAGTCCTCTTAATAAATTTAGAATGAGGGGTCCTGTATTTTCATTTTGAACAAGGTTTCCCCCTCCCTAATTATGAAGCTGGTCTTGGGTGTGGGCTTTAGAAGATCAGAGGACCTGGGATTCAAGCCCACGGCTCTATTCCCCATAAGTTGAGTGACATCAGAAAAGCCACTAATTATCTCTGGCTGCAGGGAGCCTCATCTATAAAGTGGGGTGATCACACCACTCTTGGGGTGGCCAGGAGGACCAGGAGGAGTAAAGTGGGGAGAGAGCTTTGGGAACACAATTACAGGCTCCTATTCAAATGCATGGTGTGCTGACCAGCGGGGGAAGTGAGGCCTGTTTGCGTTGGTGGTGGCTTCCCCCACCCAAGAATGACCTACTCCATGTGGTAAGAGGTCTCCTTCCAGAGCAGTGTGGCAGGGAGGCCTTTGGCAGGCCTGACCTGGCTGGCCCCATTCACAGGTGAAGAAACTGGGACAGCTGATCTGCCTGTTGTCACAAAGCTGCCTCGGGCAGAGACACGCAGAGGACATACTGTTCCCACTGTCCAGTGGCCTTGGTCACGGAACACTTGAGATGCGGACAATAAGAAGGAAGAGTAGACAGCAGGATTTGGGAAAGAGGAAGGAAAGACCTTTTTACCCTACATCACACACACACACATGCACGCATGCGCACGCACATATACACATACGGACGGAAAAATTAAAGCTGAGAACTTGGCTAAAAGGAAAAATCCTACCCTTGTTCCATCGAAACTTATTTTAGGGCAGGAGGTAATTGCCAAGGACCCAAATAAAAAGCCAACCACAGGCTGTAAATGGCTCCAAGTCTTTAATTAGACCCCAGGAAAAAATAGTGGCGAAAAGAAAATGAAAGTAGGCGAAGGCTCCCTGAGGAAGGAACAGGCATGTGGTCCCCCGATCCCAAGTCCAGTGGCTTCGCATGAAGGCTACTCTTGCCTATGGCAGGCATCAGAGCTCCTCCTGAGCAGGCAGGCGCTGCCCACTGCGGGGACAGGCACGGAGCCAAGGCAGCAGTGCGCAGCCTGGGCGAGGGCAGCCCTGATCCTGGGTCCTTCTCCCAGGACTTCCCTACACCACAGCCAGCAGAGGCTGGCCTGGGGTCGGAGCGCCATGGGTCAAGCGGAAGGTGAGCTGTTTCTACCAGCCCAGAAATCGAGGGAGCCCAGAAAGGACAAAGCTTTAGGTCTGGAGTGGCCTCTGACCCACTCAAAGGTCTGCCCATCTGGCCACAAGGCCCATCTCTTTGGCCACTGACCAATATTTCTGCTTAGCATGTCCCCATACCTGGAGCTGTCTCCAACCCCTCTCCTGGGCCCATGTGGAATTGGGTGGCTCTGAGATCCTGCAAAGCAGGTTTTTCCCCTCAGGGACACCCCCTCACTAGGACACACTCAGAAATCCTCTGGGTGACAAGTGTCATGTGATGGAAAACCCCCAGCCACTGTTCCATCTCACCAAGACAAGGAAAGCTCACACAGGGATCTGAAGGCTGGTCTGTGATCCTCTCCCCAGCCCCTGTTCAACCTCTGGCCTTGGGAAAACACAGGCGACCTGGGACAAAGGGTGGAGCTGGGAATAAAAGGATAAGCTGTGCTTGGTAAGGTAGGGGCCTGCAGACGGTAGATGTCCATACTCTCATACCAATGGGACAACCCAGTGGGCCAATCAAATGCCACAGGTGGGGGGAACTTGCCAGGTGCCGAGAAGCACATGCCAGACATGATAGAGGCAGTGGCCTCCAGCGATGTTAAAACAATGATCAGGTCCTAACGACATAAGGCGGGCATTGCCCCCACAGCAGGGGGAAGGGCTCAGGGGTGGAACACGGCCCAGCCCATGCGAAAGATGGAGTGGGAGCTGCTGTACTGGTCCTTTCTCACAGTGTGCCTTCTCATGGTGGCAGGATGGTGAGGTGGACTCACAAACAAAGCCCAGCGCACTACAAGTGGGCACGTCCCAGCAGGGGAGAGGGAAATCATGCCTGACCACAGCTGGCATCAGTGACAGCAGGGCAACCACTCTGCAGACCCCCATCCTGCTCCCTATAGCTGCCCAGAACCAGAGCTGTCCCACTCAACTCCCCTTCCAGAACAGACTCTCCTCTGCTCCTGCTCTTGCTAGGCCGAGAGCAGGAGGACGTGCTCCAGCACCCTCTGGCCCCCTCGCTCGAGTGGACTGGCCTCCCAGCCAGAGTGGCAGGCCGTGCCCTGCTGCCTACACCATATTCTTTACCTGTTTCCTTTTCTGTTTCTGAGATAGCACTTTAGCAACCACAGATGAAGAGCAGGTCTACTAGCCATAAGGGGGCAGATACCCCTCACACAGTGGGCTTCCCTGGTGGTTCAGTAGTCAAAGAATCTGCATGTGATACAGGAGACACAGGGTTGGGAAGATCCCCTGAAGAAGGAAATGGCAACCCAGTCCAGTATTCTTGCATGAGAAATCCCATGGACAGAGGAGCCTGGCAGGCTACAGTTCATGGGGTTTCAAAAGAGTGGGACACGACTGAGAGACTAAACAACAACCCATCATTCAGCATCTGAAGGTCCCAGGCCCTGTCATAGGCACTTGAGACATAGCGTTCTTGCAAAGAAGGTACTACGTGCCCATTTTACAGAGGAGGAGGCTGAGGCTAAGTGTGGCGAAGTGATGGCTGCAAATGTACAGGATGGTGAGCAGGACCACAGCTCAGTTCGGCCTGGTTCCAAAGTCTGTTTCTGTCCATCATACCTTTCTCCCAGCTAGTTCTCCCGTCTGAGCACAACATCTAAGCAGGAGAGGCCTGGCTGACCCCTTCCTGCCTCTTATCTCCTGTACAGGTCGCCAGTTTAATGCCTGCAAAGTGTGATGAAGGTAACAAACATGACCCCATTCCCAGCCACCCACCATGCCCTGCTGTGATGGCCGAGGCCTGCACGGCCAGAGCAAGCTGGAAGGTCTTCCCAGGAGGAGAAGCAGGTGTGAATCCGAGGTAGTCCCCAGATCACCATGGCAATTAGAAGAGGCCTCCCTGCTGGCTCCCCTCCTGCTTTCTTTCCTCCATGGGGGTGGGGTGAGGTGGAGTGGGGTGGGGGTGGTCAGGCTTCTATCCATAAGGATGAGAAGTGGAATTCCTCTTGGATGAGGAGGGCCAGGGTTACTGCTCCCCAACTTCCTCCCCAGCTTGGGAATGGGTTGAGAGCAGCAGCCCAGGCCCCTGGCAGAGGCAGCAGGAGTCCTGCTAATTAATTGGCCTTCCATCTTCCTCAAGTGCTCACCAGACACAACCAGATGGTCCCCGAGATGTGCCCTCTCCTGCCACCGTCCCCTTGGAAGCACACGGCATCTTCCCCTCATGCCCCTCTCCCCGCCACCCCCCCTGCATCTTTCCCTTGTAAACCCTGAGAGAGTCCCTCCTTCTCCATCTCTGCCGGGCCTGAGCCCAGACAGCCCCAAAAGGGCAGGGAGGACAATGACAACCCTGGTTTAGGTTTGCAGGTCTGAGTTCTAGGTGGGGCCAAAGTTCAGGCAGGTTGCAGTTTCTCCTCCTGCCTCCAGACAGTTCAGTCAGGGAGCTGGGGTGGGCGTGGTGGGGGTGGGAGGTGGACCCAGGGCTGAGTCTGCCCTTATTCCTTGGAAGATTTAAGAGATGGCCCTACATCCAAGAAACTCCAACTTATAACCCCAAACAGGAGAATGGATACAAGTATATATATGGCTGAGTCCCTTCGCTGTTCACGTGAAACTATCACGACGTTGTTAATTGGCTGTACCCCAATATCTCTGTCCTGGGGAATCCCATGGACAGAGGAGCCTAGAAGACTAGAGTGTATGGGGTCGCAAAGAGTCAGACACAACTGGAGCAACTTAGCACGCAATGCAAAATAAAAGTTAAAAAAAATACTAAAACCCCAAACAAACAAGGCCTGGCTGGTACCCCCTCCTCCCGCAGGAGGGTACCACGTAGAAGCTACAGACGGAGGATGAGATGGTTGGATAGCATCATGGACTCAGTGGACATGAATTTGAGCAAACTCTGGGAGATGGTGAAGGACAGAAAAGCCTGGCATGCTGCAGTCCGTGGGGTTGCAAAGGGTTGGACATGACTGAGCAACTGAACAACTACAACACAAGCAGAAGCAGAAGCCTGTTAGGGCCTCTTCAGTACCACAGACATCCCGTTGGCTCTCTGTTGGCACCTCCAGATCCTTGGAAGGGTGTGGCTTGCAAAGGGCACAGCTGTGCCTTCTAGGCGGCCAGCCTGTGCAGGGATACTGGCCCACGCAGTTGTGCTGAATAACAGAGCTGTGTGGTCCCAAAGGTAAGGAGCCACAGCTGAGAAGCCCTAGAAGATCCAAGGCCTAGGAGCTGGGATGGACGGCCCTCTGCAACAGGTCCTGCTCTGGGGGAGACTGTGCGATGACCAGAGCCCAGCATCACTCGGCAGCCCGAGCCCTGGTGCCAACAGCTGTGTGACATGGCCTCTAGCTGGTGACCCTGCTTCACTTTTCTGGACATCAGTTTTCCCACTTAAAAAATGAGCCTGAGCTGGATGATACCTCGGGTGGCCAGGAGCTGGTGCATGTGGCGTGACAGGGCAGAAGGCCTGCTCACAGTTGCGTTCAGGACACGTTCGCTGGGATCATGACTGTTCTCATTTTCATAAGCATCACTCTTTGATTCCAAATATTCTAGGAACCTCCTTTCAGACAGAGTTACAAAGTCATGGGGAAGATCTGAGCTTACAGCCCAGGAAAGCCACATTTCCTGAATTTTTTATGCCCAGAATGAAAACTAAGTGTAATACTGATTTGATCGGAAGCTAGGAGGGGTTTGGTTTTGTTTCCTTGAGCCTGAGTAACCCAGGGCTGGCCCGCCCGGGATCTAAGAGGCACTTACCCCACAGCTACTGGGAGAACATAGACACGTGACGGGCTCCTCCAGGCCCATCTTAGCAGGGGATGGTCTTTGGGGTGAAAAATCTTTACCTGGGGCTGCAAGGGTTAACGTGGGGCTGGGAGAGGCCAAGCAACATGGAGCACTCCCTGTTTATTAATAAGCTATTTATCACCAGCTTTGCTTTTAATGCCATTTGGGCTTAATGTCGTTAATGAAATATAAATACCCACGCTAACGATGTCGGTCAGAGGCAGCACGGGCAGCAGACAGCTCGCGAAACAGGGCCAAACCGCTGGGCACGCTGGGGAAGAGGCTGAGCGCTTGGGAAGCGGAAGAGGTTCCCCTCAGCTCGGCACCCCCAGCCCCCTTCTGCTCCCACCGCAAGACTCCCCAGCTGGCTGTGCCGGGAAAGGCTGGGAGGAGGGCTGTCCAGGGCCGGGGGAGGCTCAGGATGCTGTTAACTCCTGGAGGACAAGGCAGAGTGAGGGCTCCCACCTCGGGGGCAGTGCCCTGGCATCAGGCCCCTTGGCTGCGGGAGGCTGGACTACCACCAGCTGGCAGCAGGCCCCTTTCGCTGCCCTGAGTTCTCTGACCCCAGGGAAGGGAGCCCCGGTGAGAGGGGTCATGAGAGGGAGCATTAGGACTCCATCACGTTTGCCAATAAAGACCACCCCTCCCCACTCCTGGACTGACATTCCAGGTAGCCCAGCCCCCCTGGATGGCACCCCCTCCCTAAGAAGCTAGCCAGGGGCTACTTGGCCACCTCCAGGTAAGCTCAGAGAGATGGGTAGATGGATGGATATTTCTGGTCAGTGCCCAGAGGCCGTGCAACTCAGAGGCGGCCCTGCAGGGCAGGCTGTTGTTCCTGACCTCGGGCCTGACCTGGGCTGGCCTCCTTCCCACACAGGGGCCATCCCTCTGGCCTCTTTCTGGGCTCAGAGCAGACACCCTTAGCAGATGACTGCCTCACCCAGCAAACCCCAGAACTCCAGGTCTCGATCTCAGGTGAGGCCACAGACTCCTCCCAGAGGCAGCCTCATCTGGAAGAAGAGGCCCTGGGACTTGTTCCCCAGCCCAGGGACCCTGGTTCCTTTGGAAGAAACGAGAACTCCACTCGTCAAGGGCCACCTGGGCCCAAAGAGCGGCTGGAGACTCCGGCTGGTGGCTGCCCTTAGCTCCATCCTCCTCACCAAGGCAGTGGAGGTCATCATGCCACAGCTCCACTCTGCTTGCCAAGCTCTCAAGCAGCCCCCCAAGGGCGCTGCCTCTTCCCGAGGGAGCTCCAGGCTGTTTCAGGGAGGGAGCTCTGAAGGCTCTGGCCCCCCATGCTCAGGGTTGCCTGGGGAAACGCAGGACCATCAGCAAGATTTAAATTTCAGATAAACAGCGAATACTGTTTCAGTGTATGTCCCAAATATTGCACAGAACATACACACACTGAAAATTATTTGCTATTTATCTGAAATTCCAATTTCACTGGGCATCCTGTATTTTTTTTTTTCATCCTGTATTTTTGCTGGCTAAACTGGGCAAGGCTATCATACGGTTGCAAACAGTCGGACTGAGCATGCATACGTGCCTGCACCTCACCCCTCAGCAGGTGACACCCGGCCAGTGGGGAGGGTCTCTGGTGGAAGAGGGGACTGGAGGAAGGGGGTGTCAAGGGACAGGAGACCCCTGCTGTCTCAGGACAGCCGTCTCCTTTCAAGGAGCTCTGGTCGTAACTGTCCCCCGCCCACCCTTTCCCCTCACTGGTTACTACTGCACTGCCCAACGCCATGGCTCACTTGTAGGGGGTCCCCTCTCCCCGCACCCCCCAAAGTCACCTCCATGTCCCCAAGGAGTACAGGGCTCATTTGCTGGGGCCTGGTGGAGCTCAGTTCAGCGGCTAATCCCCTGGGTGGCTCCTGTCAGATTATTAATTAGCTAAAGCGGATTGGTCCTGGAACGACATGCGCTTGGACTTCAGATAAAGCAGGCCAGGGAAGCCGGGCAGGGGGCGGCTTAAAGTGACAAGACTCCGTTTCTGAACTGCTCCCCAAGGTGGGGCTGGGCTGGCAGGCAGGGCCAGGGCAGGGTGATTGCTGACAGACCCTCCGCCCCACCTCACTCCTCTGTCCACTCAGGAGAGCATCTTGGAGCAGGTGTGTGTGGATGCACCTGTATCCAGGCGCAGACGGCCCATGAGAGGAGAAGCCAGCCAGAGTGGGTCTTGCTTTTAAAGAGCTTGTGCCTAAGCAGATCATGTCACTCAGAACTCTTCAAAAAGCTTCTTATTCCACTCGGGGCAAGAGCCTCAGTTCTCACAACGGCTTCAAGGCCTGCAGGAGCTGGGGGACCCCCGCTCAACTCCCTTGACCACACAGGGCATCTCCCCAACTCCAGCCACACCATGCCTCCCTGCTGTCCTCCAACATTCCAGGGGAGCTCTTGCCTCTGGGAGGCTCGCTCACTCATTTCCTTCTGTCCTTGTTGTTGTTGTTGAGACACTAAGTCATGCCTGACTCTTTTGAGACCCCATGGACTGTAGCCTGCCAGGCTCCTCTGTCCATGGGATTTCCCAGGCAAAAATACTGGAGGGGGTTGCCATTTCCTCCTCCAGGGGATCTTCCTGACCCAGGAACTGAACCCAGGTCTACCCACATTGCAGGCAGATTCTTTACCACTGAGCCACTAGGGAAGCTCCTTTCTGTTCTTACCCAAAAGTCAACTATCCCACTGATGCCTTCCCCAGACGCCACACCTAAAATGACAAACCATCTGCCCACCTCCTCCTGCCACACACACTCCCTATTCTATCCTCCAAACCTGCTTCACTTTTCTCCCAGACACACATCGCCATCCAATATCTCCTCTATTTCTTTACTGCATTTATCATTTGCCTCCCTCCACAAAGATGCAAATGCCACAAGCACAGGAATTCTTGCCTTGTTGGTTCACTGATGCACTTCCAGTCCAGTCTGTAGTGTCATCAAGCGTCAGTAATGCTTGAGGAATGGATGAAAAAGAAACCTGAATGGCCAGAGGTTAAAGGTCAGGATCTGGACTGCCACCGCTGCTAGCTCTGAGTTCTATGTGGCTGTGTCCTGGCCAACCCTGGGGGGCTCCCCAGCCCCCCGTCCCTCCTCCCCCACTCTTTTGGAGCCCGCCCTTCCCGGCTCTGCATCACACTAGGTGCTACTTGTACCACAGTCCTAGCATTTCCCCGTGGATGCATTTCTAGGTTCAGGATCTCCCAGGGATGTCCTGGGGCACCCATCTCCTTGCCACCCGACCCTCTGCTACCAGAAGGGATTGTTACTCTCTCTGCCCTGGAAACAGAACAGGGTGATGACAGCAAGGAGTAGGGGACACCAGGACTCCCAGCTGCTGCCCGGGCCCAGCTCTGATGCAGCAAACTCTTGGGCCTGGATTGTTTTGACTTGAGTCGGCGAAGCTGAAATATTGAGTCACAGCGGCCCTAAACTTCATTACCAGCTCTCAACACAGATTACTAAGGGAAAAAAGTTGCTTTTAATTGCTTTTTCCGATTAGCATTTCTGGAGAAGAAACTAGTGATTAATTACACCTTCCCTCCCTCAACCACCCGTGCCGCAGAGGTCCCGACACCAGGCTACCATCTGAAGACTCAGGATCGGAAAAGCCTCATGCTTCTGAAGGGCCAAGAAACCAAACCAGACTGGGTGGCGAGCTGAAAGTGGAGACCATCCTGGGGGCTGATTTAACAGAGCAAGCAGCTGATGGTGTGGGGAGGCCTGGGTGGGCCCATCCAAGGGTCCTCTTACGGATGCTCCATGCCTCATCATGGTGTCCACTGGGCTGAAGGACTTCCACAACGACTAGGACCATACCTGGGTGCATTCTAGAATCAGAGAGTCCCAGGAAGCTGGGAGAAGACGAAATTGGGGAGCCTGAAGATCTGCAAGAGAAGATGATGTGATTGCAGCCATTGGGACTCCTCTTGGGTGCAAAACCCACTGTTGCTTCTCCAATGCCAGTGTGTTCTCCCGGTGGAGGCTCCAAGGTGACAGGACAGAGGCAGGGTGGAAGTGTCCTCCTCTCATCCATAAGACATCAACCCCCCAAACCATGGGCCACTCTCTGTCCCTTTTGGAGTGAGCAGATCACTCTGGGTAGGTCCCAGCAGTCAGGCACTGCCGGCCCTGCCTGATCCCTCTCCCTTTGGGTCAGTGCCTGGTGGACCCCAGGGGCTTCCAACCCTGCTAGGAGGGAGAACTTGGGAAGAAGGCACAAGATGGGGGTGTTGGCAACACCGAGCAGAATCCTAGCACAGATTAGGAGCCAGAACACTCAGTAACTCTTCCTAAACCATCTCCCCATCATGTCTCTGCCCAGCTCCACGGTGTTGTGACCTCGGAGTCCACTCATCCAGGCTGCCACCTGGGGATGGGGGGGACAGGTGGAGGACATAGGCCCCCACTCCCCTCAGCCAGCACCTCCCTCTCCCGATCCCGCCCCTCCACACTCCCACCCCAGCTGCAGGCTCTGGATCGGCCAGCTCCACATCAGATCAAAGCCCTGGAGGACGGAGTTAGAACTGTCCAGTCCAGTTATGAGTGAAGGCCATGGATCTAGTGCAGGCCACGGAGGCAGAAAGCAGAAGAGCCTCCCACACATGCACAGACACACACGGCTGCCCACCCAGACGCACCCGCCCTCAGGGCTCAGCCCGGTGTTTTGATGTCGGCAGACACACCCGGGAAGACTGGCTGACACCCCCTTGGAGCCGGAGGCACCAGCTGCACGCCTGGGACATCCCCATCACCCGCTGCAAGGCGGCGTCGCCAGCCCGCCCTTCTGCTCTCTACTGTCACTCCCCCTGGAGGTCAGGCCTCCAGAGCATTCCTGGAGGGCTGAGCCAGCCCATATGGCTGGGAATATGTTGCCAGCACGGGCGGGCGAGTCCTCACTGCACCCCCGCAGTTGGCTGTGACAGTTTCACACTCGCTCCAGCCAGGCCTCTGGCTGCTGTCGGGGCTACACAGCGACCACTTGGGGGGCTTGTAGATGGTTTGGCTATTACAGTATCACTGCTGGGACTGCCTGTTCTGTCCTGGCCCAAGCAGATGATTCCAGGCCCAGGAGAGCGGGGCCTCACGTCAAGGACCCTGGAAAAGCACAATGGTCTAGGTCAAGCCTAAGGACGGATCTACGGCAATTCACACTGTGAATTGTGGAAAGACTTTCCATGTGGAAAGACAGCTAGGATCTCTATCCATGAGCTGGGGCTGGAGACTAAACTGGCCATTTCTGGAAATGAGGGAGTCTTAGACAAACCCATTTCTCAGCTCTCAAAGCTGATTAACTGAGGTTCTTTGTATCCAGGTGCAGAAATAACATTTAAAGCCACAGTGAGAGAACTTATACAAGCTTCTAGGCACAACCTCAGACCCAGCAAAGAATCCATGGAGCAAAGGCACAAAACAGGCTTCCATGCAAAATCTTAAAGCCACAAGGACAATGAGCTGGGAAATCTCTTCTGAAATTGGCCCCGGATATAAGCAAGCCTCAGGCCTTCTCTCCACAGATGACCCAGGGGTGCTAACGCACTCCACCAAGCTTTCTTAGCAACTAGCCCAGTGCCCAGAGTGGTGCTTCTCCCCTTGGCACTGTCAGGGGGGACATGAGAGAGAGGAGATGTAGGGCTACACATCAGGGGCCTGGAATGCCAGAGTCAACCTGGGATCTTGTCTCTTCTGTCCCTGATCAATCCACCAGCAAGGCCAGTTCACTCTCCCTGTAAACACACAAGGCCTCTGCCCTCTTTTCTCCATTTCCCCCTTCTGTCTCAGTCACTTGCAACTGATGTCAAACGGAGGAAAGGAATAAGAACAACAATAAAATCTGTCTGTGGGATGTTCCCAGGGGAAAGAGAAAGGTTCCACTTGGTTCCTAAAATCACCAAAAGCCCCCTCCCAGAATGTAACCTGGTTGGCTGAATCAGCTTCTCACTCCAGTGGCTGCAGCAGCCTCGCCTCCTGGTTTCTGCCCTTGCCCCCTCAATCCATGCTCACCATGGCAGCCTCAGCCTTCTTTTTAAAACAAGATCATATCACTTCACCTCCCTGCTTTAAACCCTCTAGCAACTCCCCCCTCACCCAAACAATAAAGCCCCAACTTCCCCTGGCACAACACAAGCCTACAAACCCTGGCCTAGCCCTGTCCACTCCCAGCACTGGGGCCTCTTTGTGTCCACCAAGCACCTTGAGCTCTCAGCCTCAGTTCCTGTAGACTATTTCTCTCCTGCTGAAAATATTCCACCCCTCTTAGGATGGGTTTCCACTTTCAATTCCTCCATCTCAGCTAACTGTCATCTCCTCAAAGGAGGCCCCTGTACTGCCCAGTCACTTCCTACCACCTCATCCTATTTCCATTCTGCACTGAAGATTTCCTTGTCATTCTTTTGGTGTAGGTTTATCTGTTGTCTGCTTACCCAACCAGAACTCCATGAGAGCTGGACTGTCTTGTCACTTTATCCCTAATGATCAGAAGACACCAGGCCCTCCGTAAGTGTTGAATAAACATAACCAGATCTTCTGTGGCACAGCCAGAAGTGGGGAGAATCTGAGTCAGACAGGACCAGGTCTGCAGACAGACCTGAGCACAGACTTTCCCCAAGCCCACACTCTTGTGTGGTGAGGCAGGACACCTCTGAGACCTCGGGTCACTCAAACTACAGAGGACCCCAGGCTGTGGCCAAAGGGCCGGGTGAGTAAGGAGGGGCTCGGCCATGACATTCCCGCTAGGAGCCCTCTGAGTTCCCAAACTTCATTACCAGGGCCAAGACGGCCGATGCCAGGATATAGGAGTCCTCAAGGACTCCCAGAGCCCATACCCTATGCCTGGTACAAATCCCAGCTGGCGTGGCCCCTGGGAGTCAACAGTGAGTGGAAACTTCAGAAAGGGAAAAAGTAATGGGCATGTTTTGCCAAAGGAAAGAAGAAAACAAAAAGCCTGCCACTGAGGACAGAACCACCAAACACTGCCCCCTGGAAAAGGGGCTCCACAGACACTCTGGCAACTTGTTCACATTCAGGGCACAGGCAGCTGGGGAGACCATCCAGAGGCTGGAGGGTGCCTGGGCTTGTCATCCCAAGACCCATGATCATCAAGGAAGCAGACTTGGACAAGAAAAGCCCAGGAAAGGAGCAGAGACATACAGGAGTTGGTGCTGACCCAACTGGATGACTGCACAGCCACCAGTCTATGCAGACCCATTGCCATCAGGGAAAAACAGCTGCACATCCTCAATGTGGATGGACCAGTTCCTAGACATTGGGAAGACAAGTCTCAGCCACACAGTTACTCCACCACAGCAACCAAAGGCCATGCTTACAGCTGATCTGCAAATCTCTAGCCCTTATCCATGGCTTCTGCTGGTTCCCAAGGTGGCATGCCCCAAAATGACCAGGCCTGCAGCTCTGGGGACCACTCAAACCTCAAGGAGCACCAAGGCACCCATCTCTGCAAGTACCTCCTCCCTGCAAGTTCAAAGTCTAGAGTTGCAGCACTTGACCACTGGAAGGAGGGGCGGGACACGCCCGCCCTTGGCGCCTGTGGTGCCTGCCATGCCTGACCCTACAACCAGAGCACAGGTGGGTGAGTCCGGGCTGCCGCTTCCAGTCTGGCACACACAGGAGAAGCAGCCCCCAGGCCTGCCTTCCCAGCCGCGCTCCAGGGCCTCAGACTCAGCCCCCCACCCTAAGATGCTGTCCATCAACTTTATCAACCCAAGCCCTCTGGGCTGGTCCCTTTGGATCGTAAGACAATACTGGCTAATGATCAGCATGTAGTAAGTTACCTGCTTTGTATCAACCCTCCCCCCATGGGCATCCCAGGTGGTGTAGTGGTAAAGAATCCGCCCGCCAATACAGAAGACGCAAGAGACACGGGTTCGATTCCTGGGTCAGGAAGAGCCCCTGGAGTAGGAAATGGCAACCCATTTCAGTATTCTTGCCTGGAAAATTCTATGGACAGAAGAGCCTGGCAGTCCATGGGGTTGCAAAGAGTCGGACGTGACTGAGCACACGCACATAAATCTGCCTTATGATCTGCCACATTTGACACCTGCAGGCAAATATCTGACAGTACCAGCCCCATAGGCTACCCATCCCAGGTGTAAGTACCTGTCTTAAGCATGGGGCTAACTTCCGAGCCGGGGTCAAAAGATACCTGTGTCCTCTTCTCTAAGGTGGGTCCTGCCTGGGCTGGAGGGCCACCAAGAGAGCCCCAACAAGTCACACCTGAGCTCAGAGCAGAGCCAGAGCTGCTGGATACATAGATGGGTTGTACCGTTCCCAGAGATGATGTTCAGAAATGACCCGTCAGGTGGCTCCAGGAGCCATGTTTGCTGCAGGCCTCACCTGGAGCACCTACACGCTGCCAGCACCACCCAGTGTCATACAGTGGTGATGCTGGGAGGATTCTTCAAGGTGAGTGAGCCCCACCTCTTTATTTCACTCGTGGGGAAACAGAGGTCCAGAGGGTAAAAAGCAGTGAGATGAAGCAGAGCCAGGGCCAAAATGCAGATTCCTAGGCCCTGGCTCTTTTCTCAAACCTGCATATTCTCAGTTTTGCTTAGGGGAGTTAAGCTACCACTGCTGAGAAAGGCCAATGCAGTCTCTCCCCTAAGAAGGAAACCCTGGCTGGCCAACAACAGTCCCACCCACATTTCTCAGTGACATCTTGGGAATCTTGGGAGTGGTTACCTTTGCATCCCAAGAACCTGGGGTCCGAAGTCCATTCCCACACACACCAAGGGAGCAGCAGGACCCCCTTCTATAGGAAGGGCCGAGGCAGCAGGCAAGGCAGGTAAGATGGATGGTCTTCGCCTTCACTCAGCGAGGTCTGTTTGCCTACCAAAAGGAGAAAGGAAAACAGATTTATTTGGCTATTGTTGAGACCTACAGAGCTACTCAGAGAGAAAGACAATAGAGGGTAAGGTTCAGACACCTTGCCCGGCAACTGGCCAACAAGGTAAGAGATTCTCAGGCCTTACCTAGCAATCGGCAGCTGGCATCACCGTGGTGCATGCCATGCCTGACCCTATAACCAATGTACCCTTTGCACGATTATTAGCCAGCTGCTACAAGGTTGTCCCACCTAATGAAAGAATCAAATGGGTAGAAACGAATATAAGCCAATCAGGTGCCACCCCAGGTAACAACAGAGTGACCACACCCTAGACTCGGCACCGGGGGTGAAAGGTCAGGCTGACAATGAATCAAGCTGATACTGGAAACCAGATCAGACCCACACAACCAAACCAACCCTTGGCCTCTCCAGCCTCCTGTGGCCTCCAGACTTCCCCTTGACCAGCTCCCACCTGCTCCCCTGACCCCCACAGTGGCCTTATGGGAGTCTCTAAAAATGGAATAAGCAGGTGTCTCTACAGCTACTACGATGGTGAGTTTGGCTTCTTCTCTTTCTTTCCCCCTCCCCATGCTGGCTCTGTGCCCTTACATCTCATAAAAAAAAAAGAAAAGAGGGTACACACACATGCCCCCCAAAAGGCGGGCATATCATTTGTGATATAGGTGTTGGGCCAGAAAAAAGTGGCCAAAGAAACTTGGGAGGTTTGCCCTGCTACCGGCAACCTTTGTGTCAATTTAAGCAAATATTGTGGTGTTTCCATGGTGATTCCTGTTTTGAATATCCACTACACTCACTTTTTAAAGGGCTTTTCCTGTTTGCGTTTCAACTCCAAACCTGTAAATATTTTCAGCCTTTTTAGAAAAATTAGCCCACGTGCGTGCAAACACAGACACGCCACCACCGACACACAGCCACCCGGGCCTGGAGTTCCAGCCTCACAGATGTGAGAGTGGGGTGCAGGAACCCCGAGGGGGCTGTCTCTCTGCTCTCACACCCACCTGGCACACACAGGGCTGGCATCAGGGAGGGTGGAGCCTAAAAGGCCAGTCCTTCCCTTCCCCCTCTGCCGGGTCACTGCAGCACCCGCGGCGCCTGGCCTGTGTATTCCTAAAGCCTGTGAGTGGGCTCAGCCCTGACTCCACAGCGTGGCATGGTGTGGGCAGCTGCTTAGCAGGTTCTCCCACTTGGCCCAGCCCCTGGATCCCCTGGGGCCTCCCTGGAGTGCATGAACCCCTCCTCTCCTGCCTCCCAAGGTTGGGCCATGAGTGGAAGGGGGTAGTCGGTACTCTGAAGGCCAGAGTTTCCAGCACCAGTTCCACCCCACCTCTGCTCTGGGCAATGCCACCGAGCCCAGCTCCCCGGAGAAGCTTCGGGATGGCCCTGCAACAGTGGTCCTGGGCTTGGAGCAGCCCAGCTCCCACCCCACCCTTCGGCAGGGTTAACAGCGGGTTTCCTGGTTTCCATGGATTCCCGCCAGGCCCCTAATGTGAGTTTCGTGTGATTTGGGGGAAGTGAATTTCCTTTGTTTTCCAGTTTGGGAATATTTTTTTCTTTAAAAAAGAGGAAAAAACACTTTAATGGGAACTTCAGGGCCACTGAGAGACTCACTCCTCTGGGCTCTGACACGCCTCTCACTGTTGGTTCAGAACCCCCCAAAGCCTGAGGCAGCTCACCCACTGACCAAGCATCTCTGAGCTGGATGGTGGGGTGCCAGCCATCACCTACCGCTCCCCACCCCCAGATCACGCCTCTTCTGGGGGCGCTGTACTCAGATATCCCATCAGAAGGACTGCTGCCCCACCTGAAAGCCAGCTGCTTACACAGCTGGAGGATACTTCCCTGCTTCCAGGCACACACGTTTCCCCAGAGAAAAGGTCAAGAGACACGAAGGGTAGGGTTCCTCCCTGGCTCCTGGCAAAGAGCTAGAAAAACCTGAGTCTGACCACACACAAAAGGTGAACATGAATAAAACCAGGGTCTTACGTCCTAGTTCAGAAGGGGTTTTCCAGTTACAGGGGAAGGGGGTCTTCCAGACCCTGGTGGGGACTTTGGCCTCCTCCAGCTGAGGGAGGGGCCGGTCCTGGGCAGAGGGACCTTCTCAGCTTTGGCAGTAAGAACAACTGAATAAAGGGTGTAGCCAGGCCTTCTCCTCCTCCTCCCCATTCCTGCATCCTCCAGCCCTGCCAGGGTGCGGCCATGCCCCAGGACCGTCCCCAACCAACTGGCCTGACCCATTTACCAAACCAGGGCACAGGCCCCAGGGCCTGCCATGGTCAGGGCCCTCCCACAGCACAGGCCCGAGGGCCATGGCAGCAGCAGGAATCTTGGTCAGTAGGTTCAGAGCCCAAAGGACCAAGCTCTCTGGCCAGCAAGTGAAGGGGTGAGAAGTCAAGTGCAGGCACAGAAATAACACTGGGCTGAGACTCAGAAGACAGGGGTCTGAGTCCCAGTTCTGCCGCTTAACTCACTGTGGGCCCTTGGACAAGCGATGTACTCTCCCCAGGGCCCGAAACCTTACGGGTCCAACAATGGTAACGCCTTCTTCCCGCCTACCTAGCAGACGCGGAGGACCAACAAGAGACGTGAAAGGCGTTCAGAGTGTTCTAGAAATGCTCTTGACTCCCAGCACCCTCTTCCTGCAAGTTTCTTCAAGGTAACTTTTCAGAATCTACCTCAAGCAGGCCCATATGCCCCTCCACTCCCTTCCTCGTGAAACCGTCCCTGTGGCATTTAAACTGGACTAAAGTCATTTGTGCACAAGTCTGTCTCCACCATTGATTTTTAATTCAAGGGCAGAGACCAGGTCTTAATTATCATTGCGTCCCCAGCATTTAGCACAACAGCTGGCCCACTGTGGGCAGCACAAGTGTTTGTGAGATTGAACTAGTCCCTGATTTCATGTCAGAATCAGATGGGCCTGGCGCAGCTTCATCCCCCTCCACCGACAGGAAATTTTATCACCTACTTTCATGCTTGCTTCTGTTTCGTTCCTCTAAGCCCCAACCTGTGTCCTGGTCTCTCCCAGCTCCTCCATCAACACCATGAATTCATAACTTTCAGGTTCAACGAGACAGCTTGCTTACATGACCCTCCTCCAGCTGATTCTGGTGAGAGGTGATTGAGCACCTACTATGTGCAGGGAACATGGTGGGAGTGGAGGGCATACTCTCTGCCAAGAGGCCTATGTGAGAAGAAATGATATTAATTTTCCAGACGCCTTCTATTCACCAAGCAGCGTGCCGAGTGCTTGTGTATGTATGACCTCATTGAATCTTTACAACATGAAGTAGGAAGGATTATGATCCCCATGGGTAGACTGGAGAAGGCAGGTACAGAGATACATACCAAGTGACTTTCCAAAGATCATATAGCTCACAAGTGCTGGAGCAAGGCCTGGAGTCAGGCTGACAGGCTCCAAGGCCCAACTCACTTAAAAGTTCCCCTCGTCCCTACCCATGACTTCAGTCCCCACCCACACCTAATGTTTTTTCCCCTCCTGAATCTCAGTTCTCCTGCCCTCCAAACAGGTCTCCATCAAATCCTCAGAGTCACCTGAAAGCATTCAGAGATCACAGCCCAGAGGGAAGGCAAAGTCCAGGCTTAGATTGGAAGGAGGTGAGGCCTATGGTGATGCACCTGGTGAGCAGGAGGAACCCCCGGATCCACCTGGTCAACAGGTGGATTGACCTCCTGGAGGGTATGATCTCCTGGAGAAGAAAGGGGTTGAGCCATCTGACACTGTCACTTGATGGGATAAGGACTAGGCAGCCACCCAGGAAAGGGCCACTCTGAGTCAGGGGGCCACTCTGAGTCAGGAGTCCCTCTGGGCATGGGACAACCTCTAAGTCTTCTCTCCAGACCCAGAGTAAGCCAAGAGGCTTTATCCCGGGGTGGGTGGGTGGGTACACAGAGATTTCGGCCTCCTCCCCCACATCAATACCTCCTGATGCAATGAACACCTGCTTCAGAGATGCAGGGCTGAAAAGCAGGGCCACAAGACCCCCTGACCCTCACCGGGTGGATGTGCAGTTGAGGCAGGGGTCGCCTAGCATCTCCCCAGTGGTGAGAAGTCACGGGAGGTGTGGCAGGGAAAGATCCAAATCCAAGAGGATAAAGAGGTGGAAGATCAGGCCAGGTGGGGAGAGGACAGAGCCCTAATGAGCAGATTTCATAAACCACCTGGAGTGAAAACAAAAACACAGACGTGCACATTGCCCAACTTCAGGGCTGTATGGAAAAGGGGAAAAAAAAACAATAAAAAAATCCACATCTTAATACAAAAATCCTACACGATGTGTTGTGGCACGAAAATGTTTTTCACTGCATTTTTCATCTGTGACCTCACACAGCCTACGACGGGTACGCCCAGCGCAGGAGGTATCTGATGGTACACAAACAGGGCAAACACACATACAGTGAACCCAAACAAGGGCAGCAAAGACTCAGATTGGTCCGAGCCGGCATCTCATGGTTTCAGGTGGCCTCTGGAGATGGCTACACTGGCTCGAAGCATGGGCCCGCTTTAGATTCCTGAGGGAGGAATAAATGGGGCAAGAACAAGCTCCAGTGGAAAGAGACATGTGGAGTTCTGAGCACTCCGAACCAGCGGAACTGCGGGCCAGCTGTCTGTGTGGCTTTCTCCACTGACGGTGCTGTCCCGCCATCGACAGAGGCCGGAGAGGGAACGCACACCCCAAAGGCCCCTCCTGTGTGTCACTTACCCCACAGTTACTATCTGTCTCCTATTTGCTCCACCCCTCCCCCCTTTTAATTGTTGGATGAGTTTACAGAGCTGTGTGCCAAAAACAATCAACTCTAGGGAACAGAGTTATACAAAAAAGGGCGTGTCGCCAGAGGGAGACGGATATCCATGGAAACCGCCACCTTTTCTCAGTAGCCTAGGTAAAGCCGGTGAGTGGGGGGGGGGTAGGGGGGGCTCCACCCAGAACAGGGTCCCAGAAAATGCTGGGATCGCTGATGACCTGAGGAAGGCACGTCTCCTGGGGAGGGTCAGGAAGTGGGGTCAGCCAGAGACCACCACCAGGGCAGGGCTGTTGGAACTCAAGTGCACACACACATGCTTGTGTGCACACACACACCACCTCACCAGATCACTGGGACAGGAGGCCATAGTAATTTCGTGTACAAGCTTCGGAGCCAGACTGCCAGGTTTGCGCTGCCATTTACAAGCTGTGTGACCCTGGGCAAACAAACTCCTTTGACTTCTCTGTGCCTCAGTTTCTCCATCAATAAAATGAAGATAATAATGCCCTTCCTGCATATGGTTATGAGGATTAAACACTGTATTACGTGTAACATGCTAAGAAAAGTAGCTGGCACACAGTAGGTGCTAAAAGTACTTGAGAAATTAAATCAATCAAAAGGGCTAAATGAAAAGAAAGGAGGAATGGTTTCTAGCTTCTGCCCTAGTTGAGGAGGAAAAGAATGAGAGTTCACGTTTATTAAGGACTATGTGCTGAGGACCTTAATACATTAATACAAATAACCATCACAAGAAGCCAGTGAAGCAGGTTATTATCCTAACTGGATAGCTGAGGAACGAAGACTCAGAGAAGGATGTGACCCACCCAAGGTCACATACCAGGAAGAGATTTGACCCCAGGCCTGTCTGGCACCTACACAACACGCTGCTTGAAGGAGAAGGAGAGGGGAGCGGGTGGGGAGGAAGCAAGAGAGGGATGGTGAGCTTCCAGGAGGTTCTCTTTCCAGACGGGACTTAGAGGCACAGCAGTGCAATCCAGATGTGTTTTTTTCCAAGCTTACAAAGGAAAATGGAAATCCACCAAACCAGTGACCACCGATGGGAGGAATAAGTAGAGGAAAGCTGAGATGGTCAACAGGCTCAGGTATCCACATTCCTCAGGAGGTCCTGTTCCAATCCTGATCCCAGGAGACAAAAGATGCTCTCCAGAATCAAGAGCTCCCTGGAAGGGAGGCAGCAGAGTTAGTGGGTCCACCTCCCATCCATGAGGGCTCAACGCCTGGGAAAGATCCTGGGAAGAACCCAAGTGTCTGCCTTCTAAGAACCCAGGTGGATTCCTGGAGGGGACAGGGCACAGAAAAGGAGAACATAGGCCTCCCGTATTGCCAGGTCAGGCCCAGGGACGCGCAGGAGGCCTGGGAGGCTGAGAGCTGGAGTCAGAGGCTGCCCACCCTGAACGGTCTGGTTCTTACCCTGCTCGGAGACGGAGGCCACACAGGCTTGGTGGCTCAGCCCTTTCTGCCATCGACCACCCAAACTCATTCAGATATTTCCTTTCTCACTTGCTTTTTAAAAAAAATTTAATGTTCTCTATAATTCATCCGTCCCAGAAGATAATCGATAGAGCCCGTAATGAAAATCTGAGGCATATTTTATGATCCGCTGAGAGCAGAAAGGGCCACATCAGCAGGTCCAGTTTCGGTGCTCCCTATCTGTCTTACCCACTGCCCCGGGGATTACTTACCCAGTCAGCCCTGCCCACAGCCCCCCACCCAGGAAGGCATGGACTGCCCAGCTGGTAAAGAGACTCAGGCCACCACCCTGGCATCGCCCTGATGCTCACTCCACCAACCCCAGTCACAGGATGGTCACCCACCATTGCTAGTGTCTTTCTGAGTCTTTCTGAAGCTGTCACCCCCACCCCCCGCCAGGACCCTGGCACGACCACCCCCCCCCCCCACCCTGGAATCTTACAACCCTCTTCAGTCAGGGCCCTTCCAGAAGCCAGAAGACCCTCACTAGGACCTGGAGGCCTGGGCAGGCCTCAAGGAGCCAGGCCAGCTCCCACCATGGCTTTTGTTCCCCACCAAGAAAGGCCATCCACTCTTTGGGGGCTCCCGGGGTGGGGGCGGTTCCTGAGGAACACCTAGGACCCTCTGGTCAGTGGAGGGAAATAATGATTGCTCATTATTACCACCTCCAGCACATTTCTCCTCTTCTTGGTCTCTGCCCTGTGAGGTGAAGGGTGTGGATGAGTCAGTCTGAGGGGACTCATGGTGGGCTGAGGGGGGCATCCCCTTCTGCTCCGACAGGACTCAGTGAAAGAAAAGCAGAGTCCCACCCCTTGCCCTGGCACCACTAGTGGGAGCCAAACAACAGGTGAGGCCAGGCTCCTCCCAGAACTCTTTGCCGCTTGGCACCAATCAGAGAGCGCCACTTCACCAGTTCTGGGATGGGTGACCCAGGGGGCCCAATCAGAGCCCAGAGAATGCTCCAACATCGCAGGAGCAAGGACTGAAACCAGTAAGAAGTGTGATCCAGCCATAGTATGGACCACTACAGTCATCAACAGACATTTACAGAAAGCAGGACATTGTTAAGAGACAAAATTCATATGATTCTACCATTTAGAAGGCTGTCCAGTAGAACTCTCAGTACTGTTCAGTATGGCAGCCACTGGCCAGGTGCAGCTACTGAACACTGGAAACATGGCAAGTATGACTGTGGAGCTAAATTTTTAATTTTATTAAATTTTAGTTTAAGTGACCACACATGCCTAAAGGCTACTGTATTGGACAGCACAGGTTTAAAGGAAGAATTTCTTAAATGTAAAAAAAAATTCTTAATAAAAGATTTAAAACCTGTTATCTCAAGGCAGTAGAATAATCATTATTAACTATAACAATAGAAAGTATTAATGTTTACGCCATGTGTCAGGCTCAGTGGTCAATAGTTCAAGCAGATCATCACACTGAATTGTCACTGTCCTCCAAGATACATATGAGCATTATCCCCACTTTATAGATGAGGAAATTGAGGTTCAGCAATAAGAAGTAACTTACCCAAAGTAACAGCGCTGGGTGGCAAAGATGGGTCTCAAACCCAGGTCTCTCTGTTGACCTGATCTGTACTTTTAACTACACTATGTATTTTTAAACTATTCTCTTCACAGGTTTTTTTTTTGTTTGTTTGTTTGTTTGTATTTTCCAATGAGCCATGAACATGACTTGTAATCAGGAAGAACATGTCTTTTTTAAAAAGACCAAAAAGAGGCAAATTATTTTTCCCCGGGAGGGAAGTTTGTGGAGAGATTACTGGGGCCCCTGGCCAACTGGGCCTCCAGTTTTTGAATGGAGAAAAGAGAAGGCAGTGTGGTTGCAGGTCCCCTCTGTCCCTGCTGCTCCTACTGCCCAGATGCCTGGCGCTTAGGAGGCCTCAGGACGGACGATGCTGGGCTGAGGATCCTCCAGCAGCCAGGCTGCCAGTAGGATCCAGTTTCCTCCCAGCCCCACCCTGGAGTCAGTTCCTAACAGGTTTCTCAGCAGTTTTGCAATCATCACCCCGGTCTGCATCTTAAAGAAGGCAGCAGGCCATGGGGCTGTCTGCAAAAGGCAACACTCACCATTCTTATCACGGACCACCCTGTCCCACCATCTTCTAATTGTTATTGCTGTTGTTTAGTCGCTCAGTTGTGTCTGATTCTTTTGCAACCCCATGGACTTAGCCCGGCAGGCTCCTCTGTCCATGGGATTTCCTAGGCAAGAATACTGAAGGGGGTTGCCATTTCCTTCTCCAGGGGATCTTCCTGACCCAGGGATTGAACCGGCGTCTCCTGCATTGGCAGGCGGATTCTTTACCACTGAGCCACCAGGGAAGCCCCACGTTACTACCTTCTAGAAGAGCCAAGAGCTCTGGGCCAGCAGCCCAAGCCTGGGATATGCTATCTGCCCTCTGTGGGCATGGAGAGTGTTGTTCTCCCAGCGGTGGACTGTCATTGGCTCCGTTCACCCACTCTTGGGACTGCAATTAGGTTCAGAACAGGGGGATGAAGAAATTCCCTTTGAAAAATCTATGATGAAGGAAAAAGGCCCAGCAAGTACTGAACCCGGCTAGAAATAGAATCAGGAAGGATTGGATTTTGAGTTGTTTTTGCTTTTTTTCCATAGCACCAACCTGAAGGGTGGAGACAGGGAGCAATTATCCCCACTTGATCTGGTTTCCATTTCAACGTGTTTTTTTTTCACCCACTGAGATGCACAGATTGTTCAGGTTTCAGGGTAGGTAGGATAAATGTCCTTACTTAGAAGTTTTTTATTATTATTATTATTATTATTATGGATTTTGGGTTCCGTGCTGTCTGCAGTTCTCTGTCATTTCCAATCTCCCTTATGTTCCCCTTGGATTTATATATTTATTTTTGGGGGTTGGTTTCAGGTGCTTCTAGTTTATCAAACAATCAGCCCTGTGAGGTACTCTGGGTGTTTCCAGAAATTACATCACAAAAAATCATGCAATTAAAGTGTAAGAGGAAAAAAAAACATAGCTGTTGCTTAATTTTGTATTTTAATTA
The DNA here is from genome assembly GCF_019923935.1 of Bubalus bubalis. Lineage (NCBI taxonomy): Eukaryota > Metazoa > Chordata > Mammalia > Artiodactyla > Bovidae > Bubalus > Bubalus bubalis. The sequence goes on from NC_059161.1 coordinate 38,202,723, forward strand.
GCAACTTATTGTAAATGTAGACTCTTAAAATGGAGGCGCCTAAGCAAAGCCAGTCAACAAGTTTTTCTAATGAATCAGTTTCACCTCTTGCCTCCTCCTCCTCATGGCAATGTCATCTTCCAGATTTTCTTTGCCCTCTTTTTTTTTTCTATTCCACTTTTTACTTCTTGCCCAACACATATTAGAAAAAGGATGTGTGTTAGTCACTCAGTCGTGTCCGACTCTTTGTGACCCCATGGACGGTCGGCCGCCAGGCTACTCTATCCAAGGAATTCTCCAGGCAAGAATACTGGAGTGGATTGTCATTCCCTTCTTCAGGGGATCTTTCTGACTCAGGGATTGACTCCGGGTCTATTGCACTATAGGCAGATTCTCTACCATCTGATCCACCAGGGAAGCCCCTGAAATAAAAAAAATCAGGAACCCTGGCACCGAGGACTCTTACAGGAGCCCTTCCCTATATATATGACCATGGAAGAAACCTTGATGGTGAGGGTTCTGGCTGAAGACCCAGTGCACAGTTGCCACTGTGCCCATTGCTCTGTCCCCAGCCCTGTTTCACTGAGGCCAAACCCCTCTGTGCTCAGTCCCAGAGATATCCCTCTGCTCCTGGAGAGAGAAGAAAGCCCAGTGCAGCACAGAGTGCCAAGGCAACAGGAAGAGGGTGGAGTCTCAGGCCACCTGCAGCCTGAACAGATACAAGGTGAAGAGATGGGAAGCTCCGAATGTTGTGAAACCCAAGAGACCTCTGGTTGCCTGGAGGAAGTTAGAGAGAGGGCACAGGAGGGAAGGGGAAGAGGGAACACAGAGCCAGAGAATAGAAGTTGAAACCAGCAAGGTCTCTCCAGGTCGTGTGGCCGCACAGAGAAAGCACACATCTGTGAGTCCCAGGCACCTCCTGAGGGTAGATCCAGACTGCCATCGCGGGTGTAGAGTCCTGGTCTTCCCTTGGTAGAAAGCTCACAGCTCTGAACTTCCCTGGTGGTCCAGTGGTTAAGACACCACACTTCCAAGGCAGAGGGTGTAGATTTAACCCCCAGTCTAGGAACTAAGAGAGTTCACAGGGGGTAGGAGACAGGAGTGTCAACTAATCTGCCCCTTTTAGCCTAGTTTCTGGGACAGAAGGCTGAGGATGGGGAAAGAGCCCCTTAGTTCTCTGTTCAATCCTGCCATCCCAGGAAGGATAGACAAGACTCAGATGTCCCAGCCAAGGGAAGACCCCTGGAAGCTGCTTATGGCCTCCGTGTCCATGTTCACAGGGACTCATCTAAGCCCTCCTGTCATCCCAGAGGCTAGGCCAGCTTAATAAGCATAGGTGTCCACCTGAACACCAGACAGATGCATGCTTCCTACTCAGTGCTCCAAAAACAGTGCAGAGACACCGTGGAGAAACGCTCTTCTGGGGCAATCCAGGGTATTCAGTATCATGGGCAAAACTTCACCCTGGCCATTTTTATTCTGAACAGGAAGAACTGCAATGCTGGGCTTAGGAAAGGTTGTCATTTACCTGCCCCTGCCTCATGACCACACTGGTGGGGGAGGTGGGCACTCAAGAAGGCTCTGGAACACCTGGAGGCAGAATCCTGGCCCCTGCTCCCTGAGATTCCTGAAGAAAGGAAGGAAGAGAGGAAGGAAGAACCTCCTTCCTCCAGGGAGGAAGGGGCTGGACCTCCATGTCATCACGCACCGGTGGGAACCCAGACCCAACCTCACGACAGATCCTGCTCAGTTCAGCTTCAATCGGAAAGGAAGGCACTCATCAAACAGGGGCCAGGCAGGGATGTGGGCACCGAGATTAGGAATTTGGAAAACCATCTGAGGAACCCGGCCCTGGGAAGACAGCAACAGGATTTAATACCTTATCCCGGCTGTCTGGTAAACACCCTGAACCAGCCCCACACTCCGTTAGGCAGCCTCGGATCCTCAGGTGTGCTGGCGACGGGCAGGTAGAGGCAGACGTGGGCAGAGACAGGAAAGGGGGGGAAGTATAGGCCTGGGGGGAGGGGGGAGGGAGGAGCTGGCCTGGAAGGATAGGATGGGTGGCAGCCAAGCCAGACAGTCAATGAAACAGCTGACAGGTGCAAGGAAGGGGGGCAGGGAGAACAGAAAGGTGAGCTGGGGGTTCAGAATACTTGGGGATATCACCGTCACACCCCAGGGGAGCTGAGTGGGATGAGAGGAAGAGTCAGAGGCTTGAGGGCCAAAGACCTAAGAGTCCTGGCTGCCATTTCTCCCAGTTAAAGGAGAAATCCAGGCCTCGCACTCCTCCAAACCAACCAGGACCAAGAAGCTGGTGGGGCTAGCTTCCAGAGCTTACTGGCCACCTATGAGCGCAATCTGCTGGTATCCTTTAGGGTCACCTCTCAGAAACACACATACACAGATTGGCTTGGATTGTTGAGCTGCTCAGTTGTGTCTGACTCTTTTTCAACCCCATGGACTTGTAGCCCACCAGGCTCCTCTGTCCGTGGAATTTTCCAGGCAAGAATACCGGAGTGGATTGTTATTTCCTTCTCCAAGGGATCGTTCCGACCCAAAGATTGAACCCACATCTCCTGCATTAGCAGAAGGATTCTTTACTACTGAGCCACCGGGGAAGCCCACATACGCGTATCAGTTCAGTTCAGTTCAGTTCAGTCGCTCAGTCGTGTCCGACTCTTTGCGACCCCATGAATTGCAGCATGCCAGGCCTCCCTGTCCATCACCAACTCCCGGAGTTCACCCATATACCCCGTGCCAAAAAGATTGTCAAATCAATCACAATGGAGCTTTCTTCTACTCTAGGCTAGAGCTGACAGAAGAAGCTGGGAGGGTAGGGGGCAGCCCTGAGTGACTCAGAGGGGACTCGGCCCTCCAGAGATGGCTCAGGGTGAGTGAAGAGTAGACTAGAAGAAAAGAGGGGCCCAGGCTGGTCCTTGGGGTGTTCCTGGGCGAACCACCTTTGCTACGATCAAAGCACAGAGGTCAGGCCTGCCACCTCCACCACCAGGCCCAAGCAGGCCACATGACTAATTCTCTTTTCCCATTTCCGTCTGCTCCTAGATGTAATTACAGTTTTGGATTGCAATCCACCCAAAGTGTAACCCTGATGCACTCTCCCTGCTCTCAGAGAATCGGAAACCATTTCCAAAGCTAAAAGGCGCACCCCTTTTAAATGTTTTCATCAGCTGGCTTCTTCCAGCCACACTCTCAAAGCTGCCCTGGCTACCTCCGTCAGCACTGGTCCTCTCTCTCTGCCCCCTCAGAACCACAGGATCTCCTGTGTTCCCAGCAAGGGGAAGAAAGAGGTTTCCTGGACTGCTGTGGGTCTGGGCTTGGGGTCCCCTGCCTTCTGCACATCGTCTAAGCCTCAGGATCCCAAGAAATTCCATCAAGGCCACTTGATCCAAAAGCCCCAGATGGAAAACCTTCCTCCTCCAACCATAACCACATGGAACCCAGACCCCTCCACTCCAAATATGATTCTGTGGGCCTGAGAGGAGCCATCAGGGGAGGCTGGGAGCCTGTGCCCACCCTTCCCTGCTGCGGTGCCAAGTTCTCTGCAGCCCCAGAGCAGAATGCTAAGACCCAGAGCTCACAGGTCTGCAGTCAAGGGAAGTCTCAAGCATCTTCTGCCACCATTTCTGCCCCAGGTTTTCAACTCTGGCCTTGCCCATATCAACAGTTTGAATTGTTGCATTAAACACACACACACAGACAGATGCACCACTCCCCAACAGGGAGTGAAAACGCATAGAGAAAAACCCCACAAGACCTAGGGTTGGGGCTGGAAGCCAGTGTCAGCGGCTCACCGTTTCCCCCACAGCAGGCAGGCAGCCAGAGAACCCAGGGCAATACAAGCTGTGGACCTCGCCAGACATTAGAACACTTGTTCGGGTCCCTACACTTTGGAAGCTGGTCCCCCAGTGCAGCGCTTCAGGCCACTGCTGCTGATAATTTTTCAGAGATAAACAAACCGGTTTGGATAAAACAAGAACCAACCTGAATTCTTTACCCAAAACTCAAAATGAAACTCTCCCATCACCCCTTTCCTTCCCTTCTCTACCTTCCTGTGCCATTTATCCAGTTTCCTAAAATTCAAACAACTCGATTTTTTAAAAAATTCAGTCTTCTAGCCTTTTTTATTCATGGACATCACCATTTGGTACTCAAAGAAATACTGGCTTATTGAAAACATTTTTTGTCCAGTTTCTCAAATATGCCTGAGTCAGAAGGAAAAATGGAGAAGGGGACTGTGTCAGGGAGCCTCTTGCCAGGCTGGCCTGAGTCTTCACCCCCTGCTCTTTTTTAGGCTCAGGGTCTTTCTTCCATACTCCTATGGTCCCCCTAAACCTGCAGCCCCTTTATAAGGGGTGGGGTGTGTGTGTGTGTGTGTGTGTGTGTGTGTGTGTGTGGACTGGACATCTGGTCTACCCCTCTTTTTTGAGTAACAGAGGAAAAAGTTGCTCAGTTTCCCTTGGGGGTTTGGCAGGTTAATTGAGGCTCAATGTCAAGACAAGACGGAGGCCAAAGGGCAGAGAAGAAAGACACAGCTCTGAGGATTGGCCACGTGTGTCTCCCTGCAGGCTTGGTGTATGACGTGCCTGCCTATAACCAGAGTCGTTCGTGATTGACACACCCTCACCGACTACCCTGTCCCACCCAATTAGGCCCCTGTGTCCCCCCACCTTCTCTGCTTTATGCACTAAGCTAGTTTGGAACCTCTGCCATGGTTCCTGCTTCCCAAGTCCCCGTTGGTGGGGTCTGCTCCGTCCCTGTAGCTAATTTACACCCGTCAGGGTTTAAAATAGCAGAGGCATAAATGAAAAGTCCAATTTCTTCAAATTTGCATTGTAAAACCATCCTTCAACTTCCTTGAAATAAATTTTACTATTTTATTAGTGCAAACAAAATGGTAATAAAACACTAATACAGCGCCTTGTATCCAGGGGAAGAGCTAAAATTAACATAGAGCGAGCAGTGTTTGCTATTACATTCAATTACCTTTTTACTTGAGATTTACATTCTCATCCCCTTAATCTCCATAGTAGTGGCTTCAAAATCATTCCTCCCAGGCTCTGCCCTTCCGGAGCCCCCACAGCTGGAAGCCAGGCCTCCTGCCCATATGGCGCTCACCCCGGGCACGGCGCCTGCCCCTTTCACCACAGCTGCCTCTCGTCACAGGGTACCACTTCTCACCCCTGCTCTTAATTTTCTCACATCTCAGCCTCTGAGCACTCAAAGCAAAGGGCTCTGACACGAGGCACATTCAGACATGCAGTTATCAATAAGCAGGTGCACGGGGCATGGGGTTGGGGGCATCGCTTCATGAGCCTCTGAAGGCTGCCCCTGGCACAAGAAAGGGGCAGGCGGCGAGCTCCTGGGAGCCCTGGGAAAACTGGCATCTCTGGTTTGACAGGTTGTGGGGGACGGTTTGCTGCATGGCACAGCTGGGGCCTCTGGATTGTGGCAGGAAGCTCAGCCGTCCAGAAGTAGAAAGGGACAAGGAAACCACAGGGTCCAGGTTCTTACTCGATCCACAGACAGTAGAGCTGAGGGCTTAGGAAGTGGCTGCTTGTGGGTGACAGAGGTGAGCCTAGAACACCCTCATCCTGTCTTACCATCCAGCACTTTCCCTAACAGATAGTCACCCCAAACACAGCCACAAAGTGTCTGAACCACCAGGAGGGCGCCTTTGTTTCCTGTAAGCAGACAAAAGCAGGACTCCTTGTCCTTGGGGACTGGTCAGCCCTGCTGTGAGTCATCAACAGAGATGACCATGTTTCCAAGCTGCACAAATTCCTGGTTCCAAATCTATCACTGACTAGCTGTGTGATCTTAGACAAGGTACCTCCCCTCTCTGGGCCTCAGTTTTTTCATCTGGAGAACAAGCGCAACCATCCCTGTGCTCCCTTCTTGAGAATGGTCCCCATGACTGAAAGATCAGGAAGTCACATTCAAGCCCACGGAGCCTCAGAAGTTTGACAGCAAATCCGTTTCTGAGATGGTCTCTGCGAAGGCTGGTAGGAGTCCCAAAATGAGGCCAACAGGGCTGGGATGCTCATCAGGGTCTCAGACCTCAGTATCTTGAGTTTCAGGCCAGGCCACCTCAGACCTCCATGACTTCTTTTTTTGTGGCGGGGGGCGGGGGCAGTGCTTCAAGGCAGGTGGGATCTTAGTTCCCTGACCAGGGATTGAACCCATGCCCCTAAAGTGGAAGTGCAGAGTCTTAACCACTGGACCACCCTATAACTTTGTTTTTAACCCACAAGCCTCCTTCTCTTACGCTACCAAAGGCCCTAGATTATTCCTACAAAATCCTGTAAACTAATTTTGAAGAAGGAATTGCCAATCAGCCCAGGGTCCAGGCCATCTAACAGGTTCATTAGGAGAGATGGTTTGGGGTAGAGGGAAAAGGTAATAAGGGAAAAAAATTGTTGTAAGCCCCCACAAATTTTACTTGGCCTAGCTATTAGAACCAGGGGAAAAAGTGATTAAGACTAAAGGGGACACTTGTATACACAGTCACAATTATGCACAATCATATCACAACCACACATATAATCAGTTATACAACCATTCAGTATCTCTCACACACAATCAATCTCTCATATACAGGCACACACAATCATTCATACAACAACATACACATAGAATCATTCACACATATACAATCACTCACACACTCTCACACACACAACTATACACTTCCCTACTGTTCCCAACCCTCCCCTCCCAAGGTCTTTCTCTCCTAAATCTTATTCCCAAAATGTCTTCCAGTAAACACTGGGAGGAACATGCTAGTCCAAACTGGTACCAGGCAAATTTGTCTTCACCCCTGACTCACATGAAATTCTGAGTCCCACTACCACACAGTCGCTTCTGGGACATCAGGAGGTGGGAACCTTCTTTAAACCCAACCGGAAGTGAGGGCAAAGGCTGCTGGCAGTACTGGCCGGAACCGTCAATGAAATGTTCACCAGAGGCCAACCTGGCTGTCCTTGCTCCGGCCCTTTCTGCCTGGATCCCACCACTCCCAGCCCAGAGATGAGCGTCATGAAGTAGCTTTCATGTTCCACAAACAAAAGGCAAAACCCCTGCAAGAGGCAACCCCACACCCCAAAATGTGAGTCGTTTAATTTGGTTCAAACTGGTCCTCCACATATTTTCCTCCTTATTTTTTTTCTCCCCACTGGGAAAACAAAAGAAAGTTTGTTGTTGAGGCTCAAACATTTCTTGGGCCTTGTCCGAGTTCTACCTTGTTTTTCTTTTCCTTTCTGTCTGCCCCTCACCCCCACCCCGCCTTCCTTGCCTCCCCACCTTGGATAAATAAAGCACCCGAAGCTGGCACAGGCTGGTAAGGAAAGTACAAACTATCTCATAATTTTATAATTTTTTTAAACACACTGGCCTAGGGTTTTGGGCAAAGGACAAAAGCTATTGTTGAACAGCATAACACGAAGGTCTGAGTCACCGATACGCCTCGGCTTCTGGAGATCTCATAGGTTTCTGTGGCTGGCACAGCCATGAGCTCAGCACCCTGCGGGGGCCGTGGGTGCAGGCGCCCTCTCGCCTGGCGCTGCCCCGCCCCCACCCCCTCCCCAGGGCTCCCTACTGGGCCGACACGTTGGCTTCGTTGGTTTTTAATCATAGGGGGGCATTTAAAGAAAATGTTGTGAAATAAAAAACAAATCACCGTCATCCCATCACCCTCACGCTCTCATCTTCATTTTAGAGGATCACCTTTGTCTATACACATCTGTGATTTTTATATGGTTTTTACCCTGGCGTTTGCCACCCTCGGCCCTCAGCATGTTGTTTTGTTTTTTCACTCACATAATAAACATTTTTTCCATGTTTCGAAATCATCTGGAGGATTATTATGTGCCTAGGTGACAGGATTTCTTCCGCGTGTTATTCTCGGGCCGATGCTACCAGGCAAGAAGGGGAGAAGGGCACTGGGGGAGACCTCTCCTTGCATTGAATCATTTATCCACTGATTCTAACCAAGGTGGGGGCTTTGCCTGAGTGATCCGGATCACCTTGACCACGGGAATTTGGACTTGGAGTGTGTACCTAGTTGAGGAGGAGGGCTCTACTGAAACCTTGCCCATCCTGTGCGAGGCCACAGGCACCCCTGCCCTGGTGCCAGGAGAGACAGTGCTTCCAGCAATGGCCTTCATCCCCACGCTGACCTTCACCCCTACAAACTGCACTTCCTCTTTATAAAGCGCCCTGGCAGCAAAAAGGCCCATGACAACACTCAGCTCTCCATTTTTATATCTGAATATCTCAAAGCACTTAGCAAGGACTTTCATTTTCTCATTACCCCAAGGAGAGGAGGTCATTCGGGAAAATGGTACAAATATTCCCATTTGTCAAAAGCAAGAAGGAAGTGAGTTAAAAGGAAAATTCTACCACTTAACTGAGTAAAAACCAACCCAGGAGGGAAGGCAAGGGTCTTTTTTGCCGCCCCGTTCACCCAGTCTGCTTTCACCAACACAACTTCAGGAACCTCATTACCAAAAAGATGGCTCTGGGCCAAAACCAGGTTTCCATTTTGCTGAGAATCAATCACTACCCAGCGGCCCCAGCTTAGGAGACCCTACCACCTCATCCTGGGTCTCAACCCAAACCATATTCTCCTATGATTATAATTATGTAAAATGTATATTACACATATATATAGTCAGCAAAGGGGAAAAAAAAAACACAAGGAAATATACTAAATACTAAATGAGGTGGTGTTAACGATAGTTCAGTTACAGGTGGATTTTTCTCCTTTTATGTATTTTCAAAAACCATTTTAAATATGGTTATATTTTCCCAGCGTATGGAGAAGAACCTCTGTGTTAGAGTCCCATCAACGTGCATTCAAACTCTGACTCTCCTTTTACCAGCTGGGTGAACTCAGGTAAATTGCCGAACTTCTCTGGGCCTTATTTCCTGATTGGCGCCATGGGAATCAGACCACTACCTGTCTGTGTCCTTCAGTCCCACAAAAGTCACAGCATCTGACACATAGTTGGCACTCGGTAAATGCCTATTTCCTTCCTCTTGTAATGAAATGAAAATGTAAGAGCAACTTGGCAAAAAATAAATAAATAGAAAATAAAATTAAAAAAACAATAAGACGAACTCAGCTTGCTGGGTGCCCCTGGGAGATAAAAGCAGGATGCTTTACCTGCCCCTTCCTCGATTTCCTCCAGGTTCATCATCCTGTAAGCCATCTCCCCTCGGCCCCCACCAGCGAGGCTCCAGCACACAAGCCTCAGGATGGTAGTCCTGACTCTCCCATGACTCACCTGGAGAGTGAGAGTTGCGGGGTCGGGGGTGCTCTGGGAAGAGAGGACGAGCCCCTCTCTGAGGCCCTCCACCAGGATGGGCCCGGGCGAACCCCTCCGGGAGCAAACAGGCCTTGTGCGAGGACCCAGAGGACACACAGGGAGATCCCCAGGTTTGCACCTTGCTGGCAGCCACCCTCCAGGGACAGGTGCCAAGCTGCAAAGGCCACCTGCTCCTGGGGGAGGGCAAGGGCCACGCTCCCAACCCAGAGGAGAGGCCAAGAGAGAAGCAAGATGGCGCTAGCATCTGGGAGGCGGCTCCTCCCCGGGCCAGGCAGGCCAGGCCAGCCCAGCCCAGGGCCTGCCACCTCGGGGGTGTCCAAGAGTCCAGCCCTGGCCATGGCAAGTCTCCTCCCTGCTCCCTCCAGGGCTCCATACTGGGCCAACGTGTTTGCTCTGCTGGTTTGGCGCGTATGCTTCAGCAAAACTTCAGTGGCCATGGCCTCTGAGCTGGGGCTCCAGCCTGACCTTGGGTGTCCTGGAGCCCGGACACAGGGACAGGCCTGAGCCCTCTGCCTTCCTGCCTTCAGGATGATCCATGGGAAGGATGGATAGTAAGAGTAACAGGAGCAATAACAGCTCCCTTTTGTCACCACATTACAGCAGCCCCATACTATAGGCGGTGGCACTATTCCCATTTTACAAATGGGGAAACTGAGGCTCACAGGGTTAGGGAGGAGCCTAAAGTAACAGTACTGATACACGAGGGAGTAGAGATCTGAACCTGTATCTCTGCATGGGGGCCACTCTCCCAACTCAGCTGCTAAACAGCCACACTCCACCAGGCCTCTTCCAGAAAGGGGCCCCTGGGAGGCTTCCCCAGCCACCGGGAGACACATACCTCCAAAGAGCTGGCTGGAATTCTGCCAGAATGAGTGCCTTCTCGCCCCCTCAGGAAGAGGAGAGACACCACAGCTCCACCGAGAGAGGACAGTCAGGAAGCCATTTTACAAACGTGGGGTGACTGCAGGAGAGTCTGCAAGATGGCGGCATTTCCTTCCCTGCCTCTCCAGGGGCCTGGGGCCGTGGGCAAGAGCCAGGTCCACTGGCTGATTTACTGGTGTGGACAAGGCTGAGAGGGAAAACATGGGACAGGGGGCCTGCGGCACATACAGACCCTCAAAAGCGCATGCCTCCCTTGTAAAAGCGGGGATGGCGCCAGCTCCAAATGGTGGCAGCACCCTTTCTTTCCAGTGAAAACACGTCCCTGATGGGAGGCTGGCCTTGGGGAAGGCACCAAACTAGGTCCCTGAAGCATGGGCTACCAGCTCTCCAGCCACCAGTACGCAGGTCCCATGGAAGGCGGTGGAGCCCCGCAGGGTGGGGGCCGGGTGGGCCACCCGGGGCAGACAGTCTCCAATCATGCTGAGCACAGCACATCGCTTCATTCAGGAACCCAGAGTCAAATGTACAGCTGGGTCTAGAGTTGATTCAGCCCTTAACTCGTTCGGGATCACTGGCGGAGCCACGGAGGCGACGGGGAGTGGGGTGAGGGGTGGGGTTACACCAACCTGGAGGAGGGTGTTAGTCTGTTCCTGGGGATGGGGCAGGAGGCTGGGGCAGAACCCCCACTGATAATGTTGGTACACAGGGAAAGGAACCACAATTCTTTTCAAACCTCCTCTCAAAACCAGACAAGCACTGGGAGTTGAGGGAGGGCTGAGAGTGAGTGTGTGTTAGGTGGGGGGTAGGGGTGAGGGAGCTTGTTTTCTACCCACTGCCAAATTCTCATTTACTGTCAGCTCCAATCCATTCGGAACTCACTGACTCAATTGCCTTTTCACGGGGAAAGGAGCCTGCACAATGCAGGGGACTTTTCAGCTCCACATTAGCACACAGGGCACTGGGCAATGTCCAGGAATAAACACACACGTCCCTCCCAGAGGCCGCCGACCCCACCTCCACCTCCAAACAACCCAGCCAGCTCTGCCAGGGCCACATCTACTCCTCCAGCTTTGCCCCCAAAACTTTTTTTAAAATGTAGTTTGACCCATGGAGAAGAGTGTGTGTGTGTGTTTGTGTGTACATATATAAGCATATTTATATGTGTGTTGGATGTGGTGCGGGGGGTGGCTAACTCAAAATTACAAAGGCCTGCAAGAATTAATTCTGGGGCAGTTCCAATTCTTCCTTTTGCCTGAAAAAAGGAGGGATGAGGAGAGAGGGAAAGAAGGAATTCATATTAGGGTCCCAGAAGAAAGAAGTCTGGGAGGATTCCGTTAAAGTGTTGATTAAAAAGAAATCAGCATTTAGTCAGGGAGTGTCCCTAACAACTTAGCAGCACAAAAGCTCTTCAATAATCATTATGAAAATAATATCAACATTTATAATTATAGTGATTATAATAACAGTGGTCCCCATTTCTCAAGTGCTTGCTCGCTATCTGCCCAGCACCAGACGTTAAGTATGGGTACTCATCAGCTCAGTTAACTATCACAAAGACCCAGGCAGGCATGCATTGTCCACTGTCAGCCCAATTCCACAGACTCAGAGAGTTAAGACCCCTGCCCAGGTCACAAAGACAGTACATGGGAGAAGGAGTTTAACCCTGCTCTGCTGAATGCCAGCCCCACCTGCCCGGGCAGAGAGAGAGGAAACATGTGTGGGATCTATAGAGAGGGCAGCCCCAGCACCATGGAGGCCTTGGCTCCAGACAGGGAGGCCCCTTTGACTTGTGGGAACATCCCTGCCACCTATCCCCTATCTCCATCACTGTCCCTTGAAGGTTCATCCCTTTAGCCCAGGCTCTGAGGGGAGTATCCCTCTTCCTCAGATGTAAGTACTTACATGTAAGGGTACGTAAGGGTACTTTAAGTACCCTCCTAAAGTCCAACATGGAGAAGGAAATGGCAACCAACTCCAGTACTCTTGCCTGGAAAATCCCATGGACGGAGGAGCCTGGTAGGCTGCAGTCCATGGGGTTGCTGGGAGTCGGACACGACTGAGCAACTTCACTTTCACTTTTCGCTTTCATGCATTGGAGAAGGAAATGGCAACCCACTCCAGTGTTCTTGCCTGGAGAATCCCAGGGACGGGGGAGCCTGGTGGGCTGCCGTCTGTGGTGTCGCACAGAGTCAGACACGACTGAAGCGACTTAGCAGCAGCAGCAGCAAAGTCCAACAGAATTTTATGTGATCAAAGTGTTCTTTCTCTGTGCTGCCTAACAAAGTAGCCGCTGCCTGCTACAGAGTACTTGAAAATGTGGCAAGTTCATTGATGAACTTAATCTAAGTTGCCACATGGGCTGGTGGCTACTGTGTTGAACAGAAGCCCTCCAGCTGCCCCTTTCCCTCTGAACCCAAGAGCTATGTTAGAAATATACAAAAAGTAACCAAAGACAGAAACATGGCCCACTATTAAGCCCCCACCCCCACCCCACCCCCTAGCCCGTCCTGGCCCCAACCACCAGGCATCTCCTCCACTCGGTCACAGCCTTTCAGAAATCACTAGTCTGCTTCCAGCTTATCTGTCTCCCTTCCTCTTTTCCTTCCTTCTTTTTTTTAATCTTTCTTTTCTTCCTTCTTGCCTTTCTCCCCTCCCTCTCATTCCTTCCTTCTTTCAGTTCCTCTATTTCTTTTTCCTCCCTCTTTCCTTCCCTCCCTCTGTCCCTATCTTTTTCTCCCTCCCTCCCCTCCTTTCTTTCTTTCTTAGAAAAAAGCATCAATTTAATTAGATAAATCCTCAGAGCACGTGGCCTGGAGTTCGTCATGGAAATTAACCTGCTCCCAGATCTCAGATAGTGAAACAAGAACCGGGGTGTTTTGGCATAGCACAGTGAAATGGGAGAGGCCGATGGAGTTTCATACACTTCATCTTCCATAAGTGCCCCTCGACCCTCCAGTGCTCCCCACTTCACAGCCCCCATGCCCTTGCCTCCTTAAGTCACTGCTACGGGGCCTCCTCTATTTCTGCTCTGGGCCCTTCCTTCCCCACCTTGGCCCAGGCGTGGGGCGTGCTCCCCCCAATCCCGGCTCCAGGCAGGATCATCGAAGGGGAGGAGGGGAAACCTTGGCTCCACCCACATCATGCCCCTGCCCTAGCTCCCCTGGCTAGGCCCTCTTGCACCCCAGCCAGCTTCAGGTCATCCAGGGGCCCACCTTAGGCTTGACCAGGGGCTGGCCTGTCAATCACCTGATCCTGAGCCCACGGTCCCTACTGTATGCTGCTAGCTGGGCAAAGCCCGGTCCATGAAAGGGTACTGGACGTCAATCCTTAGCGCGCAGTAGCTACGATCACTCTCCTCTCACCTAATTCTCACAAGGTAGGAATTCCAACTCCCATTTTACAGACGTGGAAACAAAGAATTAGAGGAATTCATCCGCCCAGCTGACAGAAACACAGTTCACACGGGGCTCAGCCCAACTCCAACAGCAGCTTTTGACCCTCTGCCAGCCACACGTCTCGACCACAGCAGAGCCTCTGCGCACGCGCAGACCCCCGGCCCCTCCACCCCCCGGCACTCAGCATTTGGCTCCTGGGCCGCGAAAACACAGACAGAGGCCACTGACACCCGGAGTGAGTTCCCAGGGTCTGCCCCCCATCCAACCCCCTTGCCTCCCATGTCCAACAGCTTCTGTGATGGACCTCCCCCCATCGCACCCCCTCAGCTCCAGGAACGGTCAGTCTGACAACAACCGAAAAGAGAGACCAATGACCCCTCCCCGACTAGGGGCATCTAACTCTGAAAGTGGGCACAGTCTTACTTCTCATCCCCTTCTGATTCATCACCAAAAAAATATCAGGAGGACTCCAAGGCAGTCCATAGATAAAACACAAAATTCAGAATTTCCAACTGATCCCATAGTAACCCACTCCTAGCAGGGCCCTGGCCCCCAGATACATAGAGGGCTACCTCCCCCAACCCTCACATCTACTCCCTGGTGTGCAGCAAATACGTGCACACTCACTCTGACGTGGGTCTAGAATACACAGGCCTGTTCTAAACACTTCATGCATTTTAGCTTATCTAATCCTCACATCAACCCCACAAGGTAGGGATTGTTACCCCCATTTTACAAATGAGAAAACTGAGGCACAGGCTAATTAAGTAAGCAATATAAGGACACGATTTTGGCCCCCAGCTGGCATGCTCCAGAATGCATCCTCTACAGTATACACAGCTCCTCAATGAATCCACATATCCACACAGTTAAGACACCACACATCCGGAATGGGCTCCCCTATACTGCCTGAAAAGCAACACCACCCCCCAACTCAGCCCCAAGCTCACAGTGATTTTGATGACTTGTTTTTTTGGTCTTAATATTGTTTTTGAGATTCATCCAGATTGATACGTTTAACTGTTCAGTTTCTTTCTTTTTTTTATTAGTTGTTCATTTTCTAAAAACTGAATACACAACTTATCTACCCTTCCCCTCAAAAAAAGAACCACATCACAACCTGATACAGAAATGAAAGCCCAGCACCACACAATATTCAGGCTCGATGCTTTCTGGAATGGAATTCACAGGGGTCCCCTTTGAGACTAATACCATGTTATATAAAACTGGCTCCCCTGACATTGTGGGCACCCTGCACTTGACAACGCAACCATGATAAATTCTTCATTACGCTTAATTATTTCAAAGGACTTTCACAGCTATGAGTGCAGCCGACAATCAGGGGAACCCTGTAAGGGCAAGAGTGTCAGAGGCCATTTGATAAGAGGGGAAACTGAGGCTCAGAGAGGTCAAATGACTTGCCCAAGGCCACACAGTGATTTACTACAGAATCAAAACTGGAATGGGGTCTCCTGATGCCTGCAACTAGACCTCAGCAGAGCTCTGGACCACCCAAGACTTACCTTGTCCCCTCATCCCAGATCAGGGGTGTTGGGGCTTGGCCCATGGTCCAGCCCCTCCCTCCCCCCCACCACCACCCCTAACCAAGGATCAGATTTCCCTGAAATTCCCAAAGGGGCCTCTGGGACTAGTGGGCCCGGAAATGGCCCTCACATAGCGAGCTGCACAGCTGAGCTCCCCGGGGGCGAGGGGGGCGGGTGGAGCTGGAGACGCTGGCACAGCCCCCGTGGGTACTCTGCCAGCAATTAGTGCTGGGGAAGGGTGCCAGCCTGGCAGAGCTAATTCCCCCACCCCGTCTTCTCATTTACACACACACACACACATACACACACGCTTACCCACCCAGAGACCAGCAGCAGAGAGGCAGTGCAGCTTCCTTTCGGTAAATCTCGTCAGCAAGGCACACGCAGGGCATGCAATTTGGTCATTACTGCTTTTAAACCACAGAAAAGCAGAATCCACCCGCCATTAACCCATCCTGCTCCCCCTCCGGGCTTCACACCAGCTCAGTCATCAGCCTTCATCTCTAACTCCCACGCACCCCCTTTTGCATGCTCCCCAGAAGTTGCTTTCCAAAAGAAACAGAGTTTTAAAAACACACACACACACAAAACCTGACTACAGTAAGTCAAACCTGAATTGTGTCTTCCTGCCTACCTCTGTCCCCAGAGAAAACAATCCATGGTTCTGATGTCACCTTGGCTAAGACCCTTCCTCAAACACCCTAGGAATCCTGGACAATGCCAGTCGGATGAGGGGGAGCCAGCCTTTGGCCTGGAGGAAGAAAACTACCTAAGCAGGTGTGGCTCTTCCGATGGGAGCCTGAGTATTGGCACCCATCCACCTGCGGGGGCCTGGTGTCACAGCTTGACATGGCTCTGCTCTCCAGGTACTGAGGCCAGCAGGGGTGGGAGTGGCCGTGAGAACTGCCCTCCTCACTGCCCACTTCCTCCCTACAGTCCTGGAGCATGAGAAAGAAGCCCACCAGAGCTAGGGACCCTAGAGGGTCCTTAGTTGGCTTTACAAGATCTGTGAAATCCTTCAAAATATAAGCAGTATTTGTGCTGATGAGATTTTTTTATTAAGAACATTCTCAAAGGGGCGCACATGAACTCAAAAGAGGAAGAAGCCAAGACACGCCCCCCCACCAACCCCACCCCCATCATGGACTCAGCAGTGCCTCAGGCCCAAGTGGCAGAGAACACAGGGCTGGGCTCCAACTGGCCCTCCTGTAAGTGACCTGACCGGCGGCCTTCCTCCCATGGGAGCTGCCCCTGGCCTCCTCCTCGCCTCGCCTGGAAGCTGCTCACTGGGATCGCCGGCCCTGGGAGCCGTGCCATGCTCCCTGGGCCTGTGCCCACTAGCCCTCCTGCCTGTCAGCCAGGGCTGCCCGCAGACCCAGCAGAGGACAGGCACAGGGGAGCCCACCATCGGAGAGAGGAGAGGAAGCCAGTGGTGGCTGGTCTTGGAAAACCTCACAGATGCTCTAAGCCACCTAGTGTCCAGAGCTGAGCTCTGGCAGTGGCTCTCTCTCCCGCCTCCCAGAGCGGACAATGCACCGGAGCCAGAGCAGGAGCCCAGGGCCTTCTCCAGGAACCTGAGGCCGGGAGGTGGCGGGGGCCGAGCTGCCTGGAGAGATAGTGCCCAGGAAAGTGCAAAGGCCCTAAGCCCAGAGCAGGGCTGACCCCGGAAAGATGTTCCCAACACCCCTGCTCCTTGTCCCAGGCAGTCACCGTCTCCTGGAGATCCCCAGGGTCGTCTTGGACAACTGTCTCCTCTGGGTTCCTCCAGGTACCCCCCACCCCAGCCTCCAGGCCCCCTGCAGAGTCCCCCAGACTCTGGGTCTGCCACTCCCCGAGAGCTGCTCGGGCCCCTCCCACCCCCTCCTCTGCTCTCTCTTTTCTCTGTGTCCTCAAGACTCCTCTCACCTTGAGAAGTGTTAGGATTACCCAGCATTTACACTCAATGCTCTCCTTTATTCCTTAAGACTTATTAAGAATGATAATGAGTTTCGAAGGAGCCACACGTCTCCCTCTCTCTCTCTCTTCTCCATCCTTCCCTCTCTCTCTCTCTCTCCCCCCCCTCCCCCTCTGCTCTCTTTCTCTACGTGTCTTTTCCACCAAAGACACACAGGACAAATCCAGACCAAAAGGGAAAAAAAAAAAAATTCCAACAATATGGAACAAGGGCACTTGAGGATTTATATTCAACAAATCCCTCTCTCTTCTTCCCTCTCTCTGGTTGTTCTCAATTATTCAGATTAAAAACACACACACACACAATTCCCCCTTCCCTTCCCACCGTCCAGTCCACCCCTCGCTCTGCTGGACTTTGAACAGGGGGAGCAGGAGAAGGGCCCAGCTTGCCCACACACCCTTCTTAACGTGCAGCTCTTAAACGGTTGATTAATTTTTGCAGAATTTACGACGGGCTTTAGCATCCCTCCCCCCCTGCCCCCCGTGACACCATGGCCTCCAAACCACAGCAACTTAACTTGGTGAACTTGAGGGGGGCAGAGACAGGGGTGCCCCCCTTTCCAGTGGTCTCCCATGGCTGGAACCACGGGCTGCCTGGCGACAGAAGGAAGACGCATCGTTGATGCCAAAGGCCAAGCAGGAGACAGACCCACTCACAGAGCGGCGTGGCACCCACAGGGGAGATCACCAGACAGCCAGAAGCCAGCCACAGCTAACTTTTGGTCATGTGGGACTTTTAAATTCCAAAATAAGGAGGCCAGCAGAAAGTGGGCAGAGGGGAAACAATGCTCCCTCGAAACTGACAAGGATGCCCACGTTCTTGCCCACCCGGCCACACCACGCATCCCGGCAGAGGGACCGGCCTTATCGGTCTGCCGAGCTGCCCTTCAGAGAAGGGGAAGAACAGATCCTAATGAAATTATGTTTTTTAAAATGTCTATAAATTAAATCTCTCTCTCTCTCTGTGAATCTCCCCCTGCACTCCCTCCTCTACAAGGCTTGTTTGCCTCTCCTCCGTTCCCTCTGCTCGTGTCTGTTTTTCTGATATAGACATCAAGAGGTTACGGGCTCAATTACAACTCCGCTGGAGTCTCAGCATCAGACTTGCCTGGCCTTCTCTTCTCCTCTTCAGAAACCAGATCCCAAATAAATCTTTCTTCTGCTTTTTATTTTTATTGTGAATGCCAAAAGCCTCAAGATTCATTCAGTTGAGTCACAGCCTTTTTTAACTTACTTCAGATGGGGGAACTATCCTTTTTAATTGTGTCCAAGTAGAAGTATAACATAAATGCTTTTCTCTTTATCTCATTCCCTCTTCTTAAGGACACACACAAACCCTTGGCTATATGTGAAATTTCAAAAAGAGGGGCAGCAGCATATAAATGTGCCTAATTAGTGTCTGTCTATTGTGGGGGCTGCTGGAGACTATCAGTTGGACACTTTGTATATTTCTAAAGTTACGGGGTGACATCATAAAGCTTCTTATTAGCAAAAGGTCCATTTGAAAAAGGTGGAACATAAATGGTGATTTCCTTTTTTTTTAAAAAAAAAAAAAAAAAAGGAAAACATTGCCTCTACCCTCCCCGATACTATTACTAGCTATGGAAAGGAGATGTGCTGTCTCTATCATTTTACATCCTCAAAAGCTGCCCCCTCAAAAAAGGAAAAAAAAGTTTAAAAATCCAAGTCATAGTCAATCACCATAGCTGTCGATTCCTGAGACGCAGAAACCAGCTTCGAGTTGCATGTAGGTCTAAGGGATAAAAACAAAAATAACCCCCCCACTATTATTCTGGAAATACTAACTAAAGGGGATTCCAAAAGGTACTTTTCCAGGAAAAAGCAGTTGAGACAAAGACTGGAGAAAGCTGAAGTTCAAGGTGAATCAAAAAGAAAAACTTTGTCTTTCCAATTAACCAGACTGGGAAAAGGGGGCGGGGGTGAGGGGGGCCTGCACATTACTACCAACTCATTAATTCTTTCCTGTAAACAATGTAATTAAATTCTGCTAAATACAGGAGAAATACTCATTTTGGAGGGCCTCCCCCCTGCTCAAAAGCAAATTCCTTCAGGTTACTCCCCCCATGCCAAGACTTCCCCTGCTGTACAACCTTCAGATGAATTTCCAACCCAGGCGTGGACCGCACTGCTCTCGGCTGCAAGAATGACAGCCTCATATGTCTGAAAGCTGACACTTTAGCTTTTAAAAGAAATGGAGGAAAATAAGCTGTTGACTTCTTGGTTAAAGTATCTTCTTGTTCTAACTCATGTTATTATGTCACTGGGCTAAAAAAGAGAGCGAGAGAAAGAGAGAGAGAGAAGAGAGATATGACTTTCCTTGAATGATCTGTTTAACCTAAGCCAGAGGAAAAAAAAGAAAGTCATTAATTACTTATGTGAGCTATTGCTTCAGAAAGACAATAAACCTGCCCGGTCGCCATGGATATGACATATTTGCTCTGAAAACAACACAATAATTAGCAAAGGGGAAAGATACAAGGAGAATATGCAAACTCGTGAGTTTAAAGCCACAGTGCTCTTTTCTACCCGTAAGCCTGTTCTGTTTGCAATCCAAATCAAACAAATTTTTAAAATATAGCAAAGAGGGAAATAACAGGAATGACTCCTCTCTCCTCTGAGCTAAGAAGTAACAACCACTCCACCCTCTTCCAAAATAAAATAATATAAAAGAGAACCAGGATGGTAGAAGGAGAAAAAAAAAAAGTATTGCCTCTGTTTTATTTCCTATAGCAGGGGTGGAGTCTGAGGTTTGTTTTTTCTTCTTTTTTTTAAAAGTGTGCTCTTATTTAGCATTGGACTTTCTGGCCAGATATAAATTTATTTATAAAGCCAAATGCTCTGTGTGCGGCTCAACTCTCCCCAAAGTAAGTGGAGATATCAAGGAGTGGAGGTGGGGGGCTCGAGTTGAAAAAGCAAAACAGTATACTCTGAAAGCATCAGCTCCAGAGAAGGACATCCACTCCCCTCACCTTCAAGAAGATGGAACCCAGGCCTTACTTTAATATTAAAAATGCATTAAATGGTTTTACCTACAACTTAGTCCCAGAGGATCATTAGGAAATGCAATCGCTTTGTATCATATCTGTCAGCGTGATAAATATCTGAGTTCAGAGTGGGTTTGCAATTCTTCAGAGTGTCACAAACCAAGATAATTTTTTTCTGCCTTACTTTCTTAATTCACTGCACCCACTCCCTTCAAAGTCAGAAGTCTACAGAAAAATACCTGAGGAGAAGAGAAAAGGAAAAGGAGGGGAAAGTTGATATGCTTTCACACACCAGACAGAGGTTACTGATATTCTCCTAAAAAGTAGAAAAATGAAGACTTTAAAATATTTGGGTGAGTATTTTTTTTTTAAGTACTCCATTAAGTTTGACTAAAAACTCCTTTCCCCCTCTTCCCAGAGGCTAGTTTTCCAAAAACAGATGGTCAGGATCTAAATGAGAAGCAAATATACCTCAACCCCCACAGGCAGAGAAATCTAACTTTGAACTTCTTTTTAAATTAAAAAAAAGTGTGTGTGTGGGGGGGGGGGCAAGATAAACTATTAATAAGTATAAAAAATTAGCTGAGCTACAAGTTTTGTTTTTCTTATTAAAAAATTCTTTAAACACAAGGAGAGCAGATATATAGGAGAGGTTCACATTTGACTGACTTCCTATTTTTTTTTAACAATAGTGTGTTTTTTTTGTTTTTTTTTTTTTTAAGATTGGATTCTTTGATCTTGAAAGAATTTTGCTCTTATATTATGGGGAGAAGAGGGTGGTGGTGAAATGATCTGTTTTAAATGATGATGCAACTTAGGGATCAAAGCCTTGGCTTTCTTCTAGCCATAATAAGCAGTACTTGCCACAAAGCGTGAGTCTCCGGGCTCCTCTCCTTCGTAAGAAGGAAATAAAATGCACCGAGACTCAGAGAAAGACGCGAAGTGTCTGCAAGGTGCAAAGTCTAAAAAACAAAACAAAAAAAGGCAGGGGGGGGCGGAAAAAGGAGGGAGGCACTGCCCCTTTAAACGTTTTAGTGCATATGGAGTTTGATTTCTGAAAGAGATCAGTTTAACATCTCCATAGAAACCAGCAACAGATTATCATCAACAGAATAAATAACTAGTCTAATAAATTAAACAGGAGGCATAAGATCGCTGGAAACCTGATTACTGAAGTTCAACAATATTCCCCATAAACTCTCGTTAACCGCCTCTAATGTGGCTAACAAGATGGGGGTGGTGGTGTCAATCTCTCCAATTCGCCGGATTCCGGGGAGAGAGACGGTGGCCGCTGCCGGGAAGGGAAAAGTTTCCCACCTTGCCCTGGAGAGAGTCTCAGAGCTCCAGTGAGGTGAAAGCCAAAATGCCGAAGTTTGGGAAGTGGGAAAGCGGCTGGGCGTCAGTGGAGGCAGTGAGAATCGCCGGAGATGGCGCGGGACGCGACGCCCGCCCGGGACGCACAGCCTTGCCGCCACCAGGGCGCAAACCCAGAGCTTTGCGCTCCGGCGCCGAATGGCCCAGCGCCCCCTCTGGGCACGTGGAGCGCAGCCCGGGCGCAGCCCCCGGGGACCAACTACCCCCCTCACCACGCCCGGCGCAGCTGCTCCTGCTCAGCCCGGACAGCTCCCTTTAGGACGGCGACGTGTGTGTGTGTGTGTGTGTGTGTGTGCGCGCGCGCCGTGGGGTGGGCGGGGGGGGGGCGCACCAATTTGCCCAGCGATCCGTTTTCCAGTCCCCTCGCGCGCTCTTATCGCGCGTCTGTACCAGCTTAGAGGCGCCCTAAATTTACCAACTTTACCCTACGACTACCCTGGCCTTTCCCCCCTCGCCGTCCCCATCTCTGAGTGTACGGGATGTTGGCGGGACAACCACACACTCTAAGGGTCGTGGCCTCAGACTCCGCCGGGGCAGCGACGCATAACCCGGAGTCACCCCTTGGTCCAGCCGGGTCTGGGGGAGCTCCAGGCACGTTGGAGGGGTGTTGTTGCTGCTTCGCTGGTGGACAAGTCATACACACCGTACATGCGCCCGCACCCTCCCCAGCGTGACTGGAAGGAGGTCCTGGCCGCACCCAGGGCCCACTTCCCAAGCTGAGGCTGGTCAGGAGGAACTTGTGTGGAAGGGTGAAGCGGCCCCCTGACTCCCTCGGCACTCCTTTCCTCCCCCAACTCCGGACCCGGGTCGGGGATGGCTTGGAAGAAGAATCTGCGCCCACCCCCTGGAGAAAAATCTATTATTATTATCTTAATCTACGCCCCCAAAGTGTCCCTCCCGCCGTGATTGACGGCGCATACACCTGTTCCCCTCGCCGAGGAGCTTCCAACGCTGGGGACCGACATTCACCCCAAAGCTCTGCAGCGGCCCAGAACCCGCCCGCCGCCCTCTCCCGGCCAGCCCCCGCCCGCCGCCCCAGTGCACCCCTGCCTCGTACCTTGCCACCCCAGCGGCCGCCCCCTCCCCTCCCAGGCCCGGCTCCCCAGGCCGCCCGCTCCCGGCCGCGCTGGCTTCGGAAAGAGAGAAAGAACAGAAAGCAAAACTTCCTGGCGGCCGACGGCCATCAGCTGCACATTCTGCAAATGCCACCGAGTAAAAATAAACCGGCCGCCGCTCCGCCCGGCCGGCTCACCCTGAGCGCACGACTCAGCCCCCTGCCCCGGGACTGTCGGTCCGGCCGGATCCCCCATTCCGATGCGCCCCCTGGAGCCCCGCTCCCCGACACTCCTCCGCCTGCCACCGCGCGCTCCTTTGCCCTGAAACTCGACCCCAAGTGGCCAGGCGGCCCGGGCCTCTCCCCTTGGGTGCCCCCCTGTATTCCCACAAGCTACCATTCTCGGTCCTCCTTCTGGTGCCTATTTCAACCGTGCGCCCCTGGATTCAGGGCTCCCCTTCCCCAACTGTTGAGCCCCGAGGTCACTCTCAGCCCACTTTGGAGGGTACAGACCCCACCAGACCCTCGCCCACTTCGGCCGAGCCTCCTAGGAGTTCACGGCTCCACCCGCCCACCGGCCCGCCAGCCCGGCGTCCCAAGTCCCCGGACGCAACTTCTCTCCCAGCGCACACGACAACCGCGGCAACTCCCCCGAACTTTTCCCGGGACCCAGGCGGGCTCCGGCCGACAGTCACACGGCCCTGAGCCGGCGCCCCGGCTCCCTGTGCCCAGCCATGCCAGCCCTGCGCCCGGGGAGGCTGGGGTGGGGGTGGGGGGCAGTGAGGAGCGCCACTTGCCTCGCCCGGAGCAGCGCACTTGAGACAAACTTGCCAGGCACAAATGAAAACGGGGGCGCCGTTCCCCCCAGCCAAGCAACCTCTCGCCTTCGTTTTCCAACCAGGAGGCACCCCTTGGCACCCCACAGTGAACACTGCCTACCTCTGCCGGTAGCATTTACACCCCAGTATTGGGGCACAAGAGTCGGTTGGAGGGGCTCCCCACCCACCCCCTCCCTTGAACAAAGTCTTGCAAAGTCACCCCAGGCGCCCCTCACCCCTGCCTCCTTCTCTGCCCCGGAGAGCGCACGAACCCCTGCAGCTCGGGGGGCTGGGGGGAGCGTAAGGGGAAGGAGTGATTACCGGGTATTCGCGAGCACCTGTCCCCCGCCCGAGCCCGCACCGCGGGGGGCGCCCCCACCCTATTTGCAAAGTCCTGCACTCGCGCCTGGCGCCTCCCCCTCTTCTCCGCTACCCCGCCGCCCCCTCAGTTGGAGTAAGTGACCCCAGGAGCAGCAGCCCTCTCCTTCCCCGGAATCTCGCGCTGGGCATTCCCTGGCCGCGGCGGGCGACGCGCCGCCCTGCGCCCGGGTGCCAGCCCTCCGTGTCCCCTGCCTCCCGCACGGCCGGAGTTGGGTGGCAGCCGCCGCGCGCAGGCTGGCTGGCTGGCTGGCTGGCTCTCTCGATCGCTCGCTCGCTCGCCCGCTCCCGGCTGCAAGCTGCAGCCCCGGGGGTGGGAGACTGCACCCTGACAGGGGGCGAGGCGGGGAAGCACCCCGGGAGGGCTGCGGAACTGAGGGGGTCGAGGGGGGCGCGGCGGAGGGAGCGCCGAGTCTCTTACCTGCACTTGGGGCGGCTTTGGGTGACTTTCCAAGTCCGGGGGAAAAATGTGTGTGTGTTTGGGATGGAGCGCCGCGGGCGCGCATGCGCTGCCCAAAGTTGCCGGATCCCGGATTTTTCGCTCCCAGTCTCCGCTCTCGCCCGCTGTGATTATGGAATTCTCCGCGGCCGAGCGGGCGAGTGGGTGGCATGCAAAACCCGGGCCGGATCGCGGGGCCGGGCTCCGCTCCACCCTCACACCCCCAGACCTTCCCCTCCCGGTTTCTTCCCACCCACCGCCCCGGCTGAGCTCTGCTGGCGCGCGCGGTTAGGCCCGGCCTGCAGAGCAGCATGTGAGCTCAAGTCTCCCTTTTGCGGGTGGAGAAGCCTTCTCCATCCCAGACTGAGTGGAGTAGAGGCCGGGGGACAAGAGAGGAGGGACGGGAGTGGGTTACTTTCCACCTGTTCTGAACCTTGTGAGCCAGTCTGCTTCCCACTTTTCCACTGAAGAACTAGCTCTTTTCTGCAAGTTAGGATGTTAGAATTGCTGAACCCAAAAGGATGTGATGTTCTCACTGTTTGATACCTGCTTTGCACTTATTCTTTGCCAGGGAGTTTTTCATTCAGTCCATTGTGCAAGAAAGTAATCCCTAAGTGAACAAGATAGGTCGTGAAAAATGAACCTGGGGCCCGGGGCGAAGGGCGGGAGAGAGTTGCAGATAATGTACATTAAAACAAATGAATAATATTATTTCAGAGAGTGAAAGGATCTTGAGGAAAATAAAACAAGGTAGTAAGATAAAGAGTATCTTGGGAGAGCTAATTTCCCCTGCCCAGGCGATAAAGAAGGCCTCTTTGAGGGGAAACCTTCATACTCCATTGGAGATCAACCCCCCTTTTGTCCCTTTGCCCAACTTGCCCACCTCCTAGGTGGTTTGAGGTGGCCACACCAGGCTGAGTCTCGAAGGAGGAAGTGATACCAGCTGGTCAACACCTTTGTGGCTTGGTAGACTTTGGGGCATCATCTGCAAGGTCTCAGCAAAGCCTCTCAGGACTAGGGAGCAGTGATGACCTGAGAAGTGGGAGGTAGGTATTCCAACTTTTGATTTGGGCTCATTCCACTCCTAGGACAGTGTAAATACGTGGTAGGCAGCTTGGACTTTGGGGTCAGACCTCAGTCTCTCACTAGCTGGGCGACCTTGAGTAAGATATTTGACCCCTCTGTGCCTCAGTTTCCTCAACAGTAAAATGGGGATAATAATAGTACTATTGCCAGGGCAGGTTGAGAGGCTAAAATGAGTTAATGCAGGAAAAGTGACTCGGCCAAGGCAGTGATCGATCAATGCCAGTAATTGTCATTGCTCCCTGGACATCCAGTGTTCCCTCTCCTTCTTATTTCTTCCTGTCCTCTCTCCCTCCCTTCTCCTCCTCTGTCCTTTCTTCTCCCACAACAGTCCTGCGCTCAGTCATTTGTTCAGCAGGCATTTGCCGAGCCCCAGTGAAGAGTGCATCCTTCCCAAGGCCAGGGAGATAAAAATGAACTAAGAGGCTTTGCCTCTGAGGAACTGATTGAGGAGTTTGCTCCTCTCCCCTCCCTCTTTTCCCACTATAAGGCTCAACTGCCCCCCTCCACATACTCCCCAACAGCTACAGTCACCACCAAACTTTTATTAAAACATATATTCTTCCCTCCATTTTTTCCTCGGATGCTTCACAACTCTCCCATCCCCCAAGATGTCTTTCTGTCGCCTCTGAAGGAACCTCATCTGGGGTGGTGGAAGCTGGAAACAGTGGCAAGCCTGGGAGGAGGGAGGGGGACATTGGGGTGAGGTGAAAAGGGAGAGCTCCCTCTTCCTTTCCCACCAACCCAACTGAAAAACAAACAAACAAACTGAGGGACCAGGAAAAAGCACTCCACCCAAAAAGTAGCCCTCATCTTGAAAGCCTCTAGTACCTTCTTCCCCCACCACCCCTGTTCCTTGCACAGGGACTGAAATCAGATGCTCTTTTCCTCATTTGCTTCATCTTAGCATTTCCTGAGCTTTCCCTAAAATAAAATACAAACTCTTTCCCATGGTTGGCAAGATCTGGCCACTGCCTGCCCTTGGACCTCACCTCCTTCCACCCTATCCTTGGTCACATTGTCCCAACACAATAGCCTCTTGCTGCCCTGGAAATCACCAAGCTTGTCGCTACCTCAGGGCCTTTGCACTTGTCCCCTCTACCCAAAATGCCCTTCTTTTGGCTGCTTCCTTGCATCATTCTGCTCACATGTCACCTCCTCAGGGAGGCTTTCTCCCTAAAGCAGCTCCCAGCCTTTCTCTCTCATTTTACTCTGTTTGAGTGTCTTCAGAGATTTTGCTTATTCATTTGTTTCTGTATTTCCTGTCCAGCTGCCCCTGCTACAGTGGGAGCTCCTTGGAGGCAGGGACTTTGTTTTGTGCCCCCTTATGTCTTCAACACCTCAGCCTAGCACCTAGTAGGTCCTTACTCTTTGGGGTGAATGGAGATAAGCCTGTATGGTCCCCTGCCCTTGAGGGACATATCTGCAGAAGAACGACTAGAAAGTGCCCAGGACAAAGTTTGGGGGAGGGAGGAGGAACTGGTACAACCTGAGGGTTGCCAGGAGTTGCCAAGTTGGATCTGTGCCTTTGCCAAGTTTTCCATTCTCTGGCTTTTGGCCAGGGGTCGATAGTGGGGAAGCAGATGGCTCTGGTGACCCGAGCCTCAACAGAAGAGGCTGCATAGGCAGGAGGGGAAGTGGGGTCAACTAAGGACCCTATGGAAGCCATCCTTCTAGCCCCCTGCTTCTGGGCAGGCTGCCCATGATCAAGAGCCTCTCCCATTTTTAAATCTCCTGGGAAGACCCTCCCCACTAGACTGCGAGTTTCCCTGTGGTAGGGCCTGTGCTTTTGTCACAGAAGCTGAGGAGCCAAGTATGGTGCCGCCCAGGAGGCTCTCAATGATTGATTGTTGAACAAGTAAATTTAAGTCTGTCTCTGTTTGTGTAATTGGCACAGCCTTGAAAGTAATCACAGCTCAGCTTCCTGGTCACAGTTTTTTGGTTTTTGGTCCTCTGTGGTGATGGAAAGCAAGACCTAATTGTGTGTCAATAGCTGTTATTTACCGAGCGGTTATAATGTGCCAGCAGCACACTAAGCACTTGTATGTGTTGTCCTCACAACAGCTGTACCAGGCGGTTACTGTTATGAATATGCCCATTATACAGATGAGGAAACCAAGGCACAGTGAATGACTTTTCCAAGGCTGAGGCTGTGCTACCTGACTCCAGAGCTGATGCCTTTTACCTCCAAGACCAGCTGCAGGGATGGGGAGGTGACCAAAGGCTCACTCCATGACTTACCCCAGTGCAACAAGCGTTTACATCTTTACTCTTCATAGAAAGATGAAATTGGAATGTGAGTGCATTGAGAGAAGAGGAGGAAGAGAAATTGAACAAATCTGTTCTTTAACCATAAAATCTTATTTCAATCCAGTAAAAGACAAAAAGAATCAAAGAAATCAGAGGACCAAACACCAGATTTTATACACGTGAAGCACTCAGTAAGTATTGGCAAAGAATCGCTATTTTTAAATGTAAAAATTACAGACTACATGCTTGTTTCCCTTTTTCCTAGGCTGCCTTAAGTTTGAGGTTCCCCTTGGGTGAGGTCTGTGTCTTTTGGGTTCACTGGGTCTTGTATAGTTCTGGCATCACAGTGGGTGCTCAATAGACACTTAGTGACTGAATAATTAAACAAATGCCTGAGATAAGTGATTATGGTGATTACTGGGCAAGTTGTAATTAAAAATAAAAAAAGCTGAGTGCATTTTTTTTTTTTTACGAATGTCTCTCTTGGGAGTCCATGAGTGGGAGGAGGGGAGAGAGGGGCTTCGTCCCAAATGCTAAGCTTGGTTCTCAAATCTCATCCAAGTTGACCAACTTGCCAAGCCTTTTCACCCCCAAATACCCTCATTCCTTTTTGTAAAGCACGTGTTATTTGTTTCTGACTATATATATATACATATATAATGTATTTATTGTAGAAAATTCAGGAAGTACAGATAAACAGGAAGAAAAAGTTAATTGTCTGTAATCCCACCACCCATGAATAATTCACTGCTGATGTTTCAGTGTATTTCCTGCCAGTCTAGGGTTTTTGTTTGTTTTTTGTTTTTGCTTTGTTTTGTTTTATATAATCAGCACACTGAACATTCCAGGTTTTTTTTAAGTCTGCTATGTGTATGTAGGGTTTCCCAGGTGGCTCAGTGGTAAAGAACTCGCCTGCCAATGCAGGAGATGCAAGAAACTCTGGTTCGATTCCTGGGTCAGGAAGATCCCCTGGAGAAGAAAATGGCAACCTGCTCCAGTATTCTTGCTAGGGTAACTTCATGGACAGAGGAGCCTGTAGAGCTCCAGTACATGGGGTTGCAAAGAATCAGACATGACTGAGCACATACCAACGCATGTGTATGTTGCATGAACATTTTCTCCCATCATTAAATGCTGTTCCACAACACGATGTTGTGTAGACCCATAGCAGAGCTTGATCATAATTTACTTAACCAGTCCCCCACTATTGGAAACTTTGGACGTCAAATTCGTTCCCAATTCATTTCATTATTATAAATAATACTAATGAATATCCTTGTCCATAAATGATAGTGCACATTCCTTCAAGTGGAATTGTTGAGTCAAAGAGTGTGCACGCATTTCAGAGCTTTGATTCCCAGTTGCCAGTGCCCCCTCCCCATTAGGCTGTATGAACTTGCCCTCCAGCCAGCAGCCTGTGAGCAAGTTCCATCTCTCCAAATGCTCTCCAGCTTTTGGTATTCTCACTCTTTTTTTTTTTTAAACCCCTGTTAATTTAATGGGTGAAAGAGTCTGTGATTCTAGTAATGAATCCTTATTAGAACCGTGCTGGCCACAAGCAGGGGCTGTTTCAAGGTTTGAGCGGCCTTGTTCAGACCCACAACTTCAGGCAGAGATGAGAAAAACAAATGCTTAGGAGTGGGTAGTTGGAGGGGAGAGCAGAGATCTCTTACAGGTTCTGGGGGAGCTTCTAGACTGTCTACCTGAGCCCAGGCTTCTTGGGCATGTGCTCAACTCTTGGGGGCAGAGGGGTGGGGTCTGTCAGTCTCAACAGAAATGAGCTCCTGCTTCCTCCTACCTCTCCGCCCACACCTTGCAGACACCTCTCTCGACAGAGAAGCCTTAGGGATTTCTATGCCATAAATACTACCTGTTTTTCAAGCTCAGCATCCACACTTTGTACCTGCTTTCATTTCCCCGCCTGAGCTATCACTCAGCCCCAGTCAAGGGACAGACTGTTTTGCTCTCTGATTCAACTTTTTCCTTTTTCTAGTTGGTTCTAACTAATTTACTTTTTTGGTATTTATGTTTACCCTTACCTGGTAACAAGAAGAATTGAAGGTGACTAATTTTTCCCTTTTAGGAAATGTACCCTAATCCCAGTCTGATCTCTCTGATCCTTTTCAGCTTAAATATCCTCTTTTTTTTTTTTTAATAGCTTTAAATTTCTGGGGTAAAAAGATTAACTCACATTCAATACTAACAGTTCAGAAAAATACAAATAAAAGCAGAATGCAGAAAATTTTAAAACACCCACAGTCTGAGAGCCCTGTACTGGGGTGTGAACTGGACTTTAAAAGAATGAATTTAAGTGAAATCCACCAGTTATATCTTTTTGAGCCCACCCCAGCAGACTTTTGGGATGTGTGTGTGGATAGGAGTGTCTTTCATGCCAAGTAATGAGGTATGTGTCTGATTTTATCTGTATGGGCGTGTAGGTGTGTGTGTGCGCGTGCGCACATGCACATACATTTGTGGGACACGTATCCCTTTAAAGGAGGGCTTGGGTCTATGCAGGTAGACCGCGCTCTATTTGCACACTGAAAGATTGTGTTCATGCTGTCAGCAGACACCTGAATACAGAAAAGTACAGCCAGGTGAGGGGCAGGGCTGACTTGTGACATCATCTCTTAAAAAATAAATCCATGGGTGACACCTACCCCCTCCCATGCCTGCCAGGGAGGGGCACGCCTGCCACCAGAACCCTACTGACCAAGGGAAACCAAGTGATGGAGAAGTTGAAGGGGCCACCTGTCCTTAAAGCACCAGCCACACTCCCGGGGCCTGGTGGTTCCTGCCATGTACCACGTGGACCCATCTCTCAGCCCCAGGCCCTTGCTTCTTCCTCCCCCTCTCTCAGATCTGAAATCAGCACATATCTCTGAGGGCAGGAGCCAAACGGACTAGTCATGGCTGTGCTGCTCCGTCCCAGGAGGCAACCTGCCTGAGGTTGGTGTGGCCACACCACGGGCAAGAGGAAGCCGCCGTGAATCTCCGGAAGTGGCCGTGCTGGCTCCCGACTGGCACCTGTACAGGTGCTGGCTGCCGCCCATGGCACTGTGTCTCACGGAGGGCGGGGCTGGCCGGGGAGGCAGGAAAGAGCTGTTTTGCTGATGAGGTGCCCTCGTGTCACATGGACAGGTGTGCCAGGTAGCTGACTGTGGGTGGAGGAGGGCTCCCCGCTGTGCCAGCCTGGCCCGGATGTGAGCCCTGCCTGCCTCTCCAGCCTTACCTCTCAACACTCTGTCACACCTTTGCACACCCTCTGCCCCAGCCACACAGAGCTGCTCAGGGCTCCAAACATACCTGCTTGGGTCTCCCCTCCAGGCCTTCATCCAGGCTGTTCCCAGAAGGCCTCACCTCCCCTTCTTTATTTCTGTGTTGTTGTTTAGCCACTCAGTCGTGTCCAATTCTTTTGCAACCCCGTGGACTATAGCCTGCCAGGCTCCTCTGTCCATGGGATTCTCTAGGCAAGAATACTGGAGTGGGTTGCCATTTCCTTCTCTGGGGGAATCTTCCTGACCCAGGGGTCAAACTTGTATCTCCTGCATTGGCAGGCAAATTCTTTACCACTGAGCCACCTGGGAAGCCTAAGCAAGTATCACCTCCTCTGGGGAGCCTTCCCTGAAGTCCTTTTGCTCCAAACCAGGTTAGATGCCTCCATGTGGGCACCCACAGCCCTCTTGACTACTCTGTTGCAGCACTAATCACACTGGATTATAATTATCTTGGTAGACTGTGTGTGTGTGGGGGGGGGGGGGAAGTGTGTGTTAAATCCATGTTTAATCAACTGGTCTGTTGGAGTCTGGATTTCTAATTGGGTCACATGGGTTCAAGTCCCAGCTCTGGTACTCACTAGCAGTACGACCTTGGGCAAGTTCCTGACCTTCCTCAGCCTCAGTGTCTCCCTCTCTAAAATGGCAACAAATACATATCTACCTCACAGGGAAAAAATAACTGAGATCATTTACACAAAGCACTTAGCCTGGATTCACGCATAATGGCCATTGTTATGATTATTCCCAGCATCTGGCAGAATGCTTAGAAAATGTCAGGTGAAGGAGCAGCATCTCTGTGTGTGATGGGCATGTGTGTGTGGATGTGTGGTATATACCAGGGTGGTGGTATGAGGGGAGAACCAGCCTGTACAGGGAGGTGGGGCCTATAGATGTGTGTGTCCACTCCGAAGGGTAATGGGCTGGTTATTTATGGTCATGCCTTACGAAAGAAAAAAAAAAAAAAAAGACAAATCAGTGTTCAGTAATGACAAAGTAATTACCTTTTTATTATTTTTTCAATAGGATTCAGAGGGAGTGTGGGCCTTGGCCATGGCTGGAACATTCAGCCGGGCTTTGAGAATACCCCGTTGCTTTGAGCTATCCCATTCCAACTGCCCCACCAGGGAAAAGGCTGGAGAGGGCTGAGCAGTGCTCCTAAACATGGAAGGGCTTAGAGATTGAGGGAGAGGGCTGCCCAGCCTATAAAACAGGCGCTCCAGAGGTAGTTCTTCCACGTTCTGGCTGAGTTGTCCACATAGAAGGGACTGGATTCAGAGCCCAGAACATTTAACAGAGGACACTTCAGAGTGGGAAACTGAGGCCCAGAGAGAGGAAGTCACTTACTCACCTATGACCACACAGCAAGTTAATGGTAGAGTGGGAGCAGAGTCCAGGTCCCTTAACCCCAGGAAAATGCTCTTTACCACCACATGTCTCACTTGAAAATGGGGGTCTGCCTGGCCCTAGAGCTTTGCTTCAAATTTCTACCTGAAAGGGCTCTGACTTGCTAGAAGGTGACTTTTTCCCCCAGGGTCTTTCAGAGGATGCTTGGAGACATAATTTCAAGGCATCAGGACCCTGTATATTAACTAGACTGTATGGAGAAGGGCATGGCAACTTACTCCAAGTATTCTTGATTGGAGAATTCCATGGACAGAGGAGCTTGACAGTTTACAGTCCATGGGGTTGCAAAAGGATCGGACTCGACTTAGTGACTAACCCAGTATGATGAGCATTATCGATCTACTGAGAGCTAATGGCCAGTGAAGGGACCAAATCAGCTCTAGCCTCTTACTTTTTCATCTATCAATCCATTCATCCATCCAATCATTCATCCCTCCAAACTTCTGTCAATCTATCCAAACTTCCATCCACCCATCCAACTTTCCATCCATCCATCCATCCATCTATCCATCCATCAACTCATCCATCCATCTATCCATCCATTGATCCATCCATCCATCTGTTGATCCATCCATTCATTCACTCATCCATCCTTCCATCCATCCATCTCTTTATCCATCCATATGTCCACTCATCCATCCACCTACCCAACCATCCACTCATCCATCCATACATCCAACAAACCTCTGAATGAGTGCCCCCATGTACCAGGCACCTTGCTAGAACCTGAGGGTCTGGAGATGCTGAGATGAATAAAACAAAATATTGGGAACAGCCTATGAAGAAAATTTTCATGGCAAAGGAGACTTCTCAAAGACACTTAGAGATAAGTGCAGGTAGATGAGGTGACCTAACAGGGAGTCAAGCCCCTAGAGTTCCAGGTCTAGCCCTGTCACTAGCTTGCTGCAAGGTCTTGGATATGTCCCTTCTCTCTTTGCTATGGTTTCTTTGTTTAACAATTGAGAAAGTCACACTAGCTCAGAGGGCTGGTGGACACCGTGTAGATAAGATTTCCTAAATGCTGGGAGGTTGTAAAGCTCCAAGGGGCCAGGGGACAGGAGCTCCCTTGGTTTACACTGACAGGATGAGGACAGAAGATGCTGGAAGAATAAGAATGAGGTGATGAAGGATGGGGAGTCCGCCCCAGCTCCACTCCACTGTGTAGATCTTCAAAGCATTGATCTGCTTTTCTTAACCTACTGTGGGTCACCTAGACCTGGATCTCTGATTCCAGGTAACTGACAAGGCCCCTGTCCCTTTGTCCTCCCTTCCCCACCTCTGAGCTCCTGTCTCCCGCAGCTGTGATAACCCACACGTAGCACTCTGCCCTCTGGAATTTATTTTAAGGTCTTAGCTTGTTTATTTATTTTATTTAGAGATTTCTCAGTGCTTTGTGGGGAGGAAAATTCGAATGGGGTGATTATGAAATACTATTTCACCTCGCTGTTCATTCACAACAAACAAAGAGAAATGATTGGTGATTAAAAATGCATTCTCTCTGCTTGTTTTCTTTTGTTTTACCATTATGGAAATATTATAAATACTGAATACTAATCTGGACCTGCAGGGACCTCACAGACCTTCCAGAAACCAAGGCGCCTGCTCTTCCCTGGGGCAACCTCACACTCTCTCATCAGGCCCAAAACTATGGCTCAAACCCTCCTGAGAGGGTCCTCGGCCAGAAGACCCCATCACTGAGTGCTCACTGGACAGAGATAGAAGTTTCGCCACTTCCTTGTCCTGTTCCCTACTTCAGCAGATCAAGTCAAGGAGAACAAAGCTGTGAGTATGGACTGCGTGTGTGTTCAGTTGCTCAGGAGTGTCCGACTCTTTGCAGCCCCATGGACTGTAGTCCATCAGGCTCCTCTGTCCATGGGATTCTTCAGGCAAGAATACTGGAATGGGTTGCCATGCCCTCCTCCAGGGGATATTCCCCACCCGGCGATCGAACCCATGTCTCCTGCATTGGCAGGCGGATTCTTTACCACTGAGCCACCTGGGAGGCCTGTGAATATGGAGTGCACTTGATTAATCCAAAGGTCATGATCACAGAGCTTAACTCCCAGGACGGGGCTGCCTGTGCCTCCCTACTCTGCTGTTTCTTGGCTCTGTGACCTTGAACACGTAGCTTTGCTTCTCTGAGCTTCTGTTTTTTTTCTCTGTAAGATGGGGATGAAAATGGTACCCACCTCATAGGGTCTCTTTGAGGATTAAATGGGATCATAATGGCTCAGGTAGTAAATTGTCTACCTGCAATTCAGGAAACCGAGTTCAATCCCCGAGTCAGTAATATCCCCTGGAGGAGGAAATGGCAACCCACTCCAGTATTCTTTCCTGGGAAATTCCAAGGGAAGAGGAGCCTGGTGGGCTACAGTCCATGGGGAGTTGCAAGAATCAGACATGACTTAGCCACTAAACCACCAGCCACTACCACCATAATATCTTATCACTGGGCCTGGCAAGCAGAAGTGCTCCATAAATGTTCGCTCCTATACCGATTAATATATCAAACTCTGGGAGATGGTGAAGGACAGGGAAGCCTGGCGTGCTGCAGTCCATGGGGTCACAAAGAGTCAGACATGACTTAGCGACTGAACAACAATACCGATTAATACTCTCTCTTCTTCCATGCTTCAGTTTCTCCCTCTGGAAGATGAGAGAGGTACACTAGCTGTCCTCTAAGCTCCCTCCAGCTTTGATGGGCGAGGCTTCTGTGTGCAGGACAAGGTACCATGGGGACAATCCTCACCCACCTTGACTCTCTCAAAGACCTTGGCTCTTTCCCGGAATGCTGGCTGTAGCTGCCTGGGACCTTCTATCAGAGTCTGCTTTCCATGGGCTCTTTTTGAACCGTAAGCCTGGCACTTCCCCATTTATTTCAATCACAAACAAATAAATAGGAGTCAGAGGGCCCGCTCCAATTCCAAAGTGTTACTCCAAGTCCAGATAAACAGCGAGATCCGTGGCGTCTGCGTTCCTTTTATCTTTCACTTTATTTAACCAAATTAACTGCTCTCCATGTCCCCTGCGTGTGAGTGTCTCTCTCTGTCATATAAAATACAATCACGCTTGCTTGCTACATGTTTCAGATACTTTATCATTAACATCAATTCCAGCCAAATTAGGAGTTTCTCCCAACATAATTGCCCTTCCCATTATCCAGCACTTTATTTTTTCAAAGCACTTTCCGACCATTAATTAGTTAACCCTTAGGACGCCCCAGAGCCGGCGCTCAATGTCACCCTCCCTGTCTCCCAGCTGGGAAGGGGGAGGTGGGGAGGGGTCAGGTGGTTTGTTAGAAGTCACCCTGGATATGGGGGCTGAAGGCTACAGTGGGACCTTGGTAATCTTCCTTCCAGCCTCAGGTCCTCTGTCTGGGCCGGATCCAGGCCCGGGCTGATGGGGCTGGGGGCAGGGGTGGTCCCCAACACTTTTAAATCCACTCATTCCCAACCTTCTCTTTAGCTCACTAAAGGAAAGAGGAAGTGGAATAAAAGATTGACTGGGTGATGGCACCTTCTTTCCTGTGGGGAAACAGGGCAGAGGGAAGGGAACAAAACACCCACGGGACAAGGGACAAGCAGGTGCTGTGGCTGTGACCCAAACCATTGACTTCTTCCCGGCACCAACAAGCAGCATTGAATGTCTGAAACTGAAAGTTGTGTCCAACTCTTTGCAACCCCATGCACTGTAGCCTGCCAGGCTCCTCTGACCATGGAATTCTCCCAGCCAGAATACTGGAGTGGGTAGCCATTCCCTTCTCCAGGGCATCTTCCCAACCCAGGAATCAAACCCAGGTCTCCTGCAATGCAGGTGGATTCTTTACCAATTGAGTCACCAGTACTAGCGGGTGCCAGAGTAACAGCCTTACCACCAGAATGTCTGTAAGTAAATGAAGTGCTTTTGGTATATAGTTATAACTACTGACAGCCAAAGTAAGGGCAGACGTAGGGGTTCATTGCTTGGGCTCTCTCTCATTCCACCTACCGAGTGGGGCTCAGTTCCCTCTGTAATCCTGCCAGTAGTCCATCCTTTTCTGGGGAGGTGCGGTCATAGTCTTGGTCAGTCCCAAACTAGGTGAGCAGACATCCTAGATGGATTGAGGTGGGAGCCATCTGGGAGAAAACACAGTGATTTATTTCTTGGACACGGTTCTGGCTCGTCAAGATGAACTCTGCTTGAAGCTGCTAAGGATATACTGTCGAACCACCAATATTTTACATTTACAGCCTCTCCATAGTCCTAAGTTCCTTAATGATTTTTTTTTTTCTTAAAATACATGAGCTGGCTCCCACAGGGACATTGCCAGGAACCTTCAGAGAGGTTTTCCAAGCTGTCGTTAACTCAGAGCACAGTGAATTTCACAAGCTCTTCTATTTCAGCCCCTCTTCTTCCCCCCAGTTGCCTTGAGGTTGGGGCCACATGTGCTAAAGCAACTTTGCTTGTTGGAGACCAGCTACCAGTCTTGGAATTTGCCCTGCCCTCTCCCTACTCATCCCAGCCCATCATGCTCTATGAAGTCAGACTGCAGGGAGCTTTTGCCACCCAAAGAATAGGCTCATCCAGGGAGCAAAGCTCACACTGACAGTTCACTGTCTGCAGTCATACATACTGGAGTCTGAATCCCAACTCTGCCACTCTCTAGCAAGTTTGACCTTGGGCAAGGTGACCTCTCTAAGCCTCAGCATTTCAATTATCGCATGTTATTGCAAGATCGAGTGAGATAACATAGGTGAAGGTCTTAGCACAGTTTCCAGTTCATAGTGGGTGCTCATTAGACGTGAGCTCTCATTTTGGTCAAGGAGCAGATTGTAGGCTTTAGTATGACTTTCATTCTTCCAACCTCCTGCCCCTTATTGTCTCCATCTAATTTCTTTCAGGCTCTGGGTCTGAATATGTAAGTGAGGCGATGTGATTAGACAACACCCTAGTTCTCAAGCTCTTCCTTTTGTGTAAGAGAATAGGCATAGAAACAGACTGAGAGCTGGTTGGTCCCAAGCCTCCCATCTGCCATCCCCAAAGTGTTACCGTCTACATGGCCATTGTGCTTCAAGTCTGGCTCCATTGCCAGTTGTCGTAAGCATCGCGAGGGCAGGACGATGTCTAGTCCATCCAGGGCTGCATCGTGGATCCTATCCAAGTATCTGGCATGTGGCTGCCACATCACAGAGACCAGTGAGTACCTGAATTGTCCATTCTTCCTTCTGGACTAGGATTATACTTTCCGTCTCTTTTAAAACTTCTGGGGCTCTCTGCAATCGTAGGTAGCTCAAGATGGACAAAAGCCTTGGAGTACTCTTTCCTTGCTGCCCCTGCTTTTCTAGCTTCCCTAAAAAGGAAGACCCTACTCACTGTCCCCTAAGCAACTATTTTCCTGTAATCACGCATTCATTTGTTCACATATTCACTCAGCAAGTGTTTGCTGACTGTCAAGTGCAGCTAACCTGGGTTGGAATCTTGACTAGCTGGGAGAACTTAGAAAAATGCCTTAACCCAATTGATCCTCAGATACCTCATCTGTAAGAGGGGCTAAGAGTGCTCAGTTCATGGGCCTATTGTGAGGAGTTGATAAGACTTAAGGAATGCCCTGCACTTAGCGTGGTTCCTGGCACTTAGTAGGCCCTGCAGAAATGGTGTCTATTTTTATGGCAGGCAGAACTCAGTGTTAGAACCCTAGAGTGTGCAGCTGAATTTGAGTCTCTGTAAAACTTCCTGTAGTGGAAAAAGTCTTCTGTAGAATCGTTAGTCCATTTTGGTACCTAAATAACGCAATCCCTGAAGTTTTATGACACGTTGTCAATTCACAGAGTGCTCAGCTGGAGATGCTGTCTCTTGCAGGATTGATATCCTCATTTCACGTGAGAAAATTAAAACTCAGAGAGGTTGTGTGGCTTTCTTCAGGTCACAGAGCAGAGGCATGTGGCTAATCCAAGAACCTCAGACTCAATTTCCAGCACTTTCCTCTACCATTCCCCTCCTCTGTCTCAGCCCCCCTCCACTCCTTTCTCCCCACCTCTTGATGATAACTTCTACTTACAACAGATGTGGCCTTCTCCAGCAGCCTTGGCTGGTCACCTGGCACTCTATGGGGCTGAGACGCCCCATGCAGTTTCACTGTTCGAGGGAGGCTTACACTAGAGACCCCACAGGCGCCACGTCTGTGACAGCAACAGTGGAAACCACCCATTTCTGTGACCAAGCTTTTCCAGGTGATGCTGATGGAGCGTAAACAGGTCAAACGTGTTAGAAAAAGAAGGATCAGATTTGGTCTTTAAGAACCCGCCTGCCAAAGCAGGCGATATAAGAGAAGTGGGTTCCATCTCTGGGTTGGGACGATCCCCTGGAGGAGGGCACAGCAACCCACTCCAGTATTCTCACCTGGAGAATGCTGTGGACAGAGGAGCCTGGCAGGCTACAGTCCATGGGGTCATGAAGAGTCAGACATGACTGAAGCAACTTAGCAGGTACCCACCCTGTGGCTCTCCCTTCAAGGACCCATTCAGACCTTCACCCATTGTCCCTGAGTCCAGGCACTGAATAGGCAGCTCCTCATTCAGGTATAACCCGGGAAGACAAGGGATGGAACCATCTTTCCAGGTGGGTCCTCTGAGGGATACTGGGCCATGAGCCAGGGAGAGAGGGCCATCCTGTCTGCCCTGCAGCCCCTAGTTCAGTTCTACTGGAACTGCTGCTCCTCCTCCCCCCACTAATAGCCAGAGGTCAATGGGGCTCAGCCTTTGACTTTCAGTATCTCATTGAACCTCATAGACAGAGGCTGTCATCATTCCCATGTCATGGATGGTCAGACTAAGATTTAAAGAGGTGGAAATCCTTAGCTGTGTGCTCCCAGCACCTGGGCTTGTGCCCAGCAGGTACATAGTAGACGCTTGATAAATGCTTGTGAGAGAAATAGAAACATGACCAAGAGAGTGAATAAATGAAAGAAAGTAGCTCCTATTAATCAGTGTGAGGAGGAGGGGGAGGTAGCACGTGCCAGCCATGTTCTCTAAAATTTCAGTAGCTGTTTACTCTCTGCAGCAATCCTATGGGTAGATACCATCTCCATCACCTTTATACACGCAAACCAAGATTCAAGGAGATTAAGTCACTCCCTCATGGGCACACACAGAGCAGGCGGGGGCAGCTAGGAAATGAACGCAGGCAGTGGGGCTGTGGGACCTGTGGGTATTACCCCTCTATGCCACAGAGGATAAGCAAATGGTGATGGGGGTGGGGAGGAGGGGATGAGGGGCGTCCAAGAGCTCTGCCCCCGTGGGTGTCCTTCTGCCTCTGCACCAGCAGTGTTTCCAGCAGCATCCAAGTGGGGGGGAAGCATTTTCTCTAAGTCCTGACTGCCCTCCCCGGCACATTCCCACCGTTACCTACACAGGGAATTAAGACTCAAATCCTCGTTTGACACGATGCAGGAGGATGCTAAGTACTTAAGCGCTAATTAATTAGTGAGCTGTACCCGCCGCCACCAGCCACTGGAGGAAACCTCAAACAGACCCCCAGAGCGTCAGTACCCTCACCGTCACAGAGGCCTGAGGCCAAAGCACCAGCAGCCAAGCAAAGCAGGGTAACAGAGAGGAGGGGGCTGCCTGGGAAGCCCCAGGCCCAGCCTCTGGTGAGAACAGAGTCCAGACCAGCTCTGACCCCTGCCTTCCAGGACTCAGAAACCAGTGGGGGCTGGAGTCCTGGGACCCTGCCTTGCCCAGGGCTCTGGAAGAGACTGTTCAGCCTGGGTTTGTCCAATGAGGCCACAGGCTCTCAAGACAAGGCTGGATTCCAGAGGCTGCACTGACCTCCCATAGTTTCTGGACAGTTTCTGGAGCCCTTTGTTGGGGGCAACACACTGACTGAAACTGCGCTCC
This sequence comes from Bubalus bubalis, assembly GCF_019923935.1. NCBI lineage: Eukaryota > Metazoa > Chordata > Mammalia > Artiodactyla > Bovidae > Bubalus > Bubalus bubalis. The sequence goes on from NC_059161.1 coordinate 38,242,780, forward strand.
CTGGCCGGGCACCATAGTAACTGTTTGCCTGAGTTATTTTATGACAGGAGGTCTTAGTAAGGAACACAGAACTAATAAGCCACCACCAACTGGGAGAGTTTGTGAAAGATCAAAAGGAGATGCCAGGTGTCCAACCACCTCCCAAAATCCTCCTCGCTGGCATCCATCTTGGCTGAGCAATGCATGTGCCACCAGAAAGAATCCTGAGTCATAATGATTGGCCAAAAAAACCCGAGAAAATTATCCATCACCATAAAACCCAAGGTTTTGAGCCACGTGGCAGAGCAGTCCTGGTTTCCTGGTTGGGAGCTTCCCAATAAAGTCTCTTGCTTTGTCACACACATGTCTCTTTGGACAATTCATTTCCGAGTGTTAGACAAGAGCCCCCTTTCAGGCCCTGGAAGGGTCCCCCTTCCTGCAACACCTTAAGACCAGACGGAAGCATCTTATTACCCCCAGTCAACTGGGATGTGTTTCTCAGAGGCTAGACCAAGGGGCAATGGGGCCTCCCAATATTGATGGGCAGGGGTGTCCTAAAGCCAGCTTCACTGAGGGAGCACCAGCTCACAGTGGGAAGTTGAGCTCTTCCCACTGTCTTGACCTTGGTCTTACCATCTATTGCTGGCCAAGGTCAATCTCCCTCACAGGGCAGAGGGTAACTGGAATCTAGGTCTTTGGAATCAGGCTGGGTTTGACTCTCTTTTCTCCCATTTCCTAGCCACGTGCATGACCTCAATGCAAGTCAGTTTCTGAGCCTCAGTTTTCTTAGCTGTATAATGGGACTCACAGGTCTGTTCACGGGGATATGTGAGGTGATACATGTCAAGCCCCTTATGTGGGGTGCCAGGCACACAGTAATCACTCAATAAATGGTGGGAGTCATAATAGTAGACGTTATCATTATAATCATCTAAGGAATTGTTGCACTTGACTCTCAATTCTTTGACCCTATAGGATGACAACCATCCTGGTTCACTCAAGTGTGCCATGCTATGTGTGTGTGCTAAGTTGTTCAGTCATGTCCGACTCTTTGCAACACCATGGACTGTAGCCTGCCAGGCTCCTCTGTCCATGGGCATTCTCCAGGCAAGAATACTGGAGTGGGTTGCCATGCCCTCCTCCAGGGGATCTTCCCAACCCAGGGATCGAACCCAGGTCTCCATCATTGCAGCCGGGTTCTTTATCATCTGAGCCACCGGGGAAGCCAGTTCATCAAGACTATCCCAATTTTAGCACTGAAAGTTCCCTGTCACAAGAAACCCTACAGTCCAGAGCAAACAGGTATAGTCAGCCAAACCCCTTTGCCCTAAAGAGGATGGAGGGGGAGGGGAGACCCAGCATGCTGGACAGAAGTGTTCTCCACAATGCCTTCTCTCTAGTCAGGACTCCCTGGGACCCCAGAACCTGAAGCTCCCTCCTCCAAGGTGGCCAGACTCAGGAAGGGCCACAAGTGGCCCCTGGAGTCTGAGACAGAATCTATGGGTGGCAGGGCCCTGGGGCTATAGCTTTGATGATATTCCAGCCTGCGTCAGCTCTGGGGCCCACCTCCTGTAATATTTGCTTAACAATCAGCCCAGAAACGGCATTGTTCAGGACAAAAATGAAAAACATTGGGCTGGGACTTGTTGTTTTTCTTTGGCGTCCAAATTCCTCTGGGCCCTTGGGATTGGAGACGGTATCTCGGCACCGCCATCTCGAGGCCAAGCAGAACCCAGAGTTGGGACACTGGACACCGGGCTTCTGTTCCCACTTCTGCCCCTGGGACTTGGGGCGTAATTCCTCAGTTTCTCCAGGTGCCCAAGAGGGGCAACTTTGCACTGGGAGTTGAATGAGGCAGGAGAATATTTGGTTAGGCTAAAATAGTATCACCTTAAGTGTTTTACTGAAGCCCCCCCAGCTCTCCAGAAAAGTCTCATCCCCATTTTACAGATGAGGAAGTTGAGGCTCAGAGCACTCACCCAAACCAACATCAAAACCAAAGTCAATCAGAGGAGGTGAGAGAGGAAATTTTGATTTGGCATCTCAGGGGAGCCAGATTCTTCCCAGAAATGGGCCTTCTCTTCAAATGTGTGTTTGCTCATTAAACACCTTTATCAAGGATGGAGGAAGTGAGCTGGAGAAATGAGGGCGGGGGGCTTTGCCCCTTTCTCCAGAACTCTTGAGCCCTCAGAGTCTGGCCGCCCTTGTACAAGTACCAGCTTTCCCCCAATCCCACCCAGGAAGAGTCCAGCCTGGAGAGGACCCTCTGCCCAGCCCCAATCAGGGTAGCCCCACCAGAGGGGGGGCCCGATCATGCACAGGAAGGGGAGGGCAGGAGGCAGGCCTGGCTCACCTGCCAAGGCTGGCAGCTTGGCATGCAGATGGGCGTGGGGTGGAGACTGAACGTGCCCCGGGAGAGGTGTCGAAAGCCATCAGAGGCCTGGCAGGGCCAGAGCCAGTGCTCCTCAAGCCCCTTCTGTGATCCAGGCACTTTATTTTATTTTATTTATTTTATTTTATTTTTAAACTTTACAATATTGTATTAGTTTTGCCAAACATCAAAATGAATCCGCCACAGGTATACCCGTGCTCCCCATCCTGAACCCTCCTCCCTCCTCCCTCCCCATACCCTCCCTCTGGGTCGTCCCAGTGCACCAGCCCCAAGCATCCAGTATTATGCATCGAACCTGGACTGGCTACTTGTTTCATACATGATATTATACATGTTTCAATGCCATTCTCCCAAATCTCCCCATCCTCTCCCTCTCCCACAGAGTCCAAAAGACTGATCTATACCTCAGTGTCTCTTTTGCTGTCTCGTACACAGGGTTATTGTTACCATCTTTCTAAATTCCATATATGCGTTAGTATACTGTATTGGTGTTTTTCTTTCTGGCTTACTTCACTCTGATCCAGGCACTTTAAATGCACCACCTCCTGTGTTCTCACAGCAACTCCTTGAAGTCTACTCATCCACATTCTCAGATTCTAGGAAGAGAAGGAAGGAAATTGAGCCTCAGAAATTCACTGGCTCATGGTTACTTAAAAGCAGACTTGAACGCTGTCCCAACTCTCAACTTGGCATAACCAGGGTTGGCCCTCTGATGTTAAGAGATGGTTCTGGGGTCAGGCCTCTCAGACTCCAATCTTTACTCTCTCACTCACAGCTGCCATATAAATGACATCACTTGTCTGTGCCTCTGTTTTTTCATCTGTAAGATGGGGCAATAACACAACCTCCTTCTGGGTTATCATGAGGGCCCAGTGAAATGCCAGGCACCTAGGAGGTGCTTGATAGAGGGTGGCCATTGCTGTCGCTGCCTGTAGTTAGAGTAATAATCATATTACTTTGTGACTCAGGCAGCCTGTTTGAAAGCAGCAAGGCTGGCAGCGGTGCCCCCAGGACAGGGGGCTCTGTGGGTTCAGGACCCTGTATCAAACTTAAGCCTGGTCCTCCAACTGCTCCCCAACCCCTGTTGCTCAGATGGACTCTTTCAGCCTCAACCCCCAGTACTGGACCATTCTAAATGCCCTGGTCTTGCCAGGGCCACTCAAGACTGTCACCTGTGACCTGAACGAGTGGCTCCCTGTGGACCCCTGCCCACCAAGGTGCTCCACCTTTGCCTGCTCCATGATGGGGAGGGGCCTCCCTGGCCGAGACCTCCTCAGCCCTGGATTCTCACCCCCAACTTGCTCTCAAACTCAGGTAAGATTCTTCCCAGCTCTGGGCCTCACTGCTCCCATCTTGCATCTGAAAGCAAGACTGAATGAGCCCCAAAGGTCCCCAGAGGCTAAGATCTGGGACCCCAGACTCTCCTAGATGAGGAAGGAGGAACAGTAAATCCAGGCACACTCAGGCTCTCCTGAAATTCTGCAACTGCCTCCTGAAAGGACAGGGGCCCCAGGCTGGCCCTGCCCACCTGCTGTCACGCAGCAGTGGATTTGAGGCCATCAAAGGTCCCGATTCCTTCCTGTGACTCCCAAGGTCCCGCTTGGTGTGACCCTGCCACCCTCTCCTCCCTTCTCTTTGGCTCCCCCTGCCTGGACACATGGCTTTCTGCTTTCCCGCCAAAGCACCCTGTGGTCTGGGCCCTGGCCTTTGCCTGTGGCACAGCATTTTCATGGGACCAGGCTTTTCTTGATCGGTCCCTGCCCCTACTGCTTTGTTGTCAGGTCTCACGGCCACCTGCCCTAGTCTTGGATGTGACCCTCCTCCAAGCTCCCAGAAACCCTTGTTTTTCCTGAGTGTAAGATCACCTGGTCCCTGCCCTCACGCAGCTCAGCCTCCAGGGGAGGAAATGAGGGAAACCCACAAGTCATTCATTCATTCAATTCATTCTTCATCCAACCAGTATTTATTGGGCATCTCTATGGGCCACTACCCAGAGAGGGCTAGCCTCAGGGCTGAGCCTGAGGTGCCTGCACCCCTGGGGACTAGAGATCTGGGGTCCTGGGGGGCACAGGCAGGGGCAGGAGGGGTCATACTATTTAGAAAAGTGCTATAGGAATGTGTGATGTGATCTATACCCCTACAGGCTTGAGCGCACTCCCAGGGCCAGGACCGTGTGTTAATAATTTTTTCTCTTCCTCCACTCCGTCAAGTTCAGCACAGCGCTTGGCACACCACAGAGGCTCCGTCAGAGCAGGCTGAGGAGCACTGTTGGGTGCTGTGTGTTCTACATTAGGGTTTTGGGAGTTCCAGGTGGGGAAGGGAGATTACTGTGAGCGGCAGCACTCAGAGAGGACTTCCTGGAGGAGGTGTCAGGAGCAGGGCCTTGAGGACTGTAGAGGCTCAAAAGTTGGCAGGGAGGAGGGTAGATATTTTCCAGGCATGGTAGGGGCTAGGATAGAGATGGGAGGAACAGGGCTGTGGAGTTGAAAGCAAGGTGGGGGCAGATGGGGCATCTGAATAAACACAGATGGTCCTGTCTGTGAATTTCATTTGGGAAAGATCCAGACTGCCTATCTGCCCATCTTAGGGACCCCCTAAGTCTTGCTGTGGCTGGGGGTGGCTGGGAGCCCCAGTTCTTGTGCACAGGGCAACCAATGCCTGTTTGTCAAAGACATGGGTGCCCTGCCCTCAGCCCCAGAACATGGGGAGTGCCCTGGGCAGGGCTTGCCCAGGCCTGGCATTCAGACTGCACCCTCCGCCCTGGGACATCCTGTACCAAGGAGGGCCTATTAAAGGGACAAAGGTCCTCATGGGGTGCAGGCACCCCAGCTCAGCCCTGGCAGCCGGCCCAGGCTTGGGCTGCTGCAGGAACCCCAACTCTCAGCCCTGCCAGGTCAGACCTCAGGGAAGAGATGGAAGAAGCAAGGTCCCGGGTCTCCCTTCCTTGGGGCAGGACCCCTCATTATGTGAGGACAGGACGCAGCAACAGCAGGTGCTTCCCACTTGGCAGGGCACAGGCAGGAGGTGGGAGACAAGGCACTCGATAGCATGGATTCTGGAGCCCAGCAGTCTTAAATTAAAAAAAATTTTAATATCATTTCATTATATAGGTATTCCTTAAAATCATGTTGGGTTTTCCTGGTGGCTCAGTGGTAAAGAATGAGCCTGCCACTGCAGGAGATATAAGTGATACCAATTTGATCTCTGGGGTGGAGATCCCCTGGAGAAGGAAATAGCAGCCCACTCTAGTATTCTTGCCTGGGAAATCCCATGGACAGAGGAGCCTGGTGGGCTACAGTCCATGGGGTTTCAAAAGAGTTGGACATGACTTAGTGACTAAACAATAACAACAAAGGCATATTGTTTTTTTTGTTTTTTTTTTTTAATTTTTTTGGCCATACCGAGCAGCATGTGAGAACTTAGTTCCCCAACCAGGGATTGAACTCAAGTCGCTACAGTGGAAGTGCAGGATCTTAACCACTGGACCACCGGGGCAGTCCCTTAAATTTGAATCTTAACTCAGCCCCTACCCACTATGTGAGCATGGGCAAGTGACTTGACCTCTCTGAGCTTCAGTTTGCTCATAGCTGAGTAAAACGGGGTTACGGGCAACATGTATTACTCATGATTCCTTAAGAAAATGCCTGAAAACACTACCAAAGAACCTATTAATGGCACAAAGTCGGTGCCCAAAGGGATAACTGTTGCATGTTGTGCTGTGGAGAGAAGGATGGACAGTTGGATAGCACAGGTTGGTTGTGGGCCCTTCCTGCAGTTCCTGGCAAAAAGGAAGCAGCTTTGAGATTCTTGGGAAGAAGAGAGGTTGTAACCTCTCTCCAGAGGTTCCCCAGGGAGTCAGCCAGGGGTGGGAGTGATCCAGGGCCCCTGGAGACGCCCCATGGGGTGGGGGCTGCATGGAGCCTTCCTCAGGTCAGCCCGAGACCCAGGTTCCCTATCGCTGCATCAGGGCGTGGGGGCAATCAGCTGTTAGAAAGTGGACCCGGGTTTTATTATTGCTGAATGTTATCATCCTTGATAAGAACCAGATTAAAAGGAGGGAGGGGGAGGCACAGGTAGGGGTAAAGGGGTGGGGGAGAAGCAAAGGGCAGCGCCGGTCATGCTGAGCAAGCCCTCAGCCACTCTTGGGGCCCTGGCTAGAGTCTGGCCAGGACCCCACAAGCCAGGCCTCTTCCTGGGGGTGGGGGTGAGGGGCCTGGGAGAGGCGGGGATGCAGAGAAGGGAGAGGAGCTGCAGGCACCTACCTGGTGGAGCGAGGGGTGGGAACTCGGTGAGTTGAGGGCTCCCGCAAGGGGACACGGTCCCCCAGCTGGTCTTCTTGGCGGTCAGCTGTCACCAGGGGCTGCCTGCTGAAGTGACCAAAATGAGGGACACATCTGAGTGTGAGTCCAGCTCCGTCACTTACAAGGCAGGTGACCCTGGGCAATGACTTCAGCTCTCCAGCCTTGCTTTTCCGGTCAGTGATGCTGATCGCTCTGCCTCCTCCAAGGTTCAGGATTCCAGGAGGTGAAGGAGGCAGAGGGCCTGCCACACTGAATCACTCTTCCCTCCCTCCGCCAGGTTCTTTGAAACCATTACTGTTGTGCCTGCCTTATCCCTGGTCCCTCTCCCTCCTGCCATCACAGGGACCTGGCCCTGGGACCTGCTAACCCTCTGCCCAGTTCTCCCCAAAGCTTCCAGGCCCTTCACCTCCATGGGAGGCACACAAGGCCTGTAGTCCCATTTTACAGATGGGAAAGTAAAGTCTAGAGTGGGATAGTGGCCTGCCCAAGACCGGATTTGGAATCAAGGAGTCCTGGCTTTCTGTTCAAGGCACTTACACCTTCTTGGCCTGCATCCTTGGTCCTGTGATACCTAGCAGGGGTGGCAGCTTGGCCTAGAAGGGTTTCAGAGGGCTGGGGTGTCAGGTTAGTGTGGCTGCGGGGCCCCCAGCCCCCTAGGTATCTCTGCCCAGGGCCAGGACTCCCCACGACGGGCCCCACAGGCATTCCTTGCCATCAGGGAAGGCTATAAAAAGCAACACTTTTCAGCCCCAGAGTGTGACCTGTGCGACTTCACAGAATCCAGAGAAAAACAAGAGATAACCTTGGGAAGGCCTGACCTTCAGGCGGGGCACAAGAGGGAAGGGGGCACCTCCAGGCTGTAGCTTGGCTTGAGTTTGAGATGGGGCATGGAGCATGGTGCAAAATGAAAAATAGAGCTTCTAGATGGTAATTGGAATTATTATTTAGTAGTTGTTTTTAATGATTAATTTATTTTTAAGTCATTTTTATTTTTCTGTTTCTAGTTTTTATTCATCTTGTTTCTTTTATTCTTTATCATCAAAGGAAAATTTTTTTGGCTGTCTCGAGTGGCATGTGGGATCTTAGTTGCCTGACCAGGGATTGAAGCTGGGTCCCCTACAGTGGAAGCACAAAGCTGGACAACCAGGGAAGTCCCTTAATTATTAATTTAATTGTGCATGCATGTGTGCGTGCTGTTGTGTCCAACTCTTTGTGACCCCATGGACTGTAGCCCTCCGTGCTCCTCTGGTCATGGGATTTCCCAGGCAAGAATACAGGAGTGGGTTGCCGTTTCCTTCTCCAGGGGATCTTCCCGACCCAGGGGTTGAATCCGAGTCTCCTGTGTCACCTGCATTGGCAGGTGGATTCTTTACCACTGAGCCACCTAGGAAGCCCAATTTAATTTTAAGCTAATAGTATTAGAGCCACTGAATATTCAGCCATGGCCATAGGCTGGCCCTGTGCATTGACCCCCTCGTCCTCCCAAGTCCCGATGAGGTAGCTCTTTTTTTTAATCCTATTTGACAGACCAGGGAACTGAGACTCAGAGAGGACCAATAGCTTGTGCAAGGTCACAGCCAGAAAGGAGAGGGACTGGGCTGAACAGCCCCCACCTCAGGCCACCCCACGCAGCACACTACAGCTCCAGGTGCATCAGCTCTGCTCTTCAAACACTCTGGGCTCTCTGCTGCAGACCTTCACACCTGCTGTGCCCTCTGACCCAGGGGCTTGTCTCTTCTCTTTCCACCTCCTCACCCCTCAGATTTCAGCTGGAGTGTCACTTCCTCCAGCAGGCCTCCCCAGACAATCTTGCTTATTCATTCCATCGACACATATTTATTGAGCAGCTACTAGGTGCCAAACACTGTTCTGGGTTCTGGCGACACAGCAGTGAAAAGAAGTGACAAAATCATCTGTCCTTGAGGGGCTGGTAGATCAGTGAACCCTGAGCTCCTCTAGCTGGGGGAGACATTGCCCTGTGTAGGAGGTGAGGGGAGATGAAGCCACGAGATAAACCTAGCACATCATCTCAGTATGTCAATGTCTTACTTAAATTTGGGGGGAGGGGCTGGGAGGAACATTATCTAAGCAACACGGATCCATGATAGCAGTAGTCCCCAGCCTTTTTGGCACCAGGGACTGGTTTCGTGAAAGACAGTTTTTCCCTGGACCAGTGAGGGAGGAGGGTAGTGGTTTGGGGATGATTCGAGTGCATTTCCATTTAGTGTGCACTTTATTTCTATTATTATTGCATCAGCTCCACCTCAAATCATCAGGCATTAGACCCCAGAGGCTGGGGACACCTGCATTATAGGATAGCACCAGGCCACTCTGGTAAGGAGCTGCCCTTAGTGGCACTTTAGGGGAGAAGGTTTGAGACTTCGTGTCCTGACAATGGGGCTGACCCAACCTGAGGAAGCCAGGTGTCCAAAGGACTGGGGCTAATCTCCTCTGGCCAAGTTCAGAGCCAGGGAGGCCAGAAGGAGATAGAAGCCAAGAGCCCAAGTTAGAGGCAGGCTTTCATCCTGTTGGCTCTGCCCACCTCCTCACCAATTTGGGTCGTCGTTTCCTTGTTGGTAAAATGATGGGCTTGTTCTAGAGCCTCTCTAGGGTCCCAGCAGACCCGAAAAACCTGTCGGACCCTAAGGCCAGATGTTGTCAACCTGCTTCCTCTGATCCCGTCCCATCTTCCCATGGTCTTGCCTCTCCCCCCTATCCACCCCTACTCTCAGTATGCGCCCAAGTGGTACCTTCTGCCCGAGACCCAGCTGAAGGCAAAGACCCTGCCCCACCCCACACCCAGGCTCAGAGGGAAGAAAAAGGAGAGGCAGGAGGAAGGTCACATTTCTTGCTTGGCCCACTGCCTGGTTTTCATTAGGCCTGCTGCCTAATTTTCCTGGGCGGCACTTGCTGTCTTGGCAAGTCTTTCCTCTTTCTTAACCATTTTGGGGGAAAGAGCCGTCACGCCCCGTCCCCCTCACTGCTGGTATCGTGGCCTGCAGTTCTTCCTGCTGTGTCACCTCGATGCCTCTTGCTGCCGTGTCGGCCCACGTCCCCTTTTCCTGGAGTCCCCAGGCACAGAGAGTGGCAGCTCAGACTTCATTAATAAGCACTAATTATGACCATTAGCATTTACTGAGAACTTACTAAGTTCCAGGCTCTGTGAACTCAGTAACTTCCCCCTGCAACCTTCTTGAGGTGTGGACTATTATCACTCCCATTTTAAGATGGAGGAATCGTGGCTCAGAGATAGCAGGTGGTGAAACCGGGACCCCAAAATCAATGCCTCTAAACACTTTTCCATATGAACTCAAAGAGCCTATGAATGCCCTTTGTTATTTGTTGTTCAGTTGCTAAGTCATGTCCGACTCTTTGCGACCCCACTGCAGCATGCCAGGCTTCCCTCTCCTTTTCTGTCTCTTGGAGTTTGCTCAAATTCATGTCCATTGAGTCAGTGATGCAATCTAACCATCTCATCCTCTGCCGCCCCCTTCTCCTTTTGCCTTCAATCTTGCCCAGCATCAGGGTCTTTTCCAATGAGTCGAGTCTTTGCATCAGGTGGCCAAAATATTAAAGCTTCTCCTGGCTAAACGCGCACCTACCACCTCCCCCCTGCCCCCACTCCCCCCCTACCCCGCAACACACCTTTGTCTTCTAGAACTTTCTCTGTCAGTTCCAGAATAGCATTTTTTCCTCAAGGTTAAGGAGCCAAAGCCCCAAACACAATGCCCTTGGGGGTAGTGAACTGGGAAAGATTGAACTCATTTTAAAGATGAGGGAATTGGGGCTGCCCAGGCAGGACTTCTGGGCCCCAAAGCTGATATCTGGAGACCTCAAGGGATGGGCCTCTTTCAGGGATCAAGATCAATGAATGATGGGACCAAGGGGAAACTGAGCCATCTGGGAAAGGGTGAGGACAGTCAGGGTCTGGCTGGGGAAACCCCCAGCTCCCAAATCCCAGACAAGCAGAGTCATAGAGTTGATGCTGAAAGTGACTTCATCCCCACTGTGGACTGAATCCTCTCGTGGGCAGAAACATGTGGCGAGAAGCAGGGGAAAGACTACTTGGAAATCTAGTTGATACCCTAGCTAGACGGGGGAGGCATGGGCCCTTTCTAGTCTGAAGGGGGAGGGGGCATGCTGCTACCACCAGCCACGCCACTCCACCTACTTCAGGAAGAAATAACCAACTTTCCCCTGGACCCAGAGCTCAGCCGATCCCAGCGGGCTGCCCAGCATCTCGGGGGGCCAGGCCCACAATGAAAATCCCGCAGTGGTGACGGCAGTGGTCAGAGTCAAAGAGAAAGAAGGAGAGAGAGAGAAAGAGAGAGAGGAGGGGGGAAAAACCCCTCTAGTGCCTGACATTCTTTTTAGGATGCCCATAAAAGATAATGTGACCTGTAAAATCTGCAAGCTGCTTCCCAACCAGCGGCGCCCGGGCCCCACGCCCCACTCCCACCTCCACTCTCCTGCCCTCGGGCCCAGTCAGTTACCCTGGCGGTCCCATGGGGCTCAGGCTGTCAGACCACTGGGGACCCTCGGGCTGAGAGAGATGGCCAGCCCCAAGCCCCCACGGTCTGCCGAAGTGGGTGGTGATAGTGAGGGCCCCTTCTGCCCCCTCCTCCTCTGCACCCCCTTTGCCCCCGGCCCTTGGGTCAGCAGGGTTGCTGCTGCCAGGCCAGGGGGCGGAAATGTGCCGGGGCAGATCCTGGCTCTCCTCTCCCAGGTGAGTCACCCCCGTGGGAGTGTGTTGATGAGTCTGAATCCCGGCTCTTTGTTTTCAGCTCCTGGGAATTCACACACTGGGGCAGACACCCTGTGCCCTAGAAGCCTGGGTTCTAGTTCCAGCGTCACCACTGACCAGCTGCTTGAAACCGTGTAAGTTCTGAGCTGCTTTGGGCCTCAGTTTCTCTACCTTTAAAATGGAAGCGAAAAATCTTGCCCTTTGTCATATTGCAAGAAGGTAATAGTAATAAAGGGCTGCCCTGATGGCTCAGCGGTCAAGAATCTGCTTGCCAATGTAGGAGACCCAGGTTCGATCCCTGGATTGGGAAGATCCCCTGGAGAAGGAAATGGCAACCCACTCTAGTATTCTTGTCTGGGAAATCCCATGGACAGAGGAGCCTGGCAGACTACAGTTCCTGGGGTTTCAAAGAGACAGATACGTCTTAGGAATTAAACAACAACAACAAACAATAAAGCGAAAGGGTGTGTCATAGCATGGGATGATGACAACAACCATCATACTGAGCGCCTACTATGTGCCAGAGGCCAGATTAAGAGGTTTATAACCTTCCAACCGTCTTATGAAGCCTTAGACCCTCCCAAACCCTGCCTTTTTTAAGGAGGAAACTGAGACTCAGAGAGGTTAAGTAACTCGCCAGAGGCCCCATGACTTGCATGACCAACCACCAGGCTCCCTGGCCTCCCACAGTGGGAGCTAAGAACATCCTGTGAATGCCAGGCACAGCGATCACTGTGCTGGCTGAACCCTCCATTTTCTTCCAGGTGGGGGCCAGTCCTGAGCATTAAGCTAGGTGTTCCCCTCCCTAGCTTGGTCTCCAAGGGGCCTGCCCCTGCCGTGGGTTGGACAGGGTTGAACTCTGTGTCCCAAAGCTCACAGGTACACAGGTCACAGCCGGGAAGCCTTTCAGATCTGTAATTCTGCCTGGGGAAGGACCTGCCAGCTGGGTTTCCCAATTTCCTAAACTCCACGTCTTCGCCCCAGCCTGGGGAGCAGGCACTTCCTTGGGACCCCAAGGTCTCCTGAGAACAGTCCCTGAGATCACCCTTCCTTTGTAAGGTCCAAAAATTTGAGTTCCAGGGACTTTCCTGGCGGTCCAGTGGTTAAGACTGCAAGGGGGCACAAGTTCGATCCCTGGTTCTAAGAGCCTGCATGCCCATGGGGTGACCAAAAAAAGAAAATATCTTGAAAAAAATTTTTTTGAGTTCCATGTAACCTCCTCTCTGCCCCTTTCCTGGGGTTCATCTGATATTTCTAAATGTGTCAGCTGGCCAGTGAGGCCAGGCTGGAAAAATACTCCGTCCCAGGCTGAAGCCTTTGGCTCTGTGCTTCTGTTCCCCTCTTCACGTTTCTCCAAATCCTCTTACTCACATTTCCCAACTCCTTATGCACCTTAGGAAAGCCACTGCCTCCCTCTGTGTCCTCACAATGACAAAACAGCCACGGCAGTGGACGTTGTGTGTCAAGCATGTGCTGTGTGTTAGGTGCTCTCTGTACAATTACTCATGTCCCCCTCTTTTTATAGATGAAGGAATTGAGACTAAGACAGGTCCAGGGACCTGCCCAAGGTCACAGAGCTCATCAGCGGTAGAGCCAGGATTCAAAACCCACATCTCCTGGACACAAACGCCCTGGCTTTTAACCAAAAAGGTTCCTTCCAGCTGCGCCAGCTTGCGAGGCTCCTGCTGATTCAGTCTGCGCTTAGAGCAGGTGTCCCATGAGTGCTTCCAAAGTAGATGAACGTTCCCAGGGATGTTCGAATGTGTGAAAGCACAAGTGAGTGAATGAATGATCTCCACCCTCCCTATAACTGTAAAAGATGGACAGCATTTTCTTGAGTGTCATATGAAGAAAGTGAGGCTCAGAGAGGGAACACAACAGGCTTGAGGTCACCCAGCGAGCTGAGGGCAGAGATGAAAACACAAGCCCCTTGACCCCCACCCCAGGACTCTTCCCCACCAGATCTCAGCCAGCCACAGGCCCTTCCTACTTCCCTCCTCCTCTCATTGTCCCAGCCACACCCTGGGACCAGCTCTGCCTCGCATCACTGTGGGAGGGTGCGGGCACAGCATCGTCTTTAAGCTGCCCTTTGAGGGACGAACTGAGGAGGGGGCGGGGGGGTATCTCCACCCAACATGCAGGGCGAGAAGCCCAAGCCCGTCCATCTGAGATGGGGTCAGTGCAGGGGGTCTTTCTCTGCAAGCACTTACGGCACAATTGATGGGAGAAGCGCTCATCAAACGAGGGACAAATCATAAAGTTCGGGAGATGGAAATTAGGCACGGACAAACGATCCAGGTGCAGGGGAGATTTATGGGGGAGGCTGTATTCTAGCTAATGATTTCTGCTAATGATTCTCCGAAGTGTACAGTGGCACGGAGCCCGCGCTCCATGGGGTGACATGAACCCTGCGGGCCGGATGAAGGACGTTCCTGGGGAGACAGCCATGGCAGGGGGATGGTGAAGGATGACCGAAGGGACCCCAGATCCCCAGCCCTCTGGGATGGCTGGAGGAGATGGGGTTCTCGGTGTGTGAGTAGGTTCTGCTGAGATTTATCGCTCGACCCGGCTATTTGGCCCTTTCTCCACTCGCCCTGAAAGTGCCTCCCTGCCTGGCAGCTCTAAGTGTTGGCGGGGTCTGCCCACTGCTGACACACACATTTTCAGAGCCCACCACCATCTTTCATTCCACCAGCCCCCCTCACAGACACAGGTTTCTGGCTGCAAACGGTCCCTCCCTGCCCCCTTTCTTTTCTCCTCCCCCATCCTCCCCTCTGTAAGAGTCTGTCCTCCAAAATGCTACTGGCCCTTCTTCCACTCTCAAGTTTCAGCACCCCCAAGGATGCCACTTCCAAGGACCCCAGGCAGGGACTCCCACAGCATCTGGCCCCGCAGCAGCCAGTCCCTGTCTGTTCTCCTCCATCACCTGGCTCAGGGATGCTGACCCTCTCAGCTGGGACAGTGCCTCCCGAATCGGCCCTAAATTCCATCTGCCGTGAACCAAGTCCAGCTTCCTGGTTCTGTAGTGGAAGACCCATGGGGAACAGAAGGGCTCTGCCTTTCAAATCTATAACCAGAAAATGTTCTCAGGAGTTAATTCACAGGGCTCAAATGGCAAAGGAATTACATTTGCTTCTTAGAATCTTTATGTGTTGTCTGATTTCTCCACAATGAGCAAGTGTGTGTGATTTCTTAAAAGTGAAGGCTAAAAATGAGACAACTGGTGGGTAAGAGGGTGAAGGAATAAGGGCCTCAGGGTCCCTCCACACCTTGGCTCAGGCCATCTCTGCACCACCTGCACAAACCCCCTCTTCTCTGCTGAGCCCCCAGCACGTGCCCCAGCCCAGGAATGAGCACGCCACACTCATAAGCTCAGTCATTCCTCTCATCAACTCTGCCATGTGAGCTTATTACTTCCTCCATTTTTCGGATTGGAAGATTGAGGTTCATAGAAATAAGGAGCTTATTCCCGTCCTCGTGGTTCAGATAAACCAGAGTGATGTTTGAACTCAGGTCCCTTGAATTCACACTCATGTTCCTTTCGGTACATTGAACTGTACCTATTGCCTGGGTCAGCCCAGGGAGGGCCTAACATCAGAAACAATTTCAACATCCAGCGTGAAGGAATTGGTTAAATAGAGCACAGAGTAGGAACCTTATGGAATCAGTGATCATAGCTTTTGATATATCCTGACATGGAGAAATGTTCAAAAGACGTCGGAAGTGGAAAAGGCAGTTTCCAAAACAGTTTGATGCACAGCATCCTGCTTTTCCTAGTGGAGAAAGACCTTGGTGTGGACGCATGCATTGAAAGCTGAATTTTTTCCTCAGTGTCTGTGATGGGGAGGAACCATTTGGGGTCTTCTCTTCCATATTGTCTGAGCCTCCTAGAGCAAACATAAGTGACTTTAATTATCAGAGGAGGGGGAACTAGCAAAGCTATTATCATTTGGAAAACAAAATGAGCAGCTCCCAAGAGTGGGCCAGAGGCAATGCCCAGGTTGGGACCTCACTGTTGGAGCGCTTCAGGTCGCCCTTGTCATTTATCCTCAGAGCATCACTTCTGATGGCAGATACTGGTACATGCCCAGGGAGGAGGTGTTGCCTTGGACGCCACTCTCCCCCTCATCCTTCAAGGCCCCTACCCCCATCCCTCCCTGGCCCACTTGCTACCCACTCTGGGTATGATCAAAGGCCAAAGTGAAAATGAGATCTGAAACTTCAGCCTGGAAAAGCAGCGATGCGCTGATGCCTGGATAAGAAGGATCACCGCTCACCACCTGGGTGCCCCCCCTCCCCCAATGCTGGCACCGCCCCTTCCCTCTCATCACCTCCAACCTGCATCCTAGGCCTGCATTCCTGTCTGGGGACAAGTCCCCAGGTGCCCTCCACCCCAGCCACTGCTGGAGCAGATTGAGGGGCCTGCTGGAGATGCCCCTGCACTGGCCTCATGGCTTTGGACTCAGGCAGCATCTCTAGAGATCTCCTCTGATAGAGTTAGCAAGTTCCTGGGGGAGGTGACCCATGAAAGTGGCTAGATGGAGTGACTAGATCAGCTGCTGGGAAGACAGAGCCCTGGTGGGCTTGGATTGGGACGAGCTGGTTTCAAGGGAATCAGTTGAGAGCTCCTAGGACCCTGAGAGGAGGGAGGACCACTAGAGAGTTAGAAGAGATGCAATAAAGACAAATTGCACAAAGCATCATAGAAGGATCATGAACTCTGACATCACAGCCACCCACTTAAAACCCCAGCCTGGCCATTTCTAGCTCTGTGGCCATAGGCCAGCCACTCAACTTCTCTAAGCCTCCTTTTCATCATCTGTAAAATGGGGATAATCGTAATAAGTTCACCAAATAGAGGGATTAGATTTAATGCATCCAAAACGCTATATAATTGCTACGTACTCATCTATTACTATTGTCCTTGAACTTAGATAAGAGACAGTAGGCCTAGGAGGACCACAGATCTTGTCCAGTGTCAGAAAGATTTGGGGCTAAGTCACAGACTCAGTCTGACCACCCAATGACTAGACAAGGGGGTGGGAACAGGAAGAGAAAGGGGAAGGGGAGATAGCAGAGATAAAGATATGTCATGATCTTGCCCCATCTGGGTCACCAGCTGCACCCCGGGAGTGATGATTCAACTGGTGAGACATCCCCACCCAGAGACTGGTCCCACAGGCTGCAGCCCAGGCCCACGGGCACAGCAAATACACGCTGGGAAGTCCCGTGGAGCAATGCTCAGTCACTCATCAGCTCAATGGCTCAGGCACCCCCTGGCCTCTTTACAACTCAGCCCAGGCTGAGGACTCAGAACCAGCTAACTGACTCCTCCGAGGCAGGGCAGACCCAACGAGATCAAGGAATTTGCTCGAGCCACACACACAGCAAGTCTGGTTCATTTCAAGTCTTGTGCGGTTCATCTCATCCAAACCCAGAGAGGTTAGGTCACTTGCACAAGGTTGCACAGCTCAGACATGGTAGAGATGGAAGTCTAAAGCTGGCCCATGACAGTTGAGTCTGGCTGGAGATGGCGCAGCTGTGAGGCTCAAGGCTTTTCCTAAAGCTCCAAACTCTGGAATACTCACAAGGAGGGGTTCTGAGGGCCTGGGTGCTCAGGGGGGCTTCCCCAAGGCTCCCAAGGACCAGGTTTGTGGGAGATTTTCACAG
Source organism: Bubalus bubalis (assembly GCF_019923935.1). Taxonomy (NCBI): domain Eukaryota; kingdom Metazoa; phylum Chordata; class Mammalia; order Artiodactyla; family Bovidae; genus Bubalus; species Bubalus bubalis. The sequence continues at coordinate 38,259,866 of NC_059161.1, forward strand.
TAGGCCTCACCCCCAGGAGTGAGAGATGGACAATCCCACTTGTTCACTTGCCTGCAGGGACTCATTCCTGAGCCTCCCCAAACACCTCTCCTTTCACTGGGAATACTTTGCCTGCACCCCTACTTAAAGCTCTCCAGCCTTCTCCAGCACATTCCTGCCCCCATGCCATCTGGCCCTCCACCCCAGTGCCCTGGAATCAGCATGCCTGACTCTGGGCGGCTGGTTAACTTCTCCAGTGTGCTTTGTCTTGCTCTTCAGAGTGTGTGTGTATGTGTGTATCCCTTCGTTTGTTACTTCATGACATTTATCACATGTGTGCATGTCTTGTCCCTCAGCAAGGCACCAAGCTCCCCAAGGTGGTAACTACATCACCACTGCCCTCTATCCCCACCTCCCCCCTACTTTCCACAGTGGAGGGTCAGAGGCTTCCAGTCCAGGTCAAGTCTCGCTGTAAACAAAAGTAACTTTTGTTAATATTTATTTTTGCTTATTTATTTATTTAGCTGCACTGGATCTTAGTTGAGGCATACATATAGTCTTTGGTTGTTTGGTTGCAGCATGTGAACTCTTAGCTGCGGCATGTGAGATCTAGTTCCCTGACCAAGGATCGAACCCAGGCCCCCTACATTGGGTACGTGGGGTCTTAGCCCCTGGACTCTAACTATCTGACGCCCAAGGGATCATTTACTTTACAGAAGGTCTTTGCTTAAGAAAAGATGTTCAGCAGGATCCCTCAAACATCCAGCTTTCCTGGTCCTAAAAAATAAATTTGCCCATAAAGATCCACCCCTGGAGGAGGGTATGGCAACCCACTCCAGTATTCTTGCCTGGAGAATCCCCATGGACAGAGGAGCTTGGCGGACTTCAGTCCATGGGGTTGCAAAGAGTCGGACACGACTGAGCAACTAAGCACATAGAGATCCAACTTGCCTGCACTGCGTGAGCATAGTAGGCTGGGTCCACCGGCTGTGTGAGAAGCCCACATACCTATCTGTGCTGTCCTCCTCTTCGGCATGGCATTCAAGGCCTTTCTCAATCTAGCTCTGACCTGCCTTTCATAATAGAAATAAAAGCTATGGTTAAAAAACAAACACAAAGAAACAAAACCAGTGGTGATGATGGTGATTGCCATTTTCCTGCACCTACTGCCTGAGGACACCTGATATAATTATCACTTCATTCATTCCTCGGATGACTCTGAGATGGCATGTCAAAGGTCATCCTCAGGGTAAAGAGGACAATGGGGAAAATCTGAAATGTCCCAGAAAGAAGGAGGGACTTGAGTCCAGGTTAACTGGTGCCCCAGGGCACAGCCCTAACCAGGGAGCTGCAGTTCAGTTCAGTTCAGTTCAGTCACTCAGTTGTGTCTGACTCTTTGCGACCCCATGAATCGCAGCACGCCAAGCCTCCCTGTCCATCACCAACTCCCGGAGTTCACCCAGACTCACGTCCATCAAGTCAGTGATGCCATTCAGCCATCTCATCCTCTGTCGTCCCCTTCTCCTCCTGCCCCCAATCCCTCCCAACATCAGAGTCTTTTCCAATGAGTCAACTCCTCGCATGAGGTGGCCAAAGTACTGGAGTTTCAGCTTTAGCATCATTCCTTCCAAATGGCCCGTTAATGGCGATCTCTCCTGCGAGGCAAGCTAGCCAGCCCCGCCATTGCAGACCACCAGCCTCTACATACAAAATTCTCCTGCCCCAAAGTTCTCCCTCTCTTTGTCTTTGGGTCCAAGCCCATGTACCTTTTCAGACCCAGCTTTAAAGTCACCCCCTCGATGACCCACAGGGAGTTAGTTCAGGTGGCCCTGCATTCGGATCTCTGTGTGACACCAACGTCATGGCCATTGAAACTGTCAATACCTGTCACGCTTGCTGAATCGAAAGTTCAGCCACTCAGTTGGGATGTATTAGAATCATTGACCAAGTCAACTGATATTTGATGAATACCTACTATGTGCACTCAAATGGTGAAGAATTTGCCAGCAATGTAGGAGACCTGGGTTCGATTCTGAATCTTCCTTCAGGAAGATTCCCCTGGAGAAGGGAATGCCTACCCACTCCAGGATTCTTGCCTAGAGAATTCCATGGACAGAGGAGCCAGGTGGGTTATGGTCCATGGGGTCACAAAGAGCTGGACATGACCGAGTGACTAACACTTTCACTTTACTATGTGGCAGGACTCACAGTATGTGAGACAGATGAGGTCCTGAGCTTATGGAGGACACATCCGAGAGGGGGAGAGAAACAATATATGTGTTGACAGACATGTGAACAAGATAATTTAAGATGGTGACAATCGTTGGAAGAAGCCAGCAAGGTAATATTCTAGAGAGAGCATGAGAAGCTGTGTTGCTGGGCTTCACCAACATGAGTCCTTCTCTTTGCTTAATCTGGCTGTATCTAATGATATCTATCCATGGCTCATTTGTTCATTCATTCATTCGTTCATTCCTTTAATCCCTCATTCGCTGAGCACACACTATGCTGGCTTCTGTCCTCCAAAGCCCTGGGGTCCCTGGGGAAGGTGAAACCAGGGAGACTGAGGCTAGGGCGGGGAGGGAGCAAGGTGGGGGCTACACGGTATAGAACATTTCCACTCCTTCTGATCAGTCATGCTTCCTAATTCAATAAGGTGAGAAGGAGCATAATTTGATCATATTTGTTTTGCATCACTGCAAAAACAGAAAATGAAGGGCTGCAGAACCACACCAATTTACTTCATCCGACCTTGATTAAAAGAAAATTAATTGTCGCATCTCTCAGGATATCACAGGCAACAGCCAATGCCTCACCAGGATACCACAAAGAGAGGGAAAGAGAGCGAGAGACGCGGCATGCCCTTTCGTCTAACCACTTCCAGCCTGGCTGGCAGCAGACGCAGTGAGCTGGGGAAGCCTCTCGCTGCACAGGAGGCTGTTGGCAGATGGGGTGGGGGGGTGCCCTGAGCCCTTCCTCTTCTCTCCCACCCATCTGAGTGTCATCTCTCCCCAACCTCCACTGCCCAGAGATGGTTCTTTGGACTGGAGCCCCGATCCCAGAGCCCTCCTTGGGCTCCCAAAGACCCTCAGGGGCTCCCCTCCCATCCCTGGAGCTGGCAGATGCCTTGTAGAGGAGCTCTGGGGAAGATGTCCCCCCCACCAAAGAGCCAGGCCCCACCCCCACCCCAGGCTGCCCAGCTTAGAGGGAAGGACAGAAGGAGGGGACTTGGCGCTGCCCGGGTGAGCCAGGGCAGGGGGGGTGGGGTGTCAGTGGGGAGAGCATCTCATGAAAAGTTAATGCCCCCTTGCAGGTTGTTGATTTTTGTTTGTTTTTCTCTTTTTGCCAGAAGAGAAGGCTCTTTCATTAGCCCAGACTGTCATTACCCAGCATTAAATTTTCATAGAGCGGGCGGGAGGCCGGGCAAGGGGAGGCAGGCGGGGGTAGGGGGGCGGCGGGCTGGGGGCTCCCTGGGTTGGGCCTGCTGGGGGCTGAGACCAGCTCCTCTGGGTCCCCATCTGCACACTGCTAGATCTTAGTAACGATAATCGCCTTTCTCTGTCACCCTCAGTGAGTTCAGCATGGCCCATGGACTATAGTCTATGATCTTCCTAATGCTCCTACGTGATGGGTTCTGGTTATCCCCATTCTACAGATGAGAGAAACTGAGGCTCAGAGAACTTGTGTCTCTTGCCCATTACAGACAGTAAGCGGTAGCATCACTGACCCCCAGGACGTGCTCCCAAGTGGCTAAGAGGCCAAGAGAGCAGTAGAGAGGTGGAGGAGTTTGGAAACGGACACGAGCAGAGTAAGGACTCAGAGTGTCGTGGGTTCTCTACCCCTGCGGGAGCAGCAGGAGCCTGGCCACCAGCCCCATCCTGGGAGGCGGGTGGGTGGCTCCTCTCAGCTGGGTGAGGGTCTGTGGGGCAGGGCCTGCGCCCCGCCAGGCAGGTGTCAGGGCCTTCACAATGGCGCACCTGGCGTGGGCACCAGGCCTGCCCATTCAGCCCCAAACAATCACTGCTCCACAGCCGCCGGCCCAGCGGCCTCCAGGGGCGGGTGGACAGCAGGGCAGCAGATGGGCCTCGGGTGTCAGATTTCTAGCCTGGGGTGGCGGGTGCAGACAGCCCTGGATGGGGAAGGGGAGGGATCAGGCGCCTTCTCAACCCCTCATGACCCCTCCCAGCCTCTGTTCCCTGAAGGAAGGTGGGAGGGACAGGGTGGAGGATGGAGGAGACTGTCTGCCCACCACCACAGCCACCTAGAGAAGCATGGAGAGGAAACAGTTACCAGGCCAGGACTGGGCCAGTGGGTGTCTCATGGGGCTGGGGAACCCTGAGAAGACTGCACTCGAGTCTTACCACCTATTGGAGCAGCTCACAGAACCTCTCTGGGCCTCAGTTTCCTCATCTGTAAAATGGGTGTCTAATTGCTAACTATTTACTGAGCCATTGCTATGTGCTGAGCACTGCTCTTGGTGCCAGAAAAGCAGGAGTGAACAAAAGAGATGCAAACCCCTGCACCATAAAGCTCACATCTTAGTGTAAGAGCCAGACAACAATCAAGAGAATTAAGGCTTCCCCGGTGGTCCAGTGGTTAAGAATCTGCCATGCAATGTAAGGGACACCTGTTTGATCCCTGGTCCGGGGAAGATGCCACATGCAAGGAGCAGCTAAGCCCATGTGCCATAACTACTGAACACACAAGCTATAACTACTGAAGCCCTAGCACCTGGAACCCATGCTCTGTAAGAAGAGAATCCACTGCAATGAGAAGCCCTTGCAGTGCAATGAAGAATAGCCCCCACTTGCCATAACTAGAGAGAGCCTGTGGACAGCAACGAAGACCCACCACAGCAAAGTAATTAAAAATAATAATAATAAATAAATTATTGCTGTTGTTCAGTTGCTAAGTCGTGTCCGACTCTTTGCGACCCCATGAACTGCAGAATTCCAGGCTTCCCTGTCCTTCACTATCTCCCAGAATTTGTTCAAACTCACATCCATTGAGTTGGTGATGCCATCCAACCATCTCATCCTCTGCCGTCCCCTTCTCCTCCTGCCCTCAATCTTTCCCAGCATCAGAGTCTTTTCCAATGAGTCAACTCTTGGCATTAGATGGCCAAAATATTGGAGCTTCAGCTTCAGCATCAGTCCTACCAATGAATATTCAGAGTTCATTTCCTTTAGGACGGGCTTCCTTTGTGGTTCAGCTGGTAAAGAATTCACCTGCAATGCAGGAGACCTGGGTTTGATCCCTGGGTTGGGAAGATCCTCTGGAAAAGGGAAAGGCTACCCACTCCAGTATTCTGGCCTGGAGAATTTCATGAACTGTATAGTCCATGGGGTTGCAAAGAGTCGGCCATGACTGAGTGACTTTTACTTTCACTTCCTTTAGGATTGACTGGTTTGATCTCCTTGCTATTTAAGGGACTCTCAACTCTCTTTTTTAAAAGATAAGAGAATTAAATACTTAGACAAATAAGGAGGGAAGTAGAGGAAGTGGGCAAGGGGGTTACAACACGAGATGAGAGGTCAATCACCAGAAGAGGGGAGTTTCCCTGGTGGTCCAGTGGTTATGAATCTGCCTTGCAGTTCAGGGGACTCTGGTTTGACCCTTGGTTAAGGAACTAACATCCCACATGTGGTGGGGCAACCTAGCCCACGTGCCATGCCACCATTACTGAACCTGCGTGCTAAGACTTGATGCAGCCAAATAAATAAATAAATATTTTTTAAAAGCTCCAAAAGAGGTTATTGGCTAGACAGAAGTCAGGGAAAAGCATTCCAGGCAGAGGGAACAGCAGGTGGATGTTAAGAGTACGTGCCCTGAAGAATTTTTATGGGGCTGGAGGAGGGGCAGGTGGAAGACTCAGAACAGGGACAGGCCCATGGTCTGGACTCACAAAGGATGCACCAAGAGCAGTGCTGACAATGGCCCTCAGCAAGTTTCTGTGCTGGTTTATCTACCCTGTAGCCTGTGAGCTCCTGAAAGGTAGCATCATTATCCCCATTTTACCCATGAGAACACTGAGGCTTGAGAAGGGGCAGGAAATAAGTCACGTCTTGTGTGCTGGATGCTAAGCTCTCCTGTCCCAAGTCAGAGGTGATACATGATACAGTCAGGACACCATCAGGCTGGGACTTCTGCCCCAGTGCTCTGCCTGTTTGACACCAAACAGGTGGAGGATAGGATGGTGAAGTCAGAGAAGGAGCAAATGCCCCACACTAAGTACATGCTCAACCCATCTTCAGAGTGTGGGTGGGGGTGGGTTTAACATCCCTGTGCTTTGGGAAACCTTCCTTGTCACTCTGAATTTGGCTTTGAGTCACCTGATGCCCATGTGGGTGAAGACAGGAGGCTCTGAGAAGTCCAAACCCCTCATGTTACAGAAGCAGAAAGCAAGACCCAGAGACTGCCTTTGGAAAAGCCTTTATGCATCCCCAACCTCAGTGATTGCATCTGTACAATGGGTCTGGGGCTATAGAGGATATAAAAGGCCAATTGCCCCAGGGGTGGGAGGTGTTCCCTCCATCCTAGGCCAGGAAGGGGCAGCCTGAGAGATCAAGCGGGAAGACTCTCCCAAAGGGACCTGCTATGGACGCTGGCACACACAGAAGGGCCCTTAGAGCAAGGCAACACTGGCAAGTGTCTGAGGGCACGTGCAGCAGGCGTGGAGGCAAACGGCAGTGCACCTGGCAGGGATGCAGATGGGGATGAAGGAGAGGCTGAAAATGTGGCCCGCCCACTCTTAAATTCCACTGTGATTGCCTAGTTTCCTTGGATGATGCTCTTCAAGCAAAGTCTCCCTGGACTTGTGTCAAGAAGCCTGTGGGGCCCTTCCCGGGACCAAGAGGGGAGCTGCAGGCAGACGAGGGGTGACAGCCTGGGACTTTCCTGACAGTCCAGTGCTTAAAACTTTCCACTTCTACTGCATGGAGTGTGGCTTCGATCCTTGGTCAGGGAATTAAGATCTCATATGCCATGTAGTGTGACGAACAAATAAATAAAAATTTTAAAAAGGAGGAGGCGACAGCCTGCTGGAGAAGGAACTTGTGGGCCCTGGAGTTACAGGTGCCTGGGCTCAAGCCTAGGCTCTGCCACTTAACAAGTGTACAACCCCAGACATTCACAGGACCTCCCCATGCCTCAGTTTCCTCATCTGTAGAATGGGTGCTAGCTTCATGGGGTTTAGAGGAGGATTCAGTGAGACTGCATGCAAGGCCCCCCTCACAGTCTGAGCACAGGGTCAGTGCTGGGTGTGGGCTTCCTAGTGAGCTGGAAAGGAGCACCATACCTGCGGTGCTGGCCCTTAGAGCAAGGCAGTGGAAGCAGCCAAGGCTTGAAGAGTATAGGAACTCACCCAGGCCACACAGCTCAGGGACTTCCCTGGTGGTCCAGTGGTTAAGAATCTGCCTTCCAACGTAGCGGGGCGCAGGTTTGATCCCTGATTGGGGGCCTAGGATTCCAAATGTCATGGGGCAACTAAGCCTGAGTGCCACAACTAAGTCCCAATGCAGCCAAATTAAATGTTTTTAAAAATAAAATAAAAACTGTTTGAAAGATTACACAGCTAATAAGTTATAGTCAGGATTTGAATTCAGTTCCACCTTGTTTCTGAGCTGTCTCTGGTGCACAGTGGTGGAGGGGAAGGCCCAGGGGAGTCAGGAATGGGTGACTTAGCTTAGGTGCAGTGAGTTGGTTCCCGGGCCCCTTCAAGGCCCGCCGGCTCTCCTGACACCCCCGCTGTGGTTGGGGCCTACCAGTGCTGCCTTACTCCTCGTAGAGGTGCCTACCAGGCAGCCGATGAGGGATAAGGGCGCCCTGCTCCCCCTTCCAGCCACCCGCTACCTTGGCTGGGTTCCTTCCCTCCCATCCCCCACTCACTCATTCTAGGAACAAAGGCAGAGCGGGCGCAGCCCCACTTCCTGGCGGTGCTGATTATCTAATTCTCTACCCCGCAATTACCGCTTCCCTAGGGAGGCATTATCCCGGGAAAGCCTGCCCTCCTGCCTGTCCCAGGGACTCTGGGGTGTTTATGGTAGGGGTCCCCATCCATTCAGGGGAGCCTCCAAGGGGCCAGGCTGGGCCTGACCTTGCCTTCAGGAAGTGGGCCCTCCAGTGGGGACACTCTGCTCACCCCATGGCCCCACCCACTGCCTCTCCCCGGATTCTGGACTCTTGACTTGGATGGGACCCAGGTCCACGGGCTCTCATGAAGGTCAAGGACAGGTGTGTGCAGGCATATGCAAGGGTGTATGTTAACACATGTAAGTGATGTGCACATGTGTGAGCAGTGTGCTGAGGTCTAAGTGCATAAGAACGTACAAACACAAAGATACAAATGCATGTGTGCCTATATGACAGTGTGAGTGAGAATGTACAAAGATGTGTATGATGAGTCTGTGAGCACATATGTGAGTCAGTAACACAAGTGGTCACATACATGAGTGTCTAGGTGTGTACAGATATAGATACACAAATGAGTATTTGTGCATGTCTAAGTTTGTGTTGGACTAAAAACAAGTGTAGTGTGAGAGGGTATGACTGAGTGTGGACAGGATCACCAGAAGCTGGGGCAGGAGAAGGGGGGGACCCTCACTCCCAAGCTGGGGAGCCAGCTTGGCCTGGCAGTGGTGAGGAGGTGGGGGGAGAAGGATGGCCCCCAGGCCAGCAGGCCAGGACCTCAGACCTCCAGCCGGAGGCCTGCTTCCTGCTGCGACTAGAGCGCCCATCCTTCCTGTCAAAGGGAAGGAAGTGCTCACCTAGGGCAGGTGGAGCTGGTTGCAGATGCAAAAAGACTCTGAGGTGATTTGCATCTTTCATTTGCATACATTTCCATAGGACCCACTGATTGGTTATTTGAAAGCTCCCCCAACCCCTATCAGCTTGCAATAGCCTCACCTGGAGAAAAATTGAGGATGGGCTCGCCTTGACCCAGGTGGAAGCTAAGTACCCCACAGGCCTGGCCTGGGTGGGACTGGGTGCCCACTGAGATCCTGGCCCTTAAGCATTGCTCACTAGCACAGAGCAAATAACATTCCTCAAGTCTCACTTCTCACTTTGTGCAGGTGCTTATGGGCTGTTGCATCAATGAATAAGCAAAGTTGTAGATGGGGGTAAAGCAGGTGCTAGCTACCTGGGTTTCTCAAATCTTCAAGTGAGTTCTTAGCCATGGGGTCCCCAGAACTCCTGAGGTGGGGCCTTGCCCCCTGGGCCATGGCGGGCAGCCCTGAGGATGGATGTCAGGTTATCTAAAAGCTGCTAGTCAGAATCCTATCTCCAGCTTTGCCTCACCCCCACACCACCCCTCTGCCCCCTACAACTAAGATGGGATCCAGAGGCATGACCCCCTCTATCCACAACAGGTCCAAATGCCTGGTCAAGCATTTCTGGCAGTGCTCCTGTTTCCCCAGGTCTCTGAGTCTCCCAGCAGCTCAAAGGGCAGGGAGCAAGAGGCAGACAAGAGTTCTCAGAGACAAGAGAAGAAATGAGATACCCAGCCAAGGAGTGTGTGTGTGTGTGTGTGTGTGTGTGTGTGCCGTTCACCACTGTGAGTATGCATAATATAGTCTCCAAAATGGACGTGGGCTTGCAGGTCCGTGTGCACAGGTGTGTGTTTGTGTGTTGTGTGCATGTGCTCAATGATGTGTCAAGAAAATAGAAGTTTTCAGTGTGAAAGGTCCGTATGCCCCCTTCCCTTTGTCTTTTCATTGAAAGTGCCTCACTTCCCCTCAGTGAACAGGATGGCTTGACAATGATACAGCCTTCGAATTCTCCTTTCAGCAGAAACCCTTCACACACTTGTATGTGTGGACACATGTGTACGTGCATGCTAAATATCTTCGGTGGACTCTGAAACCCTAGGGACCATGGCCTGCCAAGTTCTTCTGTCCGTGAGATTCTCCAGGCAAGAGTACTGGAGTGGGTTGCCATGCCCTCCTCCAGGGGATCTTCCTGACCCAGGGATCGAACCTGTGTCTCTTCTGTCTCCTGAATTGGCAGGTGGGTTCTTTACCACTAGCGCCACGTGGGACGCCTGTAGATACTTATATGTGTGTGACTATATTATTAGATAGGTGTGAACACGTTATACATGCATGTGTACATGAACATCCATGCACATCGACTGTAAACCCGCTTATGTTAGCACCCCCAGCTCCGGCATCCGTGTCTGACCCATGCTTGTCCATATGTCCTGTTTGCCCGTGTGCTTATATGTGGCTCCTGCGTGTGCAGGCATGATGTGTGAACTCAGCACCACACTGGCAGACCCCTAGACATGGGTGTGCTGAGGGTCTCGAAGGGACATGTGTGCCCAGGGCTGTGCCCACACACATGTGAAAGCACATGGGGTCTGCGTGACCGTGTGCAGGAGGCGTGTGCACAGGACAGCATGTGTTTGCACATAGGGAGTTGGGGATGTTTAGTAATTAAATCCCTTTTCATCCTTCTGCACCTGTCTCCTTCTGAAAGCTGAGAGAACAGACGTCAAACGGGACGAGGGCTGGATTGAATACAGCCAATTCTGAAATATTTATTAGCTTGCGACTCTGCTCAATGGAGGAGAAGGAATGCCAGCTAATCCACCCAGCAGTGCTCACAGCAGGGACATTTTTCAACAGGGACTTCTCATATTTCAATGACGGCCCACTCTGTCCAAAAATGGGAGAGTTTTCATCTGGGCCCACATGGAGTTCTCCAGAACTCTGGTTAAGGAGACCAAGCCTGAGTCTTGGTCTCACCCTTTCCTGGGGCCCCTGCTCAGGCAAAGTACAGATGAATGAGCAGATACCCATACTGGTCTAGGCCAGCCACCTCTTAGGGGGCCCTTACTCTGTTCCAGGCACTGTGTGTAGGGATTTTTATACATTCTCTCAATGAACCGTCACAAAAATTGAATGAGATCAGTGCCAAATATTACCCACTTAATTATACTCACACTAGGAAATTCAGAAATATCTAACAAATAAGGAAACCAAGGCTCAGAGTAGTGAAGCAACTTGCCCAAAGTCATCAGCTATTCGGTGGTGGATCCAGGCTTTGAATCAGGCCCCCAAGCTTAAACTCTTAATAACTACACCTGATACCTCCTAAGCGAACTATTAAGGGCCTACTTCATGCACGGTGCTGAGAAGATCTGTGAAAAAGAGTGAGGTGATCCATCAGTGATGTTTGCCTCTGTGACAGGTGGAGAGGGTTGTCTATATGCTGTCCCTGATCCTCATCTTACCCCAAACCTGCTCATCACCAAGTCCTCCCTTATAAATGGCAACACAATTCCTCTAAGTCACCCAGGTCAAACACTTTACGGTCTTCCTTACTTCCCTTTCTCTCTATGCCATACCCAACCCCTTGGCAAATCCTGATGTCTCTACTTGCAAAAGGGATCCAGACTCTGACCACTTCTCACCATCTGCATAGGTGCTTCCCAGTCTGAATCACCATCACTTTCCTTTGGGTTTTTGCTGGGAAAGATGGAGGGCAAGAGGAGAACGGGGAAGCAGAGGATGAGATGGTTGGATGGCATCACCAACTCAATGGACATGGGTTTGAGCAAAGTCTGGGAAATGGTGAAGGACAGAGAAGCCTGGTGTGCTGCAGTTCATGGGGTCAAAAAGAGTCAGACCCAACTGAGCGACTGAACAGCAGCAACAATTATGCTTCATAGCCTTTATTTGACATTCTTTATATTTGTTATTTTCATTCATTTCAATGAATGAAATGACAAGTATCTATGGAATATTTGTGTATTCTATTCTCTTCTATTCTGCTCTGTTCTGCTCTTCTTTCATCACTGGTTCTCGCTAAGTTGAGTGTGATGTTCCTAAGAGGGGTTTTCTTCAAGTTTTTTCTAGGTTCATGAAGTTTCTGGATTTGTGTGTTTATAGTTTTCATCAAATTTTGGGAAAATGTAGACACGATTTCTTTAAATATCTTTTCCATCCTCACATCTCCTAGAACTCAATTTTACATAGACCTCTTGATGTTGTCCTGCAGGTCACTGAGGTTCTGTTAGGTTTCTTCCACCTGTTCTTTTTTTCCCTCTATATTTCATTTTGGATTATTTCTACTGCTATGATTTTAAGGTCACTGATATTTTCTTCAGCCATGTCTAAACTGCTGTTAATCCCATCCAGTATATTTTCTACTTCAGATGTTGCATTTTTCATCAATAGGAATTTGATCACTTCTTATATATTTTTTTATTTCTCTCATTGGGTATATGTTTTCCTCTACCTTCTTCAACATGAAGAGTATATTAATATTCATTGGTCTAAAGCCCTTTTCAACCAGTTGTATCATCTGGGTCTATCTCTATTGACTGATTTTTCTCCTGGTTATGGGTCATAATTTTCTCCTTCTTTGTTGCCTGTTAATTTTTATGAGATGGACATTTTAAAAATAAACTTTAAATTCTGGAATAACTTTAGATTTATTAAAAAATGTTCAAAGGTGGTACAGAGAGTTCCCATACACCCCATACTCAGTGTCTTCCATTGTCAACATCTTTCATTACCATGGTATATTTATAAAACCTAAGAAACTGATATTGGCATATTACTATCAACTAAATTTCAGACTGCATTTCAGGTTCACCAGTTTTTTCATTAATGTCCTCTTTCTCTTCCAGGATCTGATCCAGAGTATCACATTGAATTTAATTATCGTCTTCCTTACCATGAGCTTCCCTGTTAGCTCAGTTGGTGAAGAATCTGCCTGCAATGCAACAGATCCTGGTTCGATTCCTGGGTTGGGAAGATCCCCTGGAGAAGGGAAAGGCTACCCACTCCAGTACTCTGGCCTGGAGAATTCCATGGACAATATAGTCCATGGGGTCACAAAGAGCTGGACACTAGTGAGCAACTTTCACTTTCACTTTCCTTATCATATTGATAATGGTATTAAAAAACAAGATCTGGCTGGGTATGGTTGTTGCTACTAACATACCATTATTTCTAGGTCCTCACAGCAGACATAACCATGCATACACACATGTCTGTAATTGGTTCCGCATCTATCCATCTGTATCTACATTACTTGATAGGGATGTCTCCAACTCTAATCCACAGAGTTCATTCTAACTTCCCATCCTTGCTTTCTATAACCTCCTTCTCCAATCACAAGAAAAGTGGCTCCCACCATCTACCATCCATGCATTTATTTGTTCAACCAATATTTAAAACTGTACACTGTTGCAGACTGGATTTGGTTGTATTCCTTTAAATATTACTAGCTTAATGTTACTATGTTACATGGGATTGGCTTGATATCATCGAGGAATGCTTGGTTTTTAACTTTGTTAGCCTTAGTTAATGGCTTTCCTGATATCTCAGTTGGTAAAGAATCTGCCTGCAATACAGGAGACCTTGGTTCAATTCCTGGGTCGGGAAGATCCACTGGAGAAGGGATAGGCTATCCACTCCAGTAGTCTTGGGCCTCCCTTGTGGTTCAGCTGGTAAATAATCTGCCTGCAATGCGGGAGTCCTGGGTTCGATCTCTAGGTTGGGAAGATCCCCTGGAGAAGGGAAAGGGTACCCACTCCAGTATTCTGGCCTGGAGAATTCCATGGACAGTATAGTCCATGGGGTAACAAAGAGTCATACACAACTGAGTGACTTTTACTTTCAGCCTTAGTTAAGTGCAGCCTTAGTCTGGGGCTCACTTGGTCCCTCTACTAAGGCAATGCCTTTCCAGGGCCTCTACCTAATGTGAAGTCTTTCCAGCTCTGTCTGGTGTGAGAGGGGCCCCCTTCTCACATCTCTGCATGTACTCTCTGTGCAATAACTTCCTATTCAGTATTTTGCTCCACAGATTCTGGTCCCTTGGCCTCCCTGAACTTCGACTGTTTCTCCTCAATTCAGTGAGACCACTAGCCTCCATTTGCCTTCCGTATGCTCCTCTTTGCCTTCCCTATGCTCTGGCTTGGTACTTCTCTCTCTAAATGACAAGCTGGGACAATTGTAGGACTCACCTTGTGCTTTTTTTCTCTTAGAGATCGCTGTCCTGTTGCCCAACATAGAAAACCATCATTTCACAGCTTTTTTTCAGTTTTCTAGTCCTTAACAGTAAGGACTGGTCTTGTTGCTCCATCATGTCTAGGAACAGAAGTCCAAGCACTGCTCTAGATGCAGGGGGCGGGACTTCCCTGGTGGTCCAGTGGCTCAAACTCCACGCTCCCAATATAGCAGGCCTGGGTTCCATCCCAGATCAGGAAACTGGATCCCACAAGCTTCAGCTAAGGCTTCACATGTCACAACTAAAGATTCCATGTGTTACAACTAAGACCAGTGCAGCCAAATAAATAAACAAACATTTTAAAAAATCAATGCCAGGGACACTGTACAGAGTAAGTAGACCAAAAGCCCCTATCCTTGAAGCTTGCATTTTAATGCACAGGTCAGTAAATGTCTGTCAAAGGCTAGGTAGGTAGTAAATATTTAGGCTTTGTGGACCAAGAGGCAAAGTCAAGTTGTAACCACATCACCACCACTGCAGTAAAGTAGGCAGAAGGAGTGGGCTGCAATAACAGCATCCAGTCTCTGTGTCCACTGCTCAACTCTGCCCTTACAGCGTGAAAGCAACATGGACACGTGTAAGTGAACAAGCATGGCTGTGTTCCAATAAAACTTTATTTAGACATTGAAATTTGGATTTCATATCATTCTCATGTCATGGGTCTGGTGTGTGTGTCTTGGTCACTCAGTTATGTGCAACTCTTTGTGACCCCATGAACTGTGGCCTGCCAGGCTCCTCTGTCCATGGAATTCTCCAGGTAAGAACACTGGAGTGGGTTGCCATTCCCTTCTCCAGGATATCTTCTCAACTCAGAGACTGAACTTTGGTCTCCCACATTGCAGGCAGATTCTTTACCATCTGCGCCACTAGGGAAGCCCTCAGTTCAGTTCAGTTCAGTCGCTCAGTCATGTCCGACTCTTTGTGACCCTATGAATTGCAGCACGCCAGGCTGCCCTGTCCATCATCATCTCCCAGAGTTCACTCAAACTCACGTCCATCGAGTCGGTGATGACATCCAGCCATCTTATCCTCTATCATCTCCTTCTCTTCCTGTCCCCAATCCCTCCCAGCATCAAGGTCTTTTCCAATGAGTCAACTCTTCGCATGAGGTGGCCGAAGTATTGGAGTTTCAGCCTCAGCATCAGTCCTTCCAATGAACACCCAGGACTGATCTCCTTTAGGATGGACTGATTGGATCTCCTTGCAGTCCAAGGGACTCTCAAGAGTCTTCTCCAACACCACAGTTCAAAAGCATCAATTCTTTGGCGCTCAGCTTTCTTCACAGTCCAACTCTCACATCCATACATGACTACTGGAAAAACCATAGCCTTGACTAGATGGACCTTTCTTGGCAAAGTAATATCTCTGCTTTTTAATATGCTATCTCAGTTCAGTTCAGTCACTCAGTAGTGTCCAAACTCTTTGTGACCCCATGAATTGTAGCATGCCAGGCCTCCCTGTCCATCACCATCTCCTGGACTTCACTCAAACTCACATCCATCGAGTTGATGATGCCATCCAGCCATCTCATCCTCTGTCGTCCCCTTCTCCTCCTGCCCCCAATCCCTCCCAGCATCAGAGTCTTTTCCAATGAGTCAACTCCTCGCATGAGGTGGCCAAAGGACTGGAGTTTCAGCTTTAGCATCATTCCTTCCAAAGAAATCCCAGGGCTGATCTCTTTCAGAATGGACTGGTTGGATCTCCTTGCAGTCCAAGGGACTCTCAAGAGTCTTCTCCAACACCACAGTTCAAAAGCATCAATTCTTTGGCACTTGGATTTCTTCACAGTCCAACTCTCACATCCATACATGACCACTGGAAAAACCATAGCCTTGACTAGACGGACCTTTGTTGGCATAGTAATGTCTCTGCTTTTTAATAGGCTATCTAGATTGGTCATAACTTTCCTTCCAAGGAGTAAGCATCTTTTAATTTCATGGCTGCAGTCACCATCTGCAGTGATTTTGGAGCCCCCAAAAATAAAGTCTGACACTGTTTCCACTGTTTCCCCATCTATTTCCCATGAAGTGATGGGACCAGGTGCCATGATCTTAGTTTTCTGAATGTTGAGCTTTAAGCCAACTTTTTCACTCTTCTCTTTCACTTTCATCAAGAGGCTTTTTAGTTCCTCTTCACTTTCTTCCATAACAGTGGTGTCTTCTGCATATGTGAGGTTATTGATATTTCTCCCGGCAATCTTGATTCCAGCTTGTGCTTCTTCCAGCCCAGCGTTTCTTATGATGTACTCTGCATATAAGTTAAATAAGCAGGGTGACAATATACAGCCTTGACGTACTCCTTTTCCTATTTGGAACCAGTCTGTTGTTCCATGTCCAGTTCTAACTGTTGCTTCCTGACCTGCATATAGGTTTCTCAATAGGCAGGTCAGGTGGTCTGGTATTCCCATCTCTTCCAGAATTTTCCACAGTTTATTGTGATCCACACAGTCAAAGGCTTTGGCATAGTCAATAAAGCAGAAATAGATGTTTTTCTGGAACTCTCTTGCTTTTTCCATGATCCAGTTGATGTTGGCAATTTGATCCCTGGTTCCTCTGCCTTTTCTAAAACCAGCTTGAACATCTGAAAGTTCATGGTTCACGTATTGCTGAAGCCTGGCTTGGAGAATTTTGAGCATTACTTTACTAGCGTGTGAGATGAGTGCACTTGTGCGGTAGTTTGAGCATCCTTTGGTATTGCCTTTCTTTGGGATTGGAATGAAAACTGACCTTTTCCAGTCCTGTAGCCACTGCTGAGTTTTCCAAATTTGCTGGCATATTGAGTGCAGCATTTTTACAGCATCATCTTTCAGGATTTGAAATAGCTCAACTGGAATTCCGTCACCTCCACTAGCTTTGTTCATAGTGATGCTTTCAAAGGCCCACTGACTTCACATTCCAGGATGTCTGGCTCTAGGTCAGTGATCACACCATCATGATTATCTAGGTCATGAAGATCTTTTTTGTACAGTTCTTCTGTGTATTCTTGCCACCTCTTCTTAATATCGTCTGCTTCTGTTAGGTCCATACCATTTCTGTCCTTTATCGAGCCCATCCTTGCATGAAATGTTCCTTTGGCATCTCTAATTTTCTTGAAGAGATCTCTAGTCTTTCCCATTCTGTTGTTTTCCTCTATTTCTTTGCATTGATCGTTGAGGAAGGCTTTCTTATCTCTCCTTGCTATTCTTGGGAACTCTACATTCAGATGCTTATATCTTTCCTTTTCTCCTTTGCTTTTCACTTCTCTTCTTTTCACAGCCATTTGTAAGCCCTCCTCAGACAGCCATTTTGCTTTTTTGCATTTCTTTTCCATGGGGATGGTCTTGATCCCTGTCTCCTGTACAATGTCACGAACCTCCATCCATAGTTCATCAGACACTCTATCTATCAGATCTAGTCCCTTAAATCTATTTCTCATTTCCACTGTATAATCATAAGGGATTTGATTTAGGTCATACCTGAATGGTTTAGTGGTTTTCCTTACTTTCTTCAATTTAAGTCTGAATTTGGTAATAAGGAGTTCATGATCTGAGCCACAGTCAGCCCGGTCTTGTTTTTGTTGACTGTATAGAGCTTCTCCTTCTTTGGCTGCAAAGAATATAATCAATCTGATTTCAGTGTTGACCATCTGGTGATGTCCATGTGTAGAGTCTTCTCTTGTGTTGTTGGAAGAGGGTGTTTGCTATGACCAGTGCGTTCTCTTGGCAAAACTCTATTAGCCTTTGCCTTGCTTCATTCCGTACTCCAAGGCCAAATTTGCCTGTTACTCCAGGTGTTTCTTGACTTCCTACTTTTGCATTCCAGTCCCCTATAATGAAAGGACATCTTTTTTGGGTGTTAGTTCTAAAAGGTCTTGTAGGTCTTCATAGAGCCGTTCAACTTCAGCTTCTTCAGTGTTACTGGTTGGGGCATAGATTTGGATTACCATGATATTGAATGGTTTGCTTTGGAAACAGAGATCATTCTGCCGTTTTTGAGATTGCATTCAAGTACTGCATTTCAGACTCTTTTGTTGACCATGATGGCTACTCCATTTCTTCTAAGGGATTCCTGCCCACAGTAGTAGATATAATGGTCATCTGAGTTAAATTCACCCATTCCAGTCCATTTTAGTTCGCTGATTCCTAGAATGTCGATGTTCACTTTTGCCATCTCCTGTTTGACCACTTCCAATTTTCCTTGATTCATGGACCTAACATCCCAGGTTCCTATGCAATATTGCTCTTTACAGCATTGGACCTTGCTTCTACCACTAGTCACATCTACAACTGGGTATTGTTTTTGCTTTGGCTCCATCCCTTCATTCTTTCTGGAGTTATTTCTCCACTGATCTCCTGTAGCATATTGGGCACCTACTGACCTGGGGAGTTCCTCTTTTAGTATCCTATCATTTTACCTTTTCAATACTGTTCATGGGGTTCTCAAGGCAAGAATACTGAAGTGGTTTGCCATTCCCTTCTCCAGTGGACCACAATCTGTCAGACCTCTCCCCCATGACCTGCCCATCTTGGGTGGCCCCACACGGCATGGCTTAGTTTCATTGAGTTAGACAAGGCTGTGGTCCGTGTGATCAGATTGGCTAGTTTTCTGTGATTGTGGTTTCAGTGTGTCTGCCCTCTGATGCCCTCTCGCAACACCTACTGTCTCACTTGGGTTTCTCTTACCTTGGATGTGGGGTATCTCTTCACGGCTGCTCCAGCAAAGTGCAGCCACTGCTACTTACCTTGGACGAGGTCGCCCCTCCTGACCTTGAACATGGAGTAGCTCCTCTCAGCCCTCCTGCGCCCGTGCAGCCGCTGCTCCTTGGATGGGAAGCCCTCACATATCATGAAATACATAAAAATTTTTTAAAGTCATTTAAGCATGTAAAAACCATTCTTAGTTCACCAGCCAATTATAAACAGGTGGTGGACCAGATTTGATGGGCCATAGTTTGCCAACCTCTGATCCAGTGCAAGAGATGGAAAGCAATCAAGACAAGTTAAGAATATGATATTTTAGATAAGTGCCAAAGAGAAAAACAACAACAAAGACGAAAGGGGGAGGCAGATGAAGGCTTAGATAAGATGTCTGTCCAGGTGAGTCTCACTGAGAAGGTGACTTTTGTGTAAAAATCTAAAGAAAGTGTGAGAATGAGCTGCCTGGTGTTTACAGTAAGCGAGAGAGCTTTATTTGCTATTAGTCTAGCATCTGCCACCTGACCAGACTGAACTCCTTGAGAGCCAAGACTGTGTCCATGCCTGGTGCTGAGCCGTGCTTAGTCAAATACATTTGTGTGTATGTGTGTGTGTGTGTGAGAGAGAGAGAGAGAGAGAGAGAGAGAGAGATGAGCAGAACTGGGTTTGAATTCCAGCTCACCCACCTTCCTATAGTGGAAGCTGGGAAAAGCTCCTTCACCTCTGAGTCTTAGATTCCTCATCTGTGAAGTGGGAGGCATTTCATCAGAAGGTGTAGGATTGATGAGATGGCACATGGAGTGTGCCTGACTTGTCCTGATGTTGAGTTACAGGCTGTCATTTTATTGGAAAGAGACAGAAGCTCTGCCATGGAGTAGCCCCTGGGTTGGCTCTGTGAAGCCAGGGACCTGGCCTCCCCATCCCATGTCTATCACCTCTGCCCCAAGAGGCCTTGGACTTCCTACAGCTGAGCCCAGAGCAAAGGGACCCCACCACTCCTATTTGCCACAGGGACATGGGCAGAGGAAGGAGCACCATGCCAGAAATCTAGAGCCCCAAGTTCCAATTCTGACTGTATCACTGCCTCCCTTGAAACCTTGAACAGGTCACACCCTTTGACTGGACAGTGATTCCAAAGAGAAGACAAATAAGCTGGGCCCTACAACTGCCCCAGCTGACTGCCTGGAGAGTTTCCAGGCTGCAGCACAAGGAAGGAAAAAACTCATAAGCAGGGGAGCCAGGATTCAAAACCAAACCTCAGTCTTAACCAGCATGCTGATCCGCTTCCCCCAGGGCCCAGCCAGCTTTGGCCCAATGGCTCCCTGAAAGCAATGGGAGTCCCAATACACAGGTTCAAGTCTTACCATTGTCACTTCCTGGCCACATGATCTCAGATGGTTCTCAGATGGCTGAAGCTGCCCATAGGCAGGACTCTTGTTCTTGTCATTCAGGCTAATGTCACCTCTCAGAAAGCCCTGGCCACACCCTCACAGAAGCCCCAGTTACTGTCACTGACCCTTGTCCTGTTGGCCTTTCAGGGCCATGACTACCAGGGCATGACTATCTGGTTTCCTTTTCCTCATTGCCTCATGTCTTCCCTCCAGACTGTAACTTCAATGAAGGCAGCACTCATGTGGGTCTCATCCATCACTGGGTCTCCAGCACCTAGGACAGTGCCCGGCAGACTCTGGGTGCTCAGAAGACACTGTAAACTGGATGAAGTCAAAGAACCCTCAGTGATCATTCAGTCAAGTGCCCCACCTTCCCCTCATTAAACAGATGTGGGGGGGGGGGTGGCTGAGGACCACAGAGGTGAGGAACTTGCCAAAGAGTTTAAGGCAGAGCAGAACGTGAACCCCAGACTTGTTTCCCAGCCTCAGTTTCCACATCAGGACAATGGGTTTTGTTCTGGTGGCCTGAATGCAGGAGAGAGCAACCAGCTCCAGTTAGCTGAGGCTGGGAGATAGTGGGGATGACCTCTTCAGAGCCACTGAGCTGGAGACCTGCAAGAGGAGAGTGTCTGAGCCTCAGAAGACACCAAGTGTCCGGATAAAGCCTTCTGCCAGTGCTGCAGCCAGGGGAGGGGTTACTATTACTATTATTGTTTCCCCATCTACTCTCAGGGTCTTGCTAAGGTGCAAATGTGACAACGTGTGGGAAAGTGTCTTGTTCTTTGTGAATCTACAGTACAGTGACAAAGGTGAGGGACCCTATTTTACTATTACCAACAATAATGATATTATGAACTTGTATTTTCATGGACTTCCTTCCCAAGGGTATAAATATGTTCAGACACTCAGTCGTGTCCAACTCTGTGTCCAACTCTTTGAGACCCCATGGACTGTAGCCCACCAGGCTCCTCTGTCCTTGGGATTCTTCCAGCAAGAATACTGAAGCAGGTTGCCATTTCCCTTTTCAGGGGATCTTCCCAACCCAGGCATTGAACATGTGTCTCTTGTGTCTCCTGCATTGGCAGGCAGATTCTTTACCACTAGTGCCACCTGGGAAGCCCATAAATAGGATGATTTAAATGTATCCACTGTGGGAATTTCTCTGGTGATCCAATGGTTAAGACGGTGTGCTCTCAATGCAGGGGGCCAGGGTTCAATCCTTGGTTGAGGAACTAAGATCCTACATGCCGCAATGAAGACTTGGCACAGCCAATAAATCAATAAAAGTAAATCCATATTTAAAAAATCCATCCACACTGACAAGCAACCCCAAGGCAGAGGAAAGCAGGGAGGAGCCTCTTTGATCTTCCAGGACCTGGAGAGGTGAGGCCATTCATCTCTCCTAAGGTTCATGGCCATGGCCCCGCTAGACCCACCCAGCCACCCACAGGGCCCAAGGAGCCCTTTCTGCTCTGGTCTACTGGCCAAAATCCAGCCCAAGCACCTCAGAGCTTGACTGATTCTTCTAAGGCAGGCCCTAGTGGGGCCCCCAGTCTCTGGGGGCAGGGACAAGTCAAGTGCAGTCATGGCTGGTTTGAGTCTGACACAGTTGAATTCATGGTGCCCAGTTAGCCATTAGCCGGCCCCTCAGGACAGAGAGAGCATTAAAAGAGGCTCAGCCCACAGGAGCCACCCGGCTGTTGCATTCCCAGCCCCAAATCCTCAGTCCCCAGGCCCTAAACTGGCAGCTGAATCAGGCCCACCCACGTTCTCTACTCCCTCCTGAGGCCCAGCAGGTGCCTGTGTGAGAGTTGAGTGAGAGTTGAGTGGGGGTGCCAACTCCGGGGAGCCCCAGGGGCAGCAGAGGGGCCTTGAGTCAGCTGGTTACCAAGGTTGATCAATCCTGCCTTCCCTGAGCACGCTCTGAGACAGGCCCTATGCTGGGTGCCCGAGGTTGGAGGTAAAAGGCAAGTCGCTGTCCTCAATGAGCCAATAATCAGTCTAATTGTGAAGGGAGACAGAAGACCAGACCACTGCAACATGGTGTGGTCATCGCAGAGGACATGGCCAACCAGTTGAGGCTGGTCAGGGAAGCTCCCGGAGGACGTGCCCACTGTGCTGGCGAAAAGAATAAGTGGAGTAACTCAGGGTAAGAGGAAGAGAAAGAAGCTCCCAGGGAGAGGAGACCCTGGTCTATAAAATGGTAACAACATGCATCTCAAAGCATGTCGTGTTTTACAAGAAGGAAGGGGAAACGTCTTTTAAACTGGGACTCACAGGACACATTCAAGGAATTATGCCTTAGTCACCTATATAGACAGGGGTCTGAGGTCCCCAGGTTTCCCCATGAGAACCTCCCCAGGCCTGTGTCCCTGGGCACACCCAGGACCCACATCGCCATGGTTCTTGATATTATTCACCCCTAGAGTCCAGGCCCTGCAGGAGTTCCTAGGTCACCAGGCCCACCCTGGACCATGCCAGGTGCTAGGCAAAAGACAATGCCCACCAAGCCCCTCGTTGACATACTTGTGTCTGGGCCCTAGTGCCCTCTAGTTCCAGCCTAGTCCAGCACTCAGTCCTCCTGGTTCCAGGAATTTTGCTTCTTGCTGTTTCCACCCCTACCTTGATCATCACTCTTGACACATAGAACTAATTGTGACCTTGACGGCCCCTCACAGGTATGATTTGGATCTCCCACCTTCCTGACTTGGTCCACACTGAGGGAAATACTCCCTGTGGTTTTATTCCAACATCACCATGACAACCATCCACAGGACCACCTTTGACCACCATGATTGCCACCATTGCCATCCTCACTCCAGGCTTGTTCATCTCTGTGCCCCTGCTCTGCCAGTTTTATTTGCATGGAATGCTTTTCCCCTTGATGCCTCCATGGTAATGACTTAAGAATCAACCCCCTCCCCAGGAAGCATTTCACCCTCAAGTTTGGGTTGGGATCCCCTTCTCTGCTCCCTAAGATCAGGAGCCTTGGCAAGCCCTGATCCCCTGGTCTCACTGCTCTTCTGTTTGCCCCTTGATGGTGTGCTCCTTGGGGGCAGGGCCATGTCTTCTGCAGCTTTATATTCCTGGCGCTGAGCCTGGCTCAGAGTGGGTGCTCAGGAAATATTTGTTGAATAGATGAATGCTTGTTAAATAAATGTATGAAATGTTGCAAATCATGAATCAGAGAGCTTTTGGCAGGAAAGAAGAGGGGGAGATGTGCTATGCTCCTCCAAGGAAGGGAGTAAAAGGGGGATCAGACTGGGGAGGAGAGTTGGGGGGGGTTTGGTAAAACTTGCTGGGTAGGGGGAGACCTGACTCAGATATACTCCATCAGCTGAGAAGCCTTCTCAGACCATAGCCTCCAGTTGGGTGTTTGGGGAAGTGGGGTCAGGGGTTCAACTGGCCACCAGCCTGTCCCTCTCCTTGAGGACCCTCAGCCTGGAGGAGGCGGAGGAGGAGGAGGCGGGGCAGCCCCCCTTGCAGCCACGTGCACCGTGGCCTCCACTCGACCCCTTTAAGACAGCCCCGGCGGCCTCCCTTTGCTTGTTGAAACTGTTCAGTTTTCGGACAGGACAGAGGAGGGGGGCGGGGGGAGGTCACACCTGTTGTGGAACTTGAGAGAAGGCTTATTTATAAATGTTCAGGGCCCGGGATTCTTGCGGAGCTGATGTCCGGAGGGGAAGGTCACCAAAATGCTTGTTTATAAAAGCAACAGCAACTGGGAACACCATAAACGGGCTAAACGATGAAATTAACAAGCTACCCAAGGCGGGGCACGGCGGGGCACGATGGGGCCTCTGCTGGCTGGGCACCGCCGCTGGCCAGAGCCCCAGGCCTGCCTACAAGCCAGGTCCCTCCTCTGCTCCAGCAGCCCTGCCCGCCCCCCAAGGCCTGGCCTCCCTCCATGCCACCCCCACCCCACACCCGCCCTTGCCCCATCCCACAGCCCATGTGGCAGCAACTCTGGGGTGCAGCCCTTTGCTAAGCCACCCTAGCAAGGGCCATATCCTCATCAGCCCACCGTGAGCATTTCTGGGCCCCCACCTTCCCTGTGCCCCTCAAATGTGTCTTATGGTGCCAAATTAAGAGTGGTGGGGTGTTTTTTATTTTTGGCTCTCTGAGGCTCGCTGCAGCCTTCCAGCCTGCCCCCACCCTACCTCGGGGTGAGGCTGGGAGCCCCCTGGAAGGGACAGGGGGTGGATATTTCTCCCATGCTCACCCCTCCCAGGACTGTCTTGTCCAATTCCCAGTTTCAGGAAAGCTGTGTTTTCTTTGCGTGACTGATGGCTGAACAGGTGGCTTCTGGGTTAGAGAGTGTCAAGTGAACAGCGGCTGGGAGAAGTGGCCCTTTTATGGCTCACTTTCGCTGCCCGCCCGGTTCTTGGCTGCTGACAGCTCCCTGGCTTCCCCCACCCCCACCCCACCCCCTGTGAGGGTGTGTGTCAGGCTGCCCACCCATCCTGACCCTGCAGCCCACCAGACGGGGAGGTCAATACATGGATTCCTCAGCAAGGGGGCATAAGGGTAGCTGAGGGGGTGACACCCTGCCCTCCCGCGTACCATCACCCACTTACATGCGTGCACACATCACATGTGTGATCACAGACACTCAGGAATGGTCACAGGAGGAGGACACGTGTTCTCTTGGATGCAAAAACACCTGCCTCCCTTACCTCTCTATTTTCCATCAAATTCAGCAAGGGTCAGACAAATGACTGTGTCTGGCAGGGTGCTCAGTCCTAGACCCAACATGCCCAGCCCCAGACACACTAGGCCCCACACTCGCTCCACCTCTCAGCCTGCCTTGCACACACAGGGCTCCCCACCGGCCTCTCCTTCCAGCTCTTTGCCTCAGTTTCCCCAGGTGTGTGTCTCTCTGTCTCTGAGTGACCCCTCATCTCTCTCCTTCCTCTCTACCATCTCTGAGTCTGTCTCTGTTCTCCTGGTTCTCTCTTTGCTCTCTCCCTCCCTCTCCTGTTCTAGATAAATCTGCCTCTGTGTCTCTCTCTTGCCCTCTCTCCCCTCCTATCTCTCCCCACTCTCTCCGGCTCTCTCTCTGGCACAGAATCCCCACCCTTACAGCACACCCTCCAAAGTCATCATCGTCAGATCTATTTTCTCCCTCAGCCTCACTACTCAAAATTTCTGTGTGTTTTTTTTTTTTTTTCTGGCCACACCATGCAGCATGCGAGATCTTAGTTCCCCAACCAGGGATCGAACTCATGCCCCCTGCAGCAGAACCACAGAGCTTTAACCACTGGACTGCCAGGCAAGTCCCACTACTCAGAATTTCTGAGAGGAGCTGCACTTCAGCCGGGCCTTGGCATGGGCCCCTCTGGGGTCACTGGTGTCCTCATGATGACCCACAGGCCTCTCACCCCAGGGCAGGGGGCAGGGGTAGAGACTGGCCTGGCTCAGACATCTCTTGGCTCAGGCTAGGAGTGGGCTGCTGGCCTCGCACCTCTTTTTGGTATAGGAGTTGGGGAGGCCTTGGATGTGAGATCTGGGTATCTTGTCAACCAGTGGGCCATGGCAGTGGGGCTGGGCTTGTGGGAGGGGGCACTGCCAAAGCTTCTTCACCACCATCCTTGGCGACTATAATGAGTCCCCCAGGCATGCCCAGAACCCTTTGAAAACTGTTCAAGATCCTGGATCCTGGCTCTCCATTCAAGGGCTGCAGCCTCCCCAGGGAAGGGATGGATGTCAGACCTCTGTTAAGACCTTGTGTGTGTTTCGCTCAGTCGTGCCTGACTCTTTGTGACCCCATGGACTATAGCCCACCAGGCTCCTCTGTCCATGGGATTCTCCAGGCCAGAATACTGGAATGGTTTGCCATTCCTTTCTACAGGGGATCTTCCAGACTCAAGAATTGAACCTGGGTCTCCCGCAGTGCAGGAAGATTCTTTACCATTGGAGCCACCAGGGAAGCCCCCTGAGGAGGGACAACTGAGCTGCCCTGAGCATGCCTCAGCCTCAGGAGTCAGGGAGGTGAGGGGCCCCAGACAACTTGCTGGTCTAAGGCAGGCAGAAGAGCCTGGGGAGGAACACTAGGGGCGTCCAGCCTTAGAAAGGCCCTCCACCCCGCTTCATGCCTAGAGAGCATCCCAGCTTCCCTCCTGCCCTTCTCACCAGCTCCTGAATCTGCAGGGAAGTAGGCATGGTCTATTTCAGTAACATAACAGGAAGGGACCTTGGCAGGGCAGGGCTTGCTCCTAAGGCCAAAGATAGAGGTAAGGTGGGCCCAGGAGACCACCCCACCATGCCTGAACCCTCCCACACCCACACACCCTTTGCCTTCCACTTTTCTGCCTGGGCTTCATTTGATTACATGTTCATTTGGCAAATATTCACTGAGCACCTACTGTGTGACAGGCACTGTTCCAGGTACCCTGATAGGCCCACAGTCTAGAGAGAGGGACAGACAATAAACAGAAAAGCAAGTATGTAGTTATATCTGGAATAAGCTCAGCAAAGGAGGCAAGATCATGCCACTGTGGACATGAAAAGGAAGGCTCCGCAGAGGGAGGGGGCAGAGGCCTCTCTGAGGAGGTGGGCTTTGAACCTCAAGACCCTCCTTCCATCCTGGAGGTAACCTCCTCTCCAGGTAGGAAGCCAGGATTTCATACTCTACCTCATTACTAACAGTGGGCAGACCCATAGTGGATTAATAGTTGTAAAAGCTTCAGCTGTAAGTTAACTTGTTAAGGGCCTACGAATGCCAAGCACTCTGCAATTTTCCTCTGTATGATCTCTTTTGGGCTTCCCTGGTGACTCAGATGGTAAAGAATCTGCCCGTAATGCGGGAGACTCGGGTTTGATCCCTGGGTGGGGAAGATCCCCTGGAGAAGGCTAACCCACTCCAGTATTCTTGCCTGGAGAATTCCATGGACAGAGGAGCCTGGTGGGCTACAGTCCATGGGGTCGTAAAGAGTTGGACACAACTGATCGATTAACACTTTCATTTTCATGATCTCTTTTAATGCACAGAACAAGCTCTAGGGAGATACTCATAAAAGACTTTTGAGATAGATGTATACATATAGCTGATTCACATTGTTGTACAGCAGAAACTAACACAACATTGCAAAGCAATTATACTACAATTAAAAAATAAAATAAATAGAAAAAATCAGAGTGGAGGAGACTCTTAAAGATGAGAAAACTGAGGCTCGGAGAGGTTACGTGGCTTCTTTGATGTCACACAGCTTGTGGGAAAACAGGAGCAAGATTTGTGTGACCTCTACCTCCCCCATGTCCACGCTCCTAGATTCTCCTCCTGCTTGGGAGCCATTTTGGCCCCAGAAAAGAGGGAGCAGGTGGGGAAGGAGAAACTGGGGGAAGAAGAGGGCTCCGCCTCCCTTCCCAGCCCATCTGTTCCCCATTAGACCCTCTAGACTGGGACTCTAGTCCCTTTCTTCTCCTCTACCATGGACTGTGGGCCCCACAGAATGCTCCCAGCAGGCTCCTGACTCCAGCCCCTCAAATCATCAGGGCCCCCCCCACTCTGCAGGCACTCTGGGTGGAGTAAGGCCCCACCCCAGTTGCCATTGTCTTCTCCAGACAACCATTAGCATACGTGCAATGCAATTACCCTTCAGCTCTCCTGGTCCTGGGCTGACGTGGAGGCCCCATCCCCAGTGATTTGGGGGAAAGGGGGGTTATTACAACTCACAAAACCTTAAATTAAGAATTGAATAAGGGAAGCGTCGCATGCCACTTCTGAAAGGCTGCCAGCCGGGCTGGGGTGGGTGACGGGTGTGTTATACGCCGAGAGGATGGAGGAGCTGACAGATGTGGGAATGGTAGCAAGGCAGGAGCTTGGCTGGTACCCTCCATGACAAGGCCCGGGGCCTGCCCAGAGTCTCACGGGCTGGGTGTGAATGGTCAGACCCCCAAATATCCCCTACGACTGTAGGATTTGCAAAAGGCACAAGTAGAGCTTGATCCAGATTGTGATGGGGAGGCAGGGATGTGTGATCAGTCTTCCTAGGGAACTTGAAGTAGAGCCTGAGCATTAAAGTGAAGTTAGCGTGGGACTCTTCTGGCCATCCAGTGGTTAAGACTTCAAGCTTCCACGTGTATGGGTTTGATCCCCAGTTGTGGAACTAAGATCCCATATGCCAAGCGGTGCAGCCCAAAAAAGAGAGAGAGAGAAGTTATCCAGGTGAAGTGGAGAGGGCATGATCTAGGCATTGGGACTGGTTTGTGCCAAGGTCCTGTGTGGGAGAAACCACTGCACAAGGCAGGTAAAGAGCTAGAAAGACGGTGGAGACCGGAAATGGAGCTGTAGACAAGCGGGTGACCCTGGGGAAGTCGGCAGGGTCCACTCCCTGACACGCTGTCTTGGCCAGCATACAACTTGGGATTTGATGGTAGGGCTGAGGGAGGTGTTTACAGTATAACTGTGCTGCGTTAAACAAGGTCTCTGTGGCCACCATGCAGAGAACAACTGGAGTTGGCGGCAGCTCTGGGGACCCTCCAGGAGGCCCACGCAGTGCTCCTGGTGCGACACAGTGGCCACTTGGACTAGAGGGACAGGGGCAAGGGAGAGAAGGGGACCACCCTGAGTGGTACTTGTGATGGGATGGATCACAGTGGTGATGGTGGGGTTGAGCATGTTGTATGTGGAGTGTGTGCAGCTTGGGGAGCCTAGGTGGGAGTGAGGTGGAGGGGCAGTTGGAGGGTGCAGGGAG
Source organism: Bubalus bubalis (assembly GCF_019923935.1). Lineage (NCBI taxonomy): Eukaryota > Metazoa > Chordata > Mammalia > Artiodactyla > Bovidae > Bubalus > Bubalus bubalis. The sequence continues at coordinate 38,288,623 of NC_059161.1, forward strand.
AGAAAAGATTTAGGTTTGGGTGTGGATATCGCAACCCCCCTGAGCCACAGTTTCCTCCAACTCTAAAGCTCAGTGCAATGCCTGGATCCCACATGAGAAGGTCAGAGCTTGCAGGCGTGGGAGCCTGGGGTGGGGGTGAGGGCATGAGGAATGCAGAAATGACCTAGAAGGTGTGAGTTGTGACTCCACTTGTCCAGGTGGGGCTAATGGAGGGGACTCAGGGTTGGGTGGAGGAACAGCACCCAGTACTGCAGGGCAGGAGGCTGTCACCCCGTTCTGTTGCTCCCCTGCTGTGTGCCCCTGGGCTTGTCCCCGGACTGGCTCAAGTTCTCATTCTCAAGGGGGACCCCCTGGCTCTGGTGCTCTTGGAAAAGGGCGAAGCCCAGAACCCACTCCCAGGAAAAGGGGATCTCAGCCCAGGCTCAGGGGGGCTTTGCTGAAGGTCAGCTCGGACCGGCCCTCACACCAGCTGTGCAGCCAGAACCCGGGCTTTCTCTGTCTCCATCGGAGCTTGGGGTTGAAGGTGAGAGTCCAGAGGCTCCTCCCTTCTACTCTCACTTCTCTCCTGTACCCTGAGCTGGGCCCTGCATGCCCCACAGCTCTGGCATCCCCTCCTCCTTCCACACACCTCCCAGGCTGGCAACTCAGCCGGGAGCCAAGAAGAAGCAGCGGCTTCAAGGTCAGTGGGGATGAGCTCATGGGCAGGGGGAAGATGGGGCTGAGATACCCCCACCCCCCACCGCAGGGACAGCGGGCAGAGAGGACTCCCTCTGAAGCCCTGTGACCCTGGGCTGCAGGGGAGCGGTGGAGAAGCAGGCAAGAGCGGCCCCTTCCCCCAGCCAGGAGCCCTGGGCCTCTGCTCGTATATCTGTCCCTGGATAATGTATATCCAGCTTATGGAAAATATTCATAATGCTCCTTACACCAAACTGGCCCCCTTCCATAGTGCGTGATCTAAAATTAAATCCATTTCAAATATACAGTAGATCGAGTCAAGCTAATATAAATGAAACATGATTAATAGGCAAAACACTGTCTTCCTTCTCAGGGATGGGGGGAAGCAGGGCTGGGGCGACTCTCCCTCTCCCTCCCCACAGCCCCCCAGAACCCCCAAGGCCTCCACACCCCTGTCTGTCCTCATTTCAAACTCCCCTCTCCCTGAACCTCATATGTGGACCAACCTTAGAATTTGCCCAAATGATGCCAGGCCATGACAGCAGAGCAGTTGAGAGCATGGACTTTGGCATCAGGACAGAGCCAAGCCCTTGAGGAGATGGCTTAGCCTCTCTGAGCCTCAGTTTCTTCATCTATACAATGGGATAGTAACAACCCCTTGCCTGTAGGGTTGTTTTGAGTGATCAATGAGATGATACCGCAGGTAATGCACAGAAGTAGCCAGCACCCCCATAAAGATGGAGCACAGGTAGGTGGCCCCCAGAGGTCTGCTCCTTGGGCCCCCATGGGAGTCGGTATCTGTAGCCCCCTCTGGCCACCCGATCAGCCGGCAGAACAAGGGCCAGCCAGAATTCCTGCCATTGCAGGATACGCTGGGTGGGCTATTTTTAGTTTGTTGGCAAGTGACTGTTACTGACCAAATGTTCCCACCACTGGGGACAAACTCTGCTAAGAGGGCACTTGTGTGCTGAGCCCAGGGTGGGGAGGGGTGTTTGCGGCCCGTCCCCAGGGGCTCCACGTGTGTCCCTGTTGCAAACACATTTGGACACAGTTTCTGCAGCCGTTGGCAGAAAGCAGAAGGCCTGGGTGGAGCCAGGCAGCATGCACGCCTGGACTTTCTCTCCTTCCCAGCTGGGCACGTGGGTGCCTCTCACTAAGGACGCTCCTCGGCGTGGAACGAGAAGCAATGTCACCCTTGGAGAGGAGTGGAGCTCTCGGCTCACTGGCCAGCATGCCGTGTTCCTCCCTTCAGGAAAGACCGGGGCTTCCACGGGCTGTGTGTACACGTATGCGTGTCATGTCCGGTCATCACCTTCTGGGTGGTGTCCCACTCCAGGTATGGGTGCCCTCTCCTATCCACCTGGGCCCCCCCACCCACCGTGTTCCTATGTCTCTCAGACCCACACCATAACCCCTAACTGCGGGTGATCATCTGAATTTCCAAAGGGGAACCCCGTCTCTTGCACAAACCCCTAAGTCTTGGGGTGCCTTCATTCTTCCATCCGGAAAGCATCTCCAGTCCCAGTGCTTCCTTTTTCTCCCCGAGGGATGGGAAGGAGACGAGCCCTAGGGGTTGGGAGGGGGCACCGTTGACTCTTTTCTTGTCATTGGCCATTTGCTGCCTGCTTCACCAGGCGTGTTTGGAGCATGTTTGCATAAAGTGGATGCAGGCTGCAATTCCGTGATGAATTCTATGAATACTAATCCGCTACTACCCTTGACCTTGGGGTCACCGAAAGATCAAAACCAAACCATTTAATATTTTCCTTTTGCAGATCAATAGAAGCATAAATTCCCCCTCAATGACAAGTATAATTTCAAACAGATCTATAGAAGGCATGCGTGCATTTCCAGCCGCAGACACTCGCTGCCTGCCTGGCCTTTTGGGGAGCAGACAGGAGTTTCTTGCCTTTTCTACCATTGAATTTCTTTTTGCCTTTTTTTATGGCTCTGAAATGCTATTTTCAGCAGCTGCTGTCATATAAATATCTCTTGTTTTTCTTCTCCTCTTTCCCTCCTGGTGAAAAGGGCAGGGGACCTATTGAAAATTCCGCTTTATCTCTTTCAGTCGGGTTCAAGTACAGGTCGAATAATCGATCCCTCCTCCTTTTCTTTTTTAAGTTTCCTGTCGTTCTTTTTGGCCAGATCAGCAGCGGAGAGAAACCAGGAGGGGAGTTCTCTTATGCAGATCCTCTCAGAGGTCTCTATCGCTGGGTCTCTGTGTGCGTGTGCTCGCTTGTCCACACGAGCAATCTGCGATTGAGTGGGGGGTGGTGTGAGTGTATAAGTGTGTGTGTGTACCTTTGTGTTCAAACTCTCACCCAGAACTCGAGGAGGGTGGAAACAGAAAATCATCAAAGAGAAAAATTTGAGGGCAGGAGTGGGCATCGTTAACCCGTGCAGCTCCCAGGCAGAATCTGGGCTGGGAAGACTGGGAAGGTCTCCCAGCTGGCTTTTCACGCTTGCACCTCACCAAAGCATCTGAGTCTTTTTAAGAATACAACTCCTCCGAGGGGGGAAAAATGCAAATAGAAAAAGGGAGAAACAAAACTAAACAAAACAAAACTGGAGGCAGAGGGGAAAAAAGCCAAAGAGAAAGGGAATTAAACCATTAATCTGCCCAGATTTTTCCACTTCACAGAGTAATCAGTTCGGAAGTGACTGAAATAAAGTGGAAGCCACGACTGCCACCACCTCCTCCCTTTAGTCCGTGTTTCTTATTTTCGAAAAATCAGGGAGCCAGGAAGGAGGCCTCCCTGTCCCCCACAAAGGACCCTAGTGTCTGTTCCAGAGGGGGACGAAGACCCCAGCCCTTAGCCGCAGCTTCCCAGTGCTGTGATGCCAGGGCAACGGCCACCCTGAGCTGGAGGTGCAAAGCCAAGATGATTTAATTTATAGAAAGGACAAGGATGTCGTGTAGCAGATTTAATCATCGGAGAGTTTAAAAAAAAATAAGGACCGGGCTAATGTCGTAATTTACATTTCAGGATAATAAAGAGAGAAAGACAGCAAAGGAAGGGCCCGTAGCCTGCGAGAGGCAGTGAGGAGGGGAGGCCGACCAGGGGGCCAAGGGAGCCCAATAGATTTGCCTGAAACACCAATAAATTTAAAAACAAACCCAGAAAGCTAAAGACAGCCCCTGGAAAGTGCTGGGAAAATGGACCATCGATTTTAGACTTGATCTGCATTTTGTATTTTAATAATGCTCTCTCTCTCTGTCTTTCCTTTTCTCTCTCTCCCTCTCTCCCTCTCTCTCTCTCTTTTGCAAAATATAAAAGCTGATCTGATAAATATTAATTTGAACCATCATAATGTATTTGAAAATTCCAGCTAAAATGTCACCACATGGAACATTAATGTAATATTTCAAGGCCCTGAGAGCAATACTCATATTGATTGCATTTATTTCACTCTAGGGAGGAGAGATAATTCTTCAATGTGGGACACATCTGGGAGCCAAGGAGGCAGGGGCTGAGGGGAGAAATGCGAAATTATATATGGTCATAAAAAATACAAAACAGAAAATCATCCCCAAAACTCGCCCCTCTCCCGTGGTGTCCCACACCCAAACTTGACTTTGTAATTTCTCAGCGTGGCGTGGGCCATGGAAGCCCGTGTGCCTCTGGGCACATGGCAAAAGCTTGAGCGTGTGCCTCTGGGGAAGTTGTTGCAGGACTGAGCCGCCTCTCCCTGGGCCCCACAGCGTGGGCCCTGCCTCCAGGCTCCGGAAGGCATCGGGGCCCAGCTGGGGATGGACAGACAGACAGAGGGGCTGGCCCAGTTGGGAGCCCCCCGGAGCTGTGGGGTGAAAGTTTGTGAATGCACAAGAGCTGTGGGGTCCTGGGAGGGGAGAGAGAAAGGAGAGGAGAGAAGGAGAAAGGAGGGGAGGGTGAGAAGGGGGGGCAAGAGGGGAGACAGGCATGAGTGAAAAAGGAAGGCGGGGAGGGGAGTCAAGGGAGGGCAGAAAGGAGGGGGGAGAGTGAGTGGGGAGGGGAGGGGCAAGAGGGGAAGGGGGGCGCAGGCCGTCTGGAGTCCCAGTTCCTCTCGCTGTCATTAAGGATATTGATGTGCTCAGGCGTCAACGAGTCTTTGCACAAGTGAAAGGAAATCCGATGCTGGTGATGACCCCGAGCACACGCCCTCCAAGCCCCCTGCCCGCCTGGAGCGGAGACCTGGGAGGCCTGGGGGAAGGGGTGTGCGGTGGTGAGACCCCGTAGAAGGCTGAGATGCTGAGGCCCTGTGATTCCAAGCTGAAGGCTGCTCCTTTCAGCACCGATGCCTACGGCTCCAGGGCTGGCTGCCTGGCCTCCTGCCTCCCCCTTGGCTGGTACCTGCAGCCCAGATGCAGACTGAGCAGGAATGCTCCCCTGGCTTAGTCTTAAGCCCGAACAGGAGCCTACCTTCCTCCTTGCTTCTTGGGAGTGCATGGGGTGGGGCCTTACAGCACCCCCAGAAGGCCAGGGGCAGGACAAGGGGAGGCCCCAGAGGCCCTGGGACTGGCCAAGGTCAGGTGCATCTTTGCCATTCTTCAGATCTCTGCACAAATGTCACCTTCTCACAGAAGCCCTCCCTGGCCACCTAGACAGACACAGACACATACTCCCCATCACGCCTGCGTGTTTTGTTTTAAGTAGAGCACTTGTCAGTAACTGGGATTATCTTAATTTGCGTGTACATGCTTTTTATCTCTCTTCCCCTCACTTGGAGATTAAGTTTTTAAGGTCAGGGACCTTGTCTAATGCATTCACCTTTATATCCCCTACACCAGGCACACAGCAGACGCTTCTAGGCGTTAGTTGACTTGATGGAAGGATGAATAAATGGACGGATGGATGCTAAAGGCTCTGCCCTTACGTGCACCACCATCTCCTAGCCTGAGCCCCCTTTGAGCCGCGTGACCCAGCATCGCCCCCACCCCCGACCCCTCCCAGCCCCAGCTCCCGCTGCCACCCGCCGCCTGCCGCCAAGGCTGCGCACCCCCGCCTCCCCTGAGCCGTCACTCGCGGAGCTGCCACAATATTGTGAAGGCTCCGCGCTCCCGCTCCTCCGCGCAGCCCGCAGCCCGCGCGGGGAAAGCAAGGGAGGCGGCGGGCGGGCTGCTCGGCGATGAATAATGCATGACCAAGGCGCCCCCTACCGGCGGCCGCGGGCTCCGCGGGGACACGGCCCCGCCGCTCCCCGGACCTCACAGGGACCAGGTGGACAGGCCCGGTCTCACTGCCCCGCCCAGGTCCAGGGAGGAAACTTCCCGCCCCTGTCATCCCTCCTAGATCCAGCCGTCAAGCCCTTGCCGTTTCCGGGCTACCCTCCCTCCTTCTGTGTGGGGAGCTCTGCTTTAAGGGCGTTTGGGGCGGTGGAGGCGGCTGCACAAAGCTGGGACAAGCCTCTAGGGATTCTGATCCCAGGAGTGGGGAGTGGGATGAGGAAGCCCACCTCCCTCTCACCCCACGGCTTCTGTACCAGGATTTGAGCTGAGAGGGCAGTGTGTGGCCTCCAAAAAGGACCTGCTGGAAGGCGGGGGAGAGCAGAGAATACGGCTTAATCCGCTTATAAAAATTAGTACAAATTATTTGGTGACATTTTGGTCTCTATAGCTCATGGTAAATATCTAAATATATAATTATCTGATTAAGTTAATGTTATCAAAAAATTAGTGCCAACAGTATCACAAGTGTTTCCAAGTTTCTGTAGAACATTTAGAACATTGAGATGCTTTTTTTTTTTTTTAATTTAAAATATGGGAAAGCCCACTATATATGTGTGATCATCTGTCATTTTAGAATAAAATGTCTTCCTGGGAGCCTCCTTTCTGGGAGGAATGGACCTTCTTGGCTGCCTTCAACCAGGAAATGCCAGGTGGCAGAGGGCACAGGTCAAGGTTGATAATCAGATCCCCCCAAGGCCTGGAATGATCCCCAGTGGCTGTGATCTCTGCTTGTTCCCCAGGCCCACCGCATCCTAACAGGCAGGTGATGAAAAGGGAGCCAGAGGTCTCCCTTGAGCAAGCAGCTGCTTTCCTACCTGTCATGCAGGCCCTGGGGAGCAGGGGCTCTCCTCATTGAGAATAGACTCTATTGACACTCCCCAGGCTCCCAGTCATTCCTCCTGTAGCCTGATCTACTGTCCAGCCTTAAGGAGGGGCGACCCTTCCAGAGGCTGGAAACTCCAACCTCTCGGAAGGGGCTCCAATCTCCCGGGCATCTGCTGAAAGACTGGCATGTGTTAGGGTCTCTAGGCCCAACAATGCCCTGGGAAGGCAGACTGTGAGCCCCATGCTACCGATGAGGAAACTGAGGCTCAGAGAGGTACAGTCATGGGCCCAAGACCACCCAGTTCAGATTTGAACTCAGACGTAAACTCTGCAGAGCCTGAGGCGAAAGGCCTGGGGCAGGGAGGAGGAACTCTAGCCCTCTGCCCGACTGTCCTCTTGTGGCCTGGACCCCACACTCCGCTAAGAGGTCAGACTTGAATCCCAAGCTGGATCACAGTGCTCCTGGTGGAATCTTGGGGAAACACTTGGCCTGGATGACTACAAATGGGCTGCAAACTTAAGTGTCCCGGGGACTGGTAGGCATCCCACACATGGGAAATCTATGGTCCCCCATTAGTTTCCCAAATAGCTTTGGCTCTTACGAAAACAACAGTTCAGGGCAATGATTGACAACCTATTAGCAACCTTCACCCTGGAATCTTGCTCCTTCAAGTGAGGCCCAGGTTCCAGCCCCTGTCTGACTTTGCTTTGCTCTGTTGCCTCACCCAACAAGTCTGACCTCTCTGAGCCTCTGTTTCTTCATCTGTAAACTGGGGATAAAAACAGTACCCATATCACAGGGGGTTGCATGGACCAGGCGAGTGGAGGGATGTGCAGGATTTTGTAGGGCAACCCAGGGTCCTGCCAAGATAATTCTTGTTAGTAAGTTGGGGTCCTCGTTGGTGGCTCTTTTAGTTTGGGTTTCCCCAAAAGCAGACCAGGGATCCGGGTGTGTGCCATTTGAGAGGGATCCCACAGGAGAACAGTGAGGGGGTGGGGAGGCAGGAGGAGGAAGATATGTCACTGAGCAGTTGCCACAGGCTCATGAGTCCTGCAGAGACTAGAGCACAGTTCAGGACTGTCCCAAGGTGTGTGTGTTGGTGGGGGTGGGGGCAGGGCAGGGTGCAATTTATCCACCAACTCCCATCTGTCATTGGTTGATTGGTTGAATGAGAGTCACAGGAGGTGGAGCTTGCACCTAAAGACCAGAGAGATATCCTTGGGGTGCTGAAGTCAGAGTGATGGTAGCCCTCTGTAGAAGCTGCAGGTGCCTTCGGGGGCAGGTGGAAGGACAAAGCATGGGCCAATGCCCACCCCTCTTCCCTCCTCTTCAACAGCTGCTCCTGCCAATATCGGTGCCCACTCTCGGCCACACCAGGCTCTGGAGTCAGAGACCAGCCAGATTCAGCTGCAAGCTTGTCAAGGGGGTGGGAGAAAGCCCAGTTTTCCAGAGAATGAATGTTGAGAGAGTCTTCTGGACTTTCTCGGAGCCCAGAGGCAGAGTATTCAACTTCTGGGGCTGAGAAGGCTTCCTGGAGGAGGGGACACTTTTCTAGCAGAACTTTGAGCCAGAGACTCTCTTCTCTGTCCTGGGGCCTAGAGGGACCTCACCCTCACTGTCCAAAGTTCCTTCCGGCTGTGGAAGCTAATATTGAATTGCTGGGTGGGGCTGGTAGCTCTGCCGCTTCATCATCCTGGACGCCAGGACAGCTGTCCTCCAATCCAGACTTTGTCCCACCCCTGGTGCTGCTGGGTGGGGGTGGAGGGTCTAGGCAGCAGTCAGTGATGAGAAAGAGCAGTTCCGGGCTTAGGACCTGAGGGACTGTCTGAGGTTAGCCACCAGGAAGTTCCCAAAGCTTCCTGAATGACTGGAGAGCTTGCTTCAAATTTGGATACAGGTTTCATTCAGACCTCCTGACTCAGAGTATTCAGGCAAGAATACTTCTGCATTTTCAAGCAAGTACCCCGGGGCCTCCTGATGCTACTAGTGGACTTGGGTTGGGGACCCATCTCCTGCTCTGCACTGAGCTCGTGGTTACCTCCCCTGGCCCACCACAGACTTCCTGTGGCCACCATGAGCTCCTGGGAACATCCCTCCCACATAGCTCCCTGTGTCATCTCTCCTTAATCATCCCCCCCATCCTGGATCTGCATTGCCAAGGAAAGGGAGCGAGGCAGAGGAGACAGTCTTCCAAGGGACGTCCTCTCTACCTCTGCAAACTCCACCCCACAGAGACCCGCCACGTCTGTTCCCTGGAGAGCTGGGGAAGCATGGGGGTTCCTCTGTGACTGAATCTGTGACCTCCCATTCATTCATATGCATGGATCAAATTTTGGAAATACAATTAATTACCTGTTGTTGTGTCTGCTTTAATTATTGTCGTGTTTTCTATGCACTTAACACAATTTAATAAACAGTCGGGGAAACAAAATCTTCTTGGGGGCCAGGGCTCAGGAGAAGCTGGGCTCTGTCCCGGGTCCTGGGAAGCACTTTCCACCTGTCATTCATGGTCACATCCATTCATTCTTTCACGTGTTTGTTCATTCATTCTCCAGCCAGTTTGTCATTGATTCATTCACTCGACCCCTCATTCATTCAGGTATTCGTTTATTCATTCATTCATTCATTTATCTGGTAAATATGCATTAGCTAAGCCACATGACAGGCTCCAGGAGAGGTGCCAGGAAGGTCACGATAAATAAAATGAGAAGGTCCCTGCCTTTTAAGAGCTGACAATCTGGAGGGGTAGACAGACAATAAATACATGCAGAGAATACAAATTGAGCCAGGACGGCCAGGGAGGACTTCTTGGAGGAGGCAACATTTAAACACATTCCCTGTTTTATTCACTTGTTTATTCATCCATTCAAGCAGGGCAGGCTGTATTCCTGGAGACAACAAGAGGCCCCATTCTGAGCCAAGACCCAGGGGGAGAGACAACTGGTGGCCAAAGTATTGCAACATAACAGGCAACATGGTGGTGAAGGTAGAAACAGTGGGAGCACTGAAGCTGAAGAGACAGCCAGGGAAGGTTTTTCCTTGGGAGGAGACCTGGAACAAGTCTTCTAGGACCCATAGAAGGTGAGTAATCCGAGCCTCCAGGGGATAGGCTCGGGGACCATGCACAGCTCTTCTGACAGGATGGACTGGCAAGTAGCTGTTACAAGTGCTGGGCACAGTAGTGACCTGGAGAGAGAGGGGGAGAAGGGATCTGGTGACTAAGATCTCCTGGTTCCCAGCCCACTGCCCCAGGACTTGGAATCAAAGGGAACTGGATAAGGTTGGGGTCTTGGTGAAGAAACAGAAGTTTATCAGCCAGAGAAGAAAACTCCAAGTGAACCCCGCACATGCACAGAACTACGGGTGGGAGGGAGCTGGCATGCTTAGGGGGAAGCCTGGCTTCATGGCAGAAGGTGGAGCCTTGGACTTCCGTGGTGGTCCAGTGGTTAAGAATTTGCCTGCCAGTGCAGGGCACATGGGTTCAATTCCTGGCCTGGGAAGTTTCCACATGCCACGGAGTAACTAAGCCTCTGTGTGGCAACTACTGAGCCCACGTGCTCTAGAGCCAGTCCGCAACAAGGGAAGCCACTGCAGTGAGGAGCCCACGCACCACAACTAGAGAGTCGCCCCTGCTCGCTGCAACTAGAGAAAGCCTGTTCACAGCAACAAAGATCCAATGCAGCCAAAAACAAATTAAAAAAAAAAAAGAAGAAAAAGTCCTAGGCAGTGGGAGACAGGTGGCTGGATCACAGAGGCCTGCAGGGATGGCACCAAGGAGCCCGGGCAAGATCCTGGATGTGATGAGGAGCCCTGGACGGTCTGAGGCTGGGCGGGCCCTGGTCAGAGCTGAGTATCCATGCTTATCTACAGATGTGTCCAAATGCCTGCTCAGGGCCAGGGATGCGGTGACAAGCAAGATATGTCCTCCACCCAGGCAGACCACTGACTCTGGTGGTAAAAGTGTCACCGGGGTAACCATGTAGATACCCAGGAGCCCAGAAGAGGGGGTTAAGCTTAGGAAAGAGAAATAAAAGCTAGTAACACCTAGTATTTATCAAGTCCTTCCTCCAGGCCAGGTGCTTCCATTTGTTATCCCATTAATAATAATAATCGTAGGAGCAGCAGTAATAAGTAATACTTATTTTGTGCCAGCTCCTTTCTGTTCAATGTGCTTTTACCTGTATTAATTCCTTTAATCTTCACAACAACCCACGGAGGTGGATATTACTAGCATTATCCCCATTTGACAGATAAGGACATGGAGGCTCAGAAGCTGAGTGACTTCTCCCAGGAAAAAGTGGCTAAGCCAGGATATGAACTCAGAGCCTTCCACTTCCCTGGTCCATGTGGGCTTCCTCCTGCCCTACCCTCCTCACCAAGGGATGTGTTGGGGGCTGAGGGGGTGCCAGCATGGCTGGCACTGGATACCCCCCACAAGTCAAGGGCCCCCTCCTCTCCCCTCAGGCAGCCCCCAGCTGCTGCCTTCTCCTGCTGACTGAGGCTAGTGTTTTATGAACCCAGAACCGCAGCAAGATTCTCCTATTAATTTATTGGTATTGCTAATTAAACATCATATTCGCAAATGTAAATTTCCTAATGGCCTCCCTTCCATTTCCGAAGTTTCCTAAAAGAGCTTTCTTGTTATGGTTGTCAATTGAAGCCAATTAAATCTCACCGGATGGGTGGGCTGTGGCTGGCTCAGGGGTCATCAAGGGGATCTGGGGCCTCTGGACAGGGTATAGCTGGGGCCCTTGTTGACCACAGAGGGGGACTGAGATCCAGGAATGCTGGAGAAGGAGGCAGAGGAGGCCCAGCCCCAGGCTCTTGGGTGTCAGCTGCCATCTCCCTGACCTCCCCAAGGTGGGGAGGGGTTCCCCTCTGGCCCCTGACCCAGTGGCTGGCCTGGGCCTCTAGCTCTTGGCAAGGCTGCATCAGGGAGGCCAGGACTAGGGTGAGGAAGGAGGTAGGTGGTGGAGGGAAGACAGAATCTACTGGGAGGCTCCAGGAATAAGCAAATGCCTGTGCTTGGAGGAGCCTTACGGATTTTCCCAGTCAAACCTCTCATTTGAAAAAGGGAGAAACTGAGGTACCGAGAAGAAAGTGGCATGCCCAAGGCCACAGAGTTAGCAAGTGGAGGAGTTGAGACCTAAACAGAAATCTGTCTGTAATCTCTTTGAGAATGGGATGAGCTATGTGCCCTCCCTGCAGAAAAATGTACCGAGGGATTACAAGATTGCAGGGACCTTGTGATGTTCTATACCATGGCAACCCCCATTCAGTCACAGTATAGTGTTTAAAAGCAATGGTGGGCTTCCCTGGTGGCTCACAGGTAAAGAATCTGCCTGCTAATGCAGGAGCCATGGGTTCAATCCCTGGTCGGGGAAGATCCCACATGCCTCAGAGCAGCTAAGCCTGTGTGCCACAACTACGGAGCCTGTGCTCTAGAGCCTGGGAACAGCAATTACTGAAGCTCATTCTCCTAGAGCCTGAGCTCCACAACAAGAGAAGCCACGTCAATGAAAAACCTGCAGCTAGTGAGTAGCCCCCACTCACTGCAACTAGAGAAAAAGGGCCTGTGCAGCAACAAAGACCCAGCACAGCCAAAAATAAATAAATAAAAGCAATGACTCTTGGATCAGAAGTTACCACTTTTAAATCCCACATCCAGCAAGCTCTCTGCCTCTCTGAACCTCAGTCTCTTCATCTGTAAAATGGAACAGCAGTCTCTCTCTCTCCCAGGGCTGTGGGAAAGATTATTTGAAAGCATGTGAATACCCAGTTCTAGGATGGGTCTCATCACATCAGAGCTTAGTGGGGAGAGGGCTCTGGTGGTTGTGGCCTGGGTCCAGGTGGACCCAGGGAGGCTGGGAGAAGGGGAGGCCACACAGGCCTGATGTTTGGCCTTGTGTTTAGAATGATGGTCACCATTTACTCAGCAGTGCTGAGACATCACATGTGCCATCTCAGTAATTCTCCCAGGTCATAAAGAGGTGCTGTCTTTGCCTCCTTCACAGATGAGGAAACTGAGGCTGGGGAAGTCCAGGACTTGCCTGGCCTGTTGGTCTCTGGGGGAAGGTCTCTCTTCCTTCAGAGTCTGAGTCAGTAACTGCTCTGCCTTTGCTGAGAATGAAGTGGAAAAATTAAGGATGGATCAGCTGCCAGGACTTAAAGCCCCTGCTCTACAGTTCCTTTCCTGGGAGGCCATTGAGCCTGTTCCCTGTGCAATCAGGGCTTCAGGACCCCCCAAAATGTATCAGAAAGGACTGATGGTCTCTGCAGCCTGATCTAAGACCCTACACTGCGGTCACTACTGCCTAATGTCCCTCCCAACACCCCTAAGCACAGCCTCTGAGGAGACAGGCAGAAACAGGAGCCTGTGGGGGAAACTGAGTCGAAGGGCCAAGGTCCTGGCAAGGACACGGAGGATGCTGGAGACCCTTGTCTAGCCTTTGTCCCTGGCACCTGGGCAAAGCCAGGGGGAGGGGCTGGTGAAGAGGATGAGTGAAGGGCGTCTCCCAGATGCCAGGAACCATCCTCCGCGCCCCACTCTCCGCAGCTTGCATGGCTTCTGTGTGTCAGTATCTTTAGGGGACCAGTGGGTAATCTGAGTGTTCTGGTTGCTGCTTGGGAATCTCCATTAGGGAAAGTTTTAAAAATACACTCTATTGTTTTTTATTATTAATGGTAATGACATGGGGAGCGAGGCTGCTCATCAGTTCCCTGTAGTCCCAGGCTTCTAATGTGCTGGGTGGGACAGCCGCTACCTGGTGCCCTGCGTGGAGCATGAGTGGGTCTCAGTCCACAGGACTGGACCCGGGGTGCACAGACAGTAAAAAAAAATTTTATTGTGATAAAATACACAGAACACAAAACTTAACATCTTAAGCCTTTTGAAGTGTGCAATTCAGTGGCATCAACTACACTCACAATGTTATGCAGCTATCTAGTTCCAGAAATTTCTCATCACCCCAAAAGAAACTGCCTACCTGTGAAGCAGTCACTCTCCATTTTCCCATCCCCTGGCAACCACTAATCTGCCTCCTGTCTCTATTTGCCGTTGCTGTTTAATTGCCAAGTCATGTCCAACTCTTTCACGACCCCATAGACTGTAGCCCACCAGGCTCCCCTGCCCATGGGCTTTCCCAGGCAAAAATACTGGAGTGGGTTACCATTGCCTTCTCCAGGGAATCTTCTTGGCCCAGGGGTTGAATCTTCGTCTCCTGCTTGGCAGGCAGATTCTTTACCACCGAGCCACCTGGGAAGCCCTTCTGTCTCTATGGACTTGCCTTTTCTGTATCCATTAGACACCAACTCCTGTTTCCCCTCCTCCCAGCCCCTGGTAACCACTGATCTACTTTTGTGTCTATGAATTTGTCTCTTCCAGGTTCTGCATATAAATGGAACCACACACCATCTAGCTTCCTGTATCTGCCTCCTTTATTTAGCATCATGTTTTCAAGGTTCATTCAATGTTGTGGCATGTAGTGCAGTATGTATGTACTCAGTATGTATGTATGTACTCTGTATGTACTCAGTCATGCCCAACTCTTTGCAACCCCATGGACTGTAGCCTGGTAGGGTCCTCTGTCCATGGAATTTTCCAGGCAACAATACTGGAGTGGGTTGCCATTTCTACCAGTGCTTCATCCCATGTTACAGCAATATAGTATTCCATTTTGTGGATAGAGTACATTTTGTTTATCCATCATTCATTGATGGATATTTGGGTTGTTGCCACCTTTTAGCTACCATGAATAGTATCCATATTTCAAGCATAGTTTTCTGCATTCTGAGTAGGGAGATGTCTCTATTCTGATGCACAGATGTCCTGAGAGCAGATAAAAGGTCAAGGTTTTATACTATAATGAGGATGTCCAGGCTTCAAATGCCCAGCTTGGGGGCCTGAAAGACCCCTTTGGTGTTCTCATTAGGTAGATGGGCTCCCATAGGGTCCAGCCTGAGCCCCAGGGAGACTATCAGCAGTTTGAAAGGGTACAGGTTCCAACCACAAAAAGAAATGAAATTGGGTCATTTGCAGAGATGTGGATAGGCCTAGAGTCTATCATACAGAGTGAAGTAAGTCAGAAAGAGAAAAACCAATATCATATATTAATGTGTATATGTGGAATCTAGCTCTGAAGCTGAAGCTCTAGTACTTTGGCCACCTGATGCAAAGAGCCAGCTCATTGGAAAAGACCCTGTTGCTGGGAAAGGTTGAAGGCAGGAGGAGAAGTGGATGACAGAGGATGAGATGGTTGGGCAGCATCACCGACTCAATGGACATGAGTTTGAACAAACTCTGGGAGATAGTGAAGGACAAGGAAGTCTGGCACGCTGCAGTCCATGGCGTTGCAGAGTCAGAGATGACTTAGCGACTGAACAACAACATGGAATCTAGAAAAATGGTACAGATTAACTTATTTGCAAGGCAGGAATAGAGACGCAGATGTGGAGAATGGACATGTGGACACAAGGCGGGGAAGGGAGGGTGGGATGAGTTGGGAGATTAGAACTGACATGTATACACTACCACGTGTAAATAGCTAGCTAGTGGGAAGCTGCTGTATATAGCACAGGGAGCTCAGCTCAGGTGCTCTGTGATGACCTAGAGGGGTGGGATGGTGGGTGAAGGGAGTAGGAGAGAGGTCCAAGAGGGAGGGGATATGTATGTACTTACAGCTGATTCACTTCTTTGTAAAAAGTGAATGCAACATTGTAAAGTAGTAGAAACTAATGCAACATTGTAGAGCAATTATACTCCAATAAAAGGGGCCTGCAGTTTCCTTAAGGTGGGGAGAAGCGGGCAAAGGAGTAGCCCTCAGACACATGACTATGGGATGGTGAAGGCTGGCTGAGATGACCTTCTGGGGACCCTTGCAGGCTAGCGCACAGGCAGAAGTCTCTGCCTACTTGGCAGCGCCTCACGGCGTAGAGCAGAGAACACAAAGAGGGGCAAGGCCTTGCTGTGGTCCAGTTCAAGTAGCCCTCCCTGGGCATTTTGGCGATGGGGAAACTGAAGACAGAGAAGAGGGGAGACCTCTTGTGTCACCCACAACTTCAGAGCTACCACTGATTGGCACTTCCTAGCATGAGTGCCCTTAAACCACACACTTTAAGGGGCCTTCTAATGTCATTTCCATTTTACAGATGGGAACATAAAGGTTCAAGGAAGCGAATCCCTGTCTGAAATGTAGAGAAGGGACAGAAGTTCTCAGGTGTCCCCAAACGGAACCCAGAAGTTTTCCAGCTAAACCCATGTCACCGTGACCAGTGGCAACTGCCCTGGAGGTTGGCACTAGGTCAACCTCCCCCAGGGCACTGAGAACCCCTGCACATTCTGCCCTGGCCCTTAGCCAGGAAATGGACTCCTTAGGAGGTGGCATAGATAATGGCAGGAGCACAGACCTGAGGGCAAATTCCAACTCCACTCCTTGGTAACTCACTTTATCCCACTGAACCTCAGTGTGCCCATCTGTAAGATGGGGAGTCTTGCTGACACCCACTGCAGAGGATTACTCTAAGAGTTAAATGAGTTGATATAGTCAGGAGGCTTGCACAGAGTTTAGCACACAGTGAGTGCTCCAAAAACGTAGCCCGAACAAACAAACCTGTGCTCCCACCAAGCCCTATGTGAGAAGAGCTGGACAGAAGATCATCGGCCAGGAGATCAGGGAGCCTGGTGCTGCCCCCTGGGATTCGTAACTGGGAAGGAGCGGTGCTCATGGTCTCCACGGGATAATCAGGGAGGACACCACCTTAATTCCACCTCCATCAGACCTCTGCCAGAAGACACGACCCTTTCACCTCATCAATATTCAAGAGCTTAACAAAAAAAGCTATAACTAGGGAAGTCAGAAATAATGGAAAGCAGTATTGATTATTTTATGGTGCGATTAGGGGTAATTACATCTCTCAAATTTTATTTTAATGTTACTTTCTACTAGTTTTAGCCTTTTAAAATTATCCCAAACATCCTCATTTAATGGAACACACATGCCTTCAATTTCAATGTGAAATACTTTTTTTCTGCTAAAGTGTGACCTCAATATATTTGAAAACATAAATTACACCATGTATAAACCATAAAAAATGAATGATGAATTTAATTCTGGTGAAGCGTGAGGGATTGAGGAGGCAGGCGGGTAGAGGTGTTGTTTATCCAGTGCGGAGGGGACAGTCAGAGGCAGGAGGGGGCAGTGGGGGGCAGAGGGGATGCCTGACCTTCAGGGGGCACAGGAACAGGGCTCAGCACTCTCTGGGACACAGGCCAGGGAGGAACCGCTTGCCCCAGTGCCCCGCCTCATTCAGGTGAGCTTGTGGTCACTTATCCTGCCCACTTTCCCTGGGAAATGTGTTTCTAAGACCTTGTAGTTGCATGGTCTGACTTGAGCCTCCCAGCCTAGCTCTGCCCATCATAGACAGTGTGGTGCGGTCACTAATGTGCTGTTGCTCCATTTTATTGGTTCCATTATACAGATGAGCAAACTAAGCCTGAAGGAATTCAACTAAAGTAACTTGGGGAGCAAGTGCTGGGTATTTGACACTGGCCACAAAGCCAGAATTGGGGGACTCTGCAGCCTGAGAACTTCCAGCTGTCAGAGAAGAGCCTGTAGGAACTGCATCCCTATGGTCCTAAGGGCAGTGAGCAGAGTGGTTGAGGACTGATACTTTGGAGTCAGAAAGCCCTGGGTTCAAATCCTGGTCCCCTTGTAGTGCTATGAAGACTCTGTCACTGTAAACCCCCTAGCAAGTTATTTCTGATCCTCCTATGCCCAGGGTTTGAGGCTGGGGCTTGAGGGCAGGAGGGTTTGGCCCCAGGGATGGGGGTTTTCAAATTGTGGGCAGGGATTTCTCCTATGCCCTTAGGGCTCGCCTCTAAACCTTAACTCTGGGTTTTCCGACTTCCTGAATATTCCTCATCCGCAGGTGACTGGCAAGTCATTATTTGGGGGGAATGACTGCCATTCCCCCTATATTGTGAGCCCTCGGAGGGCAGGGACCAGCTCTTTTTGTAGTTGTATCTTCAGCAACATCACATTGTGGGAACTTAAGAAATCTGCCTGAATGAAGTGCTCTGGTTAACTGGAGACCACGTTGTTAATTTCAATGGTCAGTTTTCAGCCCATCATCAGCACAGTTCACAGGACACCTCCCTCCTCTCTGGAACACTCTCCTGCCTTGGCTTCCCACCTCCCAGGTGGCTCCTTACCTCCTACGCGTTTCCTCCTCCCCCTCTTCACCTTGGGTCCAACCTCAGGCTTTCTCTCCCAAAGTCACCCCCAGGGCAACTCCATTCTACTTACACATTAATGTCCATCTAGATTAATGCTGTCCAGTAGAAATAGCATGCAAACTTCTTGGGCAATTTAATATTTGGGGGCTGGAAGAAGCACAAGCTGAAATCAAGATTGCCAGGAGAAATATCAATAACCTCAGATATGCAGATGACACCACCCTTATGGCAGAAAGTGAAGAGGAACTAAAAAGCCTCTTGATGAAAATGAAAGAGGAGAGTGAAAAAGTTGGCTTAAAGCTCAACATTCAGAAAATGAAGATCATGGCATCTGGTTCCATCACTTCATGGCAAATAGATGGGGAAACAGTGCCAGACTTTATTTTTTGGGGCTCCAAAATCACTGCAGATGGTGACTGCAGCCATGAAATTAAAAGACGCTTACTCCTTGGAAGGAAAGTTATAACCAACCTAGATAGCATATTCAAAAGCAGAGACATTACTTTGCCAACAAAGGTCCGTCTAGTCAAGGCTAGGTTTTTCCAGTGGTCATGCATGGATGTGAGAGTTGAACTGTGAAGAAAGCTGAGCGCCAAAGAATTGATGCTTTTGAACTGTGGTGTTGGAGAAGACTCTTGAGAGTCCCTTGGACTGCAAGGAGATCCAACCAGTCCATTCTGAAGGAGATCAGCCCTGGGATTTCTTTGGAAGGAATGATGCTAAAGCTGAAACTCCAGTCCTTTGGCCACCTCATGCGAAGAGTTGACACATTGGAAAAGACTCTGATGCTGGGAGGGATTGGGGGCAGGAGGAGAAGGGAACGACAGAGGATGAGATGGCTGGATGGCATCACTAACTCGATGGACGTGAGTCTGAGTGAACTCTGGGAGTTGGTGATGGACAGAGAGGCCTGGCGTGCTGTGATTCATGGGGTCGCAAAGAGTCGGACATGACTGAGTGACTGAACTGAACTGACCCTTTTTTAAAGAAAACTGTAAGGTAAATACTGTATTTTATCTAAGCAAATATATCCAAAATTATTTCATTATCATTCCAACTTTTAAAAAAAGCAATAATGAGCTATTGCAGTTTTTTTTCCATCCTAAGCCTGTGAAACCCAGTGTGCATTTTACACGTATGTGCTGTGCTTAGTGGCTCAATCATGTCCGACTCTTTGCAACCCCAAGGACTGTAGCCTGCCAGGCTCCTCTGTCCATGGGGATTCTCCAGGCAAGAATACTGGAGTGGGTTTCCATGCCCTTCTCCAGGGGATCTTCCCAACCAAGGGACTGAACCCCACTTTCCCGCATTGCAGGCAGATTCTTTACCATCTGCGCCACCAGGGAAGCCCTTTTACGTGTATAGTCCATCTCAATCAGACCAGCTGCATTTCAAGTGCTCAGTAGCCACATGTGATGCCTGGCCACTGTGTGGGACAGCTAAGGTTTCTACACTGATTGTTTCCAAACCATACCTCCAGCCCAGACCTCACGTTTCAGCAGACACTCATACTCAATACCTTTATTCGGAGGCGGGAGGGCCATCTCAAACTCCAGACTTCCAAAGCTGAGCTCCTGTTCTTCCCCACACCAGCTCCACCCACAGCCTTCCTGCCTCTATTAATAGCAGCTCCAGCCTTCCAAGGCTCAGATCAAAATCTTCAAAGTGACCCTTGACTCTTCTTCCCCTGCCAACTCTCCCCACTCGTCCGATCTATCAACAAATCCTATCTGTTCTGTCGTCACAATACATCCAGAATCTGAGCACTTCCCACCTCCTCTACTGCTGCCACATGGTCCAAGCCACCAACACCTCTCCCCTAGATAACTCCGGTCACCTCCTCTCTGGTCTTCCTGAGTCCACTCTTGCCTTATCCCTACCAAAGACACGCTACCCAAATCCCAGAGTGATCCAGTAAAAGCATAAGTAAGCACCTGTCACACCTCATAACCCTTCAATACCACCCATAGTGAAAGCTCAAGTCCATAAACCTCAACACACATAAACACATCCCTGCCGCAGGACTTTTGCACGGTCTGTTCCCTTGGCCCAGATGGACTTTCTCATAGATATCTACAAGGTCAATGCTCTCATCTCCTTTGAGTTTTTGCTGAAATATCACCTTTTAATTGAAGTCTTTCTTAATCTTTCTATTTTATTTATTTGGTTATACTGGATCTTTGTTGCTGCGAGCGGCCTTTCCATAGTTATGGTGAGTGGAAGCTATACCCTAGTTGTGGTGTGTGGGCTTCTCATTGCAGTGGCTTCTCTTTTGCAGAGCACGAACTCGAGGGCACAGGCTCAGTCCTTGTGGCTTGAGGGCTTAGTTGCTCCGTGACACACAGAATCATCCCAGACCAGGACACGAACCCATGTCCCCTGCATTAGCAAGCAGATTCTTCTCCACTGTACCACCATAAAAGTGAAAGTGTTAGTCATACAGTCATGTCTGACTGTGCAGCCCCATGGACTATAGTCTGCCAGGCTCCTCTGTCCATGGAATTCTCCAGGCAAGAATACTGGAGTGGGTAGCCATTCCTTTCTCCAGGGAATCTTCCAAACCCAGGGACTGAAACTGTGTCTCCTGTATTGTAGGTAGAGTCTTTACCATCTGAGCCACCGGGGAAGCCCCTTTATCTTCCTATTTTTGATTGCCACTTTCTCCTCATCCCCCACCTCTCCTTTATTCTCTTTTATTTCTAACACATAAATAATTTACCTATTTATTTTATTGACTGACTGCCTCTACCACTGGAATGTCAGCTCTGCGAGGCCAGGAATTTTTGTCCTTTTGTCTGTTTCATTCACTATTCCTCCCCAGCAGTGTCCACATGTATGGTGCCTAGCCTGTGTTAGGCATCCATAAATATTTGATGGAATAATGAATAAACATTCAGTGCCAAGTGGATAGTCACTTGAACCAAGACTATTTATTAAATTCTGTTTTTTTGAAATGTCACCTTTATTATAAACTAAACTTTCATGTAAACATGGAACTGTTCCTTTCCATTGATTGATTTATCTAATCTCATTCCAATACTACACTTTTAATTACTATGGCTTTATATTCTGCCAACTGTTAGGGCTATTCACCTTTGAAATTTCTTTTTTAATATTACTGCACATTTTCTTTTTCATATGAACTCTACAAGTGGACTATCACATTTGACAACAATTTATGTCAGGAACTTCATTGAGACTGCATTAGATTTATTAATTCATTTAAGAATTATTTCATTATTGTCATCACATCCAAAATATAAAACTACTAGAGGAAAATATTTTCATATTCTCTGAATAGGAACAATAAGACATGAAAGCCAGAAGCCAAAATTTAACATTTCTAAAAAAAAAAAAAATTTAACATTTCTATGTCAAAAAGATTATCAGTAGGCTGGGATAAAGATGATTCATATCTGCAATATATAAAAATAGTCCATTAGAAAAACAGACAAGAAATATAAACAGACATTTCACAGTAGATGAAATTTAAATGGCCAATAATCATATATTTTTTAAGTTCACATTCAGAATTCAGGTATATGAAAATTAAAACAGCAATGAATTTTCTGTTTGGTTTTTTGCCTGACAAATTGGCAAAAATTAAGGAGATTAATAATATTGAGAGATGGTAAAGATGTAACTACAGAGTACTCTCATACAATGCTGGTAAAGGCATACATGACTCAAAATTTGAGAGAACAATTTGTTAATATCTACTAAAATTTAAAAAAATGTTCACCCAGCAACTCTACTTCTAGGGCTTTCTTTACCAAAAAGACTCACTTGGGTGCACAGAGACGTGTATGAGGATGTCTATTACCTTGTTTACAATAGAAAACATTTTTTGAAAATGCATAAATGTCCATCAGTCAGAGATTGGATAAATACTTATAGCACAGTCCAACTATGAAAGCTTGACTAGGTACTTAGAAATAGTGAAAGTGAAAGTGAAGTCGTTCAGTCGTGTCTGACTTTTTGGGACCTCATGGACTGTAGCCCACCAGGCTTCTCTGTCCATGGGACTTTCCAGGCAAGAATACTGGAGTCGGTTGCCATTTCCTTCTCCAGGATATCTTCCCTACCCAGGGATTGAATCCGGGTCTCCCACATTGCAGGCAGACGCTTTACCATCTGAGCCACCAGGGAAGTGAGGCAAACCTATAAAAATCTATAAAGATCACAGAAAGACCTCCGTAGCATACTGTCAAGTACAAAGAAGCAAGTCAGAACAATCAACGTGGTGTGATGCCATTTACATAAAAGATAATTAAGATATCTGAAAAACTGGCAAAAGGCTTGAACAGACACTTCTCCAAAGATATACTAATGTCCAAAAAGCAAGGGAAAAAATGCTCAACATCATTAGCCAAGAGGGAAATGCAAATCAAAATCACAATGAAATAACCACTTCACACCCACTAGGAAAGCTACAATCAAAAAGGCAGATGACAGCAAGTGTTGGTGAAGATGTGGAGAAATGAGAGCCTTCGTATATTGCTGCTGGGGATGTACTGGGTGCAACCACTTTGGAAAACAATCTGGCAGTTCTTTAAAATGTTAAACATGGAGTTACCACATGACCCAGAAATTCTACCCTAGGTATATACCCCAGAGAAATGAAAAAAACACAAAAACTTGTATATGAATGTATGTAACAGCATTATTCACTATGGCCAAGAAAGTAGAAACCCATATGTCCATCAACTGATGAATGGATAAGTAAAATGGTATAGCCATAAAGCGGAATATGACTGGGCAATACAAAAGAAAGAAGTATTGATGCATGCTACAGCAAGAATGAACCTTGAAAACATTATACCTAAGTGAAAACGCTTATTCACAAGAGACCATCTATTGTATAGTTTGACTTATATCAAATATCCAGAACAGGCAAATACCATAGGAATAGAAAGATCCGTGGTTGCCTGCCACTGCTGTTTATTGCCAAGCCGTGTCTGATTCTTGCCTAGGGCTGAGGAAACTGAGGGGACTGGAGAGTGGCTGCTAGCGGGTATGGCGTTTCTTTGAGGGGTGATGAAAATGTTCCAAAATCGGTGTGGTTGCACAATCTGAATAAAACCACTGAACTGGACACTCTAGTGCGTGAACTGTATGATATGCAAATTATATCCCAATAAAGCTGTTTTTTTTAAGTTAAAAGATAATTAAGATGTTTGCATTTGATACTTTCTAACTGACTAATCACAGTCATGGGTGTAGACTCCTGCCCACAATCCAGTCTCCTTTAAAATCATGGTGAACAATCCATGATGGACGAAATACCAACATTCTAAATAAAACAGTATATATACTGTTTCAAGTTTTTCTTTTGCCATAGGCTCCAACACGGCTCAGTTGAGCAGTTACTGATCTCATCTTTAAAATGTTGGTATTTTCTTCACCACTGAATTTTTGGCATTAATTTTGCTTTTTTAAAACTAGTGCATTAGAGTATTTTTTAATCTTGGTTTCTGAGAGGTGTTTTGTTTTGTTTTGTTTTGTTTTCCTGATGCTCCTTAAATTCTGCACCCAAGTGCCTCATTCGCCCCACCTGTGTCTCGGTCCTGGATCCCAGAATTCGTGCCCCTGGCCTTGGCCTTGTCCCCAAAAGACCCACCGGGGACGCCCAGGTTCCCAGCCGCTAGAAAGTGGAGGCGGGAAGCTGCAGTGTCATGTCCCAGGCTGCGGACAAAGGCCTGGGGTGGCTGAGCCATCCTCCCAAGACCTGGACAGGGAGAGACAGAGAAATAGGAGGTGTAGAAGGAAACCAAACCAGAAGAAGGGGAGAGAGACAGAGATAGAGAGACAGAGACAGAGGAGACTGGAGAGTCGGGCGAGCCGAGAGAGGCGGAGAGGAGCCGGGCATTCGCGGGGCCTAAGGTCCCACCGCGGGTCGCCCCTCCCCGCGTCCAGCCCGCCCTCGCCCCCACCCCCAGCGCGGGAGGCCCCGGAACGACCGTCAGAGGCGCCCGGAGGAGGGGGCGCTCCCGGCCGCCCGCCGCCTGATGCGTATCGATCGGCGCCCGGGGTCGGCGCGGGGGCACCAGCTGCCGGCGGGCGGGGCGACCGCACATTAGCGCTGCCGGGGACCACTCCCCGGAACGCGGGCCGGGCAGCCCATTAGACGCCCCCGGCCGGCCGGCCGCGCGACCACCGAGCGGGCGGGGCGAGGCTGGCTCCGCCGAGGCGGCCCCTGCGGCGGGCGGGCAGCTGTGGGGATGAGAGGGGATGCAGGAGCCTCCGAAGCCCCACCTCGGCCCAGGGCCGCTGTTTGCTGTTTCCTGAACTCCCCTCCCCCTTCTAGGCCTTTGCACGTGCTGTGCCCTCTGCGGGGACGCGCCCCCCCATCGCTCCTCACCCAACTGAACGTCACTCTTCCTTGGCCTCTTGCTTGGAAGTAGATCCCTTGGGAAGCCTTCCCTGATCCCCACCCCACCCCACCCCTGACTAAGGGTGCCCACCTTTGTACCGACCTCCTGAACAGCCCCCATGAAACCTGGGGGCTAGTCATTGGGATCAAGGATTGGCCACCCCAGAGGGTCTGTTCACCTGATGCCAAGAGCCAACTCATTGAAAAAGACCCTGCTGATGGGAAAGATTAGGGGCAAGAGGAGAAGCGGGCAACAGAGGATGAGATGGTTGGATGACATCACTGACTCAATGGACATGAGTTTGAGCAAACTCCAGGAGAGAATGAAGGACAGGGTATCCTGGCATGCTGCAGTCCAAAGAGTGCAGCGACTTAGTGACTGAACAACAAAGAGGGTCTGTGAGTCTAGGGTGGAGGGGAGGCAGCTGGGCTTCTCTCTGTGTAGTATATTGGGGATCCTGACACAGCAGTGTCCCCCAACTGGCACACCTGTAATGAAGGAATAACCACCAGAGCTAATCAGGAGGCCAAATTTGGAAAGCCCATGAGGATCTCTGGCTATGACCTCTCCTCCCCTTATTTATCCTTGGAGGACGCTGTTGGGCAAATTTGAGTCGAATTCTAGTTCTTCTGCTTAATGGCTGCATCACCATGGGCAAGTTGTTTAATCTCTCTGGACCTCCATTTCCCCATCGATAGCTTTATCAAGGTCTGTATTCTAATTCCTGCTCCTGCAGGAGATCCCCAGAGATCTGTACCCAAGCTGGAGAGGGGACTGGAAACCCCATAACATGTGGTTGCAAAGAGCTTAAATGCTCCAGTGGGGAGTGGGGCATGCAGGAGAAACAGGTCACCCTCACATGCTGCTGGGGGGCGGTGTTGGGGATGGGGGACTTTCTGGCCCCCGTGACTTCTGCGCTATCTTAGGACTCTTTCTCATCAACCTCATTTTTCTCCTGTGTGTCACTTCTCCCTTGACCTCTCTTCCCCTGCCAACTACCACCCTATTCTCTGCCCTTACCCAGTAAGATTCCCTGAAAAACGTCCCTGAGCCCACTCTTCTCTAGTCCTCTCTTCCCATCCTCTTCTGAACCCACGTCATGCAACTGCTCTGCTTCACAGCACTAGTGACTGCATGTCGCTAAGCGCAACAGCAGTCAATTCTCAGCTCTCAATTTACTGGCCCCATCAGTGCTCTGGACCCAGGTGGTCACTCTCTCCTTCTTGGAACCCCTTCCTCCCTCCACTGGTTCCCTCCCATCTCCCCCGATGCTCCTTCCTGTCTCCTCTGCAGTATCAGAAGCTTGGTCTTCTGACTCTTTTCCTTGTATCCCTCCTCCCAGTACCATGGCTCTTTTTGAATACCAATAGTTTGTATTTGCTGACACTCTCTGTGTTGCTGACACTTCCCAAGTGTGTCTCTCTGGCTCATACCTCTCCCTAGTGCTCTGGTCTTGTCCATACATCTGTCACTCAACATCTTCACTTGGGCAACAGGCAGACCTGTCTCTAACTCATACAGCCCTTTGCAAGTTAGAAGAAAGTACTTTTCTTAAGTAATTTAACAAAGCAGCTTCATACTATGTATTATTCTGTCTGACTGTAGGCAAGCTGGCCAGGAGAAAGCAGAACGCACCTGCCTGTTCCAGGTTCTGCTGGGCAACCCCAGACTCGCTGTTGTATAAAGGAGGGAGATGGGAGGGGGAGACAGGGAGGGAGCACTGGCTCTGGGGTTTAATAGCAGCATCCACCTTAAGTTCATCTGAATGGCAGGTCCATGAATCAGACTTCTTGTTAAATCTGTGGCCAGAGCATATGAGTCCTGTTAGGAAGCGGTGAAGCTTCTGGAGCATGGCTGTGCCCCCTTGCACACCCCCTCTGCTTGGCCTGGGTCTGCTCAGAAGGACTTTCCTGGGAGCAGCAGCCCTGACTGGGGCTTATATCCACACTCTTGCTCACTTGTACCCAGGCACTCAGGCAAGTCACACAGTGAACCCTCCTCCCACCACCCCTGCCCTGTGAGGCGGCTGTAGCAGGTTTAGGGTTGGGTGGGAGTAGGGGGTGGAAATCAGGTCCCTAAGAGTTTGGTAAACAAGAAGAGCAGCCTCAGGGGATGCCCTGAGCATGACTGCAACAGGACACAGTCCTTCATGCATGTTCAGGACCTAGAAGTTAGACAAGTTTATGATCAGGAAGAAACCTTCTTGAAGATGCTGCCCTTGTTCAGTGTACAACCTGTGCAACCTTACATGGCAGTCCTACTAACAGGCCCCTGTATTGTTCAGGATAGGTTAAATTATGTTGTGATGGCAAATAACATCTGAATCTCAGTGTGTCTTAGAACAACAAACATTTATTTCTTTGTGATGACACATGTCCAGGGCACGTGGGCAGAGGGCTCTCCTCCACTTAGGGTCCCAGGCTGATGGAAGTTCCACCAAATTCCAGAGATAGCCTTGGCAGGAGACCAGAAGAGCTGGAAGTGATTAAAGCCTGAGCCCAGAAGTTAAACATTTCACTCCTGCCCACAACTCTCTGGCTGGAGTTCATCCCATGGCCATGTGTAACTTCAACAGAGCAGGAAGTACCATCCTCCTATGTGCCAGGTAGAGAACAGGATACCAGGCTGGCAGTGATAGTTCCCAGATTTTCTCAGCTGTACTAAATACATCTCCTCCTCTCCAGGGTTCAAGATCCAGACTTTGGAGGCATCCTTGATTCCTCTCTCTTTAAAAAAAAATTCCACAGCCAAGTGATTTGCAAATCCTGTCAACTCCATTTTCAAAATATATCCAGAAGGAAACTACTTCTTCCCCCACCCCCACACCACCAACCTGGTCTGAGCCTCTTTTATCTCCAGCCCCACTGTCACAGGGGCCCCCTCACTACCCTTTTGCCTCCTACAGAGATTCTCTACCAAGTAGCCAGCAGGATCTCGTTAGAGGTAAACTGGACCACATCACTGCTCGGCTCAAAGCCCTCCATCACGCCCACCTCCCTCATAGAAAAGTCAAAGTCCTTACAGTGGCCCTCAGAGCCCCAAGATCTGTACCCCCTCTGTTGCCTCTCTGACCTTACTGCGCCCACCCTCCATCTCTCACTCTAGTCCAGCCCCCCTAGTCTCCTTGTGCTCCCCGGGACCTTTGCTACGCTAGATCTCCATCTAGGGTACTTTCACCTCAGATCCCAGTCCAGCTCCCTCGCTCACCTCCTTCAAGACTTCGCTCTAATGTCTCCTCTGTGAGGCCTTCCCCAGCTGCCTTATTCTACACTGCACATCCACCTCTGTGTTCCCATTCTGTTGTTTTCATTTGCTTGTTTTTGTCCAGGACACTTTCTAACTTCCAAAAACACAAGGATTTCACTTACTGTTTACCATCTGTCTCCCCAGCTAGAAGACAGGGCAGAGATTTTTATCTGTCTGGTGCTCTGCTGTGTACTTATCACCTGTAATAGTTCCTGGCATATGTAGTCGGTGCTCAGTAAACACTTGAATGAATGAACCATCCAAAGCATGGCATAATGACTGAGAGGTCCGGGCCTGGAACCAGACTACTGGTAGTGTTCAAAGACCAGCTTTGCCATTTACTATCATGCGATTTGAGATAATTCATTTAGCTTCCCTGACCTTGGGTTTGTTCATCTGTACAATGGAAATAGCAATAGTTCCTACTACATGGAATTATACATTTCAGTGAGCTAAAGCATTTAAAGCTGTCCAATACCTGGCAAAGATATGCTTGGCATATGTTGGCTATTACTATTTTAAAAATATTGATCTTATAATTTTATAAAGAAATAGTCAGAGGTTCTGATTATGGGACAAAGATTTACATAAAATAGTGTTCATCACAGAGTTCTTTTAATAGTAAAAAATTGGAAACAATCTAAATTTCTGAGAAGGTAAGAGTTGTTAAATAAAATACAACACACCCTTTGAAGGAATACCAGGCAGCCAAATAGTCAAGTTCTCAAAGAATATTTAATGGCATGGCAAAATGTTCAGAGCCTACTGCTAAGTGAAAAAAAATAGTATATAATTCTTAAATTGAGCTGTTTTATTATGGTTCTTTAAACTGTATGTGTACTTTTATATGTATTAAGTAATTCATAAAAATGCAGGGAAGAAAGCAAGATACAAAGATACCTTATCCTAATTTAGATTTACATGTTTTTATGCACCTTCCTGGGCTTCCCTGGTGGCTCAGATGGTAAAGAATCTACCTGTAAGGCAGGAGACCTGAGTTCGATCCTTGGGTTGGAAAGATCCCTGGAGAAGGGAATGGCAACCTCACTCCAGTATTCTTGCTTGGCGAATCCCCATGGACAGAGGAGCCTGGTGGGCTACAGTCCTTGCGGTCGCAGAGTCAGACATGACTGAGCAACTAAGCACAGCACAGCACAGCAGATGCACCTTCCTACACTTTCACACATTCGGAGAAAATAAAAAGACTGAAAAAGAATGGACCAAAATGTTAACAGTGGTTCCTGCTGAGTGATCAGGTATTGGAAGACCTAAACAATCTTTCCTGTTCTTTATTATATTTTCTAGATTTCTTGCAATGAACACGAAAAAACTGAAATGCCTTAGTAATCAGGAAAAGGTGGGGATGGGGAAGGTTAAAGATTCAGGTTAGAGTTTTCCAAACTGCGCATTGGTAGATTATCACTGAAACATAAGTTCCATAAGGTCAGAGAAAGGAGACCACAGTCAGGTAAAGGGAATACAAGAAGTTTCACCTGTGCAGGATTCTCAGCGCCTTTACTGTAGCACAGGTGACGGCTGTCAGTAAGACGGGGGTCCTTGCTGCACAAATCCCTGGGTATGAACTGGCACTAGGGGTACTTGGTGCCACTCTCAGCCCCTAGCGGGCCTCTGTGCTGGCCTTCCCAGACAGGATTTAAAGCCTGGACCTGGGTCTGCCTCTTCTGGTCTCTTTGCCAAGCCTCTGTCCATCCGGGATGTCCTTTCTCTGCACTAACCCACCCCTACCCGTGCTCAGGGCCTCTCTCTCCCTATTGAAGCCTAGAGCAACCCAGCTCCCTTGAACTCCAGTGGCAAGGACTGAGTCACCAGACTGAGTTGGCCGTGGAGGGGGGCGGGGACAGTGGTTATTGATGCCTCCACAATGATTTTGTGATTGTACTTGGATGAGGGAAGCAATTTATCCTCTCAGCTGACCTGCCAAGACCCTGAAGGCCAGGCTGCCTCTGGGGGCTTCCCCAGGCCTCACAGGGCACCCAGCACAGCCTTTGCACATTCAGGAAGCCCACTGCCTCCTGCTGCACTCCGCTCCCAGAGGCTGCCGCTGTTCACTCTCCCACGCCAAGACACTTAGCTGACACCAAGCCTCACAGGGCCCCATCCCCCCAATTCCTGCTCCCCTCCTTTCCGAAGACCCCCCACTCCCTCCCCAGAAAGCCCCCTGTGGTGCTCGGGGCAGGCAGGAAGGACCCCTTCTGGGGCACTGCTAGAAAGAACTGTTTCTCCGAAAGCACACCCGTGCCAGGCCCAGGGGCACCAAGACAAGTGTGACACACAGAGGGACACCAGCCTGTTTTTCTGGAGCTGACTCACTCGGAGTCTGAATCACTTCCCCTTCCTAGGTTTCGGTTTGCTCATTTCTCCAGTAGAAACGGGGGAAAGATCCTGTTTCTAGTCACTGAAAACCCTGTTGTCTGTGTGTGCATTCCTGGACTGGTCTGGAAGGAGGTGGTTATTCCTGCCCTGTGTCTTCTTGGGGGACACGGGTCTGTGTGAGTGCAGTCCCGCGACAGAGCACACCTGTGTAAAGTGTTCATTTCTGCAGGTGTGGTATCTCAATGACCTGACTGGCCCTGTGACTTCCTGGTGTATGTGTGTGTCTTTGGGCCGCAGACACATGGCTGTCAAGTGGCTCAGAGTTCCCTCCTTTCTCACTAGGGCCCTACTACAGGCCTCTGGGCCTAGATCACAAGGCCAGAGTCCCAATCAGACTGGGGTCTGCTGGGGAGTGTGGGGAAGAACTTCATCTCCCCACTCCTCCAGTCCCCCTCCAGAGAGTCCACACAAAATCCCCACCAAGCAAGGCAGGGCTGAGGGGGCTGCCCCTCCCAACACACCCGTTCCCTGGAGAAATGTGGTCCCTGAGCCCAGCCAGCCATGTCCTCTAAGGTGCTGACCATGAGCCCAGGGTGTCAGAGGCCTCCCCCAATACTGTTGGGTCCCCCCCGCCCATGGCCCAAGACTCCCTGTGGAGTCCCCATAGGGCCCTCCCTGTCCCCCCACAACTGGGCTGAGCAGCTGGGGAACACCTCCTGCCCTGCCTACAGGGACCTAGCTTTGACTCGCAGCCACAAGCAAATGGAGTGAGGACCCCTGGCGCCCTGGCTCCCCCCTGGTGGCCGCTCTTCCCGCAAAATCAATCATTCTGCCACTGTGTTTGCGGGAAGTGGGGTGGGGCGGGGGGGTGAGGGCAGGAGACTTGCAGGGCACGCATTCCCTGGTGGGGTGGCACCAGTGGGGGGCACTCCCAACAGACCCCCATCCCCAGCTCCAGGCCCCTTCCCTGTTGGCTGAACCAAGCCCTGAGCCCAGAGGCAGTGTGGGTGGGAGTTACCCTAGGGGTGCGGCCAAGGGTGGAATGGATCAGCTGGGTAGAACATGCCCCCAGGAGGCAGGGGTGGAGGGCCATGAGGAGAAGGGTGAGTGTCACTGCGTAAGCCGGGATAAGTGTCTCCCGAGTGGGAAGTTGGACCTGATTCGCTCATTGATGGGTTCAAGCACCTTCCCCACACCCCAGCAGACAGGGGAGGTGACCGTCGAGGAGCCCTCTCAGCCCTCCAGGAGCTGGTGGGTTATGACCCAGGAGTCTCAACTGTGGGTGTTGGGTGGGCCAGAGTGAAGAGAGACAGCCCCAGGCACCTCCTCCATGGCTGGCCTCAGCTGCCTGGATCTCACCAGCAGAGAGCCAACTCCCCACCCAGGGGAGGGTGACCTTACCTGCTCCTCTTGGGTTACAGGGAATGCCCCATGGCTGGGGAACAGATGAACTATCAACCCTACACCCTCCACTCCTACCATCACTGCTAATAAAGACACGATCAATGCCTAACGTTTACAAAGAGCTTTAGCAGATGAAAAGTGTCTAGCGAGGGTGGGCAGGGCAGCAGGCACTATTGTTTCCACACCCATTTTACAGATGAGGAACCTGAGGCTCAGAGCACTCCACCTGTTTGCACAAATGGCAACAGTGTAGGCTCAGTGGTAAAGAACCCACTTGCCAGTGCAGGAGACTTGGGTTCGATCCCTGGGTTGGGAAGATCCCCTGGAGTGGGAGATAGCAACCCGCTCCAGTATTCTTGCCTGGGAAATCCCATGAACAGAGGAGACTGGTGGGCCACAGTCCACAGGGTCGCAAAGAGTCGACTTGACTGAGCACACAGCACAGGGTGGCCAGAGGCACACGGAGGAGGCCTGAGTGAGCAGGGCCTGTGATGGGAGGTGGAGCACTGAAGGGGCCAGAGGACCATCTCTCAGGAAATGTGTTCTCCTGGGACGAGCACTGGATGAGGAGTCCCACAGCCTGGGTCCAGCCCTGGCTTCTGCACTGGCTCCCTCAGCAAGCTTCATCTCCTCCCTGGGCCTCTACTTCCCCCTCTGTAAAATGGAGTTAATAACCCCTGCCCCGCCCTGCCTGTGGGATGTTGCAGAGACGAAACCAGTGTGACTGGCTGGGAACAGGCTTTAGAAACTTCAGGGAGCTGCCAGCACCCAGGAGTCATCAGCCCACGTCTGCCTTCCAGCAGCTCTGTGCCCAGAAGGAGGCAACCCATCTGGACCCTGGGTCACAGAACCTGGAATTTGCCCAGCTCGGAGTCCCAGAGCCCATCAGGCTCACCCATCGCTCTCTTCTCAGGCTTCAAGGGCTAAGGTGGGAAGAGAGTACGGCAGCCCCAAATCCAGCAGGAGCTCCCACCGCCGCCTTAGAACCTGGGTTGCAGAGGGGGAGCATGGGGAGTCCAGGCTGCCAATGTGAGTATTAGCTGCTGTGAACTAATTTGATGGTGCTGATAAAGGCTGGCCTGCCTGGGGCCCTGGAGCCTCACCCAGCCCCCCACTCCACCCCCGCTGATAACATCGAGGCTGAGTTGTCCCGGCTCCATTCTTGGTGATGAAATCCCAGCTCAGTCGGGCTGGCTAGCGCTGCAGTTACCAAATCGCTATAATTGAGATTAATTTGGGTGCCTGATTGGGTCAGCCCTCACAGGCACCCATTAATTAGTAGGGGAGGTTCAAAACCCCAACAGCTGGGCCCTGCACCCAGAAGGAGCCAGGGCCTTGGGATGCGGGGGGGCTGGGTGCTGAAAGATTCCTGGGTGGGTAAGATGCGGGCAGTGTGGCAAACTGGACAGAGCCTCCCCACCCATACTGCTCCCTCAGACCACCCCATCCTGAGCTCTTCCTCCCCTACCGAGGAAGGAGGGGACAGCAGACCTTTGACTCAGACCCAAAGGCAGTTCTGGGTCTCCAAGGGTTAAAGGGCTTATTACAGGGGTGGGGAGGAGGGGAGGGGGTGCTCAGAAGCTTCTTGGACATCAAACAGCTCTTGCAAAACTTCCAGATGAGTTAAGTGCAAATGAATTTGAAACAGACAATGAAGTTCCCTTTATTGACACCTGGGCAGAAAAATGAAGGGAAAATCGCCCAAGGGGGAGCTCATTTAGGGATATTTTTTTTTTCTCCTGAACCCAAAACACACAGGGAAAAAACAAACCCACCCATCCACAGCGGCTACAAAATGTGCCAAAGGCAGGCTGGCACGTCCTGACTCAGAGCTGGGCTGGCAGTGAGCTGGGCATACACGTGAGGCCTGGGCACATGCATGTGAGTGGAGAGCGGCAACAAAGACTTGTGGAGAGCTGAGAGCGCTGGGCATACATGTGCGCGGTGTGGTAGGGCCCCGGGAATGCAGCGCAGCCCAGGCTCGCTGGTGGAGGTTGAGGGCACGTGTGTGTGGGCAGCTGGAAGGAGGCCAGATGAGGGTGGGGGTTCAGGGTCCCCTGGGGTGAGGGGCAGAGCCCCAGGGCTCCCCAAGGTGGCGGCAGCAGGGCTCCCCCATCACATGAGTGCTCCCGGCCAGGGTGGAGGGGGGACCCCCCCATTGCCTGGCAAGTGCCCCACCCTCCCCGCCCTACTCACCTGACTTGCTCCACTTAATTGCCTGGGTGTTTTATTTTTTCCCGGTGAATCTCTCCGAGGGACGAAAACAGGTTCTGAGTCACCAGGAACCGGCCCCCACTTCCGCCCACTCTGAAGTCTTACCCTTGTCCCCACCCCAAGTACCTGAGGACCCTGAGGCAGCTGGGGCCTGGCCCAGGGTCTGGGAGGTGTTCCCACCACTGACCAGCGCCCCCTCACCCTGGGGCCCAGGGCCTGTGACCTCCCCGGGGGCCTAATGGAGCGACCTCCCCACTGCAGCACATTTGCAATTCATGGCTCCGGCTGAGATTGCATTAGGGCCCGGCTGTCACTCGTGATGAATGTCGCTTGTTTTCCAGAAAAAAACGGGCTCTGGATGCAGAATGACAGTGCCGAGGGAGGTACCCAGCCCTTCCCAGGGCTGAGGACCAGGGCGTGGCCTGCATTCTCAGATGCTGGTCGGTGGCCTTGGACCTTGACCAGTCCGTTGGGCTCTCGGGGTGTCCCTCACTTCCTTTCCTGTTCTTCAGGCCCTTTGTGTCACCTGCCACAGGGAGTTCCCCCGGCAGCCCTGCTGGAGGGGACTCTGTTTGAGTGGCTCCACTTGACAGATGTGCAAACTGAGGTTTGCAGGAAAGGGGAAGTTGAGCAAAGTGTGTTGACCGGAGGTGAACTGGAGAGTGGTTCAGGGGTCCTCGGGCACAAGGGGGTTTCCTGAGGACGAAGGTCTGGGAGACTTAGGAGGGAGGTCGATTGAAGGGGGAAGAGGAAGAACCCCTATAGGCTCCGCTCTCCCTACTCTACTCTACTTGCAGAGGCGAGGGCCGCCCCAGGGATGGGAGCTGCTGTCCGTGTCTGCTCACACTCTGCCAGCCTCTGCCCTCTCTCTCCCTGGCAACTTCCTTCCTGTCCAGAAGAGGGGAGTCCCAGACCTGAGGCTCTGGGCACTGCCTTTCCTAAGCCACTAGCTTAGAGAGAGGCATACTACCCCAACCCCAGGCCCACAACCAGGTCAGCAGAAGCCAGGAACTGGGGCACAGGAATTAGTTGAAGATCTCAGCTAGAGCTCCTCCAGCATGTTCTCACCCCCCAGCCTCTCAAAGAGCCAGCATTTCCCAGGCCTTTTGGAACAGAGAAGCCTAGAGAGGCCTCCTTGATGACCTGCTGTGGCTCAAGAGTCCAAAATAACTTCCACTTTCCCAAAATTTCCCACGTTTTATCCTGTTTCACCTTGGCTCCTGCCCTTACCATCTGGGAGTCCCAGCCTGGTAGGGCAGCAGACAGAAAAACGATTCCATCCATGAGGGTCTTATCAGGCCTGGTTCATTGGAAAAAGAACAATAGCTCATCTGGGGGCAGCTTGTATCTCTTTCACCTCTGTGATCTCACACAGTTTAGCCCGAAGCAGGCGGAACAGGCAGAGCCCCCATCACAGGTGAAGAAAGTGAGACAAAGTGCTAGAGGCAAAAGGCACACACTTTAGCTTGTGTAAAACAGATAGCCAGTGGGAAGTTGTTGTATAACACAGAGAGCTCAAGAAGGTGCTGTGACAAGGAGGTGTTCCAGAAAGAGGAGACATATGTTTACCTATGGCTGATTCATGCTGCTGTATGGCAGAAACCCAATACGACATTGTAAAGCAATTATCCTCCAATTTAAATTTTTTAAGAAGGCAGAGGCTCTGTCTTGGGTTGTGAGTCCTGGTTTGTTTGCTGTATATTCCTGTCCCTCAAACAGTGCCTGGGTCGTGATAGGTATTTGCTGAAAGAGTGCATGAATGAATGAATGAATGGCCTCAGCGAGAGACTGTGGAAGCTGTGGGCTGCTGGAGAGGCTGAGCCACAGGGCTAGGTGCTCAGGCCCTTGATGCCTCCTCTCCTGATCTCCCTGCTGCCCTGTGCCCTTGGCCTGGGAAAGACAACCTGCTGACACAGCCTCCTGGGTTTCCCCATGGCAAAACCAGCTGATGAGGGTGGGAAGCCAGCTCTCACCCAATCAGAGACGTGGCTTCTTAGCATCCAGCCCCATAGCCCCAAACCCACCTAAAGGGACCCAGGAAATGCAGACCAGAAGAGGAAAAAAACCCCATATTCTCTGGAGGGGTCTAGAGCCCAAGTTGGACCCCAGATATGCCGTCATAATAGCAGTTACTGTGGCCTATACCAAGCTTGTATTTCCTCTCCAGAACAGCCCACCTGCAAGGGAGGTGCTGTCTTTCTCCCCATTTCACAGATGTAGAATAAGACTTAGGCTTCCCAGGTGGCATGGTGGTAAAGAATCCATCTGCCAATGCAGGAGACGCAAGAGACCCAGGTTCAATCCCTGGGTCGGGAAGATCCCCTGGAGGAGGAAATGGTAACCCACTCCTGCCTGGAGAATCCCATGAACAAAGAAGCCTGGAGGGCTACAGCCCATAGGGTTGCAAGAGTCGGACACAACTGGGCAACTGAGCATACACAGAATAAGACTCAGACTGATAGGCTGGGATTGCAGTCCAAGTACCCAAAAACATATCTGGTGATGACTCTGATCCTCCTGCAAAATTGTTTCTCCGCTCGTGAAGCAGCAGGATGCTACTCCTCTTGTGGTCCTCCTCTCCCCAGTTCAAGCTTCTGTCCTGGCATTTTTGTCCAGTGTGGTAAGCCTCACCGAGAATGCTCGAGTCCACTCCTATTGACTGCCTGTCCATCGGTTCCAGAGCAGTCCAGGGACACCACTGCCATAGAGCATCCCTCACTGTCCAACATGTGGATTTGATTAGTAACAAGGCTAGAGGTCCAGCTCCAGGTTCCCTTGAGCGACCCTCCCTGGCTCCCCAGGGACGAGGCAGTTTTCCAGAATCAAGATGTGCCAAGTCCCTGCCCCTTCGCCATATGGGCGGGTGTTGGCCCTGTCTCCCTCGGCTGTAAACAGCTGCCCGTCAACTCTGGAGCGCATCAGAGGCCATGGCTCAGGGCCAACATCCTACCCACCCTCCAACTGCACCTTCCAAAAGAAGCATGTGTGTGTGCTAAGTCACTTCGGTCGTGTCCAACTCTTTGCAACACTTTGGACTGTAGCCCATCAGGCTACTCAGTTCATGGGACTCTCCAGGCAAGAATTCTGGAGTGGATTGCCATTTCCTACTCCAGGGGATCTTCCCAACCCAGGGATCAAACCCACATCTCATGTCTCTTGCACTGGCAGAAGAGTTCTTTACCAC
Organism: Bubalus bubalis; assembly: GCF_019923935.1. Classification (NCBI taxonomy): domain Eukaryota; kingdom Metazoa; phylum Chordata; class Mammalia; order Artiodactyla; family Bovidae; genus Bubalus; species Bubalus bubalis. The sequence continues at coordinate 38,325,319 of NC_059161.1, forward strand.
TAGTGCCACTTGGGAAGCCCCCTCAAGAGAAGCATGGCTTCTAGAGCATTGACTCTAGAGGGACCTGGCTCTGGGTTTAAACCCTCCTGTTGTCCCAGCTGTGAGTCCTTGGACGGATTATTTCACAGCTCTGAACTCCAGCTCTCTCATCCGTAAAATGGGCATGACCATGCCTCATAGTCACAGGGAATACGGGGCTCACATGAGCCATATGTGAAGCACCAGGCACACAGTAGGGGCTTGCTAAGTGGGAGACGGTCTATGACCATTCTGTCAACTGGAGGTGCATTTCAGTGCTCTGAGCCAGTGGGCACCGTCCCCGGGTCCCTGGGTCCCATCCACTCTTGTCATCAATCAGCACTGCTGTGCCACTTCTGCAGCCATCTGTCAGCACCAGCTGCTGCCTGCCGCCACCAGGGCACCACTCAAGGCCCAGGGGCCATGCCATACCCTATGTCCCCCACCCCCCACCGCCTCAGCCTGCCTTTGGGCTCTGAGATGCAGGGATTCCAGCAGCCTCCCCAAATCCCGAGAGCACCCCCTTTATCCTCATCCCAGGGCTTTTCCGCATCCCGAGGGGCTCCTCACCAAGGCCTGGGGCCCAGGGACTGGGCTGGAAGCCCCTCCGTTCCCACAGCAGGGCCCCCGCCCCTCCTGCCCCTCCACTGCTCATACCACATCCTGCCGCAGCCCTGCCTCTATTTCATCAGGCCAAGGATTGCTTTTTAAATAAATCTAAAAAACTCCACTTCCTCCTTGGCAAGTTCATTTTAAGTCATTTTATCTCTTTCCCCCCTATATTTTTCCCAAATAATGTGATTAAGTGACTCAGCGCCGGCTGCCTCTGGCAGGCCTGGCCTCTAATTCAGTTTGAGGACGGCCACCTCTGACCCCACTCCACTCTGGCTAAGAGAACACTTAAGCGATGTCCTACCGCTTCCTACAGAGAAAGGCTGGTGAGGGGGGGGCGACAAGGGGCGGGGGCGGCAGCGGGCGGGGGCGAGGGGGGGAAGCGAAACAAACTTTCACATAAAATTATGGTATATGGATAATTGAGAAGTTTAAAAACATGAATCTAATTGTACAGTCCCCGGAGAAACCCATATCGAGCCACCCTATAAGAGGCCTGGAATCTCCCGATGATGATTTATTGCTAAATCCTAGTATTTTTCAATACATTATAGTTTTTAAATTGTGTTTAAATTGAGTGTAGAGGAGCAGAGGCCATTAGGAGATGCAGAAATGATGATTATATTTAAATATTCATGCACGCAGTACCTTATTATTGAATCTGAACACTAACAAAATCAATATTAAGTGCGGTTTGACATGAATTTATTTATGAATTTCGACTTTCTAAGTACTGTATTTTTTCACTCAAAAATTGTGAGTATAATGTAGTAATGATATCAAAACACAGTGTCAGAGAGCATTAGCTGGGGAGGTTATAAACCTCTGGATTAGGGGGCCCCAGATTGCCCTCAAAAGTGCTTAGTACACAAAACCCAATTTCTTTTTTTTTTTTTTTCCCTTCCCTGTTTCTGAATCGTGCAAATCCACATACACTCAGAGAAGGCAGCGGGGCAGAGTGGGGGAGGCGGGTGGCTCAGCCGGAGTGGCAGGAGTGGCTGCGGGCGCTCAGCTGCTCCGATGGGGTGCAGGGGACCCAGGGTTCTCCGTGGGTGCCTCCCTTAACCTCCAGGTCTGGGAAGCAGCCCCCTGGCCAAGGGTCCCGAGGGTCTCAAAGGATGTGCTGCTCCCACTGCCAAGAGGTAGACACCATGGAGGTTGGGGAGGGGTGCCTGGGGGTGTCTTTATTTCTGAGACTTTTGATTCTGGGTGCAGGGTGTAAGCTGGTGGGATCTGGGTCTAGGAAACCCAGACACAAGGAGCTAGAAAGAGAGCCTTTACCCCCCAGATTCTGGGTCGGGCCCCCAAGTGCATACCCCGGGTAGGTTTAGGCGACCTTCTCCTGCTCAGCCTACCAGGACCTGCTGCCTAGATGTGGGCGCTGATGCTGGCGAAGGGAATCAGTGTGCCAGCCCCTGCCCTTCCTGGGCCCCCTTCCCTTCTGTTCATTCACAGCGTCTCTTTCCTGCGGCCCCTGTCTGCTGCCCCAGGCCACCCCTGCCAGGAAGCTACCTGCAGGTGCAGGGGTGCCCCCTGGAAATCTTTCCAAAGATCTGATGTCTGCCTGTGGGCTCAGGTGACACCCAGCCCGTCACAGTCACAGTGAGCAGCGGTCCCCATACATGCAGAACCACCTTGCCACGACCCATTCGGACATGCCCGGACCTCACAGAACCCCATATAGGCACACACACGCACACATATACACACAACTAGCGTGAAAAGACACAGTGGGCAGCGGGAGTGAGACCCCATTCTTTAGATGGAAAGTAACTCCTGGATCTGTAGTCTTTTGGACAACATGCAACACGAATTTGCAAAGAACTAAATACAGAAATACGGTTACTATCCTTGATGTAAGCTGACACTTCTCAGTCCTCCCCTCATGGTCACACAATCCTGACTCTGATGGTCAGTGGCCACACTATCTTCCAAATAGATCCATGACCCCCCATCCATTAACCCACAAATACTCCACAGCCCGACACTCACCATATCCTGCCTCCAGGGGACCCCCCCCCCTACAAATAATGTAACATACAAGTCCACCTTGACACTCACAACTCCCTACCTCTCCCTCACAGAAATAATCACATGGGTACACATGCTAGCACACACCCTTGAACACAGTCAGACCACCATCATCTTTACATGTAGCCCCCCACACACTTCAACACACGGACTCCCTAACACAGATACACCCCCCACTTCTGACACCCCAAGTCCTCAGTTCACGCACACGCCTGTCCTGAAGCTGGCAGGGGGCCAGGTGATCAGTATAGTCTGTCCCACCGCGGGTGGAGGCAACCTGGGGTCAAGGGTCAAAAAGCACTTAGAAGCTTTGATTCAGAATATTCATCAGTCTTTGGGGAGGGGAGATGAAGCCCACACAGGGGGAGGGGGAGGAAAAAAACTCAACCTCGACCCTAAACTCTTTTCCAGTAAATCGATGTATTTTGCTATAATTTTATTAGGAATATAAAAGGAGGCTTTTCAAAAGTGCTTAGGACGCAAAAAAAAGAGGCGGGCGATGGAAACATTAGTCTGTCTGTATTAGCAATCCCATAGTCACATTTTATTGTTACTGTCAGGATGCAAAAGCTGTGCTTAAAACAAAATAATACATAATGTATTACTGAGGCATAAACATCAGCGAGCCGCGAGCGGTCGGCGTTTTTATTTTAAAAAGAAGATGCAAGAAAAAAATATATCGAGGGACCGAGGGTGGGGGAGGGGTGCTGGCAGCCTCTGGGAATCAGTAGAGCTGGGCTCCCAGACCAGGACTGGGGAACTCAGAGCAGGGGTGGGGGCTGACCCCCAGTGATAACTTCAATCACAATGTTCCCCCCTCTACAGCTCTCCCCCAGGAAAAATGTGCCCCCCAGAGTAGCTCCAGCTTCAAGGATCTCCCATCTTCTGGATACATCCTTCGGACCCTGTGGTTTATAAAACTCTGGCCCTTTGTCCTTCCCCCATCCTGACCACCACTGTATCCTAGGGAAGGAGATTGGGCAGCTATTCTTGTCCCTATTTTGCAGATAAAGACACTGGGACTCAGAGAAGGACAGTGATCTCTAACTCACAGAGCCAATGAGGATGTGGTCAGGGCAGAATCCAGGGCAGAGCACAGAGTCCCAGTTCAGTGCCCCTCCCACAGTTCCAGCTACCCAGGTGCGTGACCCTCTCCAGCCTGAGCCCCTGGCTTTCTGGGGTGATCTGCCCTACCCTTGCCCTCTGTAATCCATTCTCCAATATCAACAAGTATAATCTTCCAAAAGGCAAACCAAATCTTGCCTCTTCTGTGCTAACATCTTTCAAACACATTCTCTCCCACCTAGGAAACAATCTGTACCCTGCCAGGGTCCTCCTTCTTCTGGCTCTGACCTCCTCTACCACCTCCTTCCCCTCCCCCCTGCCCAGTGCTCACTCGGCATCAGATCCACTGGCCTTTGATCTATGTCTTCGCTTCAAGGTCACTTCTGCCTTAGGGCCTGGATTTCTGTTGTTCCCTCTGCCTGGAAAGTCTTTTCTGGCCCATTACATCAAATACCACCTCCTCTGAGGAGTTCTCCTGGATTACCCCATCTAAACCTGATCCTCCTTCACTTTTTGTCTTATCTCTTTGTTTCTTGTTTATTGCCTATTTTCCCAAAACTAGAGCTTACGTCCCAAGAAGGAAGGGACTTTATTCATCGCAAGGTCTCCAGTTCCTGGCACATGCACAATCAATATGTAGACAACTGATGGGTAGACAGCACTGCCACTTGGATGCCATGGTGGGCTGAGGCTGAAAGCATTTGAGCCTTTTATCCTGCTTCAATCCCCAGAGTTCCCAAGGCAGGCCCAGCTTCCCACATATGGGGACTCTTCCAGCCCACCAGAGCCAGAGCCCCCAGTCTGGGCTGGACCTCTGCAGCCCCACAGCTGAAAACAGGGCCTCTGGATTTCAGCTCCACCTGGAGCCAGCACTCCCTCTAACACCAGGGGCAGCGCCTCCCCCATCCTGTACCTGGCCCTCAAGTTCCTCCCAGCTTTCCTTGGCCCTCTAGGAAAGTTGGCTCTGCTTCCCCACCCCGGGATTCCCCTCCAGGTATCTCCCGTATTCTCTCCTCCATTTCCTGGACCTTTGGTCAGGCAGCTTCTGGGGGGTCAGGATCATGGTTCTTCCATCCTCCCATGCGTCCTGCTCTCAGGCCCTAGCTTCTCCCCTCCCAAGCCCACCCCAGCCCTCCAAGTCAGCCCCCCTACTCTGAAAGCTTCCTCACAGCCTCTGGCCAGCTAGCTCTGGGGCCCCACGGTTCACTCTGGGGGGCCATTGACCCTAATGAAAGAGATTTAGGGAACCAGTAGTTAAGAGTGGAACCAGGAAGACAGAGTTTGAATCCTGGGTCTCCTTCTTGCTAGCTTTGTGACTTGGATACATTGCTTTAACCACCCTGTGCCTCAGTTTCCTCATCTGTAAAGTGGGGACAGGAATGGTGTCTTCCTCATTGGGCCTTTGCAAGCCTTGTGGGGGAATGTAAGGCAAAGTATGAACATCCTTTAGCACAGGGCTTTAGGGCCACCGCGCCATTCAAAGGAAGGGCCGTGGGGGCAGGAAGTCCAGCCAGTGTCAGAATGAGGGATGCTGGGACCAGCCCGTCCACCCACCCCGACCTGTGAGCCCTTCTGGGGCAGCTCCCCACTGTCTCAGGGCTCTTGGTGCCACCTAGTGGTGGGTGGGGGCATCCGGGGGCCTGGCGGGGGCAGGGTGGGGCTGTAGATACCAGAGATGGATACCAGAGATGGGAGACGAGGTCAGGAGCAGTTATTCACCTGTCTTGCTGGGCACTATCTGGGGCTAGCGTGCACTTAAGAGGCCACCACCACCCCCCCCAGGCCTGGCAGCCTTCCTGGGAGAACAGAGCAGGGAGGAGCCATCTCCAGGGCGCCCTGTGCCAGCTCAGAAGTCCCTGCCAGCCCCACCAGCCATAGCTCAGATGCCTGTGCTATCATTGAGGGAGAATACAAGTGAGGCAGGGGAGGAGCTGGGAATATCCTCTGCAGCCCTCAAGTGGCCCAGCCTCCTGTCCATCACATTCCCTCCCTCCTCAGGACCCAGGACAGCAGGAGGTCCTGGGTGTCAGGGCTGGATGATCCTGTCCATTCAGGCACCAAGTCCTTCCATGCAACACATGTCTGTTGAGTCCCTACTATGCGGCAGGACATTGGGGAGGCAGAGGGAACAAGACAAAACCCTGGGACTTCCCTGGTGGTCCAGTGGCTAAGACTCCAGGTTCCCAATGCAGGTGGCCTGGGTTGGATCCCTGATCAGAGAACTAGATCCCATATGCCACAACTAAAGATCCCATATGTTGCAATTAAGATCCAGTGCAGCCAAACAAAATAGGGCAGGTGCTTGTTGTTCAGTCACTCAGTCGTGTCCAACTTTTTGTGACCCCATGGACTGCAGCATGCTAGGTTTCCGTGTCTTTCACTATCTCCCGGAGTTTGCTCAAACTCATGTCCATCGAGTCGGTGACACCATTCAATCATTTCATCCTCTGTTGTCCCCTTTTCCTCCTGCCTTCGATCTTTCCCAGAATCAGGGTCTTTTCCAATGAGTCAGCTCTTCAAATCAGGTGGCCAAAGTATTGGAGCTTCAGCTTTAGCATCAGTCCTTCCAATGAATATTCAGGGTTGATTTCCTGTAGGATTGACTGGTTTGATCTCCTTGCTGTCCAAGGGAATCTCGAGTCTTCTCCAACACCACAATCTGAAAGCATCAGTTCTTCGGCGCTCAGCCTTTTTTATGGTCCAACTCTCACATCCATACATGACTACTGAAAAAACCATAGCTTTGACTATACGGACCTTGCTTATTTGAAAGTAAATGAGCTTGTATTGGGTGGGGTGGGGTGCAGGCAACAGGTGGGGAGAGGGAGAGGAAGAGACAGAAAAGCAAATAGCAGAAATTCTCTATGTGTTTAACCAGCACAGATGGTTAAAGTACTGTGGACTACAAAGCAGGGGGGAGGGCAAGCAGTAGGGAGGGCAAGCAGGGGGGAGGGCAAGCAGGGGGGAAGGCAAGCAGCGGGGAAGGCAAGCAGGGGAAGTTGTGGTGTAGCAGGGTGTGGGGCCCACAGCATCACCTGGTGGTTAGGGCCTTGGGCTCAAAGCTTCCAGGATGCCTGACTCTAACCTAGCTGTGAGGCGTTGGATGACTTATTGAACTTCTCTGGGCCTGTTTCATTGTTGGTGAAATGAGGAATAATAAGAGCTACTATCTTACTACCCGATGGGTGGGTTTGTCCCCAGGACTGAATGAAACTCAGAATGCAGGGAGAATCAGAGGCTTTAATTGTGGCAACAGCTCCAGGACCCTCTGCTTCTCAAGACCCCACTCTAGCGTCACCACACACACACACACAGCCCAGGAACACTGGAGGCCATATCCATATCTGTGTAGACATGCCCAGGTGATCTCAGGAATCAGGGCTGCACCTGGACAGGTGTACAAGGACCTGAATGTTCAAGGCCATGTGTGCCCATGGAAGTGAAGAAAAAGACACCAGGGAATAGACAGGAAAGAAGAGAGAAAATTTTGGAGGTTTAGTTCAGATCCAGGGACAGAGGCTGATATTCTGGATTAGGATTTCCTGAATGGTCTACCAAGGATACTGCCTAGACTCAGCCTTCCTTGCCACCACCCAAGGCTGAGGGTCCAGGGCCCTTCCAAACTTTGGAAAGCTCTGAGGCCTGGGCAGAATATGCCTTTGTGTGCATGCATGCTCAGTCATGTTTGATTCTTCACAACCCCATGGGCTATAGCCCAGCAGGCTCCTTCTGTCTGTGGGATTTCCCAGGCAAGAATACTGGACCACCAGGGAAGTCCTGCATTGTCATTTCAACTCAATAGATCCTAAATATCTACTATGTGTTGGGCATTAGGGATCCAGAGAAGGATAAAACTCATTCATTTAACAAATGATTATTGGGTACCTATGTGTCAAGCACAGTGCTATGCTTTGGGAATACAAACATTGAAAAGATTCATTCATTCATTCGTTTGTCCATTCAGCATATGCTAACCAAAAATCGACGATGTGCCAGGTGCTGTGCTGGGTCACAGAGATGGAATAGGCTGTGCCAACCCTTAGTTGCTCACAGTGAAGCTGGGAAAACAGACTCCCAGGCAGATTCATGCCCTCCTCCAGGGGATCTTCCCAACTCAGGGATTGAACCCAGGTCTCTTGCATCTCCTGTATTGGCAGGCAGAGCCTTTACCACTGCATCACCTGGGATCCCCATGGAGCCCCTTTATTCCAGGCTGAGGGTCCCTGCATCAAGCTGCCTTGTGTCAGGTGCTGGACCTTCCCAGGCACCAGGGAAAGGGAGCAGTAGCAAGCCTCAGTCTCCTGCATCCTCGACCCTCCTGCATCCTTGCTCTCACTCCTGCCTCTGAAGGGCCCAGGATGCCTCCCAGCAGGTGGTAAACCTCACCTAAGGGCCAGCTGTCCTTCAGTCAGCTAAGACAGGGATCAGTATGCAAGAAGCAGGAAAATAGGAGGCTTCTCATCCCGACACTGCCAGGCTGGGCTTCGCATCTCCCCACCCCCATGGACTGGGGCGGGGCTACCTGTCAGCAGCAGAGCCCCTGCCTTGTCATCAGACTCATAGCAATGTGTCAGCAGCTGGCAGGGTCTCCCTCCTTTCACTGGGCAGCCTCCATCAGCAAGGAGACAACTGAGGCAGAGTCTGGACTTCCAGCCTGGTGAATGGAGTGAATCTGCCTGGAAGTCTGTTTTCCCAGCTTCACTGTGAGCAACTGAGGGTTGGCACAACCTGTTCATCTCTGTGACCCAGCACAGCACCTGGCACATCGTCGATTTTTAGTTAACATATGCTGAATGGATAAACGAATGAATAAATCTTTTCAAAGTTTGTATTCCCAGTGCATAGCACCAATAATCATTTGTTAAATGAATGAGTTTTATCCTTCTCTGGATCCCTAATGCCCAACACATAGTAGGTATTTAGGAACTATTGTCATTTCAACAGAACTTCCTGGTGGAAATGACAGTGCAGGACTTCCCTGGTGGTTCACTAGTTGAGAATCTGCCTTCCAGTGCAGGAGACATGGGTTCCATCTCTGATCCGGGAGGATCCCACATACCATGGAGCAACTAAGCCTGTGTACCGCAACTACCGAGCCCACGCTCTAGAGCACGTACTCCGCAACAAGAGCAGCCACTACGATGAGAAACCCGAGCACTGCATCTAGAGAAAGCCTGTGCACAGCAACCAAGACCCAGAGCAGCCAAAAATAAACAAATAATTTTTTTTTTAATGACAAAGTGGGCTTCCCTGGTGGCTCAACGGTAAAAGAATCTGCTTTCTGATGCAGGAGACATGGATTCAATCCTTGATCCCACAGAGCAACAAAAGCCACGAGCCACAACTACTAAGCCTGCATTCTAGACCCTGGGAGCCTCAACTACTGAGTCCATGTGCTGCAACTACTGAAGCCTGCGTGCCCTGCAGCCCTTGCTTTGCAACAAGAGAAGCCTGTGAACTGCAGCTGAAGAGTGGCCCCTGCTCTCCGCAACTAGAGAAAAGCCCACAAAGCAACAAAGACCCAGCACAGCCACATAAATAAATACATAAAATTATTATTTTAATGACAAAGCAAAACTCCTGAGGGCCTGTCTGGTCCAAAGGGGACTCCAATGATAGGCTTCTGCTTAGACTGGCCCCAGCCTCAGCATCCTGGGAGGGCCTGGGTTCTGGGCACACTCCACGATCTCCCCAACCCCATCTTTCTCCTTGTCTAGGATGGGGTGAGGTGGGGAACTTTGGCTTCCTTGGCACAGGAATTGATGGGTGAAAGGCAAGAGGGAGAGAGGGAAAAGGCAGACCGTCAGACAGACACCACTGCAGTGGGTCCTGCCCACAGCGGGGACAGCAGGGTCCCCACAGTGTCCCTGGAGGCCCTTCCCCTGACAAACCAGGTCATCCTAATGCATCCCCTCCATGCAAAGGGCTCCCCATGGCCCCGCACCTACAGATCCCTGCTTCCAGACCCTCTGCACACTCACTAAGTCAGGGTTGGTGAGGGGGGCCAAGTGGAGGGGGAGATAGAATTCTTCTTGGCAGTTTAAAGAGTTTTGGCATTTTCACGAGGGTGCATGTAATATTTAAATTACTTCCCCGCAGCACGCCCTCATGCCTGCCTTGGCTTCCCCAGGTGAATTTGTAGGCGCTGAAATGGTCTAATTTCCCGCACAAGCCATGTCAAATATAATTTGGGTGCAAAGTTGGTAATTATATGTAACATCAGTCTGATGTTAAAAACACTGAAAAATTTAGCAAGAAGACACTACTGGAAAGACATAAGTCTGAGGCCCAGCCAGAAAAAGGCAGGCCCGGGCCCTGCAGAAGCCAAAGTCTTTAATTAATGATAGCATGTTTTCAGAGACTCAAAGGACGCAGGTCCCCAACTGTCTGAAACTCCTTTGTCTTCCAATTACCAGCATCTGGGGAGAGGGAGGCAGAGAGGAAGTCGAAGGGGGGCACCCAGATCCTGGCAGGAAGCTGCCGAGGTCTGGGCAGCGGCTGTGGCACCTGAAGACCAAGGTCCTGCCGTCAGGTGACCCACGGTGTTCTTCTGTCACCAGACACCAAGCCCGCGCACAGGGCCAGCGGGAGGAGGGGCTTGTCCCCCTGACCCCTGACTCTCTGGGTGAATCGTGGGGAGGGGGTGAGGTTTGGCCACTCGCCAAGCAGATCTGCCAGTCTTAGAGGGTCTGGAGACAATGCCTGTCCCCTTCCTGATTTACCTGGACCTTTTTCTTTTCTTTTCATGTGGACCATTTAAAAGTCTTCATTGAATTCGTTACAGTATCACTTCTGTTTTACATTTTTTTTTTTTTTTGGCTGCGAGGCACGTGGAATCTTAGCTCCCTGATTCAGTGGGATTGAACCTGCATACTCTGCATCAGAAGAAGTCTTGACCACTGGAGTGCCAGGGAAGTCCCTCTTTCCTTTTCAAACAATTTAACCAACTCTTTCTATGAGGACAGGGGCCACATCTTGTTTGCTCAGCTGTGTCCCTGGATCTAGCACATAGTATGTGCTCAATAAATATTTGTTACCTGAATGTTCTGTGAAACAAGCTCAAATTGCTTCTCACTCTAACTCTATGTGGACCAAGAGGGACCCCAGCACAGGAGACATTCGAGAAGCTAAAAGGACAGGTGCAGAGCCTGGATTCGGTTGGTGATTCCACACTTATAAGCACTATAATCTTGAAACAATTGCCAAAACTGTGCCTCAGTTTCCTCATCTGCATAATGGGCATGGTAATAGATCTGCCTCCGAGGATGATTGTGAACTGTGGGTGAGATTCTTGGAGGCATAAAGTGCTCTCAACAGTGCCTGACAGGTAGCTCTTGTTTTGCTAAGAGAGGTGAGGGAGGTGTGGCTTTGTAGAATGGCTCTTCAGAAGGGGTTTCCAGAGGCTGTGTAAAGACAAGGAGAGAAGGGGTGGCCAGCATGGCACAGGAACCTGGAGTGAACCTGATTTCCAGTGGACAGTTCGGAAAAGTTTCTGCCCTTAGGGACATGACAAGAATACCTTCTTGACTCCTTAGGAAATCTTTAATAAAATGTCATCTGTCTTTTGATACATGATATGGAGTTGTGTCTGTTTGGGCTATGTGGCCTCGAGGTGGGCAAGGACCTGAGCATCTCCTGTGAGAGGTGACTATGTTCAGAGTGGGTACTGTTACTTATTTATTCGACTGTGCTGGGTCTTAGCTACAACATAGAGATCTGCGGTCTTCATAGCGGCCTGTGGGATCTTTAGTTTCAGTGTGCAAACTGATACGTGGGATCTTAGTTTCCCCATCAGGAATCAAACACAGGCCCCCTGCATCGGGAGCTGAAGTCTTAGCCACTGGACCACCACCAAGTCCCCTCTTACTGTTATTAATGGTTTATGATGCGAAAGCAGGGCTCAGAGAGATTAAGTAGTGGGCCTGTACTTCACACTTTGGTGTGGTGGGTTTGTCTTCCCACTGTCCACTTTTAACCCTCTGTGCTCCATTAAACATACCAGAAGATTCTGCCAAATAATAACAAAAGCCAGAGCTGACATGAAGCACTTTACTGAGAGTCAGATGTCCTGGTTTACCCCGTTTCATCCTAACTGCCCTCGGAGGCAGGCACCACTGGTATCTCAGTCTTAGAGATGAGGAGGCTGTGGCTCTGAGGGGTTGAATTGCTCCAGGTCACAGGACGTGGGATGTGGAAAGAAATCCAGGCTGACCCCAGAGGAGCCCTGCCCTCAGAAGGGACCATCTCCTCAAACGCTGCCCTTATCCTGCACGTCTGCCCCAGCTACACCTTCTACAAACTGGCCTTAGGCCCTGCACATTGGAATCATCTGGAGACCTTTAAAACCAATGATGCCCAAGTTTGAAGTGGCCTGGGTCATGTCTGGGCAACAGGATTTTTTATAAACTCCCAGGTTGTCCTAACACTGAGGACATTCCTCCTGTTTCAGCTAAACCTTCCTCAGCTTCTTCAACTGTAACATGCACACGAATCACCTGGTTTCTCTTTGGTCACTAAGTTGTGTCCTGTTCTTTGCGACCCCATGGACTGCAGCACGTCAGGCTTCCCTGTCCTACACTATCTCCCAGGGCTGGCTCAAACTCATGTCCATTGAGTTGGGGATGCCATCCAACCATCTTCATCCTCTGTTGTCCCCTTCTCCTCCTGCCATCAATCTTTCCCAGCATCAGGATCTTTTCTAATGAGAAGGCTCTTTGCATCAGGTGGCCCAAGTATTGGCGCTCCAGCTTCAGCATCAGTTCTTCCAATGAATATTCAGGCTTTATTTCCTTTAGGATTGACTGGTTTGATCTCCTTGCTATCCAAAGGACTCTCAAGAGTCTTCTCCAGCACCACAATTCAAAAGCATCAATTCTTCAGCGCTCAGCCTTCTTTATAGTCCAACTCTCACATTCGTATGTGACTAATGGAATCACCTGGGGATTTTGATAAAACGCAGCCTCTGTTGCAGATGTCTCTGGGTTGGGGCCTGGGATTCTGCATTTCTAACAAGCTGAGGCTACTCCTCTGAGGATCACTCCTCAGAGGCTACTCCTCTGAGCTTTGAGTATAGAAGCTCCATACCAACAACTCTTAAATATGCCTGTATATTCCAATCATCTGTGGAGTTTGAAGAAGTTTGAATGCCTGGGTCCCAACCCAGAGATTCTGGTATCATTGAAAAGGAAGACTAGCAACTGGGTGGGGTTGGGGGTGCTGCTTTGAAAAAATACCAATGCCTAGGCCACATCCTCAGCCAATTAAATCAGAGTCTCTGGCGTGGCACTTAGGCACCTGCATTTTTTTAAAGCACTCAGGTGATTCTGACAAATAGCCAGTCTTGAGGACTAAAACTTTGGGCTGCATCTCACATAGTGTTTGAAAAGTGAAAGTGTTAGTCACTCAGTTTTGAAAAGTGAAAGTGTTAGTTGTTCAGTCGTGTCTGATTCTTTGTGATCCCATGGAGTATAGTCTGCCAGGCTCTTCTGTCCATGGAATGCTCCAGGCAAGAATACTGGAATGGGTAGCCATTCCCTTCTCCAAGGATCTTCTAGACCCAAGGATCAAACCCAGGTTTCCTGCAATAAATTCTTTATCATCTGAGCCACCAGTTGCCAGATCCTATCGAACCTAGGCTTCTTCAGAGTTTTGCATTCATCGAGTCTGAGGTAGGACCCAGGAGTCAGCACTCTTAATGCCCTTCCCAGGGGATCCTGGTGTAGGTGGACCTCAGACTCCTTCATCTTCCCCATCCTCAGCCCCTGCCCAGCTGATCCCTCTGCACAGCATCCCATCTCAGCCCACAAGAAGTATTCCCTGGGCTAGTGGGACCCCACTCCTTAGGACTCTGGGACCACCCCCCTCCAACAAGGAGAGACCATAAAGCCACAGAGGGAGACCAGAGGTGAGGCTGAAGAGGGGCTGGTCCAGGCTGCAGCCCTCTGTCACACTTCTGTGGCTGACCAGTGCTCAGAGGTCAGCTTCATCCTGTGACAGGCAAGGAAGGAGGACTCCTGGCTTCTGAGGAAGGCAGGGGTGGGGCAGAGACTGGAAAACCAGACAGGAGGATTCCTGTCTAGCCAATTCCTCCGCCTGGCTCCCTGCACCACCCACCTGGGCAAGTCAGGACAACACCCCCACCCCATGCCTCTATTCCTGTATTTCTCAAATAAAGAGAATAATCTTACCCCACCCCACTGTGTATGTGTGATTGTGTGTGTTTTCTTTTTAGATTAAAGTAGTAAGTGCTCAAGGCAATGAATTCAAACAGATCAGAAGCGTGTGAAGTGAGGAGTCTCTTTTGGAGGAACCACTATTAATAGACTCTTGTGTGTTTCCAGACAATTTCTGTGCATGTACAAGCAAACCTCTGTATGCACCTTTTAAAAAACAAGATCGTATATGTTGTTGCAATTTGTTTTTTGCACCTAGCAATATTTTATGGGTACCTTTCCTTGGAAATCCATAAGATCTAGCTCATTCTATTTGAAGGTTGCATAATATTCCACAGTACTGATATACCTTTGTTTATTCAGCCATTCTTCTATTGGTGGACATTGAGGCTATTTTAACTTTTTTGACTACAATAGACGATGATGCGACAGACATCACTATATGAGTGCCTCTGAATACTTCTACAAGTGTGTCCCCAGTACATTCCTGGGAGTAATGCTAAGGTTCACCCAACTTTCTCTCTCATTTTAACAGAGACTGAAAAGCTCAAGTTTGCAAAACCCATGGATCTTTAATGAGAAGAGACAAGTTGATAACAAACAGTAACTCTGTCTAGAAGTGGATGAGACTGCCATGGGTTTTCACAACAGTAGGATTTCACGTAGACACTAATTAACATCTCCCTTATTTCCATCATAACCGGCAGCACTCATACTATTGTCAAGTCTCGGCTGCCAGCACCACCAGCCAGACCATCGACACCAATGCCATGACCAAAACCGCCACAACCATCATTTCCAGCCTGTGTTCTCAGTTGCAAACAACAGAACCTACTCTGATTTAACTGGAAAGGTATTATTAAAGGGTATTAGACAAACATCTAAATGTAAAATCCAAAACTATGAAACTCCTAGAAAAAAAATAAGAAAAATTCTTTAAGACCTTGAGTTAGGCAAAGATTCCTTAAGACAAAAGCACAGACAGATCATAAAAGAAGAAAATTGATGAATCTAACTTCACCAAAATTTAAAATGTCTGCTTTTGACAACACTGTGATGAAGATGAAAAGACAAGCTATAGACTGGGAGAAAATATTTGCAAAATGCATATCTCACAAAAGACTGGTAACCAGATAGACAAGCAACACTCAAAACTCAAAAATAAGTAAAGAGACAATCCAATAAAAATATGAGCTTAAGATTTGCATAGACACTTTACCAAAGAAGGTATTTGGGTATAATGTACTCAGCATCAGTAGTCATTAGGAAAATGAAAATAAATACCATAATGAGATATCACTGCATACTTATTTGAACCGTTCCAATTTTTTAAACTGACAGTACAAAATGCTAGCAAGGATGCAGACCAGCTAGAATTCTCATACATTGCTGGTGGTAATGCAGAATGATGCGCCCACTTTGAAAATCTGTTAGGCAGTTTCTTGTAAAGTTGAACATATATTTAACACATGGCTCACCAATCCCACTCCTAGGTATTTACCAAAGAGAAATTGAGATATACATCCTCGTCAGAAAAACATGGTATGTGAATGTTCACAGAAGCTTTATTCATACCAAAAATTGGAAACAACGCAAATGTCCATCAGCAGATGGATGGATAAACAAATTATGGTACATCCATTCAGTACCATATGCAACATTAAAATTAGTAACAATTGTTACATAGTAACAACATAGTTGTTACAATATCATTCAGTTCAATTCAGTTGAGTTCAGTCGCTCAGTTGTATAGACTCTTTGCGACCCCATGAATCGCAGCACGCCAGGCCTCCCTGTCTATCACCAACTTCCGGAGTTCACTCAGACTCACGTCCATCGAGTCAGTGATACCATCCAGCCATCTCATCCTCTGTCGTCCCCTTCTCCTCCTGCCTCCAATCCCTCCCAGCATCAGAGTATTTTCCAATGAGTCAACTCTTCACATGAGGTGGCCAAAGTACTGGAGTTTCAGCTTTAGCATCATTCCTTCCAAAGAAATCCCAGGGCTGATCTCCTTCAGAATGGACTTGTTTAAAAGGGAACAAATTACTGACATATGAAATGACATGGAGATTCTCAAAAGCGATATGCTAAGTTAAGGAAGCCAGACTCAACAGGCCACATATTGTATAATTCAATTTATATAACATTCTAGAAAAGGCAAAAACTATAGCAACAGAAAGCAAAGAGGAACTAAAATAGCCTCTTGATGAAAGTGAAAGAGGAAAGTGAAAAAACTGACTTAAAACTCAACATTCAAAAACTAAGATCATGGCATCCAGTCCCATCACTTCATGGCAAATAGATGGGGAAACAATCGAAACAGTAACAGATTTTATTTTCTTGGGCTCCAAAATCACTGCAGATGGTGACTGCAGCCATGAAATTAAAAAATGCTTGCTCCGTGGAAGAAAAACTATGACAAACATAGACAGCATATTAAAGAGCAGAGACATTACTTTGCTGACAAAGGTCCATCTAGTCAAAGCTATGGTTTTTCCAGTAGTCATATATACATCTCTCTTTGGTATATACCTAGGTGGCCAAAGGCATGGCAACCCACTCCAGTGTTCTTGCCTGGAGAATCTCCATGGACAGAGGAGCTGTCTACAGCTCCTGGCTGGCTACATTTCATAGGGTCGCAAAGAGTTGGACATGACTGAGGCGGCTTAGCACACATGCATATACCTAGGCATGGCATTGCTGGGTCATATGGTAATTCTATGTTTAACTTTTTGAGGGACCACCAAACTGTTTTCCACAATGGTTGTACCACTTTATATTCCCACCCGCAATGTACAGATTCCTATTTCTCCATATCCTGGTCAACATGTGTTATTTTGCCCCCCCCCCCCCATTTTTTACTATAGCCATTTTAATGAGTATGAAGTGGTATTTCACTGGGATTTAATTTGCATTTTCTTAGTGACAAATGGTATTGAATATCTTTTCATATGCTCATTGGCCATTTGTATATCTTCTTTGAAGAAGCATTTACTCAATTCTTTACCCACTTTAAATTGGATTGTATGTCTTTTTGTTGTGGAGTTATAAGAATTCTTTAGATACTCTGGATATTACACCCTTATAAGATACATGCTTTGCAAATATTTTCTCCCATTCCATAGGTTGTCTTTTCATATTCTTGATAATTCCCTTTAATGTACCAAAGTTTTTAATTTGGTGGAATCCAACGCATCTATTTTTTTATTTACTGCTTGCATTTTCAGTATCAAATCAAAGATTCTGTTGCCAAATCTGAAATCATGAAGAAGTACTCCTGTGTTTCTTATAATAGTGTTACCGTTTAGCTCTTATATTTAGGTCACTGATCCATTTTGAGTGAATTTTGGTACAAGGAGAGAGGTAAGTGTCCATATTCATTATTTTACATGTGGTTATCCAGTTGTCCCAGAACTACTTGGTTTTGGTTTTTTTCTGGTGAGGAGGCGGGGGAAGGTGGAGGCGCGGTAGCACTGCAGGGGGCGGCATGCAGGATCGTAGCTCCTGGACCAGGACTGGCACTCATTCTCCCTATAGTGGGCGTGCAGAGTCTCAACTGCTGGACCACCAATCAAGTCCCAGACCTGGAACTACTTGTTGAAGAGACTGGTCTTTCTCCTGTTAAATGGTCTGGGCACCCTAGCGGAAAATCAGTTGCTCATAGATGTCCAGTTTATTTCTGAACTGTCAATTCTATCCCATTTGTTTATATATGTATCCTTATGTCACTGTTTTTATTACTTTCACTTGTAGTAACTTTTAAAATTGAGAAGCGTGATCCCTTCATATGGTCTGAACTGCCCCCCTCCCATTCACATGTTGAAGTCCTAAGCTCTAGTACCTCAGGATGCAGCTGTATTTGGAAGAGTCATTAGAGAGGTAATCAAATTGATATGAGGTCATTAATGTTAGATGCTCAGTTGTGTCCTACTCTTTGTGATCCCATGGACAGTAGCCTGCCAGGCTCCTCTCCATGGAATTCTCTAGGCAAGAATACTTGAACGAGTTACCATTCCCTTCTCCAGGGTATCTTCCCAATCCAGGGATCAAACCCAGGTCTTCCACACTGCAGTCAGATTCTTTACCATCTGAACCACAGGGAAGCCAGGCAGACCCTAATCTAATATGGTTGGTGTCTCTACACAAAAAGGAAATTTGGACATGGACATACACAGAGGGCCCCTTCAAGGATCACAGCCTTGCAAAGGAACTTGCGTAACTCAATGAAGCTCTGAGCCATGCCATGCAGGGCCACCCAAGACAGATGGGTCACAGTGGAGAGTTCTGACAAAATATGGTCCACTGGAGGAGGGAATGACAAACCACTCCAGTATTCTTGGTGCGAGAAACCCATGAATAGCATGAAAAGGCAAAAAGATATGACACCGGAAGATGAGCCCCCCAGGTTGGAAGGTGTCCAATATGCTACTGGAAAAAATTGGAGGACAATTACTAACAGCTCCAGAAAGAAAGAAGCAGCTGGGCTGAAGAGAAAATGATGCTCAGTTGTGGATGTATCTGGTGGTGAAAATAAAGTCCGATGCTATAAAGAAAAATATTGCATAAGAACCTGGAATGTTAGGTCCATGAATCAAGATAAATTGCCAAGCAAGAGTGAACACTGGTATCTTAGGAAGCAGTGAACTAAAGTGGATGGGAATGGGTGAATTTAATTCAGATGACCCTTATATCTACTGCTGTTGGCAAGAATCTCTTAGAAGAAATGCAGAAGCCCTCATAGCCAACAAGAGAGTCTGAAATATAGTACTTGCATGCAATCTCAAAAACGACAGAATGACCTTGGTCGTTTCCAAGACAAACCATTCAACATCACAGTATTCCAAGTTTATGCCCCAATCACTGGTGCTGAAGGGGCTGAAGTTGAATGATTCCATGAAGACCTACAAGACCTTCTAAAACTAACACCAAGAAGAGATTTCCTTTTCATCATAAGGGACTGGAATGCAAAAGTTGGAAGTCAAGAGATACCTGGAATAACAGGCAAGTTTGGCCTTGGAGTACAAAATGAAGCAGGGCAAATGTTAATAGAGTTTTGTCAAGAGAATACACTGGTCACAGCAAAAACCTTTTCCAACAACACAGGAGAAAACTCTACACATGGGTATCACCAAATAATCAATAATGACATCAGATTAATTGCATTCTTAGGAGCCGAAGATGGAGAAGCTCCATACATTCAGCAAAACAAGACCTGGAGCTGACTGTGGCTCAGATCATGAGCCACTTGGTGAAAAATTCAGGCTTAAATTAAAGAAAGTAGGGAAAACCACTAGGCCATTTAGGTATGACCTAAATCAAATCTCTTATGATTATAGAGTAGAGGAGATGAATAGATTCAAAGGACTAGATCTGGTAGACAGAGTGCCTGAAGAGCTATGGGCAGAGGTTTGTAAAATTGTACACGAGGCAGTGACCAAAACCACCACTGCAAGAAAGCAGAAAGAAATGCAAGAAGGCAAAGTGGCTGTCTAAGGAGGCTTTACAAATAGTTGAGGAAACAAGAGAAGCAAAAAGCAAGGGAGAAAGGGAAAGATATATCCAACTGAATGCAGAGTTCCAGAGAATAGCAAAAAGAGATAAGAAGGCCTTCTTTAAAAAGCAGAGGAAAACAATAGAATGGGGAGGACTAGAGATCTCTTCTAGAAAATTGGAGATTTCAAGGGAATATGTCATGCAAGGATGGGCAGGATAAAGTACAGAATTGGTATGAACCTGACAGAAATAGAAGAGATTAAGAACAGGTGGCAAGGATACACAGGAGAACTATACCAAAAACAGTATTAATGACTGGGATAACCATAATGGTATGTTCACTCACTTAGAGTCAGACATCCTTGAGTGTGAAGTCAAGTGGACCTTAGGAAGCATTACTACAAACAAAGCTAGTGGAGGTGATGGAATTCCAAGTGAGCTATTTAAAATCCTTAAAGATGATGCTGTGAAAATGCCACACTCAATGTTAGCAAATTTGGAAAACTCAGCAGTGGCCACAGAACTGGAAAAGGTCAGTTTTCATTCCAATTCAATTCAATTCCAACTCAAACTATCCTACAATTGCACTCATTTCCCAGGCTAGCAAGGTTATGCTCAAAATCCTTCAAGACAGGCTGAAGCAGTATGTGAACCGAGAACTTCTACATGTACAAGGTGGATTTAGAAAAGGCAGAGGAACAAGAGATTAAATTGCCAACACTCATCGTATCACAGAGAAAGCAAGGGAATTTCAGAAAAACATCTGCTTCACTGACTATGCTAAAGCCTTTGACGGTGCAGATCACAACAAACTGTGGAAAATTCTTAAAGAGATGGGAATACCAGGCTTACCTGTATCCTGAGAAACCTGTAGGTGGGTTAAGAAGCAACAGTTAGAACGTATATGAAAGAACTGATTGGTTCAAAATTGGGAAAGGAGTATGACAAGGTTACATATTGTCACCCTATTTATTTAACTTATATGCAGAGCACATCATGCAATATATCAGGTTGGATGAAGCACAAGCTGGAATCAAGATTGCTGGGAGAAATACCAACAACCTCAGATATACAGATGATATCACTCAAATGGCAGAAAGCAAAGAGGAACTGAAGAACCTCTTGATAAAGGTGAAAGAAAACAGTGGAAAAAGCTGGCTTAAAACTCAACATTCAAAAAACTAAGATTATAGCATCTGGTCCCATCACTGTATGGCAAATAGAAGGGAAAAAAGTGGAAACAATGACAGATTTTATTTTCTTGGGCTTCAAAATCACTGCAGATGGGGACTGCAGCCATGAAATTAAAAGACATTTGCTTCTTGGAAGGAAAACTATGACAAACCTAGACAGTGTATTAAAAAGCAGAGACATCACCTTGCTGACAAAAGTCCATATAGTCAAAGCTATGGTTTTTCCTGTAGTCATGTATGGATGTGAGAGTTGGACCATAAAGAAGGCTGAACGCTGAAGAATTGATGCTTTCAAATTGTGGTGCCAGAGGAGACTCTTCAGAGTCCCCAGGACAGCAAGGACATCAAACCAGTCAATCCTAAAGGAAATCAACCCTGAATATTCACTGGAAAGACTGATGCTGAAGCTGAAGTTCCAATACTTTGGCCACCTGATGCAAAGAGCCAACTCATTGGAAAAGACCCTGATGCTGGGAAAGATTGAAGGCAAAGGAGAAGAGGGCAGCAGAGGATGAGCTGGTTGGATGGCATCGCCGACTCAATGGACATGAGTTTGAGCAAACTCCAGGAGATAGTGAAGGACAGGGAAGCCTGGTGCGCTGCAGTCCATGGGGTCACAAAGAGTCAGACACGACTAAGCAACTGAACAACACCAACCATGCACAGAGGGAAGACCATGTGAAGACGAAGGAGAAGGCCACATACAGGCCAATGAGAGAGACCTCAGGAGAAGCCAAAACTGCCTGACACCTTCCTCACTTCTAGCCTCCAAAATTGTGAGAAACTACATTTCCATTGTCTAACCCACCCATTCCGTGGTGCTCTGTTATGGCAGCCCTTGCAAACTATTACATTCCTCCAATTTCATTTTTCTTTTTCAATATTGTTTTGACTATTTGGGGACCCATGCAATTCTGTATGAATTTAAAGGTCAGCTTTACAATTTTACAAAAAAGAGGCCTTTGGAGTTTTGATAAGATCACACTAAATCCGTGCATCTCTTTGGGGAAAATTAACAGCTTAAACATACTAAGTCTCTTAATCTATGAACATGGGATGTCTTTCTATTTAAATAAGTCTTTGATTTCTTTCAGCTAAATTTTGTAGTTTTCAGTGTATGAGTCTTTCACCTCCTTGAGTTTTTCCCTCTAGGTATTCTCATCTTTGGATGCTATTGAAAATGGAATTGTTTTATTTATTTCCTTTGCAATAGTTTATTGCTTTTATAGAAACACAACTGATTTTTGTATGTTGATCCTATACCCTGTAATTTTGCTGAATTTATAGCATACAATTTACATATAATAAAATAGTAAATTTCATACAGCCAGTGGATTCTCACAGAATGTTGTAGTTAATTTCACCAAACTCATGAATCTGTAGCCAACCTGTGGTTGCAACTGACAAACATGTGTTGCTCCAACTTGAATGTCGGTTGATATTTTCCCTCACATTAAAGAGTGAGGTTGAAACCACCTACGCTCACACAGCTTGGAAACTGAAGACTCAAACCCTCTCCACTCCCCCCAACCCCGTCTAGAGTAACAAGACTCCTCGATACGCCAGGCCCTGCACTCCATAAAACAAGATCCTCCATAAAACAAACTTCTAATTCTTAATTAATTCTGACTTTGCCTCCCCACCTTGACACACAGTAAAATCTGTCAGTGCAGTGGGTCTTTTTTACCATGGTGAGAAATAAATTCAGCTTTGTCTTATCAATGGGGTATTGGGGGTGATATTTGGGGAGTAAGACAAGAAGAAAGCAACTAATATATATGTCAAAACTTCCTTCAAGAAGGACAAATAGCATGTGACATCACTTATATGTGGAAACTTAAAAATATATATATAAATGAACTTATACACAGAACAGAAATTGACTCACAGACATAGCAAACAAATTTATGGTCACCAAAGGGGAAAGAAGAGGAAGGATAAATTGGTAATTGGGGATTAACAGATAAAAACTAATATGTAAAGCTAGGTAAACAGTAACAACCTACAGTATATAGCACAGGGAACAGTATACAATATCTAGTAATAACCTATAATGGAAAAGAACCTGAAAAAGAGTACATACATATGTAAAACTGAATCACTTTGCTGTATACACCTGAAACACGGTAAATCAGCTTCACTTTAAAAATATAATTTAAAAGTTAATTGAATTTTGAAAAATAAGAACTTCCTTCACTCACCAATGACGTGAATGACTTCTTTGCTGAATCAGATAATAGTGCTTAAATGTGTGTTAGTCATTCAGTCGTGTCTGACTCTTTGCAACTCCATGGACTAGAGCCCGCCAGGCTCCTCTGTCCATGGAATTTTCCAGGCAAGGATACTGCAGTGGGTTGCCATTTCCTTCTCCGGGGGATTTTTCCCAACCAGGGATCAAACCCGGGTCTCCTGCATTGCAGACGTTTACCGTCTGAACTACTAGGGAAGTCTGTGCTTAAATAACAGAAGAATATTTCCTTAATTTTTTGTGCCATTTGCAAGCTAATGCTTACAGACAAGCACACTTTTAAATTTAATCTGCATTATTTATATTTTCTCCATCATTTTCTTATGTCTAGAAAATCAACAAAACAGTAAGTCAAATCCCAATTTGTAGCTATCAATTTCTCTGGTGCAAATTCTCCCACCAACATGAGGTCACTGAACTTGGAGCAGAAAAGAGCTATCATTACATAGTATTTCTACCAAATATAATAAACATAATCTCACAAGCATAAGTAGCAAAAGGTAGCAAAATCATTAGGAAGTAATGAGTTTATTACTGCTGTTTTTAATACAAGTTATTTGTTAGTTTACGTAATTTAACATTTAATGAGGGCTATGTTTAACAATCAGCTTGCAAACTTCCTGAAAATTTTACAACTGACTCTCACAAAGTGACACTAGCCAGCTCTCGCACACCACTAGGATGGACTACAGAGTTGCACAGGGAAACTTTTGAGAGTGACAGAAATATTCTATGATTGTGGCTGTGGCTATAAGACTATGTAAGTTTGTTAAGATATATAGAATTGTGAATATAAACAGGGTAATTTTGCTGGATGTCAGTTATACTTCAATAAACCTGAAATAAGTGGGTATTTGGGAACATACTAATTTTCCATAGAATCAGACTTGGAGCCTGGAACAGCACCCAGAGCTACAAGAGAGGCTTCTGCTGCTGTCACTGAGCACAAGGAGTGGGGGCTTGCACCACCAACGTGGGCAGGGAAGCCCCTGCCGGGACCCCACCCATGTTTCCACTGGACTCTGGCCGTCTCTCCAACAAACCCATCCACACCGAGCCTGCCACGTACCTTTGCTACATCAGAGCCCTGTGTCTGCATCTGACTGATGGAGGTGAGAGCACACGACTACACTAGCTGCAAGGGAGGCTGGAAAATGAATTTCTTTTTTTTTTTTTTTTTTGGCCACACCATGAGGCATGCGGGATCTTAGTTCCCTGACCAGGAATTGAACCTGCGCCTTTTGCAGTGGAAACACAGTCTTAACCATGGGACTGCCAAGGTAGTCCCTAGAAAGTGAATTTCTGATTTCTACCTTTGTGGAATAAGACTCGTAGTATGGGAGACACCTTGAACCTAGGAAGAGAGTTACAGGATACAGAGTGGCCCCATAAGTAAGAAAACTGTCCCCTACAATGACACCAGCTACTGTCAACAGCACGTGAATACAGACGCCAGCAACGATGTCATCTCGGTTATTGTTATAAGTCTGGTCCCACCCCTTCCATGCGAAGGCCACACGGACCGTTAGAACCCACGTGGAGACACATGTCAGACAGGCCCCTTCTTAGAGAAGCTTACCTCCTGATCGGAAGTCCTGGTCATCCTCCTACAGGGTGGTGTGTACTCAGTTGCCGCAGGAGGACCTGAGACAGGAAGGGCTGCGGGAACCAGAAGGAGAGGTCCATGGCAGCTGGGAAGGGAAGGGAAGACTTCCTGGAGAAGGGGAGCATTTGAGCTGAGCTTTGAAAAGTGGGAAAGACTTAGACGTGGGTAGCCGAGGATCAGGGTACCTCATAAGAAGAGGCCTTTGGCAAAGGCTTGGGTCAAGAATGTGGTCCTCATGCTAAGGGGTTTGGCTAGTGCAGAAATGTAGGCAGTGCTTCTCAGAATTCTTGACCACAGCTTCAAAGTAAGAAATAATACATTTTACTTGCAACATACACATATATAATATACAAATGAGTAAAAATTTCACAAAGCAGTGCTTACCCTACTCCATGCAGTGCACTTTGATGTTTTCTATTCTAATTTATCCTGTTTCATTACTTTTTTTTTTTTTCAAATGCTGGTCATCACTCATTAAATTGACTTCATGACCCATCAGAGAGCCACAACCTGAAAATCACAGATGCAGGGGCCATAGATCTGGAGGAAGAAGCAGGGCTGGGGCTGTGAAGGGCCTTGCACACCAAACCACGGCATTTTTTGCTTCATTGTTTTGTTTTTGACCACACCACAAGGCTTGCAGGACATTAGTTCCTCAACCAGGGATTGAACCAGGCCTGAAAGTGCCAAGTTTTAACCACTGGTGGTTATTGCTGTTCAGTCGCTAAGTCGTGTCTGCCTCTTTGCAACCCATGGACTGCAGCACTCCAGGCCTCCCAGTCCCTCACTGTCTCCCAGAGTTTGCTCAAGTTCACGTCGATTTAATCAGTGATGCTATCCTAACCACTGGACCGCCAGGCAATTCCAAAACATTTGGACTTTTCCCTGTAGATTCTTGATCCCAGAGGTCTTGTGTGGAGTTGTGATTTGAAACGATTAACATACACCATCTATCGATCTTTAAAATGCACAGAGTATTTGACCCAGCAATTCCACTTCTAGGAATGTAGCCTGGAGAAACACCCACCAAGGAGTTCACAATAGGATGTTTGCTGCCACACTGCTTCTCACTGGAAAAATTGGAAGCAGCTAAGTACTATGCAGCCCTTCAAAAGAATGAGGTCAGTCTTCATTGTGGAGAGATTCCCAGGACATTCTACAGGGGGACGATCAAATCGTCTCAGAGCCAGATCTGTGGTTTGCCTTCAATTTTGGATAAAACACACTTGTATATGCATATTTATACGTGTAGATCACTTTTTGTGTGTTAGTCACTCAGTCATGCCCGACTCTTTGTGATCCCATGGACTGTAGCCCTCCAGGCTCCTCTGTCCATGGGATTTTCCAGGCAAGGATATTAGAGTGGGTTTCCATTTCCTTCTCCAGAGGTTCTTCCCGACCTAGGGATCAAACCTGGGTCTCCTACATTGTAGGCTGATGCTTTACCATCTGAGCTACTAAGGAAGCCCCATGGATGACTTTTTAAAAGATCTAAAAGGAAATTCAGACACATGCTACCACATGGATGAAGCTTGGAGACATTATGCTAGTGAAATAAGCCAATCACAAAAGGAAAAATACGTGATTCTATATTTAGGAAGGACGGAGAGTAGTCAGCTTCATGGAGACAGAAAGTAGAATGGTGGTTGCTGGTGGCTGGTTGGAGGGAGGATGGGGAGCTAGTGGTTTATGGGGAGGGTTTCAGTTTGGGAAGAAGAAGTTCTGGAGATGGATGGTGGTGTTTGCACAACAATGTGAATCTACTTAATGCCACTGAACTGTATTCTTAAAATCGGTTAAAATGGTAAATTCTGTGTTATGTGTGTCTTACCACATATACCAAAAATGATTTAGAAGGCCCTAAACCAGATTTTGGGCATCCCTGGTGGCTCAGATGGTAAAGAAACTGCCTGCAATGCAGGTTCAATCTCTGGGTCAGGAAGATCCCCTGGAGAAGGGAATAGCTATCCATTCCAGTATTCTTGCCTGGAGAATCCCATGACAGAGGAGCACAGTGATCTACGGTCCGTGGGATTGCAAAAAAAGTTGGACATGACTGAGCAACAAACACTTTCACTTCACTTTCACACCAGATCTAACCGTGATTGCCATGGGGAGGGGAGTGAACTAGGGTTAGTGCGGGTAAAGGGGGTCTTTCACATTTCACTCTCTATGCTTCTGTATGGTTTGTAATTCTTGAATAACTCATATGATTTTTTAAAAAACAATTAAATATATATATTAAGTTCAAGTGGGCATAGGAGGGTTAGAGGGTGGGGATGAGGGAGGGGTTAGGGTACAGAGAGGCCTGGAGGAGCTGGAGGGTATGGCCAAAGGGGTTACCTTATTAAGACCAATGCTGAGTGCAGGAGGATGTCGAGTAGCTCACTGGATGAGGAGGTTATAATCCAGTGCAGTAAACATTAGGAGCTCTGGGACCCCAGAGAAGGTGCTTAATCTACCCAGAGTATCATGGAAGACTTCCTGGGAGAAGTGACTGGAGCTAGGAGCGAGGACTGTGAGTAACTCAGCTGAAGAGCAGCAGACTCGGAGGTAGTATCTTCTGCAGCCCAAAGCCTGGAATCCCAAGCACCCTGGGCTGGAGGCCGTTGGTCTCACCACCGCGAAGGCACAGTTCCAGCCCTCTCCCCAGAGACTGGCAGGATGGGAGCAGTTATGCAAATCACCTCCTGGGTGTAGCAAGAGCAGGGACTGGCAGCTGCAGAGCCTCCCTGGCCTGGGGGTGGCGGGGAACAGATGCTTTGTTCCCATCTCTTCCCCCAGCCCTCCTGCGAGAGCCCCCAACCCTAATCCCATCTGGTTCACATTGGTCCTGTTTGGTTCCAATTGTCTCACTTCCTGCTACCGTCTCTGGGCACCCCAACCCCTGCCCCCCTATCTGTGGGAACAGACCCCTCCCTCTCTCCTTCCCTCAGCCTGCAATAAGGCCTTGGTTGGGGGGAGGATCCCCAGGGGTGAGGGTCCCCAACAGCCCTGTGGACCTCCCCTTGACCCTTCTCATGAGCATAATGGGTCATGTCACTGTCCCCCAATGTGCCTTCTGCCCATTATTCTGAGGTGTCCTGGCTCTGATAATGCCCACCCTCATCCTTCTAGGTCTGGCCCAGACATCTAGGAACCCCACTATCCCCTTTGCCTGATCCTTCTCAGCTCCTGGGGAGGGGCATTCCATGTCAGGCACTGTGCTGGTCTCCTCTGTCCCCACACCCAGGCCTTCCTGGGAGTCCTTGGTAAGAGTGAGCCAGAGAAGGTGTGTTTACCTGGAGGGCATTTTTCTCCAAAAGAAAATAGCCCCTAAAATAGTCCCCACTTCCAGGGGTTGCTGAACCTCAGAGACAGAGCTGGATAGTGTGGGGGTGGGTGTGTCAGGGAGCAAAGGGCTGATAACACAGGAGATGAGACTCCAGAAGGCAGGCACTCAGACACCCACCCATATGGAGCCAGCAAAGTGCTTTGGAGGGAAGGTCAGAGAGTGCCCTCTGCTTCCACCTCTGGGATCAGCTGGGAGTGCGTGCAGCTCTCTCTCCAGTACCAGACCGTGCCCTGGTGAAACATGCTCTGTAGCATTTGTCCCAAATGATCACTAATCAGTGACAAACTATGCTTACCATAAGCCAAGCCCCTAAAGTATGTTAACTCCTTTAATCCTCTTGGCAACCCCATGAACAAGTTATCATCATCGCCATCATCATCCCATTTTACAGCTGAGAAAGTTGAGTCAGGAAGAGGTTTAGTAACTGGTCCAAGGTCACACAACTGGTAAATTGTGAAGCCAGGATCTGGGCCCAGGAGCTGCTTAATCTCGGAGGCCAGGAGGCCCCCAGAGAGCTGGTGTCTCTGCTTCCATCATTACCTGCCTCTCGACTGGACCAGACTCTGGACTGGGAGCTCCTTGAGGACAGGAAAAGGGGCTGAGGTTCCTCAATGCCTCCCCCACAGCCAGCACTAGACATCCATCCATCCATCCATTCATTCATTCCATAGAGTTTTTCCTGAGTACCACGAGGCAGTCATATGCCAAAACCCCTCTGAGCCTCCAATCCCTCATCTCCAAAATTCAAATGTTGTCTGAGCAGAGGGGGTCCAAATAAGATATTGCAGGCCATGAATGTAATTTTAAAACTTCTAGTAGCCATGTTTAAAGGAGTAAAAAAATGACAGGTGAAATTAATTTTAATAGCATACTTTCGAACCCAATACCTCCAAAATACTATCATTTTAGCATGCAATCGAGGTAAAACTGATGAATGAGATATTTGACATGCTTCTGTTTGTACTGGCCCTGAGAAATCCTACGCGTACCCCTTTCTGGCACTCCTTCCTAGGGACTTGCCATCCATTCAGTGCTACTTGTGGTCATCGTACTGGGCAGCACATATTCGGGCTGGAAGGTTCAGTAGAGATCAGAGGACATTGGTGTGTTAGCCTCTAGCTCCCAGCTGGGTCCGAGGCGGGAACACATCCAGGTGTGAAGGTCCCAGCCCCTTCCTTCCCTCAGCCTGGCAGAGCCTCCCCTTTCCTGCTCCAGGAGGAGGGGAGGCCCCTCTGGGGTGCCCCTGGGGCTGAGACGCTGCTGGCTTTCCGGGAAGAAGCAGGAGGAGGAGGGGGAGAGCAGTCTGGGGCCTCGAGGAGGGAACTGCTGCCGCCTGGCACGGGGACAGAGTTTGTTTGCACCTCTTTGAAGCCGGGAGATGAAAGCCGGGCCCACATGGCTGCCTTTGATTCCCTCCTCCCTGGGCCCTCACAGCTGCAACCGGGCCAGGCCCCGTCCTTCGCTGCACCCCAGGGAGCAGAAGAAGCCCCAGGCCAAGGACGTTTCTCCCCTGGGTGGCTTGGAGTGTAAGCAGAGGAAGCACCCTCCATCCTGGGGCATCTACCCTTCCATAGACAGACCCACCCAAGGGAAGAGTGACAGCTTCCCTGGAGAGGATGGGGCAGGTGTGACGTGTAAGATGCAGGGGCGCCTGCAGACTCGAATCTCTCTTCTGCTAATGCCTGAGCATCCACTGTCAGTGGTCAGACCTTATGAAGAAACACAAGAGCGTGGCGGTTGAGAGTTGGGTGGATCCCTTTACCTCCCTAAGCCTTTTAATCCAACAAATGTTTGTTGAGGACCTACTGTGTGCTTTCAAACTGTGGTGCTGGAGAAGACTCCTGAGAGTCCCTTGGACAGCCAGGAGATCAAACCAGTCAGTCCTAAAGGAAATCAACCCTGAATACTCATTGGAAGGACTGATGCTGAAGCTGAAGCTCCAATCCTTTGACCACATGATGCGAAGAGCTGACTCATTGGAGAAGACCCTGATGCTGGGAAAGATTGAGGGCAGGAAGAGAAGAGGGTGACAGAGGATAAGATGGTTGGATGGCATCACCAACTTCATGGACATGAGTTTGAGCAAGCTCCGGGAGATAGTGAAGGACAGGGAAGCCTGGCATGCTGCAGTCCATGGGGTCACAAAGAGTCAGAGGTGATTCAGTGACTGAATAAGAACAACTGTGTGCCAGGCACTGTTCTAGGTGCCCTCCAACTACATATCATGGAGCAGATGGAAGGAAATGATGTGTGTAAAGTGCTTAGCATGGTGACTGGCATGTGGAAATTGCTCAGTACGTGTCAGGCAGTATCAGCATCATTACTGTCAAGTTCTACAGGGTCTCTTAACCACGCCCAGGCACTGAGAGAAGAGGATCAGCTGCTGAAAGAGTGCCCACCCTCAGGGTCATGGCCATCTGCTTCGGCCTGAGCTCTGCCACCTCCTCTCTCCTAGGCCCTTTGGGGCAGGTCCTGGCCTAGAAGGGAAAGCAGGAACATTGACCAAGACCACTGATGTCTCTGGGCCAAGAATGGCAGCTCAGATGACAGGTATCATTCTCGGGGACCTCCTGGCTATAATAGACTCAAAATCACATCTGAGACCTTGGTGGGCCCCTCCCCAGACCTGCAGACCCCTCCTCAGGCAACTGGAGACCCAGGGGCTACAGGATCCTTTAGAGCAGCAGGGCTTTGGGCATCTGCTGTACTAGGGGCATGGCTTCTGTGATCTCAGACCCTGTATCATCCTGGCAGCATGGACAGGGTGTCCTCAGCCCTAATCCCTGTCCAAACAGTTTCTGGAGTCTCCCAGCTGCTGCCTCGCCTCAGAGGAAGAATCACCTTTATCCCCTTCCTCTGGCACAGGGCACCATCTGCACCATCCTGCTCACTGCATCCCCGCACACACACTGCTGGTTCACACTGCTCAGTGCACAGCAGTGCACAGAGCAGGTTTTCTTTTCTTGGGCCTGCGAGCCCCTCGGGTCAGAGAGGAGACGTGGTGGAGCCAGGGCTGCAGACGAGAGCCAAGTGGGTAAGACCCATGTCCCGAGGGCTCCTGGACAACCCCTGGGCTTTCAGGGGCACAGATGCAGGCAAATGGAAGGAGGAAAGGTAGAAGCAGTGACAGGTTTTATTTTCTTGGGCTCCAAAATCACTGTGGACGGTGACTGCAGCCATGAAATTAGAAATCGCTTGCTCCTTGGAAGAAAAGCTATGAGAAAACTAGACAATGTATTAAAAAGCACAGACATCACTTTGCTGACAAAGGTCTGTAAAGTCAAATCTATGGTTTTTCCAGTAGTCATGTACAGATGTGAGAGCTGTACCATAAAGAAGGCTGAGCACTGAAGAATTGATGCTTTTGAACTGTAGTGCTGGAGAAGACTCTTGAGAGTCCCTTGGATTGCTGGATCAAACTAGTCAATCCTAAAGGAAATCAACCCTGAATATTCATTGGAAAGACTGATGCTGAAGCCGAAGCTCCTATATTTTGGCCACCTGATGGGAACAGCCAATTCATTGGAAAAGACCATGATGATGGGAAAGATTGAGGGCAGGAGGAGAAGAGGATGACAGAAGATGAGATGGTTGGATGGCATCATCAACTCAATGGACATGATGAGTTTGAGCAAACTCCAGGAGATGGTGAAGGACAGGGAAGCTTGGCATACTGTAGCCCATGGGGTCACAAAGAGTTGGACACAGCTGAGTGACTGAACAACAACAAATGCAGGTCATTCCCAGGTGCATCTCGATTGTCATGCATGGTCGTACCCATTTCACAGATTGGGGAATCAAGGCTCTTTCACAAATGCACACGTAGGAGGGAAGGCAGCCGCATTGGGTGCCAGGTCTGATTGATTCCAAAGTCCATGTTCTTTTCACTCAACCTGCCAAGGAACCCAGCTCTCTCAGCGCACTCAGAGCAGCATAGTCTGAAACTCCAGGGCCGAGAAGCCTGCCCTGTAGATAGATGTGCTGGAGCAGAAGAACACTGGCCTTGCAGACAGACAAGCTGGCTGGGGAACCACCAACCCTGGAGCCTTGGGCAGGTCGCCTCACCTCGAGACCTTCTTCTCTTCCAGGGATTTCCTGAAACATGCATGGTTGGCAGGATGATCTTAGGTGCTAAATAGCCTTTTTAAAAAACTATAATTTTGTTTATTTATCCATTTTTGGCTGTACTGGGTGTTCATTGCTATGTGGGATTTTCTCTAGTTGGCAGCGAGTGGGGGCTACTCTCTAGTTGCGGCGCATGGGGTTCTCATCGCGGGAGCTTCTGTTGTTGCCACGCACACTGTCTAGGGCGCGCGGGTTTCCATACTTGTGGCACATGGGCTCAGTAGTTGCGGCTTCCAGGCTCTAGAGCGCAGGCTCAATAGTTGTAGCACATGAGGTTAGTTGCTCCATGGCATGCGGGATCTTCCTGGATCAGGGATCAAGCCTGTGTCTCCTGCATTGGCAGGCTGATTCTTATCCACTGAGCCTCCAGGGAAGCTCCTACATAGCCTTTTCTTTCTACTTCAGTTGTTACAGATTTGTTCTATTCTGTAGTAGACCAGAGAGATGTAACTAGCACACCCAACTCACAGTTTCACAGATATTTTGGCTTAGGTGGTGTCTACGTAAGTGAGAAAGGTGCATTGACTTAAGGGATGATACTAAGCAACTAAAAACACAGGTGGAAGGAGGATGTGATTTATCAGCTGCCTGTGTCTGGGGAGCAGGAGCTGGTACAATGACCAGCATCAGCCAGAGGGGGACACCAGGTGGCTAGGGGCTGGACGCCGGGTACCCTGGCCCCATTGGCTGGGGCGAGCTCCATGGAGGCTTGGACAGGAGAGGGAAGCTGGCATGGAGGTGGGAAGAGGGGGAGATGCCAGCGGGGCTCCAGGCTCACCCCAGCTGGCTGGCCTGCTGCATCCACCCGGGCCTCTGAGCCTGGAGGCCACATTGCCGCCTCCCCTCCCTGGGCCACGCAGTCCACAGCTGGCTGATGTAAAACACACATGTTTTGACTGAAGCCATTCTCCCCCCACCTCCTGAAAAACGCCAACATTAAAGGGAGTGTAGCTTTGTAAAACTGAAACTGTAAAATGCTTCTGAAACCCAGCCCGGGGGATTAAAGAAACCACATGAAAAGAGATTTGGGACGACCTGCACCCTGACTTCCTGTTCAGAAGTTCGCTCACCATGTGCCTCCCACCCGCTGGTGCCATGGAGCAAGGAGGAGAAGGAGGGAAGAGGAAGGCCAGGCCCGCAGGGGCCGCAGAGAGCCCCCAGAAGTCCAGCACTCCCTGAGGTCCAAGGCCTGCCAACCTCAGCCATGGCCCTCCCAGGCCTCCAACCTCTGGGGGTTCTGAGAAGACACCCTGCTGCCCTTGCCGTTGGACACCCTCTCTTGTCATAACAGAGGGATCAGGCAAGCAAATGAGACCTCAGCCAACCACCATAGGCCTCCCTCCCAGTTTCTGCCATTCTCCCCTGCTATTCCCAATGTGGTCTTCACTGGCCCTGGAGCCTCGTAGAGGCAGGAAATGTTTGGACCCCAGCTCGGCTTCCTGTCCTAGCATAGCTAAGAGCCTCCCCAAGGCACAGGAACCGACTACGAGTTCGAATCCTAGCTCTGCCCTTCTTTGCTCATGGGATGACCACAAGCTACCATTGGAAGCTCCCACTATCCCCTACCCTCGTCACTGAACAGCATGAGCGATGCTGTGTGCAAAGATGCTGCGACTGGGATGATGCCAAGGCGGTCCTTCTCCCGCTCTTAGAAGACTGGGGTAGGAGTTCCCATGGGTCTCCCTCTTGCTATGTATGTGTTCTTGGGCTCATCACTTTCCCTCTCTGGGCTCAGGATCATCATCCTTGAAAAAAAGAGGATAGGATGGGCTCGGCCAGAGGGGAAGCCTGTCCTATGGACAGACATCATATCCAATCCTGCATGGACACACACTCATCCCCCACCACACCATACACACACGAAGACACAGCACAGGCCACTTGGTGGCCACCCCCAGCTTCATTACAGCCCTTCTTCCCTTATATAAACTCCCCATGCCCTCCAGTGTCCCCCGCAATCACTTACCTAATATTAGGATATTAAAAAATATGGCAAGATTTTAAGAGACTTATTAAAATGCAATTAGCAGCGTGTACGACTTAAGCAGGGAGATTATTTTTAAAAATGACTTGATTGTGCAGAATACCACGCACCTTCCTGAGGCCGTAAACCTGCCAATCACACACATTCTCAAATGAGGAGATTTCCCCGCTTTCTCTTTGTCCTTCAGGGTTTTCTCCTGCCCCCAGGGACCATGAAGGCTGTGGTACCCCAGCCATCTGCCCACACACAGACACTCTGAACCCTGCAAGAGGCCCCTCAGAAGGAAGCAAATGGGTTAATCAGGTTCATGCCAAACCTGGAGAAGCTTCCAGAAACTGGCCAGAGGGTAGGCATGGGGATGAAGAAGCTCCCATTCCCCCACTCTTGCCCACCCCTGTTAAGATTTGGGTCTGGCGGGGGCTGCAGCCGGGATAACAATGACAAACTGTCCTCGGAAGGGGCTGGGGATAGGAAGGGCCAAGGGAGGAGGACGAGGTCCCAGGGAGAGGGCTGCTGCTGACCCCCTCTGAGGGCTAAGCCTCAGAGACCCCCTGCCAACGCCCCCCACCTAGCGCCCACTTTCCCTGCTGGAACGGTGGGTTATGCTGCCCCCTGCTGGCTGCTCTTCACACTGCAGCCCCGCTCCCGGGACCGGCGGCTGAAGCAAAGCAGCGGGGCTCGTCCAGGGTCAGTCCTTCTCCAGATGCAGGTCCATAAGACGGACCCCAGGATCCTCCAGGCTCTAGCCTAAAAAGAAACACACCTCTGGAAGCATGGGGCCCGCTCTCTGGCCACCCCCACCCAGGCCGCCCCACCCCTGGCTGGAGTTTATCAAATGTGCTCGCTACTTCCTGGCATTAGGCTCCCGCTGGCACTTTTATTCCAACCATAAAAAGGCTATTTCATTGAGAAATAAAGTCCCATCTCCCTGACGTGTAACTCCTTTCAGAGCTCTTATTCAGCTGCCAGGCAAAATTTATGTTTCCTGGAGGCTTTCTCCTGGGATTGCAACTGGAAATGGGGGAGAAGGGGCCGGAAGGGGGAATTTCCTTTCTGGCTGATGGACATGTATTTATTCCTTTGACCTAAGGATCCCCAGAAACGCAAGGTGTCTAGGAGGGAGCCTTGGCCTTGGAA
This sequence comes from Bubalus bubalis, assembly GCF_019923935.1. Classification (NCBI taxonomy): domain Eukaryota; kingdom Metazoa; phylum Chordata; class Mammalia; order Artiodactyla; family Bovidae; genus Bubalus; species Bubalus bubalis. The sequence goes on from NC_059161.1 coordinate 38,360,340, forward strand.
TGAGAAGGCCAGGGTTCGAACCCTGGTTCTGCCACCTATTAGCTGTGACCTTGAGTGAGGCCGAGTTTGTTATTCAGTCGCTAAGTCATGTCTAACTCTTTGTGACCCCCATGGACTACAGCATGCCAGGCTTCCCTGTCCTTCACCATCTCTCAGAGCTTGCTCAAATTCATGTCCATTGATATCACCCATTGATATCATGTCCATAGATGATATCACCCAACCACCTCATCCCCTGTCATCCCCTTCTCCTCCTGCCTTCATTCTTTTCCCAGCATCAGGGTCTTTTCTAATGAGTGAGTTCTTTATATCAGGTGGCCAAAGTATTGGAGCTTTAGTATCAGTCCCTCCAATGAATATTCAGGGTTGATTTCTTTTAGGATTGACCGGTTTGATCTCCTTGCAGTCCACTGGACTCTCAAGAGTCTTCTCCAGCACCGCAGTTCAAAAGCATCAATTCGGCACTCAGTCTTCTTTATGGTATAACTCTCACATCTGTACACGACTACTGGAAAAACCACGACTTTGACTATACAGACCTTTGTCAGAAAAGTGATGAGGCCAAGTTTTGTCATCTATAAAACGGGGAGAACAAGTCCTCTCTTCCTCAGAGGGATAGTGCTAGATGCAGTGAGCAGATGGAGGCAGAAATTTATTAGATGCTGTTGAGTGCAAGTATGGAAGGTATATGGAGGCAGAGGAATTCTCAGACTCCGAGGGGGGCAGGGGGCCCCTGGCACAGATTCTCCCAGGTGGTGGTCTTCAACTGCCTCGTGCATCAGAATCACTTGGAGGACTTATTACAACACAGCTTGCTGGGTCCTGCCCTGTGAGTTTTTGAACGGTAGAGGCAAGAATTTGCTTTTCTTACAAGTTAGCAGGTGAAGCTGATGCTGTTGGTCTGGGGGCTCCACTTTGAGAACCACCATTCCAAAGGTTTTAAGATCTAGGCTGGGAGACAGCTCAGCTTGGGCCTCAGGGAAGGCATGAGGAGCAGGTGGGAGGTCACCTGTGGAGTCAGGTAGATCTGAGCTGTAGCCAGCTCCATGGGAATGAGGATCAGTCCACAGCACCCCATCTTGTTCCCCCACTGGCTTGGCCAGCCCCTACCCTGAGTCCAGACCTGTGAGCATGAATGTCAGTAGGTGGACTGACCTGGGCAGGATGGACCTTGGAAGGGGATGGGTTCTCTCAGAGCTGCATTAGAGATTCTTGATTGCCATTTTCAGGGGTTGACTGCCAAGTCACCCTAGAGCAGGGGTCCCCAACCTCCTGGATTTAATGTCTGATGATCTGAGGTGCAACTGATGTACTAATGATGGAAATAAAGTGTACAATGCATGTTATGTGCTTGAATCATCCAGAGACCATCCCTCCAATCTACCCACCTACCCTGGTCCATGGGAAAACTGTCTTCCACGAAACCAGTCCAGTGGTTGGAGACCGCTGCCCTGGAGCACCGGTTCCTGTTTCCAAACAGCTGCATGCCAAGGTAGGAGCTCAGAGAAGTGAACTGACTTGCTCAAGGTCACACAGCTTGGGCAGGACACCCAGAAGAGAGCTCTTCTCACCACACTGCCTCTCTGGTTATGCAGTAATTTGGAAGATTACTAAATTGATGACTCCAATTCCAGTTTAAGTAATATTCAAATACCCAACAGAGACTTGCAGCTAAGGCTGAAAGAGCATGTTGTGATGGAAGAGGTCTGACGTGGGAAGCATCTAAAATCCGGAAATTTGAGACCTTCCACGAGGGAAAAACAAGGAGCTGGGATGTTTTAGAGCATGAAAAATGGCTTTGTGCTCAAGGAGGGAAAACCCAAAAGGGAATCTGGATCACTGACTGTTCCCTTAACAGGAAAAAAGGACAATAAACACATCAGACACTGGATTTTACACACAGAGTCATGGGGGAAATGCTGAGGATCCAAGCTGCTGAGGGTAGGGGGCCCCAGATTTCTAACTACCCCCAAATCTCAGGTTGCCTGAGATCCCACCCAGCGGGGCACTGACCGGAACGGGCAGAGCCACTGTCTGCCAGGATCTCACCGGTTACACTCGTGTCAGCTGTCAGCCGTAAACAAATGACTGCATGACCACGGGGGAGGTCTCAACAGGAAAACAGGAGGTCCCCAGGGCAGAGAAGACACTGGGGCACGTGTACACACGGCTGCGGGTCAGACCCAGGTGCCACCCAGGCCCTGCCAGACCTGGAGCCCCGGTTCCAGATCCAGGGTTGTCCTATATTGAGGGAAAACAGGAGCCCTCCGGAGAAGCGGGATCACTTTCTAATTAAGTATGACTGTCCCGGTTTCGAGCCGATGCGGAGCGGAGTGAAGGGAAGGAAGAAAAGGAAAGTGGTTTGTTCCAGCTGTGCAGCGCGCTGAGCTGGGAAGAGTGCCCAGAGCAGTTAATGTCCAGACCCTTTCAGCCTTGCAAATCGCTGCCCGCCTGGGGGGTGAAGAGCCATTTATGCCAGGTAAAGGCGGGCGATTTCATTAACTTCGTTCCCTGTGTCTCGTCTCCAAGGGCGCGGGTGGTTAAATGTGAGCAGGACTTGGTAAAGGGTCAGCCTGGTTGGCAGGACTTGCTGAGGGCTGTGTGCCTCTGGTCTTTGAGGTCCCGAGGCTGAGTGGCTCTGCAGAGGTGAAGAGGGGAAGAGGTGGGTGTGGGACAGGGCCACGGGGCGGAGGAGAGACAAACTGAGTCAGAGACTGATTCCAGACAGAAACACTGCAGGCCTGGGGACTCCCACTCCAAGCTTCTAGTGTAAGAGGTTTGATCCCTGATCCGGGAACTAAGATCCCATGTGCTTTGAGAGCAGCCAAGAAAATATATTTCAGAAAAGAAGAAAGAAAGACTGCAGGCTGGTGTTTTGGGGTAGAAGATGTGACATGTCTCAAATGTCACCAGCAGTCACCCCCACCACTCCAGCCACCCCAAGTCCTCCAGGTGCAGGGCGAGAGTGGCCCAAGCCCTCAACAAGGAGCCCTTGGAGTCACCTCTCCTCATGGGGCCTCTCTTGCCCTCCCCTTGTCCCCTCCCTGCTGCTCTTGTCCATCTGATGTCCAGCTTTTTAAAACAGAATAAAGCAAGGCTCCTGCTTCGGCCTTCAGGCTCTGCTGGTCCCCTCCTCCCCCCCACTTTCTCCCGCTGGAAGGCCGTCTTTCTGTCCCTTCCACCCTCCTCAGGACCCTGGCACTTGCCTTGCCTCTGCCTGGATGTCCCCTACCCACCTTCCTCAGAGGGTCAGGGTCCGCCCCCACCATCCCACCCAAAGCAGCCTGGGATGTGCCCGCCCACGTTGTCCATTTGGGGCTCTTCAGAGCACTTGATGGGATCTAGAACCGTCCATGTGTGTGTTCATTGTTGTTCTGCCTGCCCCTCACATGCACGCACATGGGGCTTTCTCTGTCCCATTCCCCTTCCTCTGCAAGTGGACCGGTGCCTGCACAGAGGATGCAGTCCGTAACTAAGTGATGCGGTCCAGGAGATGCTCTACAGGAAGGGGAGTGATCTGGGGAACCAGCCAACAGTGAGCCCACGACAGCAGCGCTGGGCTCCAACCATTGCCCCACCAGCCTCTGCAGACCTTCTAGCCCCACAAGCCCTGGTTTCCTGTGAGTTGCTCCAGGCTTCAAAGAGGTCAGGCCTTCTTTCCTCACCAGTCCAGGCCACCCAGCCAGCTGTCCAGGGCAGCAGTCAGAGGCTTGGTCCTCCTCCTGCCGGCTTCCCCTCTAGGTGTCAGGCTTGCCCTGGCATGGGGGGCTGCCATCCCTGGGCAGCGGCTACCCGCAGGGGAAATGCCTGGAGGGGTGGGGAGGGTGCGGAGCGGGCAGGCCTTGGAGTCACGGCTCCGATTCAAGAAGGGAAATCATCTGAGCTTTTAAAAAATTAAATGGAGTCAGTAATTTGATTTCAGAGAGAAGCTGAAAACCTCGTAATGGCAGGAGCAGCTCAATTCCGTGGTGAAAAGGAAAAGCCTTAAATGGGGCTATTAAGCTTTTGCCTGGGATGGATCTGCCCGGAGAAGTAGGAAGGAGGGAGGGCGGTTGGGGGGAGAAGTCATCCTCGAGGTAGAGACCGTTTATCAGCCAAGACAACCCTGATTATTTATTTATTTATTTATTTTGCGTTCCGGGCGTTGCCGAAGGCCTCCTCTTCTTGGCTGCATTTCAAATCCCACTTCCAGTGAAGGGCCAGCCTGGGGGTGGGGGTGGGGCTTCTACCCTTCCGGGGAAGCGCTGAGTACCCACTCTGGCTCAGGCCGCAGCTGGGCTTCTGGGCTAGAAAGCCTGGGAACACTGGCGTCCCTGGGGGTCAACAGGGGTCACCGGAGCTGTCTGAGCCAGCAGAGTGCCAGCTGCTGCCATGGGAACCAGAGGAAGGGAGTGGTGAGTCATGAAAGCAAAGCAGCAGCACTCCCCATTCCTCTCCTGGGTTCCTCCCATGAGGCTCTTTAATGACCTGGGGTCGTGGCCCTCTGAGGCCCAGGAGAGAGGACTTCTCACATCACAGCACCTTATCAACACTTACCTTCTCAGAAGACGTCTGAACTATTGTTGTTCAATTGCTAAGTCGTGTCCAACTCTTTGTGACCCCATGGACTGCAGCACACCAAGCTTCCCTGTCCTTCACCATCTCCCAGAGTTTGCTCAAACTCAAGTCCATTGAGTCAGTGATGCCACCCAACTGTCTCTTCCTCTGTTGTCCCCTTCTCCTCATGCCTTCAATCTTTCCTAGCATTAGGTTCTTTTCCAATGAGTCAGTTCTTTGCATCAGGTGGCCAGAATATTGGAGCTACAGCTTCAGCATCAGTCCTTGCAATGAATTTTCAGGCTTGATTTCCTTTCGGATTGACTGGTTTGATCTCCTTGCACTAGAAGAGACTCACAAGTCTTCTCTAGCACCACAGTTCGAAAGCCTCGGCATTCAGTCTTCTTTATGGTCCAACTCTCACATCCTGAGATATGGCTGAAGGCTTATCATGCTCTGCTGGAATAAGCAACCATCCTCTTTGCCTGGGCCTGGGAGCCTGACTGTTCAGCTTCTCTAGATGGCAGCAGAAATGACCTCAAGAGTAGCTCACAGGCTCTGAGTTAGAAGCCTGTGTCCATCTTCTCAGTGGCCCCTAAACAAACCTGTTGGGAAGAACCATTGTCAACCCCTATGTAACTGATCTGGAAACTGAGGCACAGAGAGGTTAGTGCCTTGCCCAAAGTCACCCAGCCAAAGAATGAAGGGACTGGGACTTGAACCACAGCAGCCTGGCTGCAGAGCCTACAACCCTTCTCTTTTCCCGTGCCTCACACATTTAACAGCAAAAAGACAAACACAAAAACCCTGAGTGTGCACTCATGGGTCGTCCAAGCAGGTGGGTGTGCATGCGTGTGTGCTCAGTCTTATCTGACTCTTTTGTGGCCCTGTGGACTGTAGCCCGCCAGGCTCCTCTGTCCATGGAATTCTCCGGGCAAGAATACAGGAATGGGTAGCCATTCCCTTCTCCAGGGATCTTCCCAGCCCTAGGATCCAACCCATGTCTTCTGCAATGGCAGGTCACTGAGCCACCTGGGAAGCCCCAAGCAGGTGGGAGGCATGCCCAAATGATGCCCACTCCCCCCTTCCTTGCACTAGTCATCCCTTGGGGCACTGCCAGAACTCACCCCACTAAGGAAGTCTCTCAAAGGCCTTCGTGAAGTTCTGAAGCTCATGAGGCCTGTACCCTCCAGGGCTTGATGCCAACATGGGCTCTGTTGGTTCCTGCTAGGGGCTCCCCAGGCCAGCAGGGAAAGGGTCTCTAGGTTCAGCTAGGCTGGGTGAGGAAATGGGTGCTTGTAGGCTCTTTGTTTGCTGGACGTGTGTGTGCCACCCCCACTCAGCCTGCTCCACTGGCCAGCTGTGCACTGACTTTAGGCCTTGGACTCTATATGACTCTCCCATAGATGAGGCAGTGGGCTTCTAGGAGGCAGAAGACAGACAGCTCTCAGGAAGGGCTGTCAGGTGGCTGCACTCTGCTGGCAGTTTCTCAGCAGTAAGAACTGTCAGGAGGGTGGCTGGGCCCTCCCTGTGCTCTGGCTTGGGCTCAGGTCTGAGACCTTCAGATGGGCACCAAGGCCTGGCACTGCACCTTGGAAGTAACTGTTGGGGCAGTGATGGTGGCATGTGCCCCCAGAAGGAGGGTGAATCCCCCCCAGGTCCCAACTTGGTTCTGGGAATGACAGATCCAGGTGCCCTCTGACCCCTCCCCAGGTGGCCCCACAGCTTCCATTCTGGAGTTGGTTGGCTAGCACTTTCTCACGGGACAGTGGGAAGCCAACACCTCTCCAGCCGGGCTGGTCTTCAAGGGCCTGGTCAATGGCTGGACCTCCTGTTGGCCTGGCCAGGGCCCCAGACATGGTCTAGTTGGCTGCCACCTCCCCAGTGGGGAGGCGACAGTGACAGTCCTCCAGGTGGAGAGGACTTCCTGGTAGCTGGGGGGAGGGAGGATCTGTTCAGGCCTAGACTGTCAGGGTCACAGATAACCTGAGACCCCCCAGAGAGCCAGGTAGAAAGGAGACAGCTGAAGACAAAGTTCCCTAGGGGCAGGAAGAACTGGACAACTACTATGGGGAGACGAGGGGACCAGGTCACCCCACTTTCCCTGGGGGAGCTGATCCTCTGGGAAAGGGAAAAAGGAAGCCAGTAGGTGAGCATCTTCTTGCACAGGCTGGCTGTTTGCAGAAATGGTCCAAGCCCCTTCTGCAGCGAGAGAGCGGTGGAGAGAGAAAAATCTCCAGAAATAAGATGTGGTCTCGGCCACCCTGAGAATGGCAGCCGGTGGCAGCTGCTACCTGAGGCTGGTTCTCTAGGCCTGGCTCCCAGGCTCCGGCCACAAGTCCGTGGAGATGTGCCTCAGTTTCCCCCTGTTTTTGTGCACAGCCACAGACCCTCCCTACTGCCTCCTCGTGCCCAGTCCCGAGGCCGTGGGGGGATGTGAGCCAGGCAGGACAGCTGGGCTGCATTCAGGTGGGAGCTCTCGGCGAGGGTTGGGGGCGGGTGGTATTGGGGAGCTTTATCAAGAGAATGGCTAGCATTTGAGGAGGAGGAGACATGGCCAGAGATCAGAGTGGGGCTCCCTTTGGAAGAATGGTGGTGAGAGAGGGGGCCTTGTGCCTGGTTGGGTCCACTGATGCCTCGTGGGGCTGTGCCCTTTAGGGGAAACCGTGAGTGGAAGTCAGGGTGAGGACTTCCATCAGCCAGTCCATGGGAACTGGACTTCCATGGTGAGCGAAGCTCTGACAAAGCTCCTCCCAACAAGGATCTATTGTATACCACATGGAGCTCTGCTCGATGTTATATGGCAGCCTGGATGGGAGGGGTTTGGGGGAAGAAGAAAAGATACATGTATATGTATGGCTGAGTCCCTTTGCTGTTCACCTAAAACTACCACAACACTGTTAATTGGCTGTGTGTGTGTGTGTTAGTCGCTCAGTTGTGTCCGACTCTTTGCTACCCCATAGACTATAGCTCACCAGGTTCCTCTGTCCATGGGACTTCCCAAGCAAGTATATTGGAGTGGGTTGCCATTCCCTTCTCCGTGGGATCTTCTCAACCTGGGGATCGAACCTGGGTCTCCCACATTGCAGGTAGATTCTTTACCATCTGAGCCACCTGGGAAGCCCCGTTAATTGGCTATACCCCAATACAAAATAAAATGTTTAAAGTTAACAAAAAAAAAAAGAAAGAAAGAAAGAAAGGCCTTCCTAGAGGCCTCCAAATGCAGCTGGTCCTCAGTTTAGAACTGGGAGAAAGTGGCAGATGGCATTCCTGCTGGAGGGGTTCCTGGGGATGGTGGGGAGTGGTCCTCAGCATGGCAGCTGAAGCAGACAACTCCTTCCTGAACCTCTCAGAAAGGAGGCAGAGATCAAGTCCTTCTCCTAAGAGAGCAGAATCCTCCTGACACCCTGATGGAGGGGCCATTTTTACAGACAGGGAAACAGGCTTTGGAGTTCAAGTTCAAGCACTGGAGTAGAAACTGTCCTCATCGGTTGGATTTCACAGACCCTTGACCTGGAGTCCTTTTTGAGACCAAAATCTATTTCTGAAATTGAATCACAATTTCAGTTTTTCTGTAAATTTTTATTTATTTATTTTTTGTTGCTGGGTCTTCATTGCTGCACACAGGCTTTCTCTAGTTGCAGCGAGCAGGGGCTACTCTTCATGGTGCTCGGGCTTCTCGTGGAGGTGGCTTCTCTTGTTGCAGAGCACAGGCTCTAGACACACAGGCTTCAGCAGTTGCAGTGTGCAGGCTTGGTAGTTACAGCTAGTGGGCTTTAAGAGCACGGGCTCAGTAGCCGTGCCACACGGGCTTAGTTGCTCCACGGCATGTGGAATCTTCCCAGACCAGGGACCGAACCTGTGTCCCCTCCATTGGCAGATGGAGTCTTATCCACCAAGCCACCAGGGAAGTCCCAGGTTTTCTGTAAATTGTACCTGGTCTCAATTCTCTGCCTTTCTGTTTGATGCCACCAGCTGGTTCCACCTCTGAGCCATTCCCTGTGTTGAGACCAAATCCATCAGCCCTGCCCCAGGAACCATCCAGAACAGACTCTGCCTTGACCCCATCGACATCCCGGGCGAGATCGTTCTTTGTTGTTGGGGGGCCTCCTGTGCACCCCGGCAGCATCCCTGGCCTCTACCCTCCACGTGCTAATAGCATCGCCTTGCCTTGTCATAATCAGAAACATCTCCAGACTGCTAACTGTCCCCCGGGAGGCAAAAATGCACCCCACCCAGTTGCAAATTCTGGCTCACAAGTCAAATATAGCCCTTAGACATGTTTGGTTTGGCCTGCAGAGGGTTTAAATATTTTCTAAATTAACTGACAAAATTTTATAAACAGCTTTTCCTGAAAAGTCACATTTGGCCACGCCAGCCTGCCTCCCTACAAGGCAGGAATGGGTTCCAGTAAAGTGAAGCTACTTTTCTTTCTTTTTTTTTTTTCTTTTCTGGCCACACCACTCAACACGTGGGCTCTTAGTGCCATGGCCAGGGATCAACCCCATGCCCTTGCATTGGAAGCGAAGAGTTTTAACCACTAGACTGCCAGGAAAGTCCAAAGCTCCTCTGTTTAAAGTGGCCTGGTGGCTGCCAGTGCACCAGAGGCCCCGCCCCTCCCTTGTGGCTCCTACACTGAGCTTCACGGCCTTTGTCATCCGACACTTGGGCCAGGTGTGGATGCAGAGCAAGATGCTAAACAGGGCAGGGCCCCTGATGGTTTTCTAACCCTCACTCCTTTACACTCCCCACATTTTTGCCCATAACTCCTGCTTTAAAATGTAAAACAGGTGTAGCTAAACCACCCTCTTGGTTTCTTTTCCAGGCTGGGCACTCCATTGCCTCCACTGTCCTTGTCACCTCTGATCTTAAATAATTAGGATTTCTCCCATAGGTTCTAATCACCTTTTGCGGGGGAGGAAGGAGATTTTAAAAAATCTGTAAAGAGGAATTCCCTGCAGTCCTGTGGTTAGGGCTGTGTGCTTCCACTGCAGAGGGCTTCGGTTTGATCCCTCGTCAAAAAACTAAGATCCTCCATGAGGTGTAGCCAAAAATTAAAAAAAATAAAGTGTGTGTGTGCTCAGTCACTCAGTCATATCTAACTCTGTGGCCCCATGAACTGTAGCCTGCCAGGCCCCTCTGTCCATGGAATTTTCCAGGCAAGAAATACTGGAGTGGGTTGCCATTTCCTACTCCAGGGGATCTTCTCAACCCAGGGATCTAACCCAAGTCTCCCTTGTCTTCTGTATTGGCCAGTGGATTCTTTACCACTGTACCACCTGGGAAACCCAAGTAAATAAAGACTAACAGTTTAAAAAAAATCTGTAACCTCCAAGTGCTTGGGCACTAATATTCCAATAGATTACCCACATATTATCTCAAAGAAATGTTCTTTGTATAAAACTTTTTAAAAATTCCTGCTGAAAATTCAATCCCATGGGCATTTATTAAGTGTTTACCAAGGCCAAGGCAGTCTGATAAGGCCCACAAAGAGCAAAATGCTGAACCAGGCAGGGCCCCTGATGGCAAGGAGTTCCCAGACCACAGGACAAGACAGGAGTGTGTACCAATAACTATAATAAGAATAGAAAGACCTAGAAACTGCAGGGGATATACAGGGAAGGCATGTTGGAAACCAGGGAGGGGAGAGGTTCATTCTGGCTGCTGGTATTAAATTAATAAAACAAGGAAGAGAACATTCTTTCCTTGTGTAAATCTTTCGAGAGAGGCCAAAAAGACTTCCTAAAATGTTCTTATTGCTGTTGCCAGCTATTTTTGTATCTTATGTACTTAGGTCCCTACCAAGAACCTACCCTCTCTTCAAAGCCCTAGACAAAGGTCATGTGCTCCTTGGCGTCTCCCTCACCAAACCTGCCTGCCCTCCATTACAACTCCCTGGACATTTCTTCTCTCCCCTCCCAGACAGGCCAGTATTTGAAAGCAAGAACAGAATCCGGTGAACTCCGTTTCCTCCCACGGGGCCTCACGCGTGGCAAATGCTTAGTGAATATTTGTTGGATAAAATTCTGGCCCTCCCTTTCCAAAATCAATGTCATCGCTGCAGGAAACTGTTAAAACAAAAACAGCCGAAATGTGTAAAAACTTTCAGGAAACTTTTCCATTTTTAGCAGACTGTTAGAACTCATCCCCGCCCCGCCTCTTCCTTTGTTTCTAATTCTGAATTTGGGGCTAGATGGTAGGCAGTCCCCCTTTTAATCTTTAAATATAGTTCTGAATATAATTACATTTTTATGCAGCACCGAAACATCATATCCTGGTAACGGGGCATTCTTGCACTATTAACATCTGAGTTAAATCTCCTTCGCGTCTGTCTTCTATTGAGGACAGTTAGGAAGTCGAAGATGAAAGTGATCAACATCATTTGTGAATTATGTGTATTTCCTTATGCTGTATTTCAATGGGTTTTGCTCCTGGTGGTTTTGCGAATACCAGGTTGTCTGGTAACTGCGCTTTCACCAAAAACCCCTTTCAAGCGGAGAATCCCAGCATCTTGGAGAGGACACACACCACGTGGAGAAGAGGGCCCGACTTGGGCTCAGAAATAAGTGGCATCAAGTACTATTCTTTGCCGAAGAGCCTACTCCCTCCTTTAGGTGACCCGAGAAGCTGGAGCCCACACAGATTGCTGGAGGATCGAAATGGAAGTGGCCCATTTTGTGCCAGGAACCCCACTGAGCTCCTAAGAACCATCACCTCCAGTCCTCAGAGCAGGTACCCCTATTCTCATTTTGCAGGTGAAAAAAAAAACAAGGCCGAGGTCCTGCAGCTAGAAAGTTAATGTGTCCCTTCCCTCTCCCTGGCACTTTGACCACATCACCACATCAGCCAGCAACCACATCACCACCAGTTCCCTCAGCCTTCCTGTTCCTGGGTCAGTTCCAGCCAGTTTGCCTGATGCCATTGCTTCTCTGGTTGGGTGTGGGACGTGTCAAGCCAGGGGATAGGAAGCCTTGTCATGGGAGAAAGAGCCACAGGCAGAACCAGCCCTCTCCGTGACTCTCACCCATAAACCGGAAAAACCCCAGAGGATGGGGTGGGGGAGCAAATTTCCAGCTCAGGGCCATCCTATAGAAAGCCTGCTTTCCCGGGGCTCCTTGGGCCTCCTGGCAAAGCTGAGGGGCAACGAGGTGTTATTTGCACGTGTCACGGTGCACCCTGTGCCCTGTGGCTGTCCCTCCCATGGAGCCACCCTGACAAGAGCGGCAGCTTCCAGGGTGTAAGTGGCAAATGTCCATTTCTGCTGGCCTCACCGTGCTGCACTCACGTCTTTGACTCCTCACCACCTCAATGGCCTGAGCAGAAGGGGCCTTCAGAAGGGGCAGGACAGCCAACACCACTACCAAGACCCTGGCCTGGACCTGGTACACCCCAGTCTCCAGGACACAGACCACCACAGTCTCTGTCTTCAAGATGTAGGACTGGAAGACTCAGGAATTTTAGGCTCAGGCTCTCCTCTTGTGGCTCAGACAGTAAAGAATCCACCTGCAGTGTGGGAGACCTGGGTTTGATCCTTGGGTTGGGAAGATCCCCTGGAAAAGTGAACAGCGGGCTACCCATTCCAGTATTCTGGCCTGGAGAATTCCACGGACAGAGGAGCCGAGTGGGCAACAGTCCATGGGGTCACAAAGAGTTGGATCCGATTGAGTGACTTTCACTCACTCCTCTGAGTAGGAGCCTCTTTAGACCAGATCAAGTCTCTGCTTTGGGATGTGAACAAGACCCCCAACTCTGGCTGGAGGGATGATTCTGGAAGAACACGTGACACAGAAAGATACACACTCTGCAGTCACATGGACAAGAGGGTGGTGGCAGGACCACAGCCGGGGCCACGCCCGTGGCTGGCATAGTACATTTTCGGGATCAGTGACATGAGGTTGGGTTTCCCAGGTGGCACTAGTGGTACAGAACCCACCTGCCAACGCAGGAGAGTAAGAGACTCAGGTTTGATCCCTGGGTCAGAAAGATCCCCTGGAGGAGGGCATGGCAACCCACTCCAGTACTCTTGCTTGAAGAATCCCATGGACAGAGGAGCCTGGCCAGCTACAGCACATAGGGTTGAACAGAGTCAGACATGACTGAAGTGACTTAGCTCACTTGCTCGCTCGACACGAGATTACTTGGTGTTGAGTATCACTGCCTGGGCTGGAACATGGCTGCACTGATGAGCAAGAGAAGGAAAAGCCATCCCCAGCACTGGGGGATCCCACCATACTCAAAAGCCCACGAGGAAGCAGATGCTGAGAGCAGCTCTGCTGTGGAGAACTATAGAGATGTCTCAGCCAAGACTTCTTCGGCTCGGTGACCTAGCCTGGTGCCCCTTTCATTACCAAAGCTGCTCTTAAGAAATAAAGCTTGTATCAGTTGTTTACACTTTAGCAAGAATTTCGTTGTGTCAGCCCTCTCACGGGGCCTTTTTAAGCCAGCTCTGCAGTGGCTAAATGAAAGCATCTGTCTCTGAGTAAATGGATTTCAAGCATTGTGAATAAGAAAAGAGATGTTTGAGGGCTTGGTGAGGCCATCCCCAGTGCCCTAAAGTTCCCAGAGCCCCGTCGTAAAATCTGGCCCATGATAAAATTCTAATACACCCAAGTCACATCTTAGTCACCTCAGATCTACCCGCTCAGGATGAAGCCTTGGATCCACCTAACTCCGCACACAGAGTTCCTTAAAATTTAATTCCCCAAAAGTAGGAAGTGATCTTCCCGGCCCCTTTGTATCACACCCCACACTGGACGAAATAGTTATCACATCCAGGGTCTAGATCAGGGGTCCCAACCGCTGTCAGACCACAGAGCCCTGGAGAGCCTGGTGAAGTCAGAGGACCCTCTCTCATCTATGTTCTTAGAGCCCCTGGAGGCCACCTCGGACTTCCTAGGAGTTTGAAGACCCCCGGGTTTGGAAAAGCAGATGATTCCACTTTTCATCCAGTCTCCATATTCCATCCCTACTCCACACACACACTCATACCCACCAGGAAGAGCCAAGGTCTGTCTGTGCCAAGCAATTCAAGAATGCATGGCTGAGATGGGGTGGGGCCACTGGCACAAGGTGCCCAGAGGATGGAGGAACACAGAAGGGACCAGAGAACAATGCAGCCAGAAAGGCAGGACCTTGGGGGCACCCCTGGGTCTCACCCGGTGGGCCAGTGGCTCCCAAAGAGTAGGTGTAGGGACTTGCCTGGTAGTCCAGAGCTTCCTCCAACCCAGGGGGTAAAGGTTTGATCCCTGGTGGGAGAACTCATATCCTGCCTGCAGTGCGTCTCAGCCAAAAAATAAAGCCTAGGTATAGTGGCCGCTCCCCACAAGCAGCAGGGACCCTGGGGGATGTGCAGCACCTGCTGAGGCTGGAGTGACTCCCGTGACCTCAGAAACTATTCCTCCGGAAGAAGACCCCCTCCGACCTTCCAACCAGCCTCTGGACTGAACCCCCAAGTGTCACAGAGCTCAGGTCAGGGACTGTGGCTCCGGTACCACCAGAAATATTATTTAGCTGAGATATTTTTAGCAGCAAGCCAGCTCAGAGCAAATGTCATGTGAGCCATCTTCTCTTACACGGCAACTTTGGGCTATTTAAAGAGATGGTAATTACGCTCCTGCCACCATGATCAGGACGACGAGCTGAATGCGTGATTGCAGAAGCCCCCCGTCTGCCTCCCAGAGCACTTGATGCTAATGGAGCCCAATTTTCGAAGCCGCCTGCCTAAATCTGTCCAGTCTCCAGGTGGACATTTGAATCAGTGTTTGAGCCCCAGGAAATTGTTCTCCGGGGCCTCTCCAAGGGGCCACGCCTCAAGGCTCCCCACCTGGCATGGTTGCTGTCCACCCCTGACCTCCCGCCTCTGGACAGCGTCTTGCCTTGGGCTCTGTCAGGGGAGGCGGGTGGTGGTGATGGCCACACTGGTCATCACCGTGCCGATAATCCCATCAGGCTGCCATTGCCCAGAGAGGCTGCCAGCTCCCCTCTATCTAAGACAGCAGACACAGGGTCTGGGTAAACAGGACACACTCTTAAAGAGTCTGGCCAAGGAGACTGGGTGACTGGGGGCTCAAGGAGAAGGTGAACTTGAGGAGACATACTCAGCAAGGTCACAGGGTCAAGGGGAGGGTGGGCAGGACCGCGAGGCCAGGCAGCATGCCATTCAGTTCAGTTCAGTCGCTCAGTTGTGTCCAACTCTTTGTGACCCCATGGACTGCAGCATGCCAGGCTTCTCTGTCCACCATCAACTCCCGCAGCTTGCTCAAACTCATGTCCATCGAGAACCCATGAACAGTATCAAAAGGCCACTCAGAGAGGAAAGCAAACTGGACGCTTGACTCCTTATACTCCAGGGGACCCCTGGCAGGACCACTGGGTGTAGAGCCGGGAGACAACCTGGCTGAAAGATCCAATGTACCGTGACCCCTGCTAGCAAGGTCGTCAGGTGACCTGCACTCCACCCAGTCTGCATGCTGCCTCAGTTCCCTTTGCAAGCTTCTAGAAGGACCTTGGCAATCGGGTACCTGGATGGCGGGAGGGGACGGGGAGGGGCCCCCAGTCCCTATCCTAGGAGGACTAGCAGGAGGCATTCAGGAGAAGATTTGAGGAAAGGAAAGGTCACTGACTTCACATATTCAAGGGATGTGAAATGAAGAAGGGACCGCCTCCTCCCAGGGGGCCACGGAGAACAGAGGACCAGCTGATGGAAAGTCTGGGGAAAGAGCTGGGCAGTACGGGAACAGGTGGCTTTGCAAAGACATGAGCTTCCATCACTGGAGACGGTGCAAAGGGAATCACAGCACTGGGTAGACCTCGGAGGCCTCCCAGTCAAAGCCGGGACCCCTCCTCAGATTCTCCTGGATGGTCTCAGGCCTCTGCTTGCAGGTACCAGTGGATGCTTGCAGCTCCACCACCACAGCCCAAGCCCAGCACACTCAGCCGCACCCACGAACACTCTCCAAAGGAGAACAGAAGTCAACACCTCCTGCCTTGGGGCGTCCCCAAGCACCAGACCTGGCAGAACCTTCAAGAAAGTTGCTCCTGCCCCAACTATCTGTCCACAGGCGCTTCTCATGGGGTGAGGGGGAGACCTGCAGAACAGAAAGCAAGCAACCTCTCCTGGCAAGCAGTAAGCGAAGGTGAGAATAAACATTTCTGCCTGAGCACAGAAGTGCTGGCAATTACCCCAGCGGGAGGCTGGTGAGGGAGCCCTGCGGCTGGGTTGTTTGCTCATTAAGACAAGAAAATCATTTATGTTCTGAGACGCCAGTGTCAACAGACCCAGGGAAATGTCGTTGCCTCAGCTGCTTCCCTGGGCCTGGCCAAGGGGGCAGCAGGGGTCCCAGGCAGGGAGGAGGCCCCGGGCGCAGCTGGTGAGGCCAAGAGCGCATGCACGTGGCAGAGGGGTCTCTCTGGATCCCCTGAGTTCACACATTTCTCCCTCACCCTTTATCTTTCCTTTTCAAATCCAATAAGCAAGGGTGGAAGGAGTGCTTCCAAGGTCTGGCGCACTCACCACTGGCATTGAACTCGGGGTGGCCACACATCACAGTTTCCTGGGAACTGAGCAGGTCCCCCAGGTGTGGGACTTAGGGCCAAAGCAGGAATAGTCCCAGGCGAACTGAGCTGGTGGGTCACCGTGCGTCCTCCCTGTGAGCCTCAAGACCACGCCCTCATGGAACCAGTCTTCTTGCATCACAGATGAAGGGAAGGGATGGTGCGGGTGAGGCACCTTCCCAGGAGTTTCTGCTGCAGCCCAAGCCCTCCACCCTGCCATCCTCTCAATTCTTCCTACTTTCTCCAAACTCCACCTCGCATTTGCTTCAGGCTTTGGCAGGGCAGTCTCCACACAAGAAGGGAGTCACAGACCAGCCAAGGGTCCGTCAGAGATCATCTGACCGCCCCCCCATCCAAGGTGGGGAGGTGTGAGGCCAGAGGGGACTGACTTGCCTTAATGAAACCCCCATCCAAGACCACCCGCTAACTCCTCTGTACAGAGGGACAGAGAGGGGCTCCCAGGAGCAGAAAGAACCAAAAGGGACCTGAGGAGACCCCAGCCAGCTCGGCCTTCTCAGTTCCCCAGCTCTGCTGCCCCTTGGCCCCGAGGGCCCTTCCTTGCAGCAGGCTCACAGTGGCCCCCAGGGAGCCCCTCCAGTGAGCCCCAGTGTCTCCTTTGGAGGTGCCGCCTTTGCTTGGGGAGTGAAGAGGCAGGAATGGGGCAGAGGAACCTCCCTAGCAGTGCAGTGGTTTAGAACACCATGTTTCCAATGCAGGGGGCCCAAGTTCGATCCCTGGCTGGGGAACTAAGATACCATATGATGGGTGCCACAGCCAAAAAAAAAGAGGAGTGGGGCGGATTCCTGAGGCTTGGTGAGAGGATGGAGAGGATTCAGCGTTTCCTCTGCCACTACTAGCGCGGTCCTGCTCTTGTCCTCCGCTGCAGCCTGGAGGAAGGCAGGGGAGCTGCTGCAGGCTGGGCTTTGAGGAGGGAAGAGTTCTGCTTAAAGAAGGAAGGGAAGACAGATCAAGAACGAAGCAAAAACTCACGGTGCCCTTTAAGGCCCCACGCGGAGGCTATATTTAGGGCCGAGGACATTCCGCAGGACCTCGGGCAGTCTTCTCTGGGAGCAATCGCTAATCACTGCGTTGAGTTTACGGGTGCCCCTGGGCACACTTAACCCAGGGCAATGAATAGTTATTGCTCGGCCTCCCGCTCGGGGCCTGTGGGCACACTTAAGTGAGCGCGCGGATCGCTGAGAGCGGGCATGGCTCGGGTACACCCTTGGGCTCCCTGCGCCTTCAGTGGGGGGAGGCAGAGTATTAAATATCTATGTGCCCCGTGCCCACAGCTGCATTTAGCCAAGGGCAAGGCCGGTGAAACGGCTTTAATTAAAACTTAAAGCAAGTTCAAGGTGCAGACGCGGAAGCGGGCTGCAGAAGTCACCAGGAATGAATCAGTCAATTCGATGAGGTCCTCAGGTGGGGGAAGGGGGTGGTAGGGAGGGAGGCCAGGGCAGCGGAGACCTGTCCTCTGTTGAGTACTTGCTGCTCTCCTCTCTGCATCTGTGTTCAGGGATGAGGGGGCCACCGCACACACCCACGCCTCACTTGGAAAAGGATGCTGAGATTCGAGTATCCAGGCTTCAAAGGCAGGTGGCTGGAGACAAAGCAGTCGCCTGGGCCGGGAGCAAGTCCTGCTTTTCTGTCACTCGGCCCCATGTCGCATGACACCGGCAACACCGTCCCCCTGGCGGCAGCTCCCGGAATTACAGGCCCGTAGCAGGGGCGAGGTGACCGGCGCAGGAATGTCAGTGGAACGCCCTGGGGCGATGCTTAGGGATTCTGGAGGTCTGGCCCTGTGATTCTCAGGAGGACTAGCATTAGACTTGGCCTAACCACTTGTGCCACTAAGAAGGCAAGTAGACAGGGTTTCCCTGGTGGTCCAGTGCCTAAGGCTTCACGCTCCCAAAGCAGGGGGCTGGGGTTTGATCCCTGGTCAGGGAACTAGATTCCACATGCTGCAACTTAGAGCCCACACAGCCAAATAATATCTGGAGAAAAGGAAAAAAAAAAAAAAAAAAGACAAGTAGGCAGAGAAAGCCCTGCCGCCCTATCCCTGCTCCTTGTGATTGGGAAGCAAAAGAATCTCAGAGAGGCCAGCCCATCTGCCCATGACAGCCGTGAGCCAGGCTCAGAGCTGGAGGAGCTCAGATCCTCTGAGCTGTGATCTGGGGACTCTCCTTGCCATGCACACTTGTTTTAAAATTCAGACCTGAGGAAAACACAACTACAAGCAATTCTCTGGTGGTCCAGTAGTTAGGACTTTGCACTTACACTTCAAGGGGCACAGATTGAATCCCTGGTCAGGGAACTGAGACCCTGCAAGCTGTGTAATGTAGCCAATAAAAGAAAACACAAATATAAACCCTTTCTGGGCAAGGCTCCATGTCTCATTCAAATCTATTCCCTTAGCAACAGCACAGCACCTGGCCTAGAGGAGATGTTTAATAAATGCTTGCTGGGTGACTGGTGACTGTTGTTAGCAGGTTTTTTGCACCAAACTCTTTACATTTCTCTTTCTGTTTCCTAATCTTTAAAATGGAGACATTATACCTGATTGTATTGGAAGTACTTTTATGACTAAAAGTCTGTAATTCCTCGACACTACCCAGGTCAAGAAGGAACATGCAAACTAGCAACTTTTTCCAATGGAGGAAAAGAGGACAAAGACATAATGAGTGTGAGTGTGTTAGTTGCTCAGTCGTGTCCAACTCTGCAACCCCATGGACTGTAGCCTTCCAGTCTCCTCCATCCATGGGATTCTCCAGGCAAGAATACTGGAGTAGGTCGCCATTCCCTTCTCCAGGGGATCTTCCCAACCCAGGGATCAAACCCGGGTCTCCCGCATAGCAGGCAGACTCTTTACCATCTGAGCCACTAGGGAAGCTATAGCTTAACTCTGTCCTCCAACTATCTCCAGTGCCAGCGAGGATGGGAAGTGGAGGACATTAGCTCGAGATCTTTAATACCCCCACCCCTACTCCATCCCATTTCCTCCCAGCTTGCTCAGACAAGAGCCCAGTGGACCCAGGCATCCAGCCAGTGCCCATGAATGTCTAGAGGAGAACTGTGCCACCTGTCACCTCCAGCTGCCACCTGTGGGCCCAGCCACATCTTGAGGCTCAGGAGTCATGGCCTCTGGAAAGAAACTCGGCCTGGGAACCCCAACCCCACCCTCAGGCCTCTGAGCCCTTTAGCTGAATGAACGTGGGCCAGCAGTGGACACATTCTTGCCCCCGTCTGGACATGATCACTGGACACTTCATTATGTAGCAGTCACTCTGCTTCAAACTTTTCACCCCTCCTTGGGGATATTCTGATTTCTAACCCATAATTTGTTTTCTGGAAGTAGAGAAAAATTCATGTGTGCAAATGAAAGAGGAAAACATAGTTAATAAGCTGCAATTATAGGTCAGTGACTGTTCATAGCAAATATGATTAACACCAACCCACTGGAAGCTGGGCAGTTCTCATGGAAGAGTCTAAGAAGTGAGCTGAGGCTGCTAGGGATGAATATCTGGGTCCAGCTTCCAGAATCCAGTAGTTCAACCCCCACCAGGGAAGCCCTTAAAGCCAAGGGACACTTGTGGATTTCAGGAAAGTCCAGCCTTGCCAGACTGAACATCCCTTGACCAGTGTCAAGCATCTCCTCATATCTTGTCTCCCTTGATCCTCACCAACGTCCTATAGAGTTGGCTTTCTTATTCCCATTTTACAGATGAATCAGTTGAGGCTCAGAGGAGGTAAATAACCAAGCCAAAGGCATGTGGCCACTCTGAGACTGCCTGGCTCATTCCAGCACTCAACCATGAGCAAGACGGATCTTCAAAGATGTCAAAGCAGTGGTTCTCATGAGGGATGCTGGAGTTGACCTCAGTCAGTCACACAGCACATACCCAGGTCAGTGCTATGCGGTGGGGCCTGAGAAGAGAGTGTATTGGTGGGGTGGGAGGTGGGGGACGCTAAAGAGGAGAGTGATTACAGAAAGGAAGAGAAAGAGAAGGGAAAGGAGGGTTACTGAAATTTCTCCCCCACTATGGACCACAACCCTCCTGGGAGAAATTCTGGGCTGGGTTAAGGGAGGGAGGACAAAAAATGAAGGAAAGAGGAAATGGAAGTGAGGAGAAAAACAGAAGAGGAAAACAAGAGGGTCCAAGGAGCAGTTCACACCCTCCTGGGGGCCAAGCAATGGAATGAAGCGACAGGTGTGCTCAGGGAGCGGCAACCCTCGGGCTCCCAGGCCATCAGAAGAAAGTGAAAGTGTTAGCCGCTCAGTCGTGTCTGACTCTACAACCCCATGGACTACAGTAGCCCACCAGGCTCTTCTGTCCATGGAATTCTCCAGGCAAGACTACTGGACTGGGGAGCCATTCGCTTCTCCAGGGGATCTTCCCCACCCAGGGATTGAACCCGGGTCTGCTTCATTGCAGGCAGATTCTTTACCATCTGAGCCACCAGGGAAGCCCCCCAGGCCATCAGTTGCTGCCTAAATCAGGGCGGCTTCTTGTCTTCCTGACTCTCAAAGAAGCATCTGCCGCCCCTCTAGCCGGCATGAGCCCACCCCTCCAACCACAGCTCTGAAACCTGCTTCTCTGAGCCTTCCCTGGGCATGGTCCAGGTCGTATGGGGTCTGCAGCTTGTGCAATTTGGAAGAAGGTGCTTTTTAAGAAAAAAATACAAACATATCTCACTTTTGCAAATTGTACTAAATCATATAGTCTTGTGAGTAATAGACCATGCATGTGAGGGACCCTGAGCTTATGCTCTATCAGCTTCACAGTCAGTCAGCATTTTATTCACCCCAACCCCCATTAAGCAATAATTGAGTACCTACTATGTGCCAGGCCCTAAGGCAAACACTGTGGGGGTGACTCCCTTCCCCAAACACACTCCAGACCTACCAGGAGAAGCTGTGTGAGCATATGTTATTCATCAGGGTGGCAGGTGTTGTGGTAGAAGCAGGTACAGTGCACAGAAGAGGAGTGATCCACTATTAGGAGGACTGCCTGGAGAAGGCAGCATCTGAGCTTAGCAGTCTTCCTAGATCTGTGCCCATAAACTCTGAGAAGGCAAGACCTGATCTTCCCTCTGTCCATCTCTCTCAGCTGGGTTTCTATGGAGGAAGGGCGGCAGTGTCCCCTTTCTGGACATCTGAGCTCAGGCTTAGCACCTTTGGTCTCCTAGAATGGAAGCTTCCCAAGAGACATCACCAAGTCTGGTATTGCCCAAACCCACCTCCTGCATGAAGAAGGCTAAGTATCAGGCTTGTGAAATGAAGATACCAGGGCTTCCCTGATGATCCAATGGCTGAGATTCAGAGCTCCCAGTGCAGGGGGCCTGGATTCCATCCCTGGTCAGAGAACTAGATCCCACGTGTTGCAAATAAGAGTTTACATGCCACAGCTAAAGATCCCACATGCGGAAACTAAGACCCAGTTCAGTCAAATAAATAAGTAAAAATAAATTTTTTTTTTTTTTAAAGAATGAAGTTACCATCAGGATCATGATGCAGGAAGTGGTCACATTTGGCAGGAAAAGAATCCAAGCATTTGGGGGCCTCCAGGTCCCTGTAATGAGAAGAGGACAGAATCATGGGCTGAACCTGCTCAGGCTACTTCTCTGCGAGGCTGGAAATCTCGGACACCCAGATAGAAGCTAAAGGGCTGCTCTGCCTAGAAGCCCCTTACATGAAATAGATTTTTTAAGCAGCAGTAATAGGAGAAAGTCTGGAAAGGTACACACCAACAGGATATTCCATGGGTTTGTTGTTGTTTAGTTGCCAAGTCATGTCCAACTCCATTGCGAACCCATGGACTGTAGCCCACCAGTCTCCTCTGTCCATGGGGTCTCCCAGGCAAGAATACTGGAGTGGGTTGCCATTTCCTCCTCCAGGGGATCTCCCTGACCCAAGGATCAAATTTACATCTCCTCCATTGACAGGTAGATTCTTTACCACTGAGCCACCAGGGAAGCCCTCACACTGGTTTTACCTTCAAAATATACCTAGAATCCAGCCCCTTCTCCCCACTCTGGCCCTGGGTTTCTGCAGCTTCCCCTTCCCTGTCTCTGGGCTTCCTCCCTCGCCCCTGTTTGTCTTCATTCCATGCAACAGCTGCAGGAACTTGTTCAAAACTAGATCAGATCATTATCTGCTCTGCTCAACCCTCCCTATTTTTCACTCCAAAGAAAAGCCAACGTCCTTAAAGGCCCTTCCCCTCTCTGACCTCCTCTCCCACCTACTGACCTCCCTGCCCCTGCTCCAGCCACCTTGGCTTCCTGCTATTTCTCAAGCATGCCAGGAACACTCCTTCCTTAGGGTCTTTGCACTGGCTGTGCCTTCTGCATGAACTCCTCTTCAATATCTGCACGGCGCACACCCCGACCTCCTTCAAGTCTTTGCAAAAATGTCGCCTTTTCAGTGAGGCCCACCCTGACCTGCTTTATCCTACACCTCTGCTTCCTTATTCTGTAGCACTTGATATCTTCTAATCTGATTTGTTATATTTAAGGTTCGCCTCCCCCCTCCCCACAAATGTCAGCTCCATGGGGCCAAGGAGTCTTTTTGCTTATTGCTGCATCTCTAGCAGGGCTTCCCCAATGGCTCAGTGGTAAAGAATCTGCCTGTAATGCTGAAGACGCAGGAGATGTGGGTTCAGTCCTTGGATTGGGAAGATCCCCTGGAGGAGGAAATGGCACCCCATTCCAATATTCTTGCCTGAGAAATCCCATGGACAGAGGAGCCTGGTGGGCTAGAGTCCATGGGGTCACAAAGAGTCAGACATGATTGAGCACATATGCATCCCTGGTGCCTTGAGCAGTCAAGCATCTAAAGGGCTGTCAATAAATATGTGTTGAATGAGTGAAACACACAAAGGACTATCTCTGGATAGAGAGATTATGGGTAGTTTTTGAATTTTCTCTAGTCTCCACAATTATTTCATACTGCTGCTGTCATGATTTTTTTGTCATTTTTAAAAGCTCACGGTTTCTTTTTCAAATCCTTGACTCAACTGTGTATTTGATAGAAGATGAATGTGCTATTTCAAAGAACAGCTCTGGAAGCCTTTCTGGGGGACCTGGAGGGGATTCTCTGGCAGCATGCTTTCCTTTTAAATGCACACAGCTTCCACCTCTATCTTTAGCAAGCGATCAAGGCCATGCCTCTGGCAGAGGGAAGTTCTGAAAGGTTGATCACTGGGGAAATAAAGCGTCTTAGCCTGGATGTGCAAATTGACCTGCATCATTTTAGTTTTGCATTCACGTTTGCACTTTGTAAATATTTGCCTGGCATCCTGCTGCTCACACCTGCTTGCTGTCCCCTCAAGTTTATGGAAGGCAGCAGGCACTGTCATTTCTCCAGCCCCACCTGGCGCTGCTGCAAGAAAAGGAAACGTGCCCGCGAAAGCCACAGGTGTCTCTGACAGCGCCTAAAACTAATGGCCTGTGGCTGGCCGCTGTGACTAATTCTCTGATTATTGACTTTATGATTTTACGCTTAAAACTTCTTTATAATAACACACAGAAATGTTTAATGGGCTCTATCCAGAGCCATAAAAATTACTTATTGAACAAGCGTTTTAAAACTATTAATCTATTGTTTTCCATTAATAATGGCTCTCCAAAGAATGGGTGACAGCTTAATGTATCCACAGCATTTCTCCTCGAAAAGTGGCTTTTTAATACATAAATGCCACTCCCCAGGCATCACAGGTTGGCCGGCCATTGGGCAGTTGACCCTCCCAGGACAGATTCAGGCTTGGCCAGTCCCAGAGGGTACTTTAAGGATTTCCAGAATGAACACGGGCCCTGAGAGATGTTGCTAGTCTCTGAAAGAGAGCAGAAAGTCCCTCTTCTCAATTTTTCTCTTTTCATGCAAAAGAGAAGAGGAATTTCAAGGATCTGCTCTGCAGTGCCCAAGATGGAGAGAACAGAAGAAAGCAGGCAGTTTGCACTCTATGCGTGTTCCTGGATTTCCCTGGCGGCAGGTGGCAAAGAATCCACCTGCCAAGCAGGAGACGCGGGTGGGATCCCTGGGTCAGGATGATCCCCTGGAGCAGGAAATGGCAACCCACTCCAGTATTCTTGCTTTGTCCCACGGACAGAAGAGCCTGGCAGACTACAGTCTGTGGGATCATAAAGAGTCAGACACAAATTAGCAACTGAAAAACAACAACCACCCTTGTTCTTTCTGGAAGGTTCCAGGTAACCATCTGGTGGCACCCACCGCCCTCATTCTTCTTTTGGCAGTCCCATAGCTGAAAGTTTTCTGTGATACCATTCCCTTTTTTTTTTTTTTTTGCCATTTTTCCTGACACAATTCTCCCACAAAGCATGAGATGGCTTCCTGCTTCAACTGTGTAAAAATCACCCCTTGAAAATAAATCATCCATTTATTTTTCTTGGTAATTTTGATGGTGGAGCTTATCAGCACCAGATGGGTATTTCTTTGAAAGGCTTCAGGCTCTTCACTCTTTCGATGAATATTTATTGAGCATCTACTAAGTACCAGGGTGTGTTCCTGGTTCTGGAGACACAGGAATAAATCAGAAACACAAGGGCTTTGCCTTTGCAGAGCCCTTCTGTTGGAGGGGAGTGAAGATGACAGCAGGTGAATATTATAGAAGATCATTTTAAGATCGTTTAAGTAATATGTGCTGGAGGTAGGCAGGGACTGCTTTGGATGGAGAGTCAGGAAGGCTTCTTGGGGAAGGTGGCCTTTGAGCAGAGATTTGAGTGACAGGAAAGTCCCAGCCATGAGACACATTCCTGGCAGGGGAAAGGCAGTGCAAAGGCCCTGGGATGCAGTATACCTACAGGCATCTCTCCCTAGGCAAGGTCTCTGCCCAGACAACAACTGTCCCTTAGCTGGCAAGTGTGGGATCTCTCAGCCACGCCTCAACCCCCCAGAGTGGCTCCTGGGATCCAAAAGGCATGTACTGAGATGGCCAAAAAGATGGTTTGGGTTTTTCCAAATCATCGTGTGGAAACCAGAACAATCTTTTTGGCCAACCCAATAGTTTGAGACATATACTACTTCATCTATTGAACAACAAGATGCTTCTCCTCCCAGCCCTACTTCAGTGGAATGGTTGGGAAGAGGCACAGAGGAGTCTTACTGTCAGAACTGAGAAAGACCCTTTACTCCATGCAGATATCATACCATAGAAAGTCAGAGGGGATATGCCTTAAGACACAGCTCAATCTTCAGGTGCCTACAAATCACCTGGGGGTCTTTTTCAAATACAGATTCTGATTCAGCAGGTCCAAGGTGGGTCCTGAGGTTCAGCAGTTCTAACAAGCTCCCAGGTGATGCCAGTGCTGCTGGTCCAGGGACTACACATTGAGCAGCAAGATCCTTGAGGTCATTAAACCTCACCACCATGTTTTATAGGGGGAGATGGAGAACAATGTGACTTAATGGTAACAGGAGACAGGACACCTGGGTTTGAATCCCACTTCTGTTCTCTGTGAGTGTGGGTGTGTGCACGTATACCAGTTCCTTAGTTTCAGTTTCTTTCTGTGAACTGATTGTATGACGACAATGTCAATGATGATGGTCACAATGGTGGTAGAGATAGTGGTGATAATGGTGATGGTGGTGGTGATAATCATGGTAGGAATAATGATGACCTAGACCTAGCCAGCAGATTAAAAAGCTGTCATTTTTAATTCAACCATGGGGTCGCAAAGAGCCAGACACAACTGAGCAATTGAACTTTACTGAACACAGTCAAAGACTTTAGCATAGTCAGTGAAGCAGAAATAGATGTTTTTCTGAAATTCCCTTGCTTTTTCTACGATACAATGAATCATATAAGTCATTCTCTGTCTGACTTACTTCACTCAGTATGACACTCTCTAGGTCCATTCGTGTTGCTGCAAATGGCTTTATTTCTTTTTAATGGCTGAGTAATATTCCATTGTGCATATGTACCACTTCTTCTTTAGCCATTCCTCTGTCAATGGACATTTTGGCTGCTTCCATGTCTTGGCTGCTGTAAACAGTGCTGCGGTGAACACCTGGGTATACCTACAGTTCAGTTCAATCGCTCAGTTGTGTGCAACTCTTTGCGACCCCATGGACTGCAGCTTGCCAGGCTTCCCTGTCCGTCACCAACTCCTGAAGCTTGCTCAAACTCGTGTCCATCGAGCTGGTGATGCCATCCAACCATCTCATCCTCTGATGTCCCCTTCTCCTCCCACCTTCAATCTTTCCCAGCATCAGGGTCTTTTCCAGTGAGTCGGCTCTTCTCATCAGGTGGCCAAAGCATTGGAGCTTCAGCTTCAGCATCAGTCCTTTCAGTGAATATTCACGCTTTATTTCCTTTAGGATCGACTGGTTTGATCTCCTTGCAGTCCAAGAGACTATCAAGAGTCTTTTCCAACACCACAGTTCAAAAGCATCAATTCTTTGGCGCTCAACTTCCTTTATTGTCCAACTCTCACATCCATACATGACTACTGGAAAAACCATAGCTTTGACTATATGGACCTTTGTCGGCACAATAATGTCTCTGCTTTTGCACCTACAAGTCGTTTTTAAGTAGCCACAGTCCCAGCAGCAAGAAAGATTCTTTTGAAATATGAGGGCGATCCTGTCCCTTCCTTGCTCAGAATTCTCCAGGGCAAGAATCTCCAGTCTTAAGATAAAGTACCAGTCTGCAATTTTTTTGTTCTGCCCCGTGCCTGCTGATCTCACCTTGTGCCCACCACCTGTCCCCTAGTCACTGGCTCCAGCCCCACTGACTTTCTTTCAGTTCCTTAAACATACCTAACTCATCCTCTATTTTAGGGTCTTGGCACCTACTGTTCCATCTGCTGGGGATGCCCCCTGCTCAGAGTTTTTCTTGGGACTACTTGACACATCATCTTGGCTCAAATACTTCTTCTTAGCAATGTTTTACCCTGATATTGTTGTTCAGTCACTGTCATGTCTGACTCTTTGTGACCCCATGGACTGCAGCACACCAGGCTTCCCTGTTCTTCAGTATCTCCCAGAGTTTGCTCAAACTCATATCCATTGCCACCCAACCATCTCATCCTCTGTCATCCTGATACAGAAAACTCGGAATAAGCAGAAAAGATTACTGCCTGTCTCCAGTGTTAACAGGGCACCCTTCCTGCTATCTGACTCCAGCCTTTCATCGTTTCTGAGATACTTTACAGCACTGGAAGTTTTAGAGCACCCATGGCAATGAGTGATCCTTGTGTTTGGACAGGCAAATAAATTGCATCCACGGCAGTTCAATCGACTTCCATCACCCTCCGTAGAAGAAGCCAATTTCAGTCTATTTCTAAATTCATTCCAACATTTTTCATCTACAAATGTGTCTATTCTTTGATTTCTCCTGTGAACTGGTTGTAACCTCTGTCCAATTCCCTCATTAATAATTAGTTAAATAAAATCATTAACATTAAAAAAAATCAGTACAAAAGTCACGATGTTACCTTTTTTTTTTTTTTAATTATATTTTAACACTGACATTCCTCCACCCAAACTCTTCATATTGCATTGCTTTGTTTTACTTTCTTCAGAGCTGGATCGTCTTCTGAGATTACTTTGTTCATTTATTTCTTCACTTGTTTTTTGGTGAGTCTTTCCCTGTCTTGGTCATGGCACAGGGTAGGCACTCCAAATAAATATAATGGACTGAATGAAGGAAATTAGATCCTTAGCAGCTGTCCCACCCACAGCCCTTCCCTGTTCCTTTGTCTTATCTGTGTTCACCTGTGGTGCTCCTAGGGTGCCTTCCCTTTGGGTCAAATAAGGACAGGCTCATCCCTGTGTCTGAAGTTTTCACAGGTAAATGAATGATGTTTTTATGGCTTGCATCAGGCTTTGGCAATTTCCCCACTGAGCAGACTAATAAGCAACCTGGTGAAACCAGGTCACTTGGGAAGTAAGAGGCCTTCTATAGGAGCCTGGATTTTTCTTTCCTTTTTTTTTTAAGTTTTTTTCTTTTGGATAGTGACCATTTTTAAAGTCTTCAATGAATTTGTTACCATATTACTTCTGCTTTATGTTTTGGTTTTTTGGCCCTGAGGCCAGTGGACTCTTAGCTCTCTCCTTGACAAGAGATCGAACCCACATCCCCTGCATTGGAAGGCCAAATCTCAACCACTAGACAACTAGCGAAGTCTCAGAAGCCTGGATTTCAGCTTCTCATTCTCCCAGAGAGGGATTGGGAGGCTAAGTGCTGATGGTCATGTCACTGGCTAGTGCCAGAACTGGGGCTGGATCCTCTGACTCAGAGTTCAGAACTTGTTTTAGTAATGAAAACCACCACACGGAGCATGTGCCAGGCCTGCCTTCAGGGACTTATGTCCATTAACCCATCCTCATGACAGCATGACTTTTAGATGAGGAAACCAAGGTCTAGGGGAAGGAATGGCTTATCTGAGTTCCCACAGCAGTGAGCCAGAGGATTTTACTCCAGCAAGTGAGGCTCTGCCACCACACCAAATAGAGGACACTAGAAAAATAGCATGTCATGGGACTTTCCTGGTGGTCCAGTGGTTAAAACTCTATGCTACCATTGCAGTGGGCCTGGATTTGATCCCTGGTCAGGGAAGTAAGATCCTGCTTGCTACATGGCTCGGCCAAAAAGAAAAGTAGCACATCTTTGTTGAACACTTATTCTAAATGTTGTACGTACATCGTCTCATTTTATCTTCTTGGTACCCAAGGAGGGAGGTGCTGGCTCAGGGGTCCCCAAGACTAACCTTGCTTTTTACACTAGCTTCAAGTTGAGGGTTCAGTCATTCATTAAAAGGACTCACAGAACTCAGAAAAGCTGTTACATTCATGGTTCTGATTCATCATAGTGAAAAGATACAGATGGAGATCAGGCAAAGGGAGAGGCACACAGAGCAGAACCCAGAACAGATCCTGGTACAAGTGTCTAGTCATCCTCTCCTGGTGGAGTCGAGTGGACAGAATGACCCCCTTCCAACAACGATGACAATATGTCAGGGTGCTGCCAACCAGGAGAGCTCACCCCAACCTCAGGGTCTAGAGATTTTACTGGGGATCAGTCACATAGGCATGGCTGACCACCAGTGTGGCTGACCTTAGTTTTCAGCCCCTCTAGAGGCTGAACTGACATGAAGTTCAAGGTCCCCTACCATATATCACATAGTTAGCACAGAGTATCTTGTGTGGTCCAAAGCCCCCAGGTAGACACAGAAAAACACTTACTAGGTGAGATAATCCAAGGGCTTAGAATTTATCTCCCAGAAACTGGGGGCAAAGGGCCACACCTTTGTATGGGCAAATTAGTCCTTTACTGAACATGTGCCCATTTAAAAGATTTATTGATTTATTTTTGGCTGTGCTAGTGGTTGTCCTAAGAGGGCTTCTTATTGTAGTGGCCTCTCTTGTTTCGGAACACGGGCTCTAGGCATGTGGTCTTCGGTCACTGCAGCACATGGGCTCAGTAGTCGTGGTATGCGGGTTTAGTTGCCCCGAGACACATGGAATCTTCCCCGACCAGGGGTTGAACCTGTGTCCCCTGTGTTGGCAGGCTGAACTACCAGGGAAGTCTGAACATGTGCCTATTTTGCACAAGAGGAAATGGAGTCTCAGAGATGTTAAATAACTTGCCCAGGTCACACAGCTATATCCAGGTTCTGAAACCTGACAGTTCAACCCCAGGGCCCCATGTATCTTAATTCTTTCCAGCAGCTTTAATGTCTCTGTTGAGGGAGAAATTAACCCAGGAGATAAGATTTTTCCATCTCCCGATTTCTCCAGTTGTCAGCTAAGTCATGTTTAGAGTCTATTTAATTTAAGGTCTCTATCAACTCTATGCATTAGGGAGGCCTGGGCAAGGCTCTGTTTGAGGAACTACATTATGTCCAACAAGATTATGCCATCTCATTTGGTATTGTTTCCCATGTGGTTACAGAAAACTGCACGTATTTGGAATAAAAAACATGTATTTAACATTTATTTACCAGGCACTGGGCAAGGGATTGGAGTGCTATGGTAAATAAGTTAGACATAATTTATGCCTTTTCATGGAGCTTACATCTTATGGGTCAGGGGGAAAAGGGAAATAGACAAATCACCAGACCATTACTTCTTCCATCATTCCCTGTCTTCTGGGCAGACTAGGCTGCAGCCAAAACCATTTACTGAAGAAATATTTACTAAGCAGTTACTGTGTGCCAGGCACTGGCCTTGGGAATAGACTGTGAACAAGACAGTCAGTCACTGTCCTTCTGAGCTTGTTTTCACTTGAATGAGAGACGAGCTCATCTGCGCCTGTTGTTGTTGTTCAGTCGCTAGGCCGTGTCCAACTCTTTGAGACCCTATTGACTGCAGCACACCAGGCTTCCCTGTCCTTCACTAACTCCTGGAATTTGCTCAAACTCATGTCCATTGAGTTGGTGAGCCATCCAACCATCTCATCCTTTGTCGCTCCCTTCCCCTACTGCCCTGAACCTTTCCCAGCATCAGGGTCTTTTCCAATGAGTCAGCTCTTCCCATCAGGTGGCCAAAGGACTGGAGCTTCAGCTTCAGAATCAGTCTTTCCAGTGAATATTCAGGATTGAGTTCCTCTAGGATTGATTGGTTTGATCTCCTTGCTGTCCAAGGGACTCCCAAGAGTCTTCTCCAGCACCACAATTCAAAAGTATCAATTCTTCAGCGCTCAGCCTTCCTTATGGTCCAACTCTCACATTGTACATGACTACTGGAAAAACCAGAGTTTTGACTATACAGACCTTTGTCAGCAAAATGATGTCTTTGTTTTTTAATATGCTATCTACGTTTGTCATAGTTTTTCTTCCAAGGAGCAAGCATCTTTTAATTTTGTGGCTGCAGTCCCATCTGCAGTGCTTTTGGAGCCCAAGTAAATAAAATCTGTCACTGTTTCCATTGTTTCCCCATCTATTTGCCATGAAGTGATGGGACTGGGTGC
This sequence comes from Bubalus bubalis, assembly GCF_019923935.1. Classification (NCBI taxonomy): domain Eukaryota; kingdom Metazoa; phylum Chordata; class Mammalia; order Artiodactyla; family Bovidae; genus Bubalus; species Bubalus bubalis. The sequence continues at coordinate 38,391,356 of NC_059161.1, forward strand.
CATGATCTTAGTTTTTTGAAAGTTGAGTTTTTAAGTCAACTTTTTCACTCTCCTCTTTCACCTTTATCAAGAGGCTCTTTAGTTCTTCTTTGATTTCTGCCATTAGGGTGGTGTCATCTGCATATGTGAGTTTGTTAATATTTCTTTCAGCAATCTTGATTCCAGCTTGTGATTCATCCGGCTTGGCATTTCATATGATGTACTCTGCATAGAGGCTAAATAAGCAGGGTGACAGTAAACAGCCTTGACATACTCCTTTCCCAATTTTGAACGAGTCCATTGTTCCATGTCTGGTTCTAACTATTGCTTCTTGACCTGCATACAGGTTTCTCAGGAGGCTGTTAAGGTGGTCTGCTATCCCCATCTCTTTAAGAATTTTCCACAGTTTGTTGTGATCCACACAGTCAAATGGAAGAAAAGCCATGACCAACCTAGGCAGCATATTAAAAGCAGAGACATTACTTTGCTGACAAAAGTCCATCTAGTCAAAGCTATGGTTTTTCCAGTAGTCATGTATGGATGTGAGAGTTGGACCATAAATGACTTATATCCCTTACATATGGAATCTAAAAAAAAAAAAATGATACAAATGAACTTACAAAACAGAAAGAGATGCACAGACTTACTGTTGCTGGGGAGAAGGATAAGGGCAAAGGATAGTTAAGAAGTTTGGGATGATCACATACACTTGCTATATTTAAAATGGATAACCAACAGGGACCTATTATATAGCACAAGGAACTCCGTTCAATGTTATGTGGCATCCTGGATGGGAGGGGAGTTTGGGGGAGAATGGATACATATATTCATATGGCTGAGTCCCTTTGCTGTTCACCTGAAACTATCACAGCTTTGTTAATTGGCTATACATCAATACAAAATGAAAAGTTCAAAAGAAAAAAAAATTACTTGTAGGGAATTCCCTGGTGGTCCAGTGGTTAGGACTCATGGGCTTCCATCACAGGGGGCACAGGTTGGATAGCTGATCAGGGAACTAAGATCCCACAAGCTGCGTGGTGCAGCCAAAAAGATTAAAATGACTTGTAGGCAAAAACCCAAGCTTCCTGAGAGGAAGTTTTCCTTAGGGAAATTCAGAAAGTAATCCTGGATCTAGAAGCGAGAAAGAAGGACTGATTGCAACAGAAAGAGACAGCAGGATGCAGTGCAGTGAGAAAGGTTGTGCCTTCTGGTGGGAATGAGATTGGCTCAATGTTAGGAGCCTGATGTGCGTGTGCAGAGTCAGTCATGTCCAACTCTTTGCGACCCCATGGACTATGGCCTGCCAGCCTCCTCTATCCATGGAATTCTCCAGGCAAGAATACTAGAGCAGGTTGCCATTTCCTGCTCCAAGTGATCTTCCTGACCCAGGGATCGAACCCAAGTCTCTTGCGTCTCCTGCATTGGTAAGCGGATTCTTTACCTCTGTGCCACCTGGGAAGCCCCTGGGAGCCTGGTAGGATCTGCTAAATCGAACATACCTCCACCCTCTGACCTCCAGTAATTCCACTCCAACAGAAGTGCAGACACATAGGCACCAAAAGACACAGAGAAGAATCCACTGCAGCACTATTACTTCCTAAAACTAGAAACTGCTCAGATGCCCGTCAATACTAGAACAGATACAGTGGTTGTTGTTGTTGTCGTTCAGTTGCTCAGTCGTGTCCTACTCTGCGACCCCATGGACAGCAGCACGCCAGGTTTCCCTGTCTTTCCCCATCTCCCAGAGCTTGCTCAAACACATGTCCATTGACTTGGTGATGCCATCCAACCATCTCATCCTCTGTCATCCCGTTCTCCTCCCGCCTTCAATCTTTCCCAGCATCAGGGTGTTTTCCAGTGAGTCGCTGTTTGAAACTGGTGGCCAAAGTATTGGAGCTTCAGCTTCAGATTCAGTCCTTCCAGTGAATTTTCAGGCTTTATTTCCTTCAGGATTGACTGATTTGATCTCCTTGTAGTCCAAGGGACTCTCAAGAGTCTTCTCCAACACCACGGTTCAGAAGCATTAATTCTTTGGCGCTCAGCTTTCTTTATGGTCCAACTGTCACATCTATACATGACTACTGGAAAAACCATAGCTTTGACTAGATGGACCTTTGTCAGCAAAGTAATGTCTCTGCTTTTTAATATGCTGTCTGGTTGGTCATAGCTTTTCTTCCAAGGAGCAAGCCTCTTTTAATTTCATGGCTGCAGTCACCATCCACAGTGATTTTGGAGCCCAAGAAAATGAAATCTTTCACTGTTGCCATTGTTTCCCCATCTATATGCCATGAAGTAATGAGACCAGATGCCATGATCTTCATTTTTTGAATGCTGAGTTTTAAGCCAGATTTTTAACTCTCCTCCTTCATCTTTATCAAGAGGCTCTTTAGTTCCTCTTCACTTCCTGCCATAAAAATGGTGTCACCTGCATATCTGAGGTTATTGATATTAATACAATGGTAAGTTCATCCAATGAACAACTATTGAGTAATGAAAAGGAATGAATTACTGATATGTACAACAGCATGGATGAATCTCAGAAACATTTTGCTGAGGGTAAGAAGCCACACACAGAAGAGTATATGCTCTTCAATCACAGTGATAGAAGTTCAAACATAGACAAAAGTAGCCCTTGGGTTTGGAAACCCGGAGAGTAGTTGCCTACAGGGAGGAAGAAAAGAGAAATGAATGAATGAGAAGAAGCCCAAGAAGGACCACCAAAGAGATGATGATAATGTTGGTATGTTTCTTGTTCTGTATGGTATTTACAGGAGCGCTCACTATGGAACAACGAATGAAGGAGTCATACGCTAGAGCGGAAGGGAAAACTGAAATCCTTTGAAATAGATTTCCAAGATTATTAGGTGTCTTTATTGGAAAACTAGGAATTGTCTAGTGCATACTTCCAGATTATTTGATTCTGTGCACCTTTCATCAAATGATTCTTGTCTGGGACTTCCAGTGGTCCAGTGGCTAAGACTCCATGCTCCCAATGCAGAAGGTCTGGATTGGATCCTTGGTCGGGGAACTAGATCACACATGCAGCAACTAAAAATCCCACACACTGCAACTAACCCCCCCCCCACCCCCGTGCAGCCTAATAAATATATATTTTTTTAATGATTCTTGTCTACAAAAATGGGTATATTGTGTCCAGTGGAGTTTTGGAGTTACAATATTGAGCAATTTTGTATCTACTAAGCAAATTCATTCCAGCCTTCCTGACTACCTATATGTGTGTCTGTTCTTTGGAGTCTCCTTTGAGCAGATTATAATGTGTTACTTAAATGAGTTAAATAAGATCTCTAATATGTGCCTTTTTTTTGGCTGCAACCTACAATATGCAGAATCTTAGTTCCCTGACCAGGAATCAAACCTGTGCCTCTTGCAATGAAAGCCTTGTGTTCTTATTACTGGACGGCCAGGGAAGTCCCTATGTGTTCATTTAATATTTGTATGAAAGTCATGATTACACTATTTTAAAAAATTCTCCTTGAACAAGATCTAAAGGTTTTTTGGCCTATGACTTCAATTTTAAAAGTTAAATATATGGGGTGGGAGGTGAAAGGAAGGTTCAAGAGGGAGGGAACATACATATACCTATGTCTGATTCACATTGATGTATAGCAAACCAACACAATATTGTAAAGCAATTATCCTCAAATTTAAAATAATAAATAAATAGTGTGTGTGGTGTGTTAGTCACTCAGTTGTGTCTGACTCTTTGCAACCCCATGAACTGTAGCCAGCCAGACTCCTATGTCCATGGAGTTCTCCAGGCAAGAATACTGAAGTGAGTAGCCATTCCCCTCTCCAGGGGATCTTCCTGACTCAGGGATCAAACCGGGTCTCCCACATTGCAGGCAGATTCTTTACTGTCTGAGCCTCCAGGCAAGCCCAAAGTTAAATAGAAAAGGGCAGAGCAGGGTGTTGTGATTCCATCTAAGACTGTTGTCATCAAGCCTTGGGCCAGGGGCAGGCCAATTGCCAGAACCCACAGCCTCCCCAGAGTGAGTTGGCAAGAATGACAGGGCGATTCCCTGGCCGGGAATCTGAGCTGAGGCTGCAGCCTGAGAGCCAGAGGAGCAGGAGGCTGCCAGCTGCCTAACTTTATTCACCAAATTCACCAGCAACTGGGATCCCCCTCAGAGGAGACGGGCTCCTCCCCACTCTCTGAATCTTCTGCGTCCACCAGCTCTCAGTAGGGGCAGGGAGCATTACTATTATTTGATTAATTCAGAAAACAAAGACCTGGCTGGGACAACTGGGCTTGAAGTAAGTTTCTCTGCGGGGGAGTAAATCTGAAAGGAGAACAGAGAAATAAACCAGGGAAGGAAAAGAGTCATCTCTGACATTTAGCACCATCCTCATGGGGGAATTCCTGCCTCTGCCTCTGCATGAAGGAAAACTACCCAAAGTTGACCTTGCAAAACCGGACATGGGTGGACAGCCACCCCCTCTTCTGTACCCACTCCAATTCTCCTCCTTGAGTTTCTGACCCACTGCAGATTGACAAACAATTTGGAAAAAGATGCAGATTTGTGTTTTGCGCCCTCATTTCTGCAGCCCAGCTGAGGTGGCCCCTGAATCTGCCTGTCCCCGCTTCAGGGTGGAATGACACCCCATCCCGAAGCTGAGCTCTCTCATTGGGCATCTGTGAGAAGTGGGTGGGTCCTGGGGACCTCAAGGAGGACAGAGCCCAGGCCTCCTCCTGGCCCACCCTCCTCCACCCACAAAACTGGAAACAGAAGCCCTGCAGTCATCTGCCAGCTCCCACCCCAGGGGAAGTGACAACAGCCAGCTACTGTTGCCATTCAAGCCGGCACTTGGAGGCCTCCCTTTCTACTCACAGGAGCTTTTCAAAGTGCTTCTGAAAAGTGGTCTCAGCTGGGGAAAGGAGGCAGCAGTCCTGCTGTTGAGACAAATGACATTTTCTCCACATCCTGACTGTTCACTAACTTGTGACCAGAGCCCCTGCCACTTGAAAACTCCTTGAGGGACTTCCCTGATGGTCCAGTGGCTAAGACTCCACATTCCCAATGCAGGGGGCCCAGGTTTGATCCCTGGTCGAGGAACTAGATCCCACATGCCGCAACTAAGAGTTTGCATGCTGCAACGAAGATCAAAGATCCCGTGTGCCGCAACTAAGACCCGGCCCAGTAAAAAAAAAAAAAAAAAAAAAAAGAGTAAGTAAAAATAAATATTTAAAAAGAGAAAAACTTCTTGAGATCAAGCATCTCTCAGTCAATATGAACCCTAATTTGTTTTAAGGATCCCCTCTAAGAAAAACAAGGCATGTTCCAGTTTCTCCTTCACAAGACAGAATGACCCAGACTTGATCACACCTCACACCTCCCACTTAGCTGCAAAGTTTCAGAATTCTGATGAAATATTTGGCTTCTACTCCAAGCAGTGCTCTGCACTCCAGTGGCCTCCCTGAGTCCCACAGTAGCCAGATGAGACCTTTGGGGACGCCCTGGATAAGTAACATCATCAGACGACCACTGGGGACCCCGATCATGTCTTCAGGCTCAGCAGTTCTCTCTAGCACTTGACAATTTCACCCAGAAGCAGTTCCAAGTACATGAATGAAAGGTCAGCCTCTCCCTGCCTCCTCCAGTACAGGTCTCAAGGGTCACTCAGGAAGCACAGGTAGGAGTCAGCATCTCCCAACTGGGGCCCCAAGTAAAAGTGGGGATCAGAAGGATGACAATAGATCATCATCCTTCTGTCATCTATGCCTTCTAATAGAAAGGCAAGGGCTCAACCTCTGTGTGCAGGAGCAGCCTGTGGAGGGAGGAAAGAAAAGTTTCCTAGACCTTCTTAGGGTCCCTGGGGTCTCAAAATTGAACTGATCAGACAGAGTAACAGGAGAAAAGCATACACATTTATTTCATAGAAGTTTTACAGGACATGGGAACCCTCATAAGACAATGAAGACCCTGAGAAATGGTTCAAGCTCCAGGAGCTGGTGATGGACATCAGGGCCTGGCGTGCTGCAGTCCATGGGGTCGCAAAGAGTCGGGCATGACTGAACGGCTGAACTGAACTGAACTGAAGAAATGGTTCAACCCAAGTGTTTCTATTCGAGGTTTGAGGAAGAATGGAAAGCCGTGGAAAGATAAGACTAAGGGTATGAGCGAGGGTAGTCAGCTGGACACGACTCAATGACTAAACCACCAAACCACAGCATAGTTGATCTACAAGGTTGTGTTAGTTTCCAGTGTACAGTAAAGTGATTCAGTCATACATACACATATGTACTTACGCTGAGTGCTCAGTCATGTCCGACTCTGTGTGACCACATGGACTGTAGCCCTCCAGGCTCCTCTATCCATGGAATTCTTCAGGCAGGAATGCTGGAGTGGACTGCCATTTCCTCCTCCAGGGGATCATCCCAACCCAAGGATCAAACCAGAGTCTCCTGCATCTCCTGCATTGCAGGAGGTCTCTTACTGCTGAACCATCGGTGAAGGCTCTCATGTACTTATATCCATTCTTTTTCAGATTCTTTTCTCATATAGGTTATCACAGAGGATTGAGTAGAGTTCCCTGTGCTATACAGTAGGTCTTTGTTGGTTATTTATCTTATATATAGTACTGTTCATATGTTCACCCTAAGCTCCTGATTTATCCCTATTTCCAACATTTTGCTAATATTTCCCCTTTGGTCAGACTTTATTTTGGGGGGCTCCAAAATCACTACAGATGGTGACTGCAGCCGTGAAATTAAGAGATGCTTATTCCTTGGAAGAAAAGTTATGACCAACCTAGATAGCATATTGAAAAGCAGAGACATTACTTTACCAACAAAGGTCCGTCTAGTCAAGGCTATGGTTTTTCCAGTGGTCATGTATGGATGTGAGAGTTGGATTGTGAAGAAAGCTGAGCACTGAAGAATTGATGCTTTTGAACTGTGGTGTTGGAGAAGACTCTTGAGAGTCCCTTGGACTGCAAGGAGATCAGCCCTGGGATTTCTTTGGAAGGAATGATGCTAAAGCTGAAACTCCAGTACTTTGGCCACCTCATGAGAAGAGTTGACTCATTAGAAAAGACTGATGCTGGGAGGGATTGGGGGCAGGAGGAGATGGGGACGACAGAGGATGAGATGGTTGGATGGCATCACTGACTCGATGGACATGAGTCTGAGTGAACTCCGGGAGTTGGTGATGGACAGGGAGGCCTGGCGTGCTGTGATTCATGGGGTCGCAAAGAGTCGGACACGACTGAGTGACTGAACTGAACTGAACTGAATCATAAGTTTGTTTTCAGGATCTATAGGAATCAAGTTACTTCTGTTCATCGTTTTTGGATTCTTTAAATGGAGCTGGAAGAAAATTACCCCAGTTATATAAAAATTTTAAATTTGAGGGTTCAGGGATAACAAGACCTTATTTTTCAATTGGGTCTCTCCCTTTACCCAGCATTTCATTATGATAATTTTCAAATAAACAAAAGTCAGAAGTGTACAGTGAACACCTATGTACCTACCACCGAGATTCTACTTAGATTGTTGAGCTATTGCTCCATCTGTTTTGGACTATTTTTTTTAACTCATCTCTCTGTTGATCAACTTTTCCTTAATTCCACGTTGCTCTGGATTTATCATGAGCCACGAGAAAACATGGGGTTGGACGTCAGCCCCCATTGTGGTGCCCAGCGGCTGCTCATCACCAGGGTCTATCCATGCACGGATGGGAGGCACTCACAACACCCAAGAGAAGCAAACAAGAGCAGAACACACAGCTGGTTAAACCTTTACAGGGACTCTCGAGGGTACCAAGGGGCCTGGAGGCCCTGGCCCTCTTCAGAAGGTCTCACCCAGGAAGGCCAAGGCCAGTGCATCCTCATCTCACTCAAAAGAATCTGTGAGAACCACCCCTGAGCTCTTGTTTAAATCTTTTTTTAAATTGAAGTATAGTTTCTTATTTGTTTGTTTGTTTTTGCTGCATGGCATGCAGGATTTTAGCTCCCTGACCGGGGACTGAACCCTGCCCCTGCAGTGACAGCTCGGAGTCCTAACCACTGAACCACCAGCGAAGTCCCTTTTGAAGTCTAATTGATTGACGGTGCTTCAGGCATACTGCAAAGTGATTCCGTTTCATATATATCTATAGATATAGATATATGCTTTCAGATTCTTTTCCATGATAGGTTATCACCAGATACTGAATATAGTTCCTTGTGCTATACAGTAGGTTCTTGTTATTTATCTATTTTATATATAGTACACAGTAGGTCTGTTGTGTGTCTATTAATCCTAAATTCCCAATTTATCCCTCCCCTCTTTCCCCTTTGGTAACCAGGTTTGTTTTTCTTTTCTTTTCCACAGGTTTGTTTTCTATGTCTTTGTTTAAACCTGAAAAAGAGAAGAGGAAACAGGAATTGAAAAGCAAGTTTCTTCCCTATTTGACAACCCAAAGTCCATTTCTCCTACATACACATTCCCCTTCACACATAGCTACACACTCCTACACACACCCCTATACAAACCCTTACACGTACACCCTTCACACACACACACATATATATACACATGAGGGCTCCTGTGTTGGATATTCTTAGAGAAAGTGGTTTCATTGGGATCTTTTCATTTGCGCTCAAATTTCATTTCTCCATTTGGGAAAAATCACATTTTCAAAATTGCTTTTACTCAATAGATTGTATGCCTCGGGAATTGACTGAATCACAGTCCCAGCGTGGTTTCACCACAATTTTATTTATTAACACCCTCCCTCCCTTGCAAATAAGAAATTGTGAAATCCTTTTTAAACGAAGGGCTCTTCTACCTACCCAGCCGGTTTTTCAAAAACAGAAACCACTGACCCACTCACTGGTTTCCTTTGATACTTAGAGGTCAAAGGTTAATAAAATATATTAACACCAATTGCCAAGCTTCCAAAGTATTCTAAATTCGCCCATCTTGTGAGATCTGGCACCATCATTACCACTTTATAGATGAGGAAACCAACATTTAACCAACCAGTTACAAGGCTTGTTAAAAAGGTACTGATTAGTCAGTTGCAAAACACACACAGCACCCTGGGAACCAGGAAATGAGTGGTCAATGAGCTGTGATAAGAAAACCCAACTTTCTTATTTGCTCTATTAGAAGCAGTGATTTAATCCATTCTTGAGAGGAGTTCCCTCTCCTGGCATGAATGCTCATTCACTTCAGTAATGCCTGACTCTTTACAACACTATGGACTGTAGCCCATCAGGCTCTGCTGTCCATGGGATTCTCCAGGCAAGAATACTGGAGTGGGTTGCCATGCACTCCTCCAGGGCATATTTCCAACCCAGGGATCAAACCTGAGTCTCTTATGTCTCCTGCATTGGCATGCAAGTTCTTTACTAGTGCCATGTGAGAATAGAATGAAAATCTTTGATCATCCTTCCCTCCAAGAGGGCAACTAGTTTTTCTGCTGCTAAGAACCATCATTTATCAAGTGATTCCAGCATCAGGCTTGGTTCTAAGACATGGAGCATCCAGTGTGGGAATTCTTACCCAGGGTCCACCCCAAGGGTACATGTATAGAACTGGGGGTTTCTTCAGCTTGGATGGGAAAGAAAATCACATCTTTATTCCCACTAACTTCTAACTGGAATTTAGCATTTCTATTACAATGAAGACAACAAGCCTCATCGTTATTGTGACTCTGTCCACAGTGGAAAACCCAGATATTTTTGTACAACATGACAGTTGATACAGAGATATCGAGATCTTTTACAGATATCACTACTTTTTAAAAATAATAGTGAATTAATCTGCTGCCATTTAAATTCCAGGTGGTACAGTGGTAAAGAATCTGCCTGCCAATTCAGGAGATACAAGAGACAAGAGTTTGATCCCTGGGTCGGGAAGATCCCCTGGAGTAGGAAATGGCAACTTACTTCAATATTCTTGCCTGGAAAATTCCATGGACAAAAGAGACTGGTGAGCTACAGTCCATGGGATTGCAAACAGTCAGACACAATTGAGTAACTGAGCACACGCACACACACACACACACACACACACACACACACATACACATTTAAATCCTAATCAAGCTGTGCTTATTATATCACACATCATACCTTATTAGTTTGTGTGTTTGCTCAGTCACTTGACAGTCATGTCCAACTTTTTGCAACCCTATGGGTTGTAGCCTACCAGGCTCTTCTGCCCATGGGATTCTCCAGGCAAGAATACTTGAGTGGGTTGCCATGCCCTCTTCCAGGGGATTTTCCCAACCCAGGGATTGAACCTGGGTCTCCTGCATTGGAGGCAGATTCTTTACTGCTGAGCCACTGGGAAAGCCCCTATACATTAGCTTAGTATCTTGATAACCCAGATAGGAATTTTGATATTAGGTTTTGTAAACCACCTCTTTTATCACTTTTATTTGTGGTAAAACCCAGGTAGTAATATAAAATTGACCATCTTAACCATTTTTCGGTATACAATTCAATAGCATTAATTGTTGTTCAGTTGCTCAGTTGTGTCCGACTCTTTGCAACTCCATGGACTGCAGCACACCAGACTTCTCTTTCACTATCCCAGAGTTTGCTCAAACTCATGCCCATTGATTTCATTCACAATACTGTGACAACATCACCACTATCCATCTCCAGAACCCTGTCTTACAAAACTCAAACTCTACACCCATTAAAGAATAACTCCCATTCTCCTCTCCCTCCGCTGCTAGCAATCACCATTCTACTTTGTTTCTAATTTGACTAGCCAGACCTCAAATAGGTGGGATTATGCAGTATTTGTCCTTTTGTGATTGGCTTCCATCACTTAGCTTAACATCCTCAAGGCTCATCCATGTTGTAGCATGTGTCACAATTCCCTTCTTTTTTAAGGCTGAATATTCCATTGCAGGTATGTACCACATTTTATTACTCATGCATCCATCTATGGAAACTTGGATTGGATATAATTATTTCTTTGTTATATCATGTATTTTATTATGTGCATTTTAATCTTTTTTAAAGACCTTATTGAATTTATTACCATATGGCTTCTGTTTTATGTTTTTTGGTTTTGGTGCCGCAAGGCATGTGGGATCTTAGCTCCCAGACCAGGGGTTGAATTCGCACCCCCTGCTTTGGAAGGTAAAGTTCTAACCATAGCACTGCCAGGGAAGTTCTTTATTATATGCATTTTAAAAAGTTATCTTGAGAGGAAGTCCATTGACTTCATCAACCATCCAAGGGATTCATGTGTAATACATAAAGGGGGAAGAAGCCCAGTGAGACAGACATGAGGAAGTGAACCCTGAGAAGTTGACATTTGCCCAAGGTCACCCAGGAGGGAGTCAAGTCCAGCTCGGTCAGACTTGACCGAGGTCAGGTATGACTTCCCTTGCACAGAGAATGGCTCTGGTTTCAATGGACACTTGGTGTTTTTCCAGAGAGGCCCTCCAGGAACACTGTGAAAGGAATGAAGATGCCTTCATCCCAGCACTGAAATTCAAGGTGTAAGTCACCATTTGTGGGAGGAAAGTCCAGCCCTCTCTTCACTCCCATTTCTCAGGCAGCGCTCCTGTGTCTAGGTCTTCACTTGCCTCTGTCCAACTCCTGAGTGAAGACCCCAGGACAGCTGAGACACAAGGGGGCCTCTGATGTCTCGTAAGGTACCTAAACCCCCAGATCTGGGAGAGTGGGGAGTGTGCACCCCACTAAACCCTTAAGTCTATGAGCAGATGACTAGAATACCCTCATTCTCACCCAACAGCTGGAAGAGGGCAGTGATTCCCAAGTGATTCCCAAGCCCTTCCCCAAGTCATACTGACAGTCACACAACTTTAACTCCCAATATAAACTTTCAGGCCCTGTAATTGCTCTAGTTTAGCAAAACTTCCCCCTGAGAAAACTAAATACTGAGATTATTCACACTGGTGTCATGGGAGACCCTCTCGAAAATGCTAAACTCTCTGACATCACCATAATGATTCTTTTTCTTGTGAGCACTGATGGGGATAATAATAACAGGGTGGAAAGGGGAGGAGGGATAAATTGGGAGATTAGGATTCACATATACACACTAACACACTACTGTATATAAATAGATAAGTAATAAGGACCTACTGTATAGCAGAGGGATCTCTACTCTATACCCTGTAATGACCTATATGGAAAAAGATTCTAAAAAAGAGTGGATACAAGTATATATACAACTGATCCACTGCTATACAGCAGAAACTAACACAACATTGTAGATCAACTATACTCCAATAAAAACTAATTAAAAAAATAAATAATAGTCACTATTATTGATTGGCACTTTCTGTGTGCCAAGCATGTTAATTTTCCAACAATCATAGGTAGCAGGGGCAACTACTGTCCCTCATTTTACAGAAGAGGAAAGAGAAGCCCAGAGTGGTCAGTAATTTTTAAGAGTCACACAGCTGGTAAGTGAGTTGAGCTTTGACCCCAGGTGGTCTGCATGAAGCGCATCATGCCAAGATCTGGGAATTCTCTTTCTGAGACACAAGCCTGCAGTTGCAGCAAGGGAGGAAGGCATATAAATGTCTGTCAATTTCTTGGTTACACTTTTTTTTCACCTTTGTGTAGGAGATAAAGTACAGTAAGTCCCCTACATGAAAACCTTCAAGTTGCAAACTTTAAAAGATGCAAATGTGCCTGTCTGCCAGGCTCTGTATGCCAGCTGTTGTATGGGTGTTGTTCAGTCACTCAGTCATGTCCGAGTCTTTACGACCCTATGGACTGCAGCCTGCCAGGCTTCCCTGTCCTTCACTATCTCCCAGACCTTGCTCAAACTCATGTGCATTGAGTTGGTGATGTCATCCAACCATTTCATCCTCTGTCATCCCCTTCTTCTCCTGTCTTCAGTCTTCCCCAGCATCAGGGTCTTTCCTAATGAGTTGGCTCTTCGCATCGGGTGGCCAAAGTATTGGAGTTTCAGCTTCAGCATCAGTCCTTCCAATGATTATTCAGGCTTTATTTCCTTTAGGATTGACTGGTTTGATCTCCTTGCAGTCCAAGAGACTATCAAGAGTCTTCTCCAACACCACAGTTCAAAACCATCAATTCTTTGGTCCTCAACTTTCTTTATAGTCCAACTCTCACATCCATGCATGACTACTGGAAAAACCATAGCTTTGACTAGATGGACCTTTGTCAGCAAAGTAATGTCTCTGCTTTTTAATATGCTGTCTAGGTTGGTCATAGCTTTTCTTCTAAGGAGCAAGTGTCTTTTAATTTCATGACTGCAGTCACCATCTGCAGTGATTTTGGAGCCCAAGAAAATAAAGTCTGCCATTGTTTCCCCATTTATTTGCCATGAAGTGATGGGACCAGATGCCATGATCTTAGTTTTTTGAATGTTGAGTTTTAAGCCAACTTTTTCACTCTCTTTTGCCTTCATCAAAAGGCTCTTTAATTTCTCTTCACTTTCTGCCATAAAGGTGGTGTCATCTGCATATCTGAGGTTATTGATATTTCTCCTGGCAATCTTGATTCCAGCTTGTGCTTCATCCAGCCTGGCATTTCACATAATGTACTCTGCATACTGTACTGTAAGATTAAAAATGTTTTATTTTTTTGTGTTTGTTTTTTATGCATGTATTATTTGTCTGAAAAGTATTATAAACCTATTACAGTATGGTACTATATTACCAATTATGTTACTAAGGCACCTAGGCTAACTTTGTTGGACTTATGAACAAATTGGACTTACGAATGTGCTCTCAGAACAGAACTCCTTCATAAGCAGGGGACTTACTGTAGTTTTATTTCAAGAAGCAAATTAACAGCTAAGAGCCCAGATTCTAGGAATATTCAAATTCACTAGATACCAGAGAAGTGCAAATTAAAACAACATTACGACAGAGGATTTACACTCATCAGAATAGCAAAAATTATGGAGGTGGAAATGAGAGAGGAGGAATGTTGGCAAAACTGTGCAGAGAGGAAGGAAGGCAAAGAGCTCAGAGCCCAGGTGCCACAACCAGTCTGGGGAAGGCACACCCACCTGGGCACTCCTGAGCCGGTTTCCTTATCTGCAAATGGAGGTGATTTTATCTACTTCATAGAATTGCTGCGAGGATTTCAACAGCTAATGACACCCAGCGCTGGGGAGGGCACCTATGCCAAGTAAGGACTCTGAAAACAGTACAGGCTAGCCTGAGCTCCCAGAAGGCAAGGCCTTTTCTCTTGTCATTGGCTGTATTCTAGTGCCTAGAAGATCCCCTGGTAAAGGGCATAGCAACCCACTCCAGTATTCTTGCCTGGAGAATTCCATGGACAGAGGAGCCTAGTGGGCTATAGTCCAGGGGGTTGAAAAGAGTCGGACACAACTGAGAGACTAACACTAACTCAGTTAATATTTGTTGAATAAATGAATGCATTTGCAAATTGTATGGGGCGAAGGCAACATCTCAGCACCACTTGATGGAACATCAAATAGTGAAAAATTGAAAATCTTGAAAACTGGGACAACACGGAAGGAAAATTAAGTGTTTGGCCACTCTGTGAGCCAGTTGTCTCACTTAGATGTATCTCAAGAGTTCCTCGTCTGGTTCACAAAGGGGGACAAACCAGGGGACAATCCAGGGGACAATCCAGGGAACAAGTGAGTCAGTGTGGGAAAGCCACACGAGAGAAGATGCTGCAGCAGTGAGAAGCGATCATCCAGGGACTTTCATGACGGCCCATCAGGTAAGACTTTGCCTTGCAAGGCAGGGGCTGTGGTGGCTGTGGATCCCTGGTGGGGGAGCTAAGATCCCACATGCTTTGCAACCAAAAAGCCAAAACAAAACAGAAGCACTATTGTAACAGATTCAATAAAGACTTAAAATAAAAAGTGATCATCCAGAGCAGGGCTTGGCAAACCTTCCTGTAAAAGGTCAGATAATAAATATTGTAGGCTTTTCAGGCCACAGGATCTGTCACAGCCTTAGATGATATGCAAGGCTGTTCCAACAGAACTATTCATGAACTCTCAAACTTGAATTTCATATAATATTTATGTGTTCCAAAATATTAATCTTCTTTTGAGTTTCTCACCACCACCAAGTTGTTTAAAAATCTTAGCTTGCAGGCTGCTCAAAAACTGTTGGGAAATGTGAGACTGGACACTGCAAAACTCCTAGAGGAAAACATAGGCAAAACACTCTCTGACATAAATCGAAGCAATATCTTTTAATCCTTCTCCCAGAACAATGGAAATAAAAACTAAAATAAACAAATGGGATCTACTTAAATTCAAAAGCTTTTGCACAACAAAGGAAACAATAAACAAAACAAAAAGACAACCCACAGATTGGGAGAAAATATTTGCAAACAATGTCACCAACAAGGGATTAGTCTCCAAAATTTACAAACAGTTCATGATGCTTAACAGCATCAAAACAAACAACCCAATCAACAAATGGGCAGAGAACCTAAATAGACATTTCTCCAAAGAAGACATAAATATGGCCATGAGGCACATGAAAAGATGCTCAACATCGCTAATCATTAGAGAAATGCAAATCAAAACTACAATGAGATATCACCTCACAACAGCTAGAATGGCTAGCATCAAAAAATCCACAAACAATAAGTGCTGGAGAAGGTGTGGGCCCTACACTGTGGATCCAACACTTACACTGTTGCTGGGAATGTAAATTGGTACAGCCCACTATGGAGAACAGCATGAAGGTACCTTAAAAAACTAAAAATAGAGCTACCACATGACCCTGCAATTCCACTCCTGGGCATATATTCAGAGAAAAATGTGATCCAAAAGATTACATGTAGCCAAATGTTCACTGTAGCACTGTTTACAACCCACAAGATATGAAAGCAACCTAAATGTCCATTGACAGAGGAATGGATGAAGAAGATGTGGTACATATGCACAATGGAATACTCCTCTGCCATTAAAAAGAATGAAATAATGCCATTTACAGCAATATGGATGGACCTAGAGATCGTCTTGGAGAAGGCAATGGCACCCAACTCCAGTACTCTTGCCTGGAAAGTCCCATGGATGGAGGAGCCTGGTGGGCTGGTCCATGGGGTCACTAAGAGTTGGACACGACTGAGTGACTTCACATTTACTTTTCACTTTCCTGCATTGGAGAAGGAAATGGCAATCTACTCCAGTGTTCTTGCCTGGAGAGTCCCATGGACAGAGGAGCCTGGTGGGCTGCCGTCTATGGGGTCACACAGAGTCGGACACAACTGAAGTGACTTAGCAGTAGCAGCAGCAGCAGAGGTTGTCTTACTGAGTGAAGACAGACAGAGAAGGAGAAATATTGTATGAAAACCCTCATATGTGGAATCTAAAAAGAAATGATACAAACGGACTGACTTACAGAACAGAAAGGGATCCACACACTTAGAGAATGAACTTATGGTTGCCAGTGAGAAGGATGGGATTGTTGCAGGAAGGCAGACCACTTCCAGGGCCCAAAACTGGGCTCTTGTCTAACACTCGGAAATGAATTGTCCAGGGAGACACATGTGCTGACAAAGCAAGAGATTTTATCGGGAAAGGGCACCCGGGTGGAGAGCAATAGGGTAAGGGAATCCAGGAGAACTGCTCTGCCGTGTGGCTTGCAGTCTCGGGTTTTATGGTGATGGGATTAGTTTCCAGGTGGTCTTTGGCCAATCATTCTAATCCAGAGTCTTTACGCATCGCTCAGCCAAGATGGATGCTAGCGAGAGGGATTCTGGGAAGTGGACGGACACGTGTGGTGTCTCCTTTAGACCTTTCCTGAACTCTTCCAGTTGGTGGTGGCTTATTAGTTCCGTATTCCTTATCAGGATCTCCTGCCATAAAACAACTCATGCAAATGGTTACTATGGTGCCTGGCCGGGGTGGGCGGTTTCAATCAGTGTGCTTCCCCTAACAGGGTCAAAGGATAGTTAGGGACCTGGGGATGCACATGTACACACTGCTGTATTTAAAATGGATAACCAACAAGGACCTACTGTTTAACACAGGAAACTGCTCAATGTTGTGTGGCAGCCTGGATGGGAGGGGAGTTTGGGTGGAATGGATACGCGTGTATGTCTGGCTGAGTCCCTTCGCTGTCCACCTGAAACTATCACAACATTGTTAATCAGCTATACCCCAGTACAAAATAAAAAGTTTTAAAAATGTTTAAAAAAAAAACTGCTGGGGCTCAGATTTTGCCCATGAGCCATCATTTGCTGAGCCCTGTTCTAAATATGTGTCAACAACATGGATGAATTCCAAAAACACAACCAACAAGGCTGGTAATCTTGGATAGGATGGGGGTTAAAGAGAAATGACCATACATCCGAGATTTCCAGAGAAAGACTAGTTTACCCCAGGTTGTCCCAGTAAATAATAGCCTATATCTCACTCTCCAAAGTCACAGATCAAATGATGAATTATATGTGCCCTCCCCAGTTAAACCATCATTCTTGTTACATAAGTTACAAACAGACATTCAGAACAACCATCAACAGGAGGACACTGGAACCTACCAAAAAAAGATACCCCACGTCCAGAGACAAAAGAGAAACCACAATGAGACAGTTTGATAAGCACCTAGTCTCTTCCTATCTAAAAAAATAAAAATAAAAAATTAAGCAAGAACAATAATTCTTCCAAAAAACAGACATTCACTCACGTATCCCCCAACATCTAGAAAAGAGGTTGGCAACTTTTTTCCTCATAAAGGACCAGATAATAGATATTTTAGGCCTTGTGCCATGTGACCTATTGATGAAGCCTGAAAACAGTCAGAGACAGCACAGAAATTAAGGTGTGAGGCCAGGTACCACTAAAACTTCCTGATGGATGTTGAAATTTGAGGGTCATATAATTTTCATGTATCAAAAAATTTTATCCTTATTTGGATTTTTTTCAATCATTTGAATATGTGAAAACACTTTCAGCTCGTGGGTCGTATACAATCTGGCAATGGGCTGGATCTGGCCCAAAGGCTGTAGTTTGTTGACTATCAGTTTGGAAGAACACCTGGCCCCATGGTAGGTGCTGCAGAAATGTCTGTTTTTAGCTGAGTGCACTTACCATCAACAACCATGCCTGTCTTACAAGGGCACATGCATATTTAAGGACAGATAAACACCTGAGAGGGCTTCCCCGGTAGCCCAGATGGTAAAGAATCTGACTGTCATGTAGGAGACCTGGGTTCGATCCCTAGGTCAGGAAGATTCCCCGGAGAAGGAAATGGCAACCCACTCCAGTATTCTTGCCTGGAGAACCCCACGGACAGAGGAGCCTGGCGGCCTACAGTCCAGGAGGTTGCAAAGAGTCGAACATGACTGAGCGACTCACACAAACGCCTGACTGAGGGTCGAGGAGACACTTAGGAGGGAATAGGGATTGGGAATAAATGAGAAAAATAATGAAATAAGAAAAACTTCACCCAGACTGAGAAAGATGACATTTAATCATGAACTGAGTTGGGTTACAAATGCAACTCCACTTCTGAGGCAACAAAAAAGGGAAAAAAGAAGAAAAGAAAATCAGGGCTCTGGAGCCAGAGAGCCTAGATTTGAAATTCTGAGGCTGCCCCCACTATCTGGTGACTTTGAGCAAGTTTAACTTCTCAAAGTTTCTTTGGAAAATGGAACTAAATATGGGACCTTCTTCCTAGGGCTGCTGTGAGGACGGAATGAATCTATACAGGAAAGGGCTTGGCAGTGTCTGGTCAATGAACAGTATACTGTTACGGCTGTTTTCCATAAAGAACAGAGAGAATCGTATACCCCGGAGGTACAAACAAGGTGAGTGAGCACAGGTAATTAGGGCTTCCCTGGTGGCTCAGATGGTAAAGAATCTGCCTGCAGTACAGGAGACGAGAGTTCGATCCCTGGGTGGGGAAGATACCCTGGAGAAGGAAATGGCAACCCACTCCAGTATTCTTGCCTAGGAAATTCCATGGACAGAGGAGCCTGGCAGACTACAGTTCATGGGGTCGCAAAGAGTTGAGACCACTTAGTGACTAAATAACAGCAACAAAGAGATGATTGAGGGAACAGGCTCTAGAGCCAAGAACCCCAGTTTTGCCACATACTGGCTGTGTGACCTTGACCAAGTCCTGTGTGCTTTCTGTACCTCAGTCTCCTCAGCTGGACAGTAGTGCTTGCCTCATCGGGTTGAGGTAAAAATTAAATTACTCAAAACATAGCTTAGCACACAAGTGCTCAGGTACGTTAGTATGTTACCACTCTGGACCCACAATTTCTGCCCCAGTGGAAATTAAGAAAGGAGTCAGAACAACAATCCTATGTGACACACTCCAAAAGGTCCAAGGAGCTGGGCTGTGGGCTTTGAGCAAGGATTCAGTGGAGGAAACATCTAACATGAGAGACAAGACCAAAACAAACAAACAGAAAGTAAATATTCTGATGAAACAGACATAATGTTGTGTGCAAGAAAACATCAGAGAAACTATTATTAATAGCTTCAGAGAGTTAAATAAAAAAAAATATTGCCTGCATGAAACAAGAATCATGGCTATAATCAAGGAGAAAATAAGGGAATAGGAATGATCTTTTGAAAAATAAAAATATAGCTGCTAAAAAAAATTCAGTAGAAAGACTGAAGGTAAAGTTGATGGAGAAATTTTACAGAAAGTAGAACAAAAAGAAAAATTTGAAAAACACAAGAAAAAAAGATTTTTTAGATGATGTGTTATTGCAGGAGGTTCAGTAGCTAACTAAAGAATTTTAGAAAGAGAAAACCAAGAAAACCATGGGGAAGAAATTATCAGAGTAATAATGTAACAAACTTTTCCAGAATTGAAGGAGAAGACTATCTGGAAAGAAGTGATCACCTTATGCCCAGAACAATGAATGAAAAACAAGATCTCCAGGAAGACAAAGTAAGTCACCATCTTCAATTTCAGAATACAAGTGGTAAGAAGATTATGAAAGATGTTAGAGAAAATGCAGATTACTTGAATGACCAAGAATACAATGGCCTTCTCAAAACAACAAGAGAAGCTAGAGCACAGTGGAAAAAAATATCTTCAAAGGGCTGAGAAAAAATAATTTTCAACCTGTTATTCTGTATACAACCAGACTATCAGTAAAGTTTGAAAGTGGAATAAAGCCATTGTAAGGAAGTCCCAGGATGACAGCTGATACAACTCCCAGAAAGCAACTGAGAAATAAGGTTTGAAGACTCAAAAAAAAAAAATCTAAAAATGAAAGCGATAATTATCTGACAGATTGGACTATAAGGAAAACCTTAAGAACTTTCTACACCTTTTGGAAGGTATAGGGAGATGGAGATGTAGATGTTCAAAGAGAACAAAACAAATGAAAAAACAAGGCAATTAATAACAAAAAAAATTAAAAGTTGCACAGGAATAGCTACTTCTTGGCTCAGTATTGAATAAAATTTATGTACTCACAATAAAAAAAAAAATTATATGTGTATTTAACCAAAATTTGTGATATAACTATATTTTAAAAATGGAGGAAATGATAATGGAGCATATGAGTTAAAAATCTTCACCAATCAGGACTTCCCTGGTGGTCCAGTGCAGGGGGACACTTAATCTCTGGTTGGAGAACTAGGATCCCAGGGGCCATGGGGCAATTAGGTCTTGAGCATCACACCTGGAGAGGCGCCACACCTCAAGTAAGACCTGACACGGGCAAATAAATAAACAAAAAGGAAAAAAGAGAGAGAAATCGATTTTAAAAAATCCTCACTGATCATAACAGGAAATCAACAGATGATCTCTAAGATAGGTGAACCAAAATATTATATAACAGCTGTATTATTTAAAAAGAAGGAAATCTGTAAGAATGGTTACTTTGAAAGGGGAGGTGGGGATTGAAGAGAACATGGGACTGCAGCCTTCATTACTGATGTTTTGGCACTAATTGGCTTTTAACGAAAAGCATTTTAGGGCTTCCTTGGTGGCTCAGTGGTTAAGAATTCACCTGCCAGTGCAAGAGACACTGGCACCCCTGCATTGGCATGAGCTTCATGCCTGATCTGGAAGATCCCACATGCAAGGGAGCAATTAAGCTCATGCATCCTGGAGCCTGCACTCCACCCAACAAGAGAAGCCACTGCAACCAGAAGCCTGAGCACCGCAAGTAGAGAAAAAGCCTGCACAGCAGTGAAGACCCAGCACAGCCGAAAACAAATAAATAAATAACTTAAAAAAATTTTTTTTAATCTAAGACCTAGGCCAAATAGGGGAGGCAGATCTTAATTCTGGCAGGTTCTAAGATATTTAAATGAAAAGGAAAGTAAGTCATGATGAAAGAAAAACAGCTTGCCTTGGTATTATATTATTTTATCTTTCAAAAATGCTTCTGGCAACCAAAGCAGTAATGAGTACACCTAATGCCTGGCTTCTAGTTTCTAAATGTCTCTTCTGACTGAAAGGAGCCAGGGCTCTTTAGAGGAATGGCTGATTCCAGGCTTGGCACATGGAAAGTATAAGGTGAGCCTGGAACACTTTGTTATGCCAGAAAGCAAGAATGTACTCAAAGAGTAATGGGAACACATCAAAAGGACCAAAAGCCAGTTTAAAGGGCTTCCCCAGGCCATAATTAGGACAATTTGATCATTAAAAACACTAATGACTATAATTATTGCAAAACATTGAATAAATAAAATCCAAGAGTTCATGGTAACTACAAAAAAAAAAAAAAAGTAGTTACCATTGCAGATGACTATTGGTGGTTTAGTTGTTAAGTTGTGTTTGACTCTTGCGACCCCATGAACTGTAACCCGCCAGGCTCCTCGGTCCATGGGATTCTCCAAGCAAGAATACTGGTGTGGGTTGCCATTTCCTTCTCCAAGGGATCTTCCCAACCCAGGAATTGAACCCAGGTCTCCTGCATTGTGGGTAATGACTATCTACAGGAGAGGACTATTAGGCCAACCTATTCTGAAAATTGATAACAAGTTAAGCATTTAGGGGGAATTGCAGTTCATCTCCAGTTAATGAAGAAAAGTTCTTCTTTACAAAAGAATGTAGAATAAAATATATATTTAAAATTTTGCCATTCTGCAACCCCTAGTGAAGTAACTGAATCAGGCAAAGATCGTCAGTGGATGTTAAAAACATTAAGTAAAAGGTTGTAGGGAAATGGGATATTTGCCTTATGCCTGAGTATCATCCAGAGATCACTTGCAAATTGCAGAGGGAAAGTATACCTTTTCTGTGGAGGGATCCAGTGGTCACAATCTTAACTAAGGAATCCAAATTTAGCATCATTGAAAGTAAGACAATCAGACACTGTGTTCCTGACGGGTGTAATAGGACATATTTGGCTGTACCCACAAAGCGACCTGGCCATTATCTAACCTGAATTTGATCATGACTTTACTCCACAGTGCAGGAAAAACGAGGAGAGAGGAATGCACTAAGGAAAGTCACGAGGAACAAATCAGGTGACTCCAGAATGTATCATGAATCCAGTTGATCCCTGAACAATGCAGGGGTTAGGGATATTGACCCTCCAAACATTTGAAAATTGGAGTGTAATTTATACTGTTCCTCTGTATTTGTGGTTCCCCATCCTCCTATTCAACCAATCAGACAGTATTTGGAATCATCTCAGTGTATCTACCTAATTATTAGATTCCTTATTAGGTTTATTTATTAGGGGCTTCCCTGGTGGCTCAGACAGTAAAGAATCTGCAGAAGACCAGGTTCGGTTCCAGGGTTAAGAAGATCCCCTGGAGAAGGGAATGGCTCCCCACTCCAGTATTCTTGCCCGGAGAAGAATTCCATGGACAGAGAAGCCTAGTGGGCTACAGTCCGTGGGGGTTCATGGGGTCACAAAGAGTCAGACATGACTGAGCAACTAACACTTTCACTTTTATTAATTCCAAAAGGGGGGAAATGGTATTTTTATGCTGATAGTAGTTTACAGTGGAGAATAGCAGGACAAAAATTACACCACACTGCCTCTATGGTATTCATGCCCAAAATTATTATATTAATGAGAAAATTCCTGAATTTGATAATAGCACAATATTGAGTTATACACATTATTATTTTATGTATCTAGAGAGAGAGAGGGAGTGATAAAGCAAATGTGACAAAATTTTATCAGCTGCTGAATCTGGATAAAGAGTACACAGGAGTTCTTTCTACTATTCTTGCAACTCTATCCAAAATTTTAAATTATTTCAGAGAAAAAAATTTTTAGAAAAATCTAAGTTAGACCTGGACCAGTTGGGGAGGCAATTCCTAAAAATATAGGGATTAAGAAAACATTTAAAAATTGATCAAATGAGTTACCTTTATTTAAACACCTTTTATTATGTTGGCATTTCTTTTAGTTTTCAGGAATACTTGTTGACTTCATGGAACTGGCAGAGCTGGGACTCCAAGGTAAGGAGGCATGCATGGCCAAGTGACTGAGCTGCAAACTGAAGTCTGTTCCCAGACATTCTGGTTCTCAGCCAGTATCCTTTCTTTCCAGCTGAATTGCCTCATCCTTATGCTGGAAGCCAGCCCCCCAAAAAAGCTATTGTGGAACCCCTCAAGCCCTCAGCATCTGCCCAGCACTGGCACCCACATGCTTTATACTCTAGGAATGTTTTCCAATTATTCTGTTGCCACTCCCTCCTGAATTAGACCACTTCATCCAGGCCATGACTAGGTTGTGTGTTTTTACACTAAAGTTTTAGCACAGTGCTAAAGGCAGAAGAGCATAAGGCATAAGAGCTCAGAAAATCTTTTCTGATCCATTATTTTCAGAAACCATTTAATAAATAAATACTCAGAAGATAGGATATGGGTAAGAACAGACACTTTTGGGCCATCTAATAACCTTTGGGCTTAATGTGTAAGGGATATGAACACACAAGCAAACAAACCAAGATAATTTATAAAGCACATCTCAAGTAAGTAGAACTTTTTTCCTTAAAAAAAAAAATGTTTTTTTAATATCGTTGCTTTAGGGCTTCTCTGGTGGCTCAGTGGTAAAGAATTGACCTGCCAATGCAGGAGATGCAGGAGACTGGAGTTTGATCCCTGGGTCAGGAAGATCCCCTGGAGCAGGAAATGGCAACCCACCCCAGTATTCTTGCCTGGGAAATCTCATGGACAGAGAAGCCTGGTGGACTGCAGTCCATGTGGTTGCAAAAAAGTAAGACATGACTTAGCAACCAAACAATGTAGCTGCTTTAACAATGTTGTGTTAGTTTCTGCTGTTCAGCAAAATGAATCAGCTGTACATATACAATCCATGAAGACACAGCAAGTCAGACACGACTGAGAAACTAACACTTTCACTTTTTTCCATACCTGTACATATATCCCTTCCCTTTTGGACTTCCTTACCATTCAGGTCACCACAGTGTATTAAGTAGAATTCCTTGTGCTACACAGTAGATTCTCATTAGTTATCTATTTTTACCATAAGTATCAATAGTGTAAATGTGTCAGTCCCAATGCCCCAATCCCTCCCACCCACCAGTAGAACTTTTTTTTTAATTGAAGTATAGTTGACTCACAATGTTGTGTTAGTTTCAGGTGTAAACAAGGAGAACTTTTGACCTGTTTCAAAAGTACTGTTTCAAGCTGAAACTCAGAGATGAACTTAGCTTGGAGTGGGAGGACTGTCTCCCTCTGGCCTTATCAATTCTCTTCCTCAAGGAGTTATTTACCTTCTTCAAGATTGTGTTTGCTGGTCTTCCCAACTGGCCTGAAAACTTCTGGGGAAAGGGAGAGACACTGTGGTTTTGTCCCTCTGTGAACTTTCTCCCTTTTCTGCATACTCAGCTCCGCCCACTTGCAGCAAGCATCCCAGGCCCAGAGGAGCCACCTACACCCAGTGCCTCAGCCTCAATCTTGCCAGAGAGCGTGGGCCAGGGAGATGGACAGAGCACAGCTTCAGGATCTGACAAACCCTGACAGTGACTTATGGGCCGGGTAACGTTCTCACACAGTTCATACAGCCTCTGAGCTTCAGTTCCTTCTGCTGCGAAATGAGGGAAGTGGGAATTCCCCAGCAGTCCAGTGATTAGGACTCTGAGCTCCCACTGCAGGGGGAATGGGTTCAATTCCTGGTTGAGGAACTAAGATCCCATCAAAAAAAAAATAGAAAATGGAGGTAGTAAAACTGACTTCTTGGGCTTCCCTGATAGTCTATTGATTAAGAATCTGCCTGCCAATGCAGGGGACATGGGTTCAATCCCTGGTCCAGGAAGAGTCCACATGCCACGGGGCAACAAAGCCCATGCACCACAACTACTGAGCCTGAGATCTAGAGCCTGTGCTCCACAACAAGAGAAGCCACCACAGTGAAAAGCCAACTAGACACAACGCAACACAACACGAGAGTAGCCCCTGCCAGCCACAACTGGGGAAAGCCTGTGCACAGCAACAGAGACCTAGCACAGTCAGAATAAGTTTTTTTAGAAAACTGACTACTCCCCCAAAATGACTGGGTGGATTGTGACGATGAGGCCTCTGCGCTTCATCCAGTGTTTGGAAACCTTAGTGACCATCAGGGGCCTTCTGTCCAGTTTTGTCCCCTGTTTGCAGAGCTATCCCTGGGGGGTGGGGGGGTGGAGTGGGTAAAGTCACTCATTCTTACTGTCTCTGCTCCTTCCTTCCTATCTCTCCAAATTTTGTTGTTGTTCAGTCGCTAAGTATGTTTGACTCTTTGCAATCCCATGAACTGCAGCACACAAGGCTCCTCTGTCCTCCACTATCCCCTGGAGTTTGCTCAGATTCATGTCCATTGAGTCGGTGATGCCATCCAACCATCTCATCCTCTGTCACCCCCTTCTCCTTCTGCCCTCAATCTTTCCCAGCATCAGAGTCTTTTCGGCTCTTTGCATCAGGTGGCCCAAGTATTGGAGCTTCAGCATCAGTCCTTCCAATGAATATTCAGGGTTGATTTCCTTTAGGATTGACTAGTTTGATCTCCTCACAGTCCAAGGGACTCTCAAGAGTCTTCTCCAGCACCCCAATTCAAAAACATCAATTCTTTAGCACTCAGCACCTCTCCAAGTTGGTTCAGGTATAATCTGGTCAATATCAACAGCAGGTATCAGAGATGGATGTGCAGGACAATATTTCTTCCCTAGGAGGCCATAAAAAGCAGGAGACATCCACTCCAGAGCCAGGCTGCCTGGGTTCAAATCCCAACTCCACCATGTTCCTGCCCTGTGAACCTCTATGCTTCAGCTTCCTCACCTATAAAACAGGAACAATAACAACAGCAGCTACTCTGTAGGGTTATCCCAAGGATTAGATTCATCAACACATAATTACAGAGCGCCCTGCTAGTATTGCATTTCATTGAATCCAATACAATGGTACACTAGGAAATTAAGTGTATTGCCAATTAAACTAAGACATATCATCAGTGGAACTGGAACTGAAATTACATATTGATATTAGAAAGTCTTAAATATGACATCCTTATATGTGGAATCTAAAAAGAAATGATATAAATAAACTTACTAACAAAAAAGAAAAGCTATGACAAACATAGAGAGCATATTAAAAATCAGAGGCATCACTTTGCTGACAAATGTCCGTATAGTCAAAGCTATGATTTTTCCAGTAGTCAAGTATAGATGTAAGAGTTGGACCATAACAGAAGACTGAATGCCAAAGAACTGATGCTTTCCAACTGTGGTGCTGAAGAAGACTCTTGAGAGGCCCTTCGATAGCAAGAAGATCAAACCAGTCAATCCCAAAGGAAATCAATACTGAATATTCATTGGAAGGACTGATGCTGAAGCTGAAGCTCCAATACTTTGGCCACCTGATGCAAAGAACTGACTCACTGGAAAAGACCCTGATGCTGTGAAAGAGTGAGGGCAGGAGGAGAAGGAGATGACAGAAGATAAGATAGTTGGATGCCTCCACCAACTCAATGGACATGAGTTTAAGCATACTCTGGGAGATGGTGAAGGACAGGGAAGCCTGACATGCTGCAGTCCATGGGGTCCCAAAGAGTCAGACATGACTTAGCAACTGAACAACAACAACTTAAAAACAGAAAGAGATTCACAGACTTAGAAAATGAACTTATGGTTGCCAGGAGGAAGGAATAGTTAGGGACTCTGGGAAGGTCATGTACACACTGCTATATTTAAAATGGATAACCAACAAAGACCTATCATATAGCTCATGGAACTCTGCTCAATGCTACGTGCCAGCCTAGATGGGAGGGGAGTTTAGGGAGAATGGATACATGTATATGCAAAAAATAAATAAAAGCTATGCTAAAAAAAGTTGATAGATGAAATATACTATTGTTATTAGTATACATAGCTGGAACATATTCAGTTCAGTTCAGTTGCTCAGTCATGTCCAACTCTTTGCAATCCCATGAGCTGTAGCAGGCCAGGCTTCTCTGTCCATCACCAACTCCCAGAGCTTGCTCAAACTCATGTCCATTGAGTCAGTGATGCCATCCAACATTCTTATCCTCTGTCATCTCCTTCTCCTTCTGTCTTCAATCTTTCCCAGCATCATGGTCTTTTCCAATGAGTCAGTTCTTTGCATCAGGTGGCCAAAGTATTGGAGCTTCAGCTTCAGCATCAGTCCTTCCAATGAATATTCAGGACTGATTTCCTTTAGGATGGACTGGTTTGATCTTCTTGCAGTCCAAGGGACTCTCAAGAGTCTTCTCCAACACCACAGTTCAAAACCATCAATTTTTCAGCAATCAGCTTTCTTCATAGTCCAACTCTCACATCTATACAAGACTACTGGAAAAACCATAGCTTTGACTAGATGGACCTTTGTTGGCAAAGTGATGTCTCTGCTTTTTAATATGCTGTCTAGATTTAAGGGCCTAGATCTGATAGATAGAGTGCCTGATGAACTATGGAATGAGGTTCGTGACATTGTACAGGAGACAGGGATCAAGACCATTCCCATAGAAAAGAAATGCAAAAAAGCAAAATGGCTGTCTGGGGAGGCCTTACAAATAGCTGTGAAAAGAAGAGAAGTGAAAAGCAAAGGAGAAAAGGAAAGATATAAACATCTGAATGCAGAGTTCCAAAGAATGGCAAGAAGAGATAAGAAAGCCTTCTTCAGCGATCAATGCAAAGAAATAGAGGAAAACAACAGAATGGGAAAGACTAGGGATCTCTTCAAGAAAATCAGAGATACCAAAGAAACATTTCATGCAAAGATGAGCTCGATAAAGGACAGAAATGGTATGGACCTAACAGAAGCAGAAGATATTAAGAAGAGATGGCAAGAATACACAGAAGAACTGTACAAAAAAGATCTTTATGACCCAGATAATCACGATGGTGTGATCACTGACCTAGAGCCAGACATCCTGGAATGTGAAGTCAAGTGGGCCTTAGAAAGCATCACTACGAACAAAGCTAGTGGAGGTGATGGAATTCCAGTTGAGCTATTCCAAATCCTGAAAGATGATGCTGTGAAAGTGCTGCACTCTATATGCCAGCAAATTTGGAAAACTCAGCAGTGGCCACAGGACTGGAAAAGGTCAGTTTTCATTCCAATCCCAAAGAAAGGCAATGCCAAAGAATGCTCAAACTACTGCACAATTGCACTCATCTCACACGCTAGTAAAGTAATGCTCAAAATTCTCCAAGCCAGGCTTCAGCAATATGTGAACCGTGAACTTCCTGGTGTTCAAGCTGGTTTTAGAAAAGGCAGAGGAACCAGAGATCAAATTGCCAACATCTGCTGGATCATGGAAAAAGCAAGAGAGTTCCAGAAAAACATCTATTTCTGCTTTATTGACTATGCCAAAGCCTTTGACTGTGTGGATCACAATAAACTGGAAAATTCTGAAAGAGATGGGAATACCAGACCACCTGATCTGCCTCTTGAGAAATCTGTATGCAGGTCAGGAAGCAACAGTTAGAACTGGACATGGAACAACAGACTGGTTCCAAATAGGAAAAGGAGTTCGTCAAGGCTGTATATTGTCACCCTGTTTATTTAACTTATATGCAGAGTACATCATGAGAAACGCCGGACTGGAAGAAACACAAACTGGAATCAAGACTGCTGGGAGAAATATCAATAACCTCAGATATGCAGATGACACCACCCTTATGGCAGAAAGTGATGAGGAACTAAAAAGCCTCTTGATGAAAGTGAAAGTGGAGAGTGAAAAAGTTGGCTTAAAGCTCAACATTCAGAAAATGAAGATTATGGCATCCAGTCCCACCACTTTATGGCAAATAGATGGGGAAACAGTGGAAACAGTGTCAAACTTTATTTTTCTGGGCTCCAAAATCACTATAGATGGTGACTGCAGCCATGAAATTAAAAGACGCTTACTCCTTGGAAGGAAAGTTATGACCAACTTAGATAACATATTCAAAAGCAGAGACATTACTTTGCCAACAAAGGTTTGTCTAGTCAAGGCTATGGTTTTTCCTGTGGTCATGTATGGATGTGAGAGTTGGACTGTGAAGAAGGCTGAGCATGGAAAAATTGATGCTTTTGAACTGTGGTGTTGGAGAAGACTCTTGAGAGTCCCTTGGATTGCAAGGAGATCCAACCAGTCCATTCTGAAGGAGATCAGCCCTGGGATTTCTTTGGAAGGAATGATGCTAAAGCTGAAACTCCAGTACTTTGGCCACCTCATGCGAAGAGTTGACTCATTGGAAAAGACTCTGATGCTGGGAGGGATTGGGGGCAGGAGGAGAAGGGGACGACAGAGGATGAGATGGCTGGATGGCATCACTGACTGGATGGTCGTGAGTCTGGGTGAACTCTGGGAGTTGGTGATGGACAGGGAGGCCTGGCGTGCTGCGATTCATGGGGTTGCAAAGAGTCGGACACGACTGAGCGACTGATCTGATCTGATCTAGGTTGGTCATAGCTTTTCTTCCAAGGAATAAGCATGTTTTAATTTCATGGCTGCAGTCACTGTCCACAGTGATTTTGGAGCCCAAGAAAATAAAGTCTGTCACTGTTTCCATTGTTTCCCCATCTATTTGTCATAAAGTGATGGGACCAGATGCTATGATCTTACTTTTTTGAATGTTGAGTTTTAAGCCAGCTTTTTTGCTCTCCTCTTTCACCTCCATCAAGAGGCTCTTTTTTTCCTCTTTGCTTCCTGCCATAAGGGTGGTGTCATCTTCATATCTGAGGTTACAGATATTTCTCCTGACAATCTTAAATCCAGCTTGTGCTTCATCCAGCCTGGCATTTCACATGATGTACTGTGCATATCAGTTAAATAAACGGGACAAGACAGTATATAGCCTCGACGTACTTCTTTCCCAAGTTGGAATCAGTCTGTTGTCCCTTCAAGATGGTGGAGTAGGACCTGCACTCCTTTTCTCCTGCAAGAACTCCAAAATTGCAACTAACTGCTGAACAACCATTGACAGGAGAATGTTGGATCCCACCAAAAAAAGATACCCCACATCCAAGGGCAAAGGAGAAGCCCTAACAAGATGGTAGAAGGGGCAAAACTGTGTTTAAGAATCAAACCCCATACTCACCAGAGATGCTTGGAGGGCTCAAATAAAACCTTGTGCACACCAGGACCCAGGGACCCCACAGAGACTGAGTCAGACCTGCCTTTGTGGTTTGAGTGTCTCCCGGGGAGGCAAGGGTCAGCAGTGTTCTGCCCTGGGGACAGGGGCTCTGGCTACAGCAGACCTGGGAGGCACAGTGTGTGGCACAAGTCCTCTTGGAGGAGGTCACCATTAGCCCCACCATAGAGCCACCAAGCAGACGACTCATAAACTGGAGAACAATTATACCAAAAATGTTCTTGCACTGTTGTGAAAATTCTGGGGCCCCCAGCAGATTTCCCAACCTGGGGATCTGGCAAAGGGACTGAGAACCCCCAGGGAATTTGACTTTGAAGGCCAGTGGACTATGATTACAGAACTTCCACAGGACTGGGGAAACAGACTGTTGGAGGGCACAGACAAAACATTGTGCAAACCATGATCAGGAGAAAGAAGCAATGACCTCAAAAGAGACTGAACCAGACTTGCCTGTGAGTGTCCATGACTCTCTGGAAGAGGCATGGGTTGATAGTGGGGTCAGAGGCACTAAATATAACACCATGCTGCAGCATGCTGACATAAAGCCTTCTGAAGGAGGTTGTTACCATTGCTACCATTACCCTTGCCATAGTTTGGCCTCAGGCCAAACTACAGGGATGGAACTTAGCCCCACCCATCAATAGAAAATTGGATTAAAGATTTACTAAGCATGGGCCATCAGAGCAAGACCCAAATTTCCCCACAGCCAGTGCCTCCCATCAGGAAGCTTCCACAAGCCTCTTATCCTTATCCATCAAAGGGCAGACAGAATAAAAACCACAATCACAGAAAACTAACCAAACTGAGCAGAAGGATCACGGCCTTGTCTAACTCAATGAAACTATGAGCCATGCCGTGTAGATCCACCCAAGACGGACAGGTCATGATGGAGAATTCTGACAAAATGTGGTCCGCTGGAGAAGGAAATGGCAATCCACTTCAGTATTCTTACCTTGAGAACCCCATGAACAGTATGAAAAGGCAAAAAAGATGTGACACTGAAAGATGAACTCCCCACTGGGTAGGTACCCAATATGCTACTGGAGAAGAGTGGAGAAATAACTCCAGAAAGAATGAAGAAGCTGAGCCAAAGCAAAAACAATGCCCAGTTTTGGATGTGACTGGTGAAGGAAGTAAAGTCAGATGCTGTAAAGAACAATATTGCATAGGAACCTGGAATGTTAGGTCCATGAATCAAGGTAAATATCGAAGTGATCGAACAGGAGATGGCAAGAGTGAACATTGACATTTTAGGAATCAGTGAACTAAAATGGACTGGAATGGAAGAATTTAATTCAAATGACCATTAGATCTACTACTGTGGGCAAGAATCCCTTAGAAGAAATGAAGTAGCCCTCACAGTCAACAAGAGTCCAAAATGCAGTACCTGGGTGCAATCTCAAAAATGACAGAATGATCTCTGTTCATTTCCAAGGCAAACCATTCAATATCACAGTAATCCAAGTCTATGCCCCAACCACTAATGCTGAAGAAGCTGAAATTGAATGGCTCTATGATGACCTACAGGACCTTCTACAACTAACACCCCCAAAAGATGTCCTTTTCATCATATGGGATTGGAATGCAAAAGTAGGAAGTCAAAAGCTACCTGGAGTAGCAAGCAAGTTTGGCCTTGGAATACAAAATGAAGCAGGGCAAAGGCTAACAGAGTTTTGTCAAGAGAACACACTGGTCATAGCAAACATCCTCTTCCAAAAACACAAGAGACGACTCTACACATGGACATCACCAGATGGTCAATACAGAAATCAGATTGGTTATATTCCTTGCAGCTGAAGATGGAGAAGTTCTATACAGTCAGCAAAAACAAGACCAGGAGTTGACTGTGGCTCAGCTCATAAACTCCTTATTGCAAAATTCAGACTTTAAGAAAGTAAGGAAAACCATTAGACCATTCAGGTATGACCTAAATCAAATCCCTTACGATTATACAGTGGAAGTGACAAACAGATTCAAGGGATTAGATCTAACAGACAGAGTGCTTGATGAACTATTGACAGAGGTTCATTGTACAGGAGGCAGTGATCTAAACCATCCCTAAGAAAAAGAAATGCAAAAAGGCAAAACGGTTGCCTGTGGAGGCCTTACAAATAGCTGAGAAAAGAAGAGAAGTGAGAGGCAAAGGAGGAAAGGAAAGATATACCCATCTAAATGCAGAGTTCCAAAGAATAGCAGAGAGAGATAAGAAAGTCTTCCTCAGCAATCAATGCAAAGAAATAGAGGGAAACAACAGAATGGGAAAGACTAGAGATCTCTTCAAGAAAATTAGAGATATCAAGGGACTATTTCATGCAAAGATGGGCACAATAAAGGACAGAAATGATACGGGCCCAATAGAAGCAGAAGATATTAAGAAGAGGTGGCAAGAATACACAGAACTATACAAAAAAGATTGTCAAGACCCAGATAACCACGATGGTGTGATCACTCACCTAGAGCCAGACATCCTGGAGTGCAAGGTCAAGTGGGCCTTAGAAAGCATCACTAGGAACAAAACTAGTGGAGGTGATGGAATTCCCATTGAGCTATAGCAAATCCTAAAAGAAGATGCTGTGAAAGTGCTGCATCCAATGTGTCAGCAAATTTGGAAAACTCAGCAGTGGCCACAGGACTGGAAAAGGTCAGTTTTCATTCCAATCTCAAAGAAAGGCAATGCCAAAGCATGTTCAAACTACCGCACAATTGCATTCATCTCACATGTTAGCAAAGTAATGCTCAAAATTCTCCAAGCTAGGCTTCAACACTACGTGGACTATATCAGCATTAGAGTTATGGGTCAGATGTCAGGTTCACCATTTACTACCTGGGTAACCTTACTTTGGGGTTCCCCAATAGTTCAGCAGTAAAGAATCTGCCTGCAATGCAGGAGACGTAGGTTCAATCCCTGGGTCAGGAAGAGTTCCCCGGAGGAAGAAATGGCATCCCACTCCAGTATTCTCACATGAAAAATCCCATGGACAGAGGAGCCTGGGGGGCTATAGTCCATAGGGTGGCAAAGAGTTGGACACGACTGAGCATCTGACCTTGCTTATGCAAGATACTGAGCCTCTCTGTGTCTCAGTTTCGTCCTCACCTGTATATGCGGATAACATCAATAGCACCTACCATACAAGACTGTTGGGGTAATTAAATACGTGATGACTTAGGTAGTACCTAGTACACAATCGGAGAAGGCAGTGGCAACCCACTCCAGTACTCTTACCTGGAAAATCCCATGGAAGGAGGAGCCTGGTAGGCTGCAGTCCATGGGGTCGCTAAGAGTCGGACACGACTGAGCGACTTCACTTTCACTTTTCACTTTCATGCATTGGAGAAGGAAATGGCAACCCACTCCAGTGTTCTTGCCTGGAGAATCCCAGGGACGGGGAAGCCTGGTGGGCTGCCGTCTATGAGGTCGCACAGAGTCGGACAAGACTGAAGCGACTTAGCAGCAGCAGCAGTACACAGTAGGTGCTATGCTTGCTATTCTTGAGAACAAAGTTATTCTCTCCAGGTGTGGAGGTTGACTGCGGGAGAATAGAGGACGCACCTGGCTGGGCTTTTTAGGTTAAAAATGGCTTGGGCTCAACAGCCCTCTCCCAGTCTCCCGAGCGTCAGGATGGCCTAAGGGCCTTCGCCCCGCCCAGTCCAGCTCCACCCAGCCCAGCCCCGCCCCGCCCCGCCCCGGTCCGGCCCCGGCCCGCCCCGCCCCGCTCCGCCCCGCCCCGCCCCGCCCGGTCCGGCCGAGCCCCTGCGCTAGTCTCGCGCATTTTAAAAGTGCGCGAGCTCCGGCGGAGACCCGGGGCCGGCGGTTGGTCGGGCGAAGCCATCTATTACGCTACGTGGGGGGAGGTAAAAGCCTACCCATCTACATTTTTTCTATTTTTAGCCTTTCTGGCCTAGGTGCTGGCCTCCTTATAGCCTTTAAGTTCACTCCCTGTGCTCAGACTGAGGGGAGGGGGGGGTTCTGCCTCTCTGGGGAGAGGGTCGTTGTCTTTGTGCGGCGGTCCCCTCCACCTGCGGACGGGAAGCCGGTGGGAGAGGACGATGGCAGGAGTGGGGAGGAGGCGGCCCTAGCGCCATTTTGTGGGAGCGAAGTGGTAGCTGGGCTGCTCTTGGATTCCTCCTTGCTTCATTCTCCCTGTCGGGCTTCCTAGCAGCGGCCTAGCGGGTGAGTTGCAGATGCTTCTCACTGAGGACGCCCTGTGTGCCTCGGCTCCCGCGATGGGGCGGCCGCCGCCCCGGAAAGGGAGTCATGGGACCAGGCCTGCTGGGTCCTGCCGGAGCGGACTCGTGTGGGAGCGACGTTAGGGCCTGGCGCGGGGTGGCAGCCGGCGCCTGAGCTGGGGTGCTGGGCCCACGCAGCTGTGCAGCCCGAGGCAGCGGTTTGGCCTGGCTTCCCGGCGCGCGTATTGCTTTGTGCCTTCGTACTTTTGCACCGGGACGGAGTTTAGGGCCTGATACCCCAGCGGTCCCACCTCGGCCGCGCTTAGAAACTCCTCCCTCGGTTGTCACGCATTGGCTTCTGGGAGGCGGCGGCCCGCGTCGCGAAGAACCTGTCGCCGCTGTCCCTGCGGCTCAAGTTTGGAGAGCCTCTGGACAGCCCACAGTCTGGAACAGGGAGGAACTTTTCCGTTGTTCTTTTCGGCTGGCTCACTGCTCCTATTCAGTCCTGAAGACTCAGCTTCTGCATCGCTTGTTTAGGGAAGTCACTTTGACACCCCTGTACACCCACACACACACGCACATCTCAACCAGCTTAGGTTCTCCCAAACACCCTCAGACTACTTTCCAGTAGTACTTATCACGATTGTAATAAAATAAGTACTTGCTTGCGATCTTTCTCCTGCTTTCCCCTTTCCCCCCCTCTCCCCCGCCTTGCCACTAGCATGCCATCTGAGACTAGTTTCACAGTGGCAGCGCTTGATGTATTGTAGGCATTCATCAAATACTTAATGAACTAGCGAGGCATTACATTTTAATAGCTATCCTTGCCTTTACTTTCTCGTTTTTCGGGGATAATCAACACCTGTAAGAATCCAGAGACCCGAGAATTTTTCTACAAGTTACAAAACAGTGACGTATAAATCAGCTGGGATAAGGAAACAGTTACGTTGACCACAATTGTTAAGTCATTTGTATCTCTTTTCCCTTTAAGAGAAACAAAGATGTCTGAATACATTCGGGTAACCGAAGATGAGAATGACGAGCCTATTGAGATACCATCGGAAGACGATGGGACAGTGCTGCTGTCCACGGTTACAGCCCAGTTTCCAGGGGCATGTGGGCTGCGCTACCGGAATCCAGTGTCTCAGTGTATGAGAGGTGTCCGTCTGGTAGAAGGAATTCTGCACGCCCCCGATGCTGGCTGGGGGAATCTGGTATATGTTGTCAACTATCCCAAAGGTTTGTTGCCATTTGGTTTTGCAGTGATCCTAAAGTATAGTTTGTATCTCATTCTCAAGCATAGATCATGGTCTCTTCGTGGTAAACCATCTCCTATTGCCCAAGTATTTCTTCAAAAGTTACTAACAGACAAGCTTGGAAGGCCACTAAATGAGTGAGAATTGGAATACAGAACATGTTTTTAAAACTATGTGTTTAAATAATTATCTGCACTAATTTTGCTGAACTAATGCCAAATTTAAGAAATTAAGAATGCTTTGCAGTTCTATCAGTCTGTTGAAAATAGTCTTCTGAAGTGCCTCAATATTTTGATTTGTTCTTAATCCTTGCAAGCTACATCATTCATTCAGCTAATCTTACTCCTTTTTTTTCCCCCTTAAATGAACATCAGTTGCAATAGCCGAAATCTTGAAGTAATTCAGTCCTAATTATAGTTTTAGGTCTGGGCTTTTTCACTGTGTCTTATCAGTGATGGTTTTAATCTAAAAGGAAGCATGAAGATTTAGAAGTGTGCCAAGGAACTAAGTACATTTTATCAGTAGGTACTTTGTGCTAGTTGATAGATCTCTGTTACTTTTATTATAACTTTATATTGCAACAAAGGTGTACTCTTTGGTCAGTATTTAAGATGTTGCCTCAAGAGATTTTTTTCATGTATCAAGAAAAATTTTACTAGAATCAACTTGGTTTCTTTTAGTCTGCAGTTTCTTGATCCATTGGTTGTAGATAAATATTTACCCAAATTTTAAATGTCATTTAGATAGTAATGTATTGATGTAGGTTCATAGTTGTAACAAGTGTACCACCCTGGTAGGGGATTTTGATAATGGAGTGGGGCTCTGCCTGTGTAGAGGGAAGGGTATATGGGAAATATGCCTTCCTCAATTTAGCTGTGAACATAACACTACTCCAAAAAATGGTCTGTCTTTTGTCCAAATGTCATTGAGTTTCTCTGCCCTTCCAAATACTGTTTGTTTTTTTTTAATAACCTTGTTTCTGTTATTATAAAGTTAATGTGAGTTTGATGTTGAAAGTTTGGACATAAAAAAGAAAAACTGAAATCAGCCTTAAAAATCTATAACTGGAGATTACAGTTGCTAATTTTGTGGTAGTCAGATTATAGACATTAAAATAATCAAGGAAATATATTTAATAGGCACAAAGATAGCATCATGGTTTTTCAACCTTTTTTTTTCCTTAATGTATTTTAAAGTGAAAATAAAGGAACTTACTGTTTTGATACATCTTTTGAGAGGGGAGAACATACAGTTGTAATCTTGAGCTGTTACAGAACCAGAGGTTAGAATCCCCAGATTGGCTCCAGAAAAGCAACCGAGCCGCTTGTTTAAGCCTTATTCTGTCCATGAGAGCTAACATCACTCTTTACCAGAAGTTTCCAGTGTCTTACTATTCCTAGAAGGTTTTTGTTTCTCATTTCTGCATGAAGGGGGTGAAGTGTTTAAAGTGTTAAATGAATGTTCTAAAAGATTTCTGCTCATTTTGTTTAGATAACAAAAGAAAAATGGATGAAACAGATGCTTCATCAGCAGTGAAAGTGAAAAGAGCGGTCCAGAAAACATCTGATTTAATAGTGTTGGGTCTCCCATGGAAAACAACTGAACAGGATCTGAAAGATTACTTCAGTACCTTTGGAGAAGTTCTTATGGTTCAGGTAAGCTTTGATTTCACTTAACAGTTTTTCAGTGAATGAGCGTCCAGAACTCCTTGTTCTGGTGATGCTACCCTTCATGTTCAGTAGGTGATATTTTTAATATTTATTATATGTATGCATAATGGGTGCTGAAAAGAAATTTGGTTTATACTATTTCCCTTCATGTGTGTACTCTGGGTTGGTTATATGTGTGTGTAGATTTAGTGAATTTAAATGATTTTTTTTCTAGGTCAAGAAGGATATTAAAACTGGTCATTCAAAAGGGTTTGGCTTCGTTCGCTTCACGGAATATGAAACCCAGGTGAAAGTAATGTCACAACGACATATGATAGATGGACGATGGTGTGACTGTAAACTTCCAAATTCTAAGGTACTTTCTCTTGTTTTCTTTGCTTTGGCCATTTGTGGTGACAAACTTAATTAAAAGACACTGTAAAATAAAACATTACAGTTGGAAAATGTGGCAGGGTGTGTTCTTGAAATCTTTTGTTAAAAGTCTCAGGACCTTAATGCATGGTGAATATTTTATATATTTGTTTGAAATACTTAGTTTATTGCTCCTCTAGAATAAAACGTTATTCATTTTATTCTTTCTCTTGTTATTTAATAAATTAGCAATTTCTTACATAGTTACATGTGAACAAAGAATATGTTGATCTCGTTAGTGTTAACAAAGACAATTAGAATATGTTGATCTTGTTACAAAAGCCTTACTTATTCCAAGCAGGCAAGACTTGCTTATTTGGAACATTATCTTCTTTGCCAGGACATTTTTAATTCATCAACTTTCCTTAATCCAAATATACTTTCATCAGCTTTAAAATTAAAAGCATTGAAGTCTTAAAAGAAGATGTGCTAATACAAAAAAGAAGGGATGTACCTACTTTTTAAGCACTCACCTAAAGGAAAGGCAGATAGATTGTGTTACATCCTCCACCAGAATGCTGTTTTCATTGCTTGTAAAATATTTCTGATGGTTTTTCTTCCTTTCGATTTGATCAGCAAAGCCCAGATGAGCCTTTGAGAAGCAGAAAGGTGTTTGTTGGGCGTTGTACAGAGGACATGACTGCTGATGAACTGCGGCAGTTCTTTTGCCAGTA
This sequence comes from Bubalus bubalis, assembly GCF_019923935.1. Lineage (NCBI taxonomy): Eukaryota > Metazoa > Chordata > Mammalia > Artiodactyla > Bovidae > Bubalus > Bubalus bubalis. Next base: position 38,429,961 of record NC_059161.1, read on the forward strand.
CGGAGAAGTGGTAGATGTCTTCATCCCCAAACCGTTCAGGGCTTTTGCCTTTGTTACATTTGCAGATGATCAGGTATTTTTCTCTTAATAACTTTGCCCCAGTTAGGTAATTTCTGTTGAACATTGCCCTTCCAGCTAATTACCATCCTTATTAACTAAGCTCTCTGACCCTGTATTTGGGCCTGAATATTTGTGATAAACTCCTTAGGTATATTTTTAATACGTGACATTTAAGTGGGAGTGTTACACATCCTTTGAAAATGAACGGAAAAATCCCTGCTGCCATTACTAAAGCTAAAGGCTATTTTATGAGTTTAAATGAAATAAGTGCTCCTTGCTGATTTTTTTCTCCAGCGTAGATGATGGCTTGAAATCTAAGTTTTATTGCTACTTTGTATGAATCAACGGTTTAATCTCCTCTATTTACATCCCTTATTTTTTATAGGTTGCCCAGTCTCTTTGTGGAGAGGACTTGATCATTAAAGGAATCAGCGTACATATATCCAATGCTGAACCTAAGCACAATAGCAATAGACAGTTAGAAAGAAGTGGAAGATTTGGTGGTAATCCAGGTGGCTTTGGGAATCAGGGTGGATTTGGAAATAGTCGAGGGGGTGGAGCGGGTTTGGGAAACAATCAGGGTAGTAATATGGGTGGAGGGATGAACTTTGGTGCTTTTAGCATTAACCCAGCAATGATGGCTGCAGCCCAGGCTGCTCTGCAGAGCAGCTGGGGTATGATGGGCATGTTAGCCAGTCAGCAGAACCAGTCTGGCCCATCAGGTAATAACCAAAGCCAAGGCAACATGCAGAGGGAGCCAAATCAGGCTTTTGGTTCTGGAAATAACTCTTACAGTGGTTCTAATTCAGGTGCAGCGATTGGTTGGGGATCGGCATCAAATGCAGGGTCAGGCAGTGGTTTTAATGGAGGCTTCGGCTCTAGCATGGATTCTAAATCTTCTGGCTGGGGAATGTAGACGTTGGGTTACAGTTAGTTGGTATACTGGTGGGAATTCAAATTTTTCTAAACTCATGGTAAGTATATTGTAAAATAACATATGTAAGAATTTTCAAAATTGGTTTGTTCAGTGTGGAGTATATTCAGCAGTATTTTTGACATTTTTCTTTAGAAAAAGAGGAAGAGCTAAAGGAATTTTATAAGTTTTGTTACATAAAGGGTTGAAATATTGAGTGTTTGAACGTGAACTGCTGTTTGCCTGATTGGTAAACCAACACACTACAATTGATATCAAAGGGTTTCTCCTGTAATATTTTATCCCTGGACTGTCAAGTGAATTCTTTGCATGTTCAAAATGGAAACCATTGATTAGGACTACATTCTTTTCTCCTTGTTTTAATTTGAACCCCACCATATGGATTTCTTTCCTTAGGAAAATCTCTTCTTTGGAGATCATGGTGTCACAGTGGTTGGTTCTTTTGGTTTTTTTTTGTTTTTGTTTTAACACTTGTCTCCCTTCATATACAAAAGTACATTATGAAGCCTTCATTTAATCTCTGCAGTTCATCTCATTTCAAATGTTTATGGAAGAAGCACTTCATTGAAAGTAGTGCTGTAAATATTCTGCCATAGGAATACTTCTGTCTACATGCTTTCTCATTCAAGAACTCGCCATCACACTGCGCAGGCTGCGTCTTTGACGGTGGGTGTCCCATTTTTATCCGCTACTCTTTATTTCATGGAGTCGTATCAACGCTATGAACGCAAGGCTGTGATATGGAACCAGAAGGCTGTTTGAACTTTTGAAACCTTGTGTGGGATTGATGGTGGTGCCGAGGCATGAGAGGCTAGTATGAGCGAGAAAAGGAGAGAGCGCGTGCAGAGACTTGGTGGTGCATAATGGATATTTTTTAACTTGGCGAGATGTGTCTCTCAATCCTGTGGCTTTGGTGAGAGAGTGTGCAGAGAGCAAGGATAGCAAATAATGTACGAATGTTTTTGCATTCAAAGGACATCCACATCTGTTGGAAGACTTTTAAGTGAGTTTTGTTCTTAGATGACCCACGTTAGCTGAATGTGTTAAGTGAAACGATACTTGTATTTCCCCTACCCCTTTGTCAACTGCTGTGAATGCTGTATGGTGTGTGTTCTCTTCTGTTACTGATCTGTAAGTGTGGTAATGTGAACTGAAGCTGATGGGTTGAGAACATGGACTGAGCTTGTGGTGTGCTTTGCAGGAGTACTTGGAAGCAGAGTTCACCAGTGAGCTCGGGGTGTCTCAAAGCAGGGTGGAAGTTCTCATGTCTGTTAGCTACCCATAAGAATGCTGTTTGCTGCAGTTCTGTGTCCTGTGCTTGGATGCTTTTTATAAGAGTTGTCACTGTTGGAAATTCTTAAATAAAACTGATTTAAATAATATGTGTCTTTGTTTTGCAGCCCTGAATGCAAAGAATTCATAGCAGTTAATTCCCCTTTTTTTGACCCTTTTGAGATGGAACTTTCATAAAGTTTCTTGGCAATAGTTTATTTTGCTTCAAATAAACTTATTTGAAAAGTTGTCTCAAGTCAAATGGATTCATCACCTGTCATGCATTGACACCTGATACCCAGACTTAATTGCTATTTGTTCTTGCATTGTCCAAAGTGAAAAGTTTTTTTTGTTTTTTGTTTTTTCAAATCTAGTTTTTAATAAGTCTGGGTGACCACACCTAAAATGGTAAGCAGTACCCTCCAGCTTTTTCTTAGTGCCTCTGTGCATTTGGGTGATGTTCTATTTACATGGCCTGTATAAATCTCCATTGGGAAATCATCCTTCTAAAAATATTCTTATTTGAAGGAATGGGCAAAGCAATGTTAATTTAAAATGCTTTGTAGCAAAGCCTGTCAATTGAAATGAAGGGAATATCAGCACCTTTCTAGATGGGGATTTGAAAAGTGGAATTAATTGCAATAGGGATAAAGTAGAAGAAACCACAAATTATCTTGTGCCTGAAATCCATTAAGAAGCCTGATAGCTTTAAGAACTAGCCGGGTGGGTTGTCTGTCTGTGGAAGTGTTAAGTGAAAGGAGCTTTGTCTTCCAAAGGTGGGGAGATAGTATAATGTCGAATAAATCTACAAAACTCAAGACTCTCACGGTGCATTGTTAAGTATGTAAAAGCAATAATATATTGATTCTCTATTGTACTTAAAATGTAACTAACTTCTGTGAGAGTCAGCTCCTTTTCTAGTGGAAGAATGTACAGTTTTTGTGTTGATAATTTACCTAATGCCCTTATCTAATTAGATTATGATAAATAGGTTTGTCATTTTGCAAGTTATGTGTTTTAAACTTTTATAAATGAAGTCGTCTTTTAGGCTTATGGTCGCCACATTGTTTTATTCAGTTTCCTCTGTAAAGGATCTTGCGTTGTTTTAATTTTTTTTTCTGCATCTAAATTGCATGATTTCCAAACCCTGTACCATCTGAATTTTGCATTTTAGCACTTGCACTATTACTCAGCAGCAGTAACATGGTAACTTAAAATGGTATTCGGGGACCTCCAAAGACTAAACTGACAAGCCTTCAAGAAGCCCAGGGGTAAGTTAACTTTGTCAATGGCATGGTTTTAATCCCTTATTTACACTTGTATAAATCTAGTTACCAGTCTTAGAAGGCTTTCAATGTTGAGTAGCCTTCTATTAACATGTTTATGGTACTACATAGCTATGGGTATTTAATTCTACCCTAAAAAAAAAAAAAATTGAAGTTTAGAAGTAAACTATTTGGCAAAGATTTGTTTAAGTCTATTTGGTCATCTAAATGCATTCATTCTAAAAACTTTTGAACCAGTTGAATAAAAATTTTTGTTGCCACCACAGTTTAGTGTCTGGAGTCTTACTGGAAAAATACAGTTTCTTTTTTTATTTATGTGACAAAGATGCTGGAAAGTTAGCTTTAAAAAGTGAGTCTCTAGAAGTTGCACTTTATATGTACAAGAGAAGTTAGGTGAAATCACAGTGAATTTCTACATAATAATGGTGACTCTTTGGCTAGAATGAGGAATTTTGTTGAGTGTTAGGTATTAAAACTTTTTAGGGAGGCCAACTAAATGAAATTTTTTAAGGTTGGGTCAGGGCTTAAATTTTGTCCTTAGGAAAGATGTTAAGTACATAGTAATTCAGATGTATGTGATAATTAGAATAGTTTTTTGTTGTTGATTACTAGGAGAGCAACTCTTAACTGTGTATTTAAGTTCTGTACTCAGCTGTTGTATGATCTGTAATCTATTTTTAAGTGTGCCCAAGTATTTCATGTTCATTGTAAGAAAAAAAACACTACATTTATTAATAATACCGCCACTTATTTTTAATATATTTCATCTTATGAAAATGCCACTTTTGAATCAACTGTCTTCTGAATTTGAACATTATTTAGGTTATTTCCAAGTGCTAGGAATATTCTCACAGCTAAATTAAAATCTTAGCATTGTAATTACCAGGTCAAAGACTATGCATGCTTTTAAGACTTGTGAAATATATTGCCAAATTGTCCTTTAGAAAATCTGTTGTCTTTGACAATGTGAAATAGTGCCGTTCGTGTTCTTTGTTTGGCAGTTTTTTATAATTAAAAAATGATAGTGTTGGTTTTAACATGGAAATCAATCTATACATAGGCCAAAGTGTTGCTATTTCCAATTTATCTACCCAAGAAAAACATTCAAAGTAACTCCTGAACCAGTACTGCTGTAATATATAACATTCTCAGATCAATAAGAACAAATAGTTAAAGAACATGAATAGGAAATTTCATAGAAATGCAAATGGATAGTAGAAAAAGACACTGGACTTTGTTAAGTAAGTAAATGCAGATTTAATCCGAGTTTGTAATGGATTGGCCAAGATGAGTATCACTACAGTGGCTTATGTCCCCTTGAATCAAAGAGTTAAGTAGTGGAAGAGTGGCTAGTGGACACATGCCTGAAAGGCAGGCTCACCTGCAGTCTGGTTCAGTTGGGGTGGAATGGCAGCACTCCTGTTCATGTTTCTCAGGTCAATTTGCCACTAAGATCTTTTACGGGTATTTTTTAAAACAAAGAATCACGTACTAGCTGAAGACACAAAGTTAAAAATTACTATTAATGATGCTCTTGATCCAGGGAATGTAGTTTATGACTTTGGTGTAGACCCCATACTGATCTGCTTCCCCACAATTAATGGAACCCCAGGACACTATTCCTCCCACAAACCACTTCTGTGTCTCATTATCTAGAAACACTAAAGCCCCCCCACTGTCACCTCTACAGCTGTCCTTGCCCCCACTTTGCAAGCCAGCACAAAGCATGTTATCAGTTACCCTTCCCTCTGGATAGGACTTCTTTTCATAGGCAGCAGTACATTTTTGATGGTCAACAACTGGTATGTCAACAAACTTTAGATTTCTGGCAAGAAACCCTCTTTGGGTTAATCCCCATCCAGATGCAGTTCCAATGTCATTTGTCCTCATGAAAGATTCCGCTTCTTTTCTTGGCAAACAAATAGGCATGATGTTGCTGTTGATTGCAACTTTGTTCTTCAGTTTAATCAGTGCTATGTCGTTATTGTAACCAGCATCATGAATGTAACTTCCGTGTATAAAAATGGCCTCCGCCCAGGCTTGTGTATAATTAGGTGATATTCTCTTCAGGGCACCCATTCTAATCTGCAGGGAGGCAGCGTCTTCTCTTTGGTCATATACAGCATGAGCAGCTGTTAGGATCCAGTTGTCGTACAGAAGTGCACCTGCTGCCATAGTTTTACCTAGTAACAGCACTTGCCAAGGAAAATAACCAAGCTTTGCATTTTGTCCTCCATATATACGACCTTCTGTAGTACGGGTGGATATTCCACACACTGGGGAAAGAAGCAGATGTATAGAGGCTTTACAGAAACCTGATGGTGTTTTTCTCCAATTATTACCACTTTGGAGTTGTCAATTACTCATGTTTAATGTCAGCCAAAAATTGCATCACACGAATTGGTGTTTGTCCACCTGTACAGGCAAGTGAGTATAGTATATATGTTTTACTGCTCAAAACATTGTTCAAAGATCGATAAAACCATTTGGTATTTTTTAGCTCCTCAGAAAATGAGGTGAGTGAAAATTAATATGTAGAAACTAATTTGTTTTGCCAAAGTAACTTGGTCTCAGGACTGGGAATGTGTTCGGTAGGGCTAACAGGAGTTGTCTGAGCTGGTGTGCGCAGGAAGTGAAAGTAAATAACCTCTCCATTGCTTCTGTTTTCCTGCTTGTAAAATGGAGTATCTACAATGTAGTTCTGGGAAAGCAGGAACTAGGGTCAGTATCATAGGATTTGCAGACTCCTTTCACCTTTGAACATTTAAATGTTTTAAAAATGAGAATGTTACAGTTGTAGCCAGGAACCTTCAGGTTCAGAAATTATTTCTGGTCTAGTTGTTCCTTCCAGACACTAGACTTTACTGTATATTGCTAACTAAATATGCTTATTAATGTAGCAAATCTGTTTCCTGTTGTGGCAGAATACTCTTAGGAAAGCTTATAAACATTGTGTCAACTGAGAAGACTAAACCCAGTAACGGGTAATGGATATATTATTACTTTTCTGATTTTTCTTCTTCTTTGTCAACTATATCTTCAGAGCCAATTCTGGTAAAAACTTTTTCTGAGTACTATTAAAAGGCAAATTGCATTAATGTTTAACAACTAGATGTCATTGGAAACAATTGCTTAGGGAAATAATGAGGTTATTAGCTTTGGGTTTTAATAGCATTTCTATAGGGAAGAAAAGTAACAGAAGAACTCGTGTTTATAAATGTATAGATGGTTCAAGATAATTTTAAGTATTTAATTTTTTATGCTTGCCTAGTTGTAAGGTCAAAAATAATCAAATGACTGATGCAGTCAGGACCTAACAAACCTCTCCACATGGAAAGGGGTAATGAGAACATATTACTTGGAAATAATAAGTTGGTCTAAGAGCCAAGTGCTGAAGTTACATTTCTGCCTACACAGCTAAAGCGCTACTTACTGTCTTCTACCCAGTTCTACTTTCCATCAATTACAAATCTCTTGTATAAATGTATCCATTACCAGGCTCACAGACTGGGAGTGATTTTTCTCTTTTGGAGCTCGTCCAGAATCCATCAGCCTCACACACATATTTACCTGCAAATCATTGGAAAAACAAAAATGTTTAACTGCATGTAAAAGGTGGTTGTCATTTGCTTGAATACCCCCTTGAAAAATGTTGATTCTTGAGCATCAGTGGGAAATAGAGGTTCTGAATAACCGTTTTACATGATTTCATAAATAGGAGGTCTCTGCATTACCATGTTTGCTTGCAAAGTGGAAACCTTTTAGACGTGTAACTTGAATATGTATCAAGATCTCAAGTGCTTAATGATAAGGTTTTGACTTGTTAAATTAAACCATTTGGAATATATTGTGTGTTTGTGGTAGTCATTTACTAGATAAGATCTGTTTTCAGATTCTTGCAAATTGACATTAAAGTCACTTCAGCTGCAATATTTCACTTAGCAGGTGGGAGACGTGCCTTTTAATCTTTTGCCTAGCCTTAGCCAAAAATGTTGGGTAAGTTTATTTTCAGATCATGAGGGCTTAGGTTCCAAATATTACCCACCCCCAACTTGGAACAGTTTGCTTACCATCGTTGGTTGTCATCGTGTAGAACTCATTACAGCGGTATTTAACCACAGCCCTGTACGTGGTCACAGCAGGACCTGTGATGTACTCCACCTGGCCACTGGGTAGATCGTCAGGAGGGCCACAGTCCACAACTAATAAATAATGGGAGAGGGAAGTCAGTTTGTACTGAATTCTAACATTAAAATGATGTGTGGAGATTGTGATGGTGGTTGGCTGTGTGGTGCTGCAACCTGAAGGCACGTTCAAGGTGGACATCATTTCATCTCTGAAAATGAGCATCACCTTAAGTGTGGTTTTAAAGTGTCACTCCTATCCCTCACTAAACGGCTAGATTGAAGTGAAGGCCCTGGGCAAGGAGGGTAGGATGCTTTCCCTAAAGGAAGGGGATTTGAAACCACTTGGACTTCCTTAGCATTCCCACATGTAAAAAAAGTGGTTGGCGTTTATTGAATATCTCCTCGTGCAACAAAATAGCAACAGAAGAAAACAGCACGGCGTGCAGGTGGCATGTACAGTCTGGCTCCATGTAAACTGGTGCAATTTGATTGGCCTTAAAGGTAGAACAATACAAAGACGACTGAAAGGACTCAGCTTGTTATGATCCTTAGCTTTTTAGAAGACCTAGAAGTCATGTTACCTTGAGTGTGGGTTGGAATTCATACCTGTTTGGACATTTATGTGAAATAACTAACCCGTTTGTGAGAAAGTGGTATCAGTCTAAAAGTCATAGTTTTGTACACAATAAAACATTGTTGATGTATTTCTGTGGATACTAAAAAAATAATACTTGGTTTTCAGCAACTTAATAGCAGTGTATCTGGCTCTATGCCAAGTGCTTAGTCCACATTGTCTATAATTTCTCCACAGGTAATATGCCCATAACCACAGAAGTGGCAGAATCAGGGCTCACACCCATACCTCTTACTCCAACACTCCCTTCAGTGCCAACTCTTCTTTACTGTTTTTTAAACTAAAAATTGGTAGTATATTGGTGGTATATTCTGACAGGTATATAAATTTTAGAGATGAAAATATTTAAATTCCCCTAGGAATTTTGTAGAAACCGTTGAACAAGATATGTGAAGATATAGGTACAGAGGTATTAACTACAGCATCTGTAATGGTAAAAAACGAAATAAAGATCGCATGGACTGAAAATCATAGCTCTCATGGAATACTAGACAGTCATTAATAAGAATGAGCAGCTCTGTTAGTACTTGAATTGATGTGGAAAGTAGCCCAGCAATTAAGGAGGGAAAGGGTAAACTGCAGTCAGATTTGAGAATCCCACTTTGGTTCAAAAGTATGTAATAGTGAAATACATTAGTATGAATAGCATAGGAGATAACGAATGTGAAGGAATGGACCCCAGTGTCCTAAAGGTATCAACAGTTTGAGGATTTGGGCAAGAGAGGTTTTCACTTTTTTTGTTTTGTAAATTTGTTACTCCCACTACCATTGATGCTTTTGAACTGGGGTTGTTGGAGAAGACTTGAGAGTCCCTTGGACTACAAGGAGATCAGTCATTGGAAGGACTAATGCTGAAGCTGAAACTCCAGGACTTTGGCCACCTGATGTGAAGAACTAACTCATTGGAAAAGACCCTGATGCTGGGAAAGATTGAAGATGGGAGGAGAAGGGGACGACAGAGGATGAGATGGTTGGATGGCATCACCGACGAGATGGATGTGACTTTGAGCAAGCTCCAGGAGTTGGTGATGGACAGGAAGGCCTGGCATGCTGCAGTCCATGGGGTTGCAAAGAGTCAAACACAGCTGAGTGACTGAACTGAACATGTAACAATTCATTAGATACATGACTCAGTTCATAAAACGGTAATGGACATTGTCATCCCAGTTTGATGTGGATATATGTCTGTGTGTATGTATGTGTATATACACATACACATACCACAATTATCTGCATCAAGTGGTGGCCTGAACATGTTTGCATGTGTGATATACGTAATTGAAGAGATATACACCAAAATAGCAACAGTGGTTATACTCTGATACAGTGGGATTATGAGTATTACGATGTAATTTTTCTCTATTCCCCATCTTTTTTACTTAGTACTTTTGCATATACTAAAGCAAATACTTTTCCTAGTAGCATGGTCCCATTTTAACTGCTTAAGAGTACACCTAGACACTGGGTAAGACAAGCATACTTAGAATTCAAGCCCTGATAAAATCATTTTCTAAAAAGACCAGAAGCAGTAGTGGCAGAAGCAGCTGCGGGCGTTGTGGTCACACATACGTACTGCTGCACACTGGCATCGGTCGGTCCCAAGACCCGTCTTTCTGACAGACTGCAGCAAATGATTTCAGAGGTAAATTACCCTAAAGAGGAATTGAGAAAATATTAATTTCCTTGTTTTCATCATAAAGCACTCCACAGGAGTTCCTCTTCTAGTGTTTCGAGAGATGCTCCCAAGGAGGGTGATGAACCCACATGACACAGCCCAGCTACCTTGATACATGTGTGTGCTTGGTGATGTCTTCTTGCCTGTGTCTCTCAAAGATGTTGACCTCTTGCAGCAGTTTTTGCTTTTGCTTTCCATTTTAATCCAAGAACATGTCAGATTTCAAGTTCCTGCTGATGCTGCACCATTTCTTTAAGTGCCAAAGGGTAATGGTCAGAAGTCTGGGGAAGGTCAGCCTGATCAGGCATGGAATGAATGTGTCTGGATTTTTCTACCCTGCAGCTATTAGCTGGAGGAAAGTCATTTAAAATACTTGGTTAAACTTCACAAGGGTGTTTTCTCTCAGTTCCATTGCTAATATCTAGAGGGACATTTTTACATTGAGATATTTTTCTAAAATGGACTTTAAATGAAAGAAGGTGGCTTTGACAGAAACTTTATGCTTTAAAGGAGAGCAGGATGATTTTTTTTGTTTGTTTCATCAGAGACTGAACAGGAAATACTAAAAAAAGAGAGGGAGACTTCGCTGGCAGTCCAGTGGTTATGGTTAGGACTTCAAGGTTTCATTGGGGAGCCACAAGCTACGAGGTATGGCCAAAAAAAAAAAAAAATTATATATATATATATATATATAAATCTTTAAAGATAATGGCTGATAAAACTAGATGTTAAATAGATGTTTATTTAAAAAGAAAAACTAAACAGGTTTGCAGTTCAAGGAGCTATGGTAAGAGCCCGCCCAGAAGTTTGCGAACTGAGGAAAGTGTCTCACTTTTCCTCGCTCCACAGGACTGGATTGCATAGCCAGCTATCATTTCAGTGTTATTACTTTTTACCATTGGGATTCAGTGACAATTTTGAAGAACATAAAGAGGACATGTTAATCTCCTACCTGAGCCCCTAAAGCAACACACTAAGCATTTTTTGAAATTATCCTCCCTCTCCCTTAACAGTGGTCACTGTTTATAACTCTGCAGAATATACTGTTTCCAAGGGCCGTTTAATTTTTTGTAGGCCCAGGAGTTGTTTCAGGTAAAGGTCATTTGACCATGAGGAGGAGTTTGATTATAGCAAGGTGGTAACATAGAGCACAATGGCAAACATTTCAGCGGCTTTACCAGGAGCTGCAGTAATGTGTATGAACTGAGAAAGGTGTTCATTTATATCACCAGCTCTCCCCAAGACAAAGCTTTTTTAAATAGCAGAGTTCTGGGACTTCCTGGTGGTTCAGTGGTTAAGAATCCTCCTGCTAATGCAGAAGATGTGGGTTCAATCCCTGTTCCGGGAAGATTCCACATGCTGCAGGGCAATTAAGCCCTTCATCCTTGTACTCAAGAGCCTGTGCTCACAGCAAGAGAAGCCACCACTATGAGAAGCCCACACACTAACTAGAGAGTAGCCCCCAGCTTGCTGCAACTAGAGGAAACCTGAGCAGCAAGGAAGAACCAGCACTGCTAAAACAAATTAATTAGTATTTTTAAAAATAGAATTCCTAAGAATAGAAATTTTTCTATAGCCATTTCTCAGCAAATGTATCATTTCTTTGAATTTTATTGTTTAATCACAGGGAAAAGAAACCACCATGCTGACAGCTGTTTTCCCATCTTCCTTTCACATACTTGCTGATATAAATATGTATTCATTTAAAAACCATCAAGATTGTGGTTGCAGTTAGCAGTTTTATATTAACTTACTTGCAGAAGTTCATAACCGGTCTCGCAAAAGACGGAGAAGTGGTCTTTCAGGATGTATTTGGCTTGCACAGGGGAGATGCGGCCATTAGGTGGCGCCAATGGATCAGGGCAAGGCTCAGCTGAGCAAGGAAATGAGACGTATGGGTTTGGCTGTGGTCTACAGCAGGCAAGTCTGAATTGAGCAATTAAAAGTTCTTGATTTGTAAGTGAAACACTTATTGTGTAGAGAGAGCTTTCCACAAGTGGGATAGAGTTCTTAAGATTTAAATCCAAAGGCAAGATTAAATTTTCCATTGCTTACTGTACAAATTAGGATTTGTTGTCTGGCCTGGGCTTCAGCCAAAGTGATGGAAAGAAAGTCAGGCATGCAATAAGGGAGCATGGTCATGGCAAAGGGCGTGTCTGCTCCCCACCAGGGGCCTCACACACACTGCAGAGAACTGGGGAATGTAACAGTGGCGGTGGGGGCGGGGGTGGAGAAGAGCTGGACCACATGCATTCAAATCACAGGAAAGTCTCAGTTTCCTCATCCATAAGCCTGATGAGACTGTTTGCTCACCTCCTGGGGCTTTGTGAGGACTGAGTGTGAAGCACAGACGAACGTGCTTTGCTAATAAAGTGTTAGTCGCTCAGTCGTGTCCTACTCTTTGCGACCCCATGGACTGTAGCCCGCAAGGCTTCTCCATCTGTAGGATTTCCCAGGCAAGAATACGGGAATGGGTTGCCATTTCCTTCTCCAGGGGATCTTCCTGACCCAGGATGTGAACTCAGGTCTCCTGCATTGCAGGCGGATTCTTTACCGGCTGAGTCACCAGGGAATAAGCACTGGAAGGGGATCAGTCCTGGGTGTTCTTTGGAAGGACTGATGCTAAAGCTGAAACTCCAATACTTTGGCCACCTCATGCGAAGAGTTGACTCATTGGAAAAAACTCAGATGCTGGGAGGGATTGGGGGCAGGAGGAGAAGGGGACGATAAAGGATGAGATGGCTGGATGGCATCACTGACTCGATGGACATGAGTTTGAGTGAACTCCGGGAGTTTGTGATGGGCAAGGAGGCCTGGTGTGCTGCGATTCATGGGGTTGCAAAGAGGCAGACACGACTGAGTGACTGAACTGAATTGAACTGAACTGAAGAGGTGGTTGCAGCCAGAGAGCCCTCCCAGCAGACCTCGTGGCTCAGAGCCAGACTGGCACCTGGGAAGCCTCTCCTGTCCCTCATGAGCATGTGCCCACAGGGCTCAGGACTGGCTTCCACTTTGGCCCCCAAACCCTGGCCTGTTGTCACCCCGTGGCTTCAGCCCATCCCCCATGGCTGACAATCCCCCAAGGCCACCCCTCAGCCCACGCAGGCCATTTGCCTGTCCTCCACTTCCTCCAGCAGCCGATCTCTATGTCTCTGGGTGACTCTCAGTCCCAGGCAGGCCCCTGAGTCTCCAGGGACATCTCAGGGCTTACTGAGACTGTCTTAATCCCAGGCCAGGGTCCTGCTGACACCCTCCTTCACACACACTGCCAGGCTGTGTGCCGGCCCCTTCTCACTCAGCAGCCTGGCAAACCTGACTTTTCCCTCCTACTCGCTCTGAAACCAGTACTCCAGGTTTAGAAATTTTATTACTTTGACCCACAGGAAAACAAAAGGCTTTTAAAAAATGAAATGTTTGGGACTTCCCTGGCCATCCAGTGGTTAAGACTTTACCTTCCAGCACAGTGGGGTGTGGGTTCGATCCCTGGTCAGGGAGCTAAGATACTATATGCCTCGGCCAAAAAAACAGAAACAGAGGCAATATTGTGGCGAATTCAATAAAGACTTTAAAAATGGCCCACACCCCCCCAAAAAAAAAGGCTTCCCAAAATGCTGGTCTCTGCCCTCCTGACCAGGCTCTCATTCTTTCCCACATGTCCAACAGAGGCGGCCCAAAGGTTAATCTTTGTTAATCCAATCTTCTCATTTTAAAAATTAATACCTCCTTCACACACACCCCATGCCTTCTACATTAGCCCACCAACCCCCACCTTTCCACGGAGATGTTATCCTTCATTAGATAATTGAGACATTATATCTCAGCAAAGTTACTTTAAGAAGCTCAGTGTCACATGGCCAGGAAGCAGGTGGCACTACAGCTGGGACATCAGGCTGGGCAGCCTGACCCTCAGCCTGCACTCTCAGCACAGCTTGGGCTGCAAGTATTTTGCTTTGGAGTTTCTCCAGTTCAGTTACTCGGTCCTTCCAAAAATATCCTGAGAGACCAGTTGGCTGAGAGTGTCAACTCTCAGGGGGACAGTCACATCCAGTGGTCAGTGCCCAGAAGATGGGGGACTTGGACTTGTGTCTAAGGAGGAAGTACCAAGAACCACCCAGTGTGTGAGGGTCTGTCATGAGGAAGAGGTGGGGAAAGCCCAAGAGGCCTGGAGAGTGGAGGCAGATCAGGGAGGCAGAGTGTAGCCCCAGCTGCAGATGCCCTGTCCAAACCCTCTGTGATGGGAGCCCCCATCTCTGCCCACCCCATCACACCCACTGCAGCTTCACACCAAGAAAGATGGAGCCTCTGTGCTTTTGCACATAACAGTTCCCTTGCCCTTGGGACAACACCCTTCCATATTCCTCCTTTTGCCTCTCCCTTCTCCCCTGAAGCAGGTTTTAAGACCCTTGTGTGACAGGTGTCTTCCCTACACTCAGAGGGAAGCCTTATCACCAAAGACAAAGGGATGCCAAGAAAAATCCTAACAAACAAGGCTGGCTACATTTGAGTCATTGAAAGGACTGAGGCTGAAGCTGAAGCTCCAACACTCTGGCCACCTGATCCCACGAACTGACATTGGAAAAGACCCTGATGCTGGGCTTTCTCAGGGTAGGAGAAGAAGGGGACGGCAGAGGATGAGATGGTTGGATGGCATCACCGACTCGATGGACATGAATTTGAGCAAGCTCCAGGAGTTCATGATGGACAGGGAAGCCTGGCATGCTGCAGTCCATGGGGTCGCAAAGAGTCGGACATGACTGAGTGACTGAACAAGTTTCCCCCAGTTCACCACCCTTTATATTCCTCAACCTGTCACACTCCTTAGCAGACCCAGCACAGAAGTACACAGCTGTCTCTCTGGGTCTTCATTTCCTTAGGAAGGCACCTGTGCCATGTAAAGCGTGGAGTGTGTGTAGACTGTTAAGTCACTCAGTCGTGTCCAATTCTTTGTGACCCCACGGACTGTAGCCCAACAGGCTCCTCTGTCCATGGGATTCTCCAGGCAAGAATGCCGGAGTAGGATGCCATTCCCTTCTCCAGGGGTCTTTCTGACCTAGGGAGTGAACCCAGGTCTCCTGCATTGCAGGCAGATTCATAGCATCTGAGCCACTGGGAAGCCCTAGTGCCACATAAAACTTACATGAACAAGTATACTTTTTCCCATTAACCTTTCAGTCTGCTTTTCAGACTCAGCCAGGGACACTGAGCAGGTAGAGAAAAAATTGTCCCTTCCCAGTTTCCGGGGCCCAGCCAGGAAGAGTTCCATCCCTTGTGGTTCCTTGATGCTTCTGGAAGAGCCCCTACCTGCCCTCACCTGTGCTGTTGTATCGGACCTTCCAGCCCATGTGGTCCCCCGACTGATCGGTGGTAAAGGTGATGGTCACGGTATTGCTCTTGGTTTCAATCCTGCTGGGCAATGTCTTCCCACAGAACGGGCCGTATTCCGCCTTGTCTGTTTGAATCTGAAAACAGAGAGGTACCCGTCACCCCAGGACCTACCGGGCCAGGGTGAGGTGGGGGCCAGAGGAACCAGACCTTGAGGGAGTCGTAGGGGCACAGGGTCTCGGGGTGCGTCTCCACGTCAAAGGACTCCACAAAGTCCAAGATGACATGGAATCCCTCCTCCAAGTGGATGCTGTAGGTGCAGCTGGAGAGCTTGGGGTATGGCTGCGGGTATTCAGGGCTGCTGAGCTCCCCAGACCGGGCAGTGAAGACCTGGTCGGAACACAGGGCTGGGGAGAGGGGGGAAGACAGGCACGGTGAGCCGGGCACAGAAGCCTGGCTCAGGCTACTGGTCGAGCTCAGACACCAGCCCCAGAAGCCCCTCCAGAGACTGGACACTCCACCCAGGGGCTGAAGGGACAGTTTAGGGAGGGGCTTCCTCTGGCTTCCAGGCTTTAGCTGACACCCGCGACACTTGAATGTACATTCTCTGGGGCTGCACTCCCACACCCCCAGGGAAGGTGGGGGCCCTAGGCCAAGGCTTCTGTTGCAGGAATCACTGGGCCAGAGTCCCAGTTCCAGGAATGAGGGGTGTGGGATCTGCCCAGGGGAAGGAGGCACCAAGAGAAGAGAAGGGGACTTTCCTTATTCCCCAGGAATTGGGTGGGGAGTGGATGGGAGGAGGGATATCTCCTTGGACTGAGGGTCACCCACCCACCCCTGACTCTAGCAACCCCCAAGTTCATCTCCCCCAGGCTTGGCCAGTCCAGCCCAGCCTCCCTTGGGCCCTCCCCCCGCCCACCTTCCCTGGATCAAGACAGGGGGGCAGTTGAGGGAAGTTCAAGTCCATATTGATCACAGATGAGTCTGGTGCCCACATTCCCCACTAAAACAGCTGATTCTGCCTTTGAAGAGGGAAGTCAGCATCACTCATGGGAGGGTCCTGTCCCCCTCCCCCAGGTGGTGGTGGGGGGGACATTTCAGGAAGTAGGAGCCCAGCACTGCCTTTCTTCTACGTGGCTGCTTCCCAGGGTACAGAGGCAGTCAGCCCCAGATGTGGGGGACCAGATTACCTGTCAGTGAGTTGATGGGCAATCAGTTTCCATCCATCAAAACCTCCCTGGCCTCTTCTGCTCTGGGTCAGGCTCCCCCCAGCCCAGCACACACAGGACCTGAATTGCCCTCTGAACAGGAAGTGGACCCAAGGATGCTCTGAGCCCAGTCCTTGGATTCCTGGTAGGGGAGCAGCAAGAGCTTGGCTGCCCTGTGGAAACTCAGGCAATCCTATGCCCCTCTCTGGACCTCAAGGCCCCACCATCAAAACAAGGGTGGAGGTAGAGCAAGCCCTTCTGGGAAAGACGCCTGTGGCCCCATGGAGGGGACCACCCCACCAACTGGGGCCCCTCAGACTGAGATGAGGGTGGAAGAGGAGAGGGGCCAGGAAGCACATCACAGCCCTCCCCCACTGTCCCCCCAGAGACAGGCAGCAGGTGGAGGTGGAGCCACGTTTATTGTTAGGTCCAAGGGGGCGGTCAGTGGGGGCTGCAGGCAGCAGCAGACTTGCCCAACCCAGACGGGAGCTGGAGGGGAGGTTAGAGGCTCTGCTCTGGAAGAGAACAGAGACAGGGAGAGACACAGGGGAGGGATGGCTGAGCAGGGGGCGCAGAGTCAGCTTCGAGGGATGCGGCTGCTCACTCCCCAGGGCACCGGCTGGTTTTCCATCCAGGCCTCTGGCAAAGGCGCAGAGGGGCATCCAGGCAGTGGAGGACAAAGGGGTTGGCTGGCTGGGCACCAAACAGCAGCTTTGAGCAGGCCCTGCCCTCACCCTGAGGTTCCATGAAGGGAAGCTTGTGTGAAGCAGGCCTGGGGCCCCCCACTCCTCCATCCTGGAGCCCCCCACCCCAGGGAGGGTAAGCCAGGTACAGAGTAAGGGCCTAACACATGCTCACCAAGTGAATGAGCTGAAGGGGATGAGAGTGAGCCAAGGACAGGGCAGAGGTGGGTGAGGAATTGGAGAACATGGGTAAATGGATGGATGGATGTGTGGATAGATGGACGGATAGATGGATGGGTGGATAGACAGATAGATGGATATATGGATGGGTGATAGATGGATAGATGGATGGATGGATGGGTGAGTGGACAGATGGACAGTTGGGTAGAGGATGAATGGGTGGATGGTGAGAAGGGACAGAAGACCAAGAAGGGGCCACCACCTAGGAGAAGTGTCTAGAGGGCCAAGGCCAGTGGTCCCTCCAGTCGCCTGGGCAGAGCAACTGTGGCCTTGAGGAGCCAGTGGTATCTTGGGGCAGAGTGGGGGCTGGGCCAGGCATAGTGTCCCCCTTTTCCCCTTTCAGCTGTGGCTCACCTGAGCAGGTGCGCTTGTTCCTGTGGAGAACATAGCCCACACGGCAGGAGCAGTAGAAGCCGCCCAGGTGGTTGTGGCAGTGGTGGTCGCAGGTGGGGGCCTCTCCTGGGGGCACCTGGCACTCGTCAATGTCTGGGGGAGGGCCAGGCAGGCAGCAGGAAGGGAGAGGGGATATCACTGAGGTCTGGGCTCGGGCTCAGAGGCCCCCAGCCTCACAGCTGCCCTGAGAGGAGCCTCCTCGGGAATGGAGGTGGCTTGTGCCCGCCCAAGTGCTAGCGGCCAAACAAAGGTCACTGTGGCCTTCCTGCAGCAGGTGGAGGGAGACCTCAATTTCACCCTTTTTAAACCAATGAAGGTGAAGCATCCTGCTCCATGTAGCCAGGCCAGCACAGGGAGCGGCCTACAAGGGAACCCGGTGGGTATGCCTCTGTACAGGTTTCACTGAACTCTTAGAGCAGCCTCAGGACAAACACAGAGAGGTTGAACCACTTGCCCAAGGCCACACAGCAAGTCCCTGCAAGAGCCAGAATCTGAAATCAAGCATCGAAGTCCACATGCAGACCCAGTACTCAAGCCAGCAGGGCTTCACCTGCCCATCTGCAAATGGGCTCACCTGGCCCTTGCATCACAGGAGCCCCTGAGGATGTCCCTGGCACAGAAGGGCATTCAGTCTTAGCACCTGGCACCCAAGGGGGGCTTAGTTTAGAGCAGAGATCATGGCCTGTTAGGGATATTTGCATTGTGATGATGTCAGACCAGGTGTGCACTCTTCTCCTGCTGGTCTGGCAAGAAGCCAGCCTCAGGGACCAGAGTGGGGGTGGGGAGGAGACCAAAGGGAGGACCAGTCTAGCCTGAGACCGAATCCCGCCCCCACAACCGGCCTCCTCCCCTGCTCACCCTCTGCAGAGTAGAAGGCCTCGAAGCCTGTGAACTGCTTCTCGTTGGAGTAGTCGGAGCGGAAGGTGACATCCAGGCTGGAGCCCGGTGAGTAGAAGGTGTCGTTGCCAGGCGCCCGCTCTGTGTCTGTGCTCTCCGAGCCACACAGCGTGGCCAGCTCCTTGGTCCCGGCGCTCAGCTGGGGGGTTCGGGGGTCACGGGGAGCAAAGGCGCGACGCCAGGCCTGACTACCCTCCCACCCTCCGAGGTCAGACCCTGCTCCCAGGTGTCCCATCCCCCCGCCTGCCCTGTTGGCACCTTGACAAAGTCATACTCGCACAGGTAGGAGGGCTCCAGCTGGAAGTGGGTGAAGTAGAGGCGCAGGCGGTAGCCGGGGGGTGCCGTCAGGGCCCAGCGCCGCTCCTGGTTGTTGGCGTACTTGTCGGGGAAGCCGGGCGATGCCAGGCGCCCGAACACTGGTTTGGGCCACTGTGGCCCCGAGGACGCAGCCGCCAAGCCCCACAGCAGGCCCAGGAAGACCAGCAGCCTGAGGGCGGTGCAGGGCAGGGGCGGTGAGGCCTGCTCTCAGCCCTCACCCCTGCCAAGCAGGTCCTGGGGGCTTCCACCCACCTCATGATGCACTCGGTGTCCTCCGGCTGACTAGGCGCAGTCTAGAGCCCCAGGGAGCCTCACCTTTGATCTGTTTGTCCAGCGCCTGGCCCTGCCCCCAGCCACCCTGGCCTTCTGGGAACAGACCCCATGACTCCTGCCTGCCCAGATTTCTGGGCAGCGAGGGCAGGATGCTCCAGGAGCCAGGGGCTGGGCCTGGATGACGGCCAGGCCTGGGAACAAATGCTAGCTCTGTCTTCACCCTTGACCTCTGGGGTTCCCCAGCAGTGTGTGACTTCCAAGGTCACTCAGAATCCTGGGGACAATGATCTCAAAGGTGGTGGCTTCTAGGTGGACATGGGGGAGGCACACAGGCATCTACCTTTCCCTCCTGGCAGAGAGAAGAGGGGAGCTTTAAAAACACGAGTCCACAACAATGGGGAACATGGGCGAGGACATGGAATCGACATTTAGGAAGCTGGAGAAACAGATGGACAGGTGGAAATGATGCTCCGGGAAGCAACTCTGAGCTGGCAGTGAAATCAGGAATTTGTGGCCCCAAGTCCTTCTGGACACAAGTAAGCATCTTGCCAATCCCTGCTTCCCATCCCCCAACCCCAGCAGAAAAGGGTGACTTATTCTTGGAGGAAACACCTGTCAAAGCAGGAGACGAAAGAGACACAGGTTTAATCCCTGGGTTGGGAAGATACCCTGGAGGAGACCATGGTGACCCATTCCAGCGTTCTTGTCTGGAGAATCCCATGGACAAAGAGCTTAGCAGGCTACAGTCATACGGTCACACAGAGTCAGACATGACTGAAGCCACTTAGCACACATGCATGCATTCTTGGAGGAAGGATTTGGAGAGTCCCGGGTCCTGCCAAGGATGGCAGGGCCCAACAGCAAACAAGGGCTCCATGCAGACAGACCAGCCGTCCTCTGACTCAGCTCCTGGAACCTGGCAGCCACCAGGCTTCTCTCTTTTCCCGGGAAGGATGAAGAGGTCAGGAGGAAAGATCTAGAGATGCTGACCTGAAGGTTCTACACGCAAATGGCTCAGCATGTTATCCACCGTGAAGGTCACCAAGCTTCCAATTAGCTTTTTAGTCCCTAGTCTTACAGTGAGCAGAACTTTCAATGATTACTGAGGAAAACCGCATACATGAGAAAGACCAAAAAATATCAGCCGACCAACCAACCAAAGCAAAACAGAAAACATCAGTGAGAGGGAAATATCCAAAACTAAAAGGAAGCATCATTCTTTTCAAAGGAAGAGGGCCAGAACAAGAAGAACAGAAGAAGAACAAGAACAGGATGCTTGCTGTTTAGCAAGAGCATTCAGAGAACAAAACATGGTTTGGGGAAATAAAAATACGATAGAAACAAAAAACTCAATAAAATGTTTGGAAGATAAGCTGAAGAAATCTTCCAGAAAATAGAGTTTAAAGAGAAAAAAAAAAAACAGTAAAGATAATAAGTCTTATATGGGGATTTACCTGGTGGTACAGTGGTTAAGATGCCAAGCTTCCAATGCAGGGGATGCGGTTTTTCGATTCTTAGTTGGGGAACCAAGATTCCACAGGCCCCACAGTGTGGCAAAAATATAAAAAACTAAACTAACAAACAAATATGATTCATTCGTAAGAAGCCCTATAGTATGTCAAAGACTGAAAAACAGAAATTCCAGGAAAAGACAACAAAGAAAGCAGAGGAAAGGAAATTATAAACAAAGTAACATGAGAAAACTTCCCAGAAGAGAATGCAAGTTTATTGATTGAAAATGTCACCCAAGTGCCCAGAACAAGAGATGAAAATAGAACTTTACACATGTTATTTCAACACAGTAGAGAGAAAAACTATGTTCTACAAATTGTGAGGTACAGAGGGGGAATGAGGGAAAAATCACATACAAGAGATCAGATATAAATGATCCCGGAGCTCTCAAAGCAACACTGGAAACCAGAAGCCAGACTCCAGTGAGTGCCATATTGGGATATTCACATCCTCAGGTGTAGAACTCTTCCACACTGATCAAACCAGTCAATCCTACAGGATAGCAACCCCGAGTATTCATTGGAAGGACCCATGCTGAAGCTCCGATACTTTGGCCACCTGACGTGAAGAGCTGACTCAGTGGGAAAGACCAGATGCTGGGAAGACTGAAGGCAAAAGGGGTGACAGAGGATGAAGAGGACGGTTGGATAGCATCACTGACTCATGTATGCACATGAACTGGAGCAAACTTCAGGAGATAGTGGAGGACAGAGCAGCCTGGTGTGCTGCAGTCCAGGGGGTCACTAAGAGTTGGACACAACTTAGCAACTGAACAGCAACATAGGACTCGGCTGAAAGGATGGGATGTGATGTGTGCTGAGGCGTTCGAGGCATCCCAGCGTCCACCTGGCTCTCTTCTGGATCACTTGTTCAGGGGGAAGTCAGCCACCATGAGTAAGAACAGTCTCTATGGAGAGGTTGACTTGGGGAGGAAATGGATCCTCCTGATAACCGCCTCCGTAATTTGCTAGTCCTGTGACTTCATCATCTTGGCAGCTGACCCTCCAGCAATAACGACAGCTTTACTGCAGCCTCATGAGTGACCCTAAACTGAACCAACCAGCTAAGTCATCTTAAATCCCAGGCCCACAAAAGACATGCTTATTGTTACTCTTTCAAGCTACTTATTGTTTCCACCTGCTGCATTTCGGGCTAATTTTAAATGCTGCAATAGACAATAAGAATGGAAAACAGCAAATCTCAAAATGTCGAAGGAAGATCATTGCCTACATATTTCTATACTCATCTAAATTCTGTACCCATTAGCTAAGCATGAGATGTAATAAAGGGTTTCACACATTTCATTTTTTAAAAACTTTCAACTCTTGTCCCCTTTCTCAGAAAGTATCTCAGGGATGTGCTCCACCAAAACAAGGGAGTAAACCAAGAAACAGAAAGATACGGTGTCTGAGAGTCAAGAGTGGAATTCCATCCGGGTGTTCAGGAGACACAGAACAGACTTGTCAGAAAGATGGAATTGATAAAACACCTGTAGAACCTAAAGATTCTTTAAAAGATTGTTTTTTTCAGTAGTTATTTTTCCTAAATGAATGTGAAAATTATCAAACAGAAAAAGCCTCCAGGGAAAGCAAGAAGCTATGCCAGAGATAGAAGGTATCGTTTGTTTTTTTTCTCCCTGAGTCTCAGCTGCAAATGTTATTTGCATGTTTGTAATGGTGCAAACACTGAATGCAGAGCCAACTGAGCCTGTCATTTAATTGTTGAGAGTGTGGTGGGGGCAGGGAAGCAGAGAGCTACATCTTCGCCTTCCCAAATGGGAAATCGACAGATTGTGACTAAAACTGACAACAAGCATACTGTTTAGAGTCAAGATGGTAAATACTAAAATAATCAACAGAAGAGGTGAATTCAGCTGCCTCTGGAGAGAAGAGTGAGTATGCTGTTGCTCTGCTAAGTTGCCTCAGTCGTGTCCGACTCTGTGCGACCCCAAAGACGGCAGCCCACCAGGCTCCTCTGTCCCTGGGATTCTCCAGGCAACAACACTGGAGTGGGCTGCCATTTCCTTCTCCAATGATGAAAGTGAAAAGTGAAAGTGAAGTGGCTCAGTCATGTCCAACTCTTCGAGACCCCATGGACTGTAGCCTACCAGGCTTCTCCATCCACGGGATTTTCCAGTCTAGAGTACTGGAGTGAGTTGCCATTGCCTTCTCCAGAGTGGGCATACAGAGGGGCTATTTTTCTCTGAACAACTCAGGTGGGAACTATTGGAATCCTTAAAGTGGGGGCAGGGCTGATTTTAATACCTGAACCTCAGGATTCTAGATAGGATTCTTATTCTATTTTCCATGTCAGAGATTAGACTTGTTCATGGCCCTCTTCCTGATTTGGGGGACTTGAGAAGACTTAACTCATGTCTCCACCAAACACTGGCTTCTGCAGTTGAGTCTGTGTCCACATCACATCCACCCAGCTGTGGGGTCAGTGCTTTTCCTCAAGGCCCATCTCTGTGAGGTGGGTGCAGACTTCACCTACATTTGAGGAAGTGGAGGGATTTACACCGCAGACACCTTCTACTTCCAGGTCAGGTTTTTTTTTTTTTTTTTTTTAAATATGTTTTGAATCTTCCCAGAGCAGGGATCAAACCCATGTCCCCTGCCTTGGCAGGTGGATTCTAACCACTGGATGACCAGGGCAGTCCCAGGTCAGGCATTCTTGCTGCTGTTTCTGCAATCTGGGCCCTTTCTTCTTCTTCCCCTGCTCTGAGAAGGAATTCTGATTTCCACCAGCTCAGTGAGAACCATCTGACATGTGCTCCTTGATGAAGCCTTGTAACCATTGAGGACCATGCTCCCATTTTGCAGAGAGGATAACTGAGTCAGGAGTTGTGAGTATCTAAGTCACAGATTTCCCTGGTGGCTCAGACAGTAAAGAATCTGCCCACAATGCAGGAGACTGGGGTCTGGGATGATCCACTGGAGTATACTTGGTGACCTACTCTAGCATTCTTGTCTGGAGAATCCCATGGACAAAGAACTTAGCAGGCTACAGTCATAGGGTCACACAGAGTTGGACATGACTGCAGTGACTTGGCACACATGCATGCATTCTTGGAGCAAGGATTTGGAGAGTCCCAGTTCCTGCCAAGGATGGCAGGGCCCAACTGCAAACAAGGCCTCTATGCAGACAGACCAGCCTTCCTCGGGGTCAGCTCCGAGAATCTGACAGCCCCCAGGCTTCTCTCTTTTTCCCAAGAAGAGTGAAGAGGTCAGGAAGAAAGATCTAGAGATGCTGACTTGAAGGTTCTACACACAAATGGCTCAGCATGTTATCCACCGTGAAGGTCACCGATAGTCCCTGTCATGCGCTCAGAGCTTCCAATTAGCTTTTTAGTCCCCAGTCTTACATATGAGCAGAACTTTCAATGACTGCTGAGGAATAGCTCATACATTAGAAAGACCAAAAAATACAACCAACCAACCAACAACAGTAAAACAGAAAGCATCAGTGAGCGGGAGATGTCCAAACTAAAAGGGAGCAATCATTATTTTCAGAGGAAGAGGGTGAGAACAAGAGGCAAGCACAGGATGCTGTTTAAAAGAGCATTCAGAGAACAAAACATGGTTTGCGGAAATAAAAATATTATAGAAAAAAAGAAAAACTCAATAAAATGTTTGGAAGATAAGCTGAAGAAATCTTCCAGAAAATGGAGTTTAAAAAAAAAAATGAAAAAAAAAACAACAACTAGTAAAGAGTCTCATATGGGGATTTTACTGGTGGTCCAATGGTTAAGACTCTGAGCTTCCAATGTAGGGGATGTGGTTTTTCAATTCCTAGTTGGGGAACCAAGATTCCACATGCCCAACTCTGTGGCCAAAAAATAAAAAACTAAATAAACAAAAATTATTGTTAAGAAGTCCTATATGTCAAAGACTGAAAAACAGAAATTCCAGGAAAAGACAACAAAGAAAGCAGAGGAAAGGAAATTATAAACAAAGTAACATGAGGAAATTTCCCAGAAGAGAATGCAAGTTTATTGATTGAAAATATCACCCAAGTGCCTAGAACAACACATGAAAATAGAACTTTACACATGTTATTTCAACACAGTAGAGAGAAAAATCATGTTCTACAAATTGTGAGATACAGAGAGGGAAGCAGAGGGAAAGATCACATACAAAGGGTCAGCATATAAATGATCCCAGAGCTCTCAAAGCAACACTGGAAACCAGAAGCCAGACTCCAGTGAGTGCCATATTGGGATATTCACATCCTCAGGTGTAGAACTCTTCCACACTGATCAAACCAGTCAATCCTACAGGATAGCAACCCCGAGTATTCATTGGAAGGACCCATGCTGAAGCTCTGATACTTTGGCCACCTGACGTGAAGAGCTGACTCAGTGGGAAAGACCAGATGCTGGGAAGACTGAAGGCAAAAGGGGTGACAGAGGATGAAGAGGACGGTTGGATAGCATCACTGACTCATGTATGCACATGAACTGGAGCAAACTTCAGGAGATAGTGGAGGACAGAGCAGCCTGGTGTGCTGCAGTCCAGGGGGTCACTAAGAGTTGGACACAACTTAGCAACTGAACAGCAACATAGGACTCGGCTGAAAGGATGGGATGTGATGTGTGGCGAGGCGTTTGAGGCATCGCAGAGTCTACCTGGCTCTCTTCTGGATCACTTGTTCGGGGGAGGTCACCCACCACAAGTGAGAACAGTCTCTATGGAGAGGTCCACTTCAAGAGGCAATGGGTCCTCCTGATAACCGCCTCCGTAATTTGCTAGTCCCGTGACTGAATCATCTTGGCAGCTGACCCTCCAGCAATAGCGACAGTTTTACTACAGCCTCATGAGTGACCCTAAACTGAACCAACCAGCTAAGTCACTCCTAAATTCCTGGCCCACAAGAGACATGCTTACTGTTACTCTTTCAACCTACTGATTGTTTCCATGTGCTACATTTCGGGCTAATTTTAAATGCTGCAATGATAAGGATGGAAAACAGCAAATCTCAAAATGTTGAAGGAAGATCATTGCTAACATATTTCTTTACTTACCTAAATTCTGTACCCATCGGTTAAGCATGAAGATGGCATAAAGAGTTTCATGGGTGTCAGATTTTTTTAACACTTTCATCTCTTGTCCCCTTTTCTCAGAAAGCATCTCAAGGATGTGCTCCACCAAACCAAGGGGGTAAACCAAGAAACAGAAGGATACGAGCTCAGAGAATCAAGAGTGGAATTCCATCTGGATAGTCAGGAGACCCAGAACAGACTTTTCAGAAAGATGGAAAGATAAAACACCTGTAGAGCCCAAGGATCCTTTAAAAAGCTTTTTTTCAGTAATCATTTTTCCTAAATGAATGTGAAAATTAAGCAAATGGAAAAAGTCTCCAGGGAAAGCAAGAAGCTATGCCAGAGATAAGAAGGTATCATTTTCTCTTTTTTCCTCTGAGTCTCAGCTGCAAATATTATTTGCATGTTTGTAATGGTGCAAGCACTGAATGTGGAGCCAACTGAGACTGTCATTTAATTGTTGAGAGTGTGGTGGGGGCAGGGAAGCAGAGAGCTACATCTTCACCTTCCCAAATGGGAAATCGACAGATTGTGACTAAAACTGACAACAAGCATACTGTTTAGAGTCATGATGGTAAATACCAAAATAATCAGTGGAAGAGGTGAATGCGGCAGCCTCTGAGAAGAGTGGGCATACAGAGGGGCTATTTTTCTCCTAACAACTCAAGTGGGAACTATTGGAGTCCTTAAAGTGGGGGCAGGGCTGATTTTAATACCTGAACTTCAGGATTCTAGATAGGATTCTTATTCTATTCTCCAAGTCAGAGACTAGACTTGTTCACGGCCCTCTTCTGGATTTTTGGGGACTTGAGAAGACTTGACTCACATCTCCACTAAATACCTGCTTCCACAGATGAGTCTGTGTCCACATCACATCCACCCAGCTGTGGGGTCAGTGCTTTTCCTGAAGATCCATCCTTTTGAGATGTATACAGACTTTACTCACGTTGGAGGAGTGGAGAGATTTACACAGCAGATACCCTCTACTTCCAGGTCAGGCTTTTTTCTGTGTGTGTGTGTGTTGAATCTTCCCAGAGCAGGGATCAAATCCAAGTCCCCTGTCTGGCAGGTGGATTCTTAAGCACTGGATGACCAGGGCAGTCCCAGGTCAGGCATTCTTGCTGCTATTTCTACAACCTGGGCCCTTTCTTCTTCCCCTGCCCTGAGAAAGAATTCTGATTTCCCCCAGCTCAGTGAGAACCATCTGACATGTGCTCCTTGATGAAATCTTGTAACCGTTTAGGACCATTGCTCCCATTTTACAGACAGGATAACTGAGTCAGGAGTTATATCTAAGTCACAAGTTTCCCTGGTGGCTCAGACAGTAAAGAACCTGCCTGCAATGTGGGAGACTGGGGTTTGATCCCTGCATTGGGAAGATACTCTGGAGGAGAGCATGGGAACCCACTCCAGTATTTTCTCCTAGAGAATTCCATGCACAGATGAGCCTGGAAGGCTACAGTCCATGGGGTTGCACATGACTGAGCAACTAACACTTTTAAGTCACAGAGTTAGTGTGACTCAGGTCCAGTATCCCCAGAGATGGAACCCATTTTCACTGCCTTCCTTCATTTCTCTGATCATACTAAGATGGGCCCTCCTGGAGCTTGGTCACTGTCGGGCCTAAGACGGGGAGGTAGGGCACGAACAGTGGAGGTCCGGGCAGACACCCTGCTGGGAGCACCAGGGTCCTTAGGCTGAGCTGCCCTGCAGATGGAGTGGAGTAGCTCCTAGAGGCCTACAGTCTGGTGTGGCCTTGGGAGGTCACCTGATGCTATGTGGAGTTAATAGTATCTACCTTCCTTCCTTCCTTAATTAAGGTTAAAGGAATTAAAGCAGGTGACAGGACAGTGCTCCTCAACTGGCCATCACTAGTCTTCCTTTGCCTGGTACTCACCTTGTAGCCCAGATAAGTCCTGACTTCACCGGGCCTCCCAGGGAGGAAGACCTGGTGTGGAATGGGGAATTCAGCTTGGGGTCAGACTTGCTGACCAGGGATGAACATCAAAAAGTGCTCCGAGTCCAAGAGCTTCAGGACGATGGAGAAGCCCAGAGAGGGTGGTGACTGGCCTGAGGCCACCAAAGGAGTAGGTGGCAGAGCCAGACCCCTGTTCCCACTCCCATTATGACTGCAGTCTTAGCCCCTGCTGAGTGGGGACTCCAAAGTGGGTGCCCAGGGTAGGGGTGGGGTTGGGGGGACCCTCCAACTGCCACCAGGTTGGAGTGACTCTCTTGTCCTGCTCCCTGCCCCCTCCGTCTCCCAGGTTAACGTGCTCCCTGGCCACACCGCTGCCGAGGGCAGATGTGGGGCCGGGATTGGTGAGGCCAGCTCTTGCAAGGAGTGAGGACCTTCCTTGCCAGTCCTGTCAGGAGTGGGCTAAAGGCCCCCTTCCCCAATCTGTACCCCGTTGTGGTGACTCTGGTCCCACCACCAGAGCCCCAGTCCTGGCAGCCAGGAGGGCTGGGGCGCCTGCAGGTTCAGCACCTTGGAGAGGGGACAGTCCTGTGCCCACAGAGTCCTCGGGGGCAGCTGCCCACACCTGCTTTCTCAGCCTCTCAGCACTTGAGGGAAGTTTCTAGGAACTTACCAGAGGGGACACTCATGAGGAGGGGAGGCAGAATTTGAACCCAGGTCTAAAATCTGAGCCAAGTCAAGGTACCTAAGGTGCACGCCCAAGGAATTGGATCCCAACCAAGCTCCAGATAGCTGCCTCTGGGGTCACTGCCCCCACCTTCCCCATGATGGGACCTGGCCCAGATTCTTCTGAGAGCCCTGCTGTGCAGCCCCAAGGGAAGGCAAATCCCTTGATTTTGACAACTTTCCAGCCCAGACCCCATGGGTCTAACACCACCAACCTTGTGTGGGGCTTGGGGATGGAATGATTAAGGGCCGTTTCTCAGGACAGACTTGGGCCAGACTGTTGCATCTCTGGGTCCTACAGAGCTCAAGGGGCTGGCCCAAGGTCACACAGGGAGCAGCCTGCCTGCTCCCACAGCAGATACTTGGAGGCCAGACGGGGGGGCCAACTCAGGGTCTGGCACACAGGAGAACCCACTGATGGCTGAGGTAGCCCCTGCCTGGGCCGATCTGAAGTCCAGGGACACGCAATCCAGAATTTTGTTATAAATACATGTGTTTGGTGAGTGAGGGGCAACAGAGGTGGGGGAGATGCTGTACACAGCTGGTATAGGTTTGGTGGCTGAATGCCACCCAGAGGAAGACAGACAGTCCACCTGGCAGGGCCAGCCGGACAGCATTCTGGGGCCTGTAACAGTCAGTTGGTGGGCAAGCCAGCAGGGGTCTTGTCCGGGGCTGGTGGGACCCAGGTGCCCCAGAGGCTCCCTGTCCGAGGTCATGGGCGGCATCAGCAGCAGTACGCGGGCTCAGCTCACATCATTCAGGGCCTGGAAGGACACAAGGCCTCGTCAGGAGGGGGCTGGGCTGGGGGGGTGGGCAAGATGGCCCTTCAGGGAGCCCTGGGTATGCCCTGCCCCGCGGCGGGTGGGGCTCACCTTTCGGGCAAACTCAGGCAGGACGAAGGCCGCCCGGTGCACATCGGAGTTGTAGTATTTCAGCTGCATCTCTTCCACCTGCTTCTGCATCAGTGGCTGCAAGGGCTCCCGAAAGTTGGTGCTCTGGGGACAGGGGTGTGTCTCAGAGACATGCTCTCCTGGCCCACCTGCCAGGCTCCCGCCCCGACCCGGGGGCCAGTCCACTTCGGCTCACTGGGTTCTTGCTGCACAGCATGAAGCCGATCTGGCCGCTGGGGTAGGTGGGGATGGTGCAGTAGGCGTAGTCCACCACTGGGAAGAGAGACCTGCAGAAGTGCCGCATCTCCTTGATGAGGTCCAGGTGCAGCCATTGGCACTCACCTATGGTGGGGGGGTGCGGGGCGGGTGGTCAGATGATGTCAGCACTGGCTGGGGGCAGTGCCTGGTCCAGCCCCAGCCGGACCCCTCCCGGCGGGAGCCCGGCTCAACCAGCAGCACCCAGTCCACCCTAGCCCCCTCACCCTGGCAGCAGAGAATGCCGTCCTCCTTGAGGGCAGTCTTCATGAGCTGGTAGTAGGACTCCTTGAAGAGGCTCTCAGCAGGACCTGCAGAGGTGGGGGGCGGGGGTGGGGGGGGACAAGCACCAAGGGACACCGCCTGAGCCTGCCTCTGGGGGCATGAGGGCCACTCTCACCCCAAGATACACATCCACACAGCCACCAGGGGGCAGAGCTGGGAGTTGAAAGCCAGGCCTGTGGAACTCAGAAACCAACCAAGAAGAGGGTGCTTTGGAGGGGTGCAGGGATCCAGTGCCCCAGTGTGAAGGGGCTACATGTTTTAACCCCATTCCTGGGGGATTCTTGTTGGCACTGCATCAGGGCAGTCTCCAGCCTGGGCCTTGGTTTAAGACTGTATCACATGGAACTTCCCTGGTAGTCCAGTGACTAAGACTGCATTCCTAATGCAGGGGGCTCAGGTTTGATCCCCAGTGGGGGAACTAGATCCCACGTGCTACAACTAAGACCCAGTGCAGCCAAATAAAAATGAGTGTTAAAAAAGAAAAGAAAAAAGATGAGATCCTTGCACATATCCTGATGCTGGCCTGTCGGGGGCAGAGAGGAGGCTGAGAAGGAAACTGGGGCCTCAGTGGACCAAGGCCCCACTCTCCTCCAGGCTCTAAACCAACTCTGGGCAGTAGCCTAGTGGCCCTACTCTGCTGAGCCATGTTTGAGGGGGTAGGTGACACCTCAGAAGGGAAAAGAGCCGCACTAGTTCTGGAGGGCCCCTCCACCCTCTACTCTGCAACCCAGGCTTGGGACACAGATGGAGATGCTGGCCTCCCCTCTGGTGGCTGCCAGAGGCCCCAGGCCAAACCCGCTTACCCATGGGATCTGAGGAGTCAGTGATGATGACGTCAAAGGCGTCCTGGTTCTGTTTCATGAACTCAAAACCATCACCCACGTGTAGGGTCAGCTTTGAGCTGGAGTAGCCAATGGCCATACTGGGCAGGAACTTCTTGGAGACTTGAATGACATCCTGGGGAGGGGACAGGAGGTAACAGGTTGGGCCACAGGGGTTGTGGACCCTGGAGCCAGAGTTGAGTGGGACCCCTTCTCAGAGCCTGATTCACCTTAGACAAGCCATTCATTTGTGGAACCTCAGTTTGCACATCTGTACAGCAGGGAGCAGCTTGGTACCTCCCCTTCTCAGAGGGCTGACTCCCACCAACAGCTTGGCCCACACTTCCACCACCCCTGCTCCCCCTCTCCAAACCCAAGTGCCCCAGGAGAGTGGTTTCCTTACTATTTCAGAGTGAGGAATTTATTTCAGAGGCCTGGAATTCCACCTGGCCTGTATGCCTCACTACGCACACCTTTATCAGATAACCTTTGACTCCTAAGTTGAATGTCAACTCCAAGGAGGCAGGACTAGACCTGCTGATGTACCAGTGAACCTAGCACCTAAATGCTCATGAAAGCCCCCAGCTGCTGTAAAGGACAGGAGTCCCCGGGACTTCTGCAAAGCGTCAGCTCTCAGTGTTACTAAGAAATAGCATCAGCCGCACACCTACTGTGCACCAAGTGCTTTCCTGTCTGCTTTTCCTACTGAAGCCTCCAACGTGCTCTGGAGACCAAGAAACAGGCCTGGAAAGGTTAAGCAACTTGCCCGGTGGTAAACAGCCAATTCAGGGCAAACTGGGACTTGAATCCAGACCCACCCAGCTGTGCGCTCACCTCGTCAATCTCACACTGGACCACAGACTCCACAGAGGAATGCTTGACCACCTCCCGCAGGACGCCTCCGTCCCCGCCCCCAATGATCAGCACCTGCCAAGGAGAGGAAGAGTCAGCCAGGAGCGGCAGGAGCCCCACCAAATAGGCTCCAGCGGGAGTTAGTGGCCGGCCTCTCTGCCCCTAAACCGCACTGAGCAGACAGAGCTCCCTGGAACAATTCCTCAGCTTCCCTGTGTCACAGACCTAATCACTTCATCTTCCACTTTGTCCCCTTTGCCTGGGAACTCCTGCCAAGGCTGCTCCATCTCAAGCTTCAGGTCTCAGCCTGGGTGTTAGCCCCCACCCCTTGTGAAATGGGCAGCTCCTCCCCTCTAGGCCCCTCGTCCTCGCTATCACTTCTCTGACAACCCTTTGGGGAGGGCTGAGCACTGAGCACTCCTGGGGCCCCGAGCACTGTTCTGTGGGGCTATCCCTCGGCCCAGGGCTGGATCTAGCTGGGATGGGGTACCTTGCGTGGGTTGGGGTGGCTGCAGAGGGGCAGGTTGGCGATCATCTCCTGGTAGGAGAACTCGTCCCTCTCCGTGCACTGGATAACGCCGTCCAACACCAGCACATTCCCGTAGCTCTTACTGAGGGCGGGAGTGACAGTCAGCGACCTGGGCTCCTCGGGAAGGGGGCAACGTGCCCCCCACTCGCCCAGGGTGAGAAGAATCTCTCCCAACCTGCCGAGGGGGCTCCAGGGGTGAGTCCGGGGGGTGACACGTGGCGAGGATCGGCGGGCGGGCCCGCTGGGTGGAGGCTGGACGCGGGGTCCCGGCTCTGACGTGTCCGGGACTGACACGTGGAGCTCGGCGCAGCGGGTCGGCGCAGATTCCGGCTCCCTCCCCGCCGAGGTGGACCGCCCGAAAAGCCGGTCCCCAGCCCAGCGAGAAGGATGAGGGTTGGGGAGGGGACGGAGGGAAGAGACGGGCCTAGTTCACGAGAACTTCTGACAGTTTTGCAGGGGAAGGAGCGGGCAGAGACGGCCGGGGGCGTCCGGAGGTAAAACGCGCAAGACAGGAGTCCGGCAGGAAGAGGGTCGGGCTGGGCCGAGCCCAGGGCTGGAGTGCCGGCGGGCTGCGCGGGGCCGGGCGGCCGGGGCGCTGGGCCGGGCGGGCGCGGGTACCTGCGGAAGACGAGGATATCCTGGTACCGCGAGCGTTGATGGTGTAGCAGCTGCTCCACCTGCAGAGACAGGGCCTGGCCGGGCCACAGGCTGCACGTCTCGCGGAACCAGCCCTCGCGGATGGCAGCGGGGCCGGGGGCGGCGGGGCCGTCGGGGCCAGGCTCCATGGCGGGCTGGCGGGCGGGCGGGCTGGCGGTGCGGGGCGCGGGCCCGGGACTGCAGGCCGCGCGGAGCCACAGCACAACGGGACCAACTCCGCCCGCCGCCCGCGCGGCAACCTAACCCGGCCGGCGGGGCGGGGCCTGTTGCCAGGGGCGGGCCCCAAGCCCCCCAGTGGCGGCGCCTGTGCGAGGCAGCCTGGCGGCCCCGCCCCCTCCGGCGTCCGAGCACACTCATTGGTCTCCGACCTGCAGCGCGGTGTCCAGTGGCTGCGGCGGGCCGTCCGTCTGCGGCAGCAGGCTAGTGCGGCAGCTTCCCTGGGCCACGTGGGGCCGGGCTCGGGGAGGCACGGACTGGCCCGAGAGGTAGTGAGGGGTACCCGACTCCGCAGGGGAAACCTGAGCTGACATCTCGGGCCCGGCGCGGCGTGTCGGAGCGCCGAGACGTCAGGGCTGCCGGCTTGAACCCTTGGGCTGGAAACACTGGACCGGGTGGCTACACTGTCGAAAGAAGAGTTACGTTGTTTCGCTGGAGCTAGAGTAGAATGAATCATCTGTACCGCGTCCGCAAATTTGAGTCCGTGTTGGACTTCAGCACTGCAGTGTGCTTGGTCGGGGGCACAACGAGGGTTATATTTACTTGAGAAGAGCATCACAGCCCCAGGACTTAAGCTCGATTTAGGCATTTCCCCTTAGATTCTCTGATCCTTGGGCGTATGGCTGCTGAATGAGAAAGAGTTCTTTTCTAAATGAGTTTCTAAATTTACCAGCAGTGTCCCGGAAGAGGCCAACACATGCATATTCAGCACCAAAAAGACTGGCACACAGGGTTTTTGTTTTTTGTTTTTTTTTGACAAACTGGGCCTCGCTCCTTGAAAGGTGGGCGGGAATGTGCTTTCTGATTTTGTGAAAATGTCAAGGAACTTTTCTGAATCACATTAAGCATGCTAATTACCAAATATTAAATGCTAATTGCTCTACATGCTTAGTTCTTCGCATGCCAGGGCAGGGAGGTGAAACTGGCATAAGCCACGGGTGACATTATGACAAGGGTGTTTTTTTTGAGGGACTTTTTGTAATGCTGAAAGCTCAGCTTCTCTGTATACTGGTGCAGAATCAAATCTCAGAGACAGTTTTGGGTGATACTTCACCCAAATACTATACCTTTTCTACCGGAAAGGGTAGCTTTCTTGCTTCACCAGGTAAAGGATACAGAGGGCTCATGCCCTCAAAACCATGTGTCCCCAACTTGGGGAAGACAGTGACAAGTTTTCTAGTCATTGTTTAAAGAGGGCATGATCAGCTCGTGGACATTCTTCTAATGGGTTGGTGGTAAAGTAAGTAGGAGTCCACATGGTCAACCTTCAAGTCAAACTGGTATGGGGTCTATGTGCTTGTGGGCAGCATCAGATCAGTTCAGTCACTCAGTTGTGTCCAACTCTTTGCGACCCCGTAGACCGCAGCAGGCCAGGCTTCCCTGTCCATCACCAGCTCCCAGAACTTGCTCAAACTCATGTCCATCGAGTCAGTGATGCCATCCAACCATCTCATCCTCTGTCGTCCCCTTCTCCTGCCTTCAATCTTTCCCAGCATCAGGGTCTTTTCTAAGGAGTCAGCTCTTTGCATCAGGTGGCCAAAGTATTGGAGCTTCAGCTTCAGCATCAGTCCTTCCAATGAGTATTCAGGACTATTTCCTTTAGGATTGACTGGTTGGATCTCCTTGCAGTCCAAGGGACTCTCGAGAGTCTTCTCCAACACCACAGTTCAAAAGCATCAATTCTTCAGCAATCAGCTTTCTTTATGGTCCAACTCTCACATCTATGACTACTGGAAAAACCATAGCCTTGACTAGATGGACCTTTGTTGGCAAAGTAATGTCCCAGCTTTTTAATATGCTGTCTAGGTTGGTCACAGCTTTTCTTCCAAGGAGCAAGTATCTTTTCATTTCATGGCTGCAGTCACCATCCACAGTGATTTTGGAGACCAAGAAAATAAAGTCTGTCACTGTTTCCATTGTTTCTCCATCTATTTGCCATTAAGTGATGGGATTGGATGCCATGATCTTAGTTTTCTGAATGTTGAGTTTTTTTCTCCAGCTTTTTCACTCTCCTCTTTCCCTTTGATCAAGAGGCTCTTTTTTGCTTTCTGCCATAAGGGTGGTGTCCTCTGCATATCTGGGGCTATTGATATTTCTCCTGGCAATCTTGATTCCAGCTTGTGCTTCATCCAGCCTGGCATTTCGCATGAGGTACTCTGCATAGAAGTTAGATAAGCAGGGTGAAAATATACAGCCTTGATATACTCCTTTCCCAATCTGGAACCAGTCTGATGTTCCATGTCCAGTAACAACTGTTGCTTCTTGACCTGCATACAGATTTCTCAGGAAGCAGGGAAGGTGGTCTGGTATTCCCATCTCTTGAAGAATATTCCACAGTTTGTGGTGATCCACACAGTCAAAGGATTTGGCATAGTTAATAAAGCAGAAGCAGATGTTTTTCTGGAAGCAGATGTTTTCTCTTGCTTTTTTTATGATCCAATGGATGTTGGCAACTTGATCTCTGGTTCCTCTGGCTTTTCTAAATCCAGCTTAAACATCTGGAAGTTCTCAGTTCACGTACTGTTGAAGCCTGGTTTGGAGAATTTTGAGCATTACTTTACTAGCGTGTGAGATGAGGGCAATTGTGCAGTAGTCTGAGAATTCTTTGGCATTGCCTTTCTTTGGGATTGGAATGAAAACTGACCTTTTCCAGTCCTGTGGCCACTGCTGAGTTTTCCAAATTTGCTGGCATGTTGAGTGCAGCACTTTACCAGCATCATCTTTTATGACTTGAAATAGCTTAACTAGAATTTCATCACCTCCACTAGCTTTGTTCCTAGTGATGCTTCCTAAGGCTCACTTGACTTTACATTCCAGGATGTCTGGCTCTAGGTGGGTGATCACACTATCATGGTTATCTGGGTCACTTTTTTGTATAGTTCTTCTGTGTATTCTTGCCACCTCTTCTTAATATCTTCTGCTTCTGTTAGGTCCATATTGTTTCTGTCCTTAATTGTGCCCATCTTTGCATGAAATATTCCCTTGGTATGTCTAATTTTCTTAAAGAGATCTCTAGTCTTTCCCATTCTGTTGTTTTCCTCTATTTCTTTGCACTGATCATTGAGGAAGCCTTTCTTATTTCTCCTTGCTATTCTTTCAAACTCTGCATTTAGATGGGTATATCTTTCCTTTTCTCCTTTGCCTTTCACTTCTCTTCTTTTCTCAGCTATTTGTAAGGCCTCCTCAGACAACCATTTTGCCTTTTTGCCTTTCTTTTTCTTGGAGATGGTTTTGATCACTGCCTTCTGTACAATGTCACAAACCTCTGTCCATATTTCTTCAGGCAACCTGTCTATCAGATCTAATGCCTTGAAACAATTTGTCACTTCCACTGTATAATCATAAGGTATTTGATTTAGGTCATACCTGAATGGTCTAGTGGTTTTCACACTATCTTCAATTTAAATCTGAATTTGGCAATAAGGAGTTCATGATCTGAGCCACAGTGAGCTCCCGGTCTTGTTTTTGCTGACTGTATAAAGCTTCTCCATCTTTGGCTGCAAAGATGACTTGCAATCAATCTGATTTCAGTGTTGGCCATCTGGTGATGTCCATGTGTAGAGTCTTCTCTTGTGTTGTTGGATGAGGGTGTTTGCTATGACCAGTGCATTCTCTTGGCAGAATTCTATTAGCCTTTGCCCTGCTTCATTATGTGCCCCCTGGCCAAACTTGCCTTTACTCCAGGTATCTCTTGACTTCATACTTTTACATTCCAGTCCCCTGTAATGAAAAGGACATCTTTTTTTGGTGTTAGTTCTAGAAGGTCTTTTAGGTCTTCATAGACTTGTTCAATCCTGTTTCCCTATCCCTGTGGGCAGCATACCATTGTTAATCACTAAGTTCTCCCTCCTGGAGGGGGTTTCCATATCTGCAAAATAGTTCAAAGATAATATTGTCTACTGGAGATAAGCTACTGGAGATCAGTGGAGAAATAACTCCAGAAAGAATGAAGGGATGGAGCCAAAGCAGAAACAACACCCAGTTGTGGATGGGACTGGTGATAGAAACAAGGTCCGATGCTGTAAAGAGCAATATTGCATAGGAACCTGGAATGTTAGGTCTATGAATCAAGGCAAATTGGAAGTGGTCAAACAGGAGATGGCAAGAGTGAACGGTGACATTCTAGGAATCAGTGAACTAAAATGGACTGGAATGGGTGAATTTAACTCAGGTGACCATTATATCTACTACTGTGGGCAGGAATCCCTCAGAAGAAATGGAGTAGCCATCATAGTCAAAAAAGGAGTCTGAAATGCAGTACTTGGATGCAATCTCAAAAACGACAGAATAATCTCTGTTCATTTCCAAGGCAAACCATTCAATATCACAGTAATCCAACTCTATGCCCCGACCAGTAACGCTGAAGAAGCTGAAGTTGAACAGTTCTATGAAGACCTACAAGATATTTTAGAATTAACACCCCAAAAAGATGTCCTTTTCATTACAGGGGACTGGAATGCAAAAGTAGGAAGTCAGGAAACCACTTGGAGTAACAGGCAAATTTGGCCTTGGAGTACGGAATGAAGCAGGGCAAAGGCTAATAGAGTCTTGCCAAGAGAACACACTGGTCATAGCAAACACCCACTTCCAACAATACCAGAGAAGACTCTACACATGGATATCACCAGATGGCCAACACTGAAATCAGATTGATTATATTCTTTGCAGCCAAAGATGGAGAAGCTCTGTACAGTCAGCAAAAACAAGACCGGGAGCTCACTGTGGCTCAGATCATGAACTCCTTATTGCCAACTTGAGACTTAAATTGAAGAAAAGTGGGAAAACCACTAGACCATTCAAGAATGACCTAAATCAAATCCATTATGATTATACAGTGGAAGTGACAAATAGATTTAAGGGACTAGATCTGATAGATCGAATGCCTGATGAACTATGGATGGAGGTTCATGACATTGTACAGGAGACAGGGATCAAGACCATCCCCAAGAAAATGAAATGCAAAAAAGCAAAATGGCTGTCTGAGGAAGCCTTACAAATAGCTGTGAAAAGAAGAGAAGCAAAAAGCAAAGTAGAGAAGGAAAGATATACCCATTTGAATGCAGAGTTCCAAAGAATAGCAAGGAGAGATAAGAAAGCCTTCCTCAGCGATCAATGCAAAGAAATAGAGGAAAACAATAGAATGGGAAAGACTAGAGATCTCTTCAAGAAAATTAGAGATACCAAGGGAAGATTTCACACAAAGATGGGCTCAATAAAGGACAGAAATGGTATGGACCTAACAGAAGCAGAAGATATTAAGAAGAGGTGGCAAGAATACACAGAGTTCAGTTTAGTTTAGTTGCTCAGTTGTGTCCGACTCTTTGCGACTCCATGAATCGCAGCATGCCAGGCCTCCCTGTCCATCACCAACTCCCGGAGTTCACTCAGACTCACGTCCATCGGGTCAGTGATGCCATCCAGCCATCTCAGCCTCTGTTGTCCCCTTCTCCTCCTGCCCCCAATCCCTCCCAGCATCAGAGTCTTTTCCAATGAGTCAACTCTTTGCATGAGGTGGCCAAAGTACTGGAGTTTCAGCTTTAGCATCATTCCTTCCAAAGAAATCCCAGGGCTGATCTCCTTCAGAATGGACTGGTTGGATCTCCTTGCAGTCCAAGGGACTCTCAAGAGTCTTCTCCAACACCACAGTTCAAAAGCATCAATTCTTTGGCACTCAGCCTTCTTCACAGTCCAACTCTCACATCCGTATATGACTACAGGAAAAACCATAGCCTTGACTAGACGGACCTTTGTTGGCAAAGTAATGTCTCTGCTTTTGAATATGTTATCTAGGTTGGTCATAACTTTCCTTCCAAGGAGTAAGCATCTTTTAATTTCATGGCTGCAGTCACCATCTGCAGTGATTTTGGAGCCCCCAAAAATAAAGTCTGACACTGTTTCCACTGTTCCCCCATCTATTTCCCATTAAGTGATGGGACAGGATGCCATGATCTTCGTTTTCTGAATGTTGAGCTTCAAGCCAACTTTTTCACTCTCCTCTTGCACTTTCATCAAGAGGCTTTTGAGTTCCTCTTCACTTTCTGCCATAAGGGTGGTGTCATCTGCATATCTGAGGTTATTGATATTTCTCCCAGCAATCTTGATTCCCGCTTGTGCTTCATCCAGCCCAGCGTTTCTCATGATGTACTCTGCATATAAGTTAAATAAGCAGGGTGACAATATACAGGCTTGACGTACTCCTTTTCCTATTTGGAACCAGTCTGTTGTTCCATGTCCAGTTCTAACTATTGCTTCCTGATCTGCATACAGATTTCTCAAGAGGCAGGTCAGGTGGTCTGGTATTCCCATCTCTTTCAGAATTTTCCACAGTTTCTTGTGATCCACACAGTCAAAGGCTTTGGCATAGTCAATAAAGCAGAAATAGATGTTTTTCTGGAACTCTCTTGCTTTTTCCATGATCCAGCAGATGTTGGCAATTTGATCTCTGGTTCCTCTGCCTTTTCTAAAACCAGCTTGAACATCAGGAAGTTTACGGTTCACGTATTGCTGAAGCCTGGCTTGGAGAATTTTGAGCATTACTTTACTAGCATGTGAGATGAGTGCAATTGTGTGGTAGTTTGAGCATTCTTTGGCATTGCCTTTCTTTGGGATTGGGATGAAAACTGACCTTTTCCAGTCCTGTGGCCACTGCTGAGTTTTCCAAATTTGCTGAAATTGAAGAAAGTAGGGAAAACCACTAGACCATTCAAGTATGACCTAAATCAAATCCCTTATGATTATACAGTGGAAGTGACAAATAGGTTTAAGGGACTAGATCTGATAGAGTGCCTGATGAACTACTATGGAATGAGGTTAGTGACATTGTACAGGAGACAGGGATCAAGACCATCCCCATGGAAAATGAAATGCAAAAAAGCAAAATGGCTGTCTGAGGAGGCCTTACAAATAGCTGTGAAAAGAAGAGAAGCGAAAAGCAAAGGAGAAAAGGAAAGATATAAGCATCTGAATGCAGAGTTCCAAAGAATAGCAAGAAGAGATAAGAAAGCCTTCCTCAGTGATCAATGCAAAGAAATAGAGGAAAGCAACAGAATGGGAAAGACTAGGGATCTCTTCAAGAAAATCAGAGATACCAAGGGAACATTTCATGCAAAGATGGGCTCGATAAAGGACAGAAATGGTATGGACCCAACAGAAGCAGAAGATGTTAAGAAGAGGTGGCAAGAATACACAAAAGAACTGTACAAAAAAGATCTTTACGACCCAGATAATCACGATGCTGTGATCACCCATCTAGAGCCAGACATCCTGGAATGTGAAGTCAAGTGGGCCTTAGAAAGCATCACTATGAACAAAGCTAGTGGAGGTGATGGAATTCCAGTGGATCTATTTCAAATCCTGAAAGATGACGCTGTGAAAGAATACACAGAAGAACTGTACAAAAAAGATCTTCATGACCCAGATAATCACAGTGGTGTGATCACTCACCTAGAGCCAGACATCCTGGAATGTGAAGTCAAGTGGGCCTTAGGAAGCATCATTACGAACAAAGCTAGTGGAGGTGATGGAATTCCAGTTGAGCTATTTCATATCCTAAATGATGATATAGTAAAGTGCTGCACTCAACATGCCAGCAAATTTGGAAAACTCAGCAGTGGCCACAGGACTGGAAAAGGTCAGTTTTCATTCCAATCCCAAAGAAAGGCAATGCCAAAGAATTCTCAGACTACTGCACAATTGCCCTCATCTCACACGCTAGTAAAGTAATGCTCAAAATTCTCCAAACCAGGCTTCAGAAATATGAGAACCATGAACTTCCAGATGTTCAAGCTGGAACCAGAAATCAAATTGCCAACATCCATTGGATCATAGAAAAAGCAAAAGAGTTCCAGAAAAATATCTATTTCTGCTTTATTGACTATGCCAAAGCCTTGACTGTGTGGATCACAATAATCTGGAAA
This sequence comes from Bubalus bubalis, assembly GCF_019923935.1. Classification (NCBI taxonomy): domain Eukaryota; kingdom Metazoa; phylum Chordata; class Mammalia; order Artiodactyla; family Bovidae; genus Bubalus; species Bubalus bubalis. The sequence continues at coordinate 38,470,898 of NC_059161.1, forward strand.
ATTCTGGAAGAGTTGGGAATCCCAGAACACCTGATCTGCCTCTTGAGAAATTTGAGTACAGGTCAGGAAGCAACAGTTAGAACTGGACACGGAACAACAGACTGGTTCCAAATTGGGAAAGGAGTATGCCAAGGGTGTATATTGTCACCCTGCTTATTTAACTTATATGCAGAGTACACCATGAGAAACGCTGTGCTGAATGAAGCACAAGCGGGAATCAAGATTGCCGGGAGAAATATCAATAACCTCAGATATGCAGATGACACTACCCTATGGCAGAAAGTGAAGAACTAAAGAGCCTCTTGATGAAAGTAAAAAAGGAGAGTGGAACATTGGCTTAAAGCTCAACATTCAGAAAACTAAGATCATGGAATGTGGTTCCATCACTTCATGGCAAATAGATGGGGAAATAGTGGAAGACTTTATTTTCTTGGGCTCCAAAATCACTGCAGATGGTGACTGCAGCCATGAAATCAAGACACTTGCTCCTTGGAAGAAAAGCTATGACCAACCTAGACAGCTTATTAAAAAGCAGAGACATTACTTCGCCAACAAAGGTCCGTCTAATCAAAGCTATGTTTTTTCCAGTAGTCATGTATGGATGTGAGAGTTGGACTATAAAGAAAGCTGAGCACTGAAGAATTGATGCTTTTTGAACTGTGGTGTTGGAGAAAACTCTTGAGAGTCCCTTGGACTGCAAGGACATCCAACCAGTCCATCCTAAGGGAGATCAGTCCTGAGTGTTCATTGGAAGGACTGATGTTGAAGCTTAAACTGCAGTACTTAGCCACCTGATGTGAAGAGCTGACTCCTTAGAAAACACCATGACGCTGGCTAAGATTGAGGGCAAGAGGAGAAGGGGATGACAGAGGATGAGATGGTTGGATGGCATCACTGACTCTATGGACGTGAGTTTGGGTAAACTCTGGGAGTTGGTGAAGGACAGGGAGGCCTGGTGTGCTGTGGGCCATGCGGTCACAAAGAGTTAGACACAACTAAGTGATTGAACTGAACTGAATGTTGTATATATCTGTTGATAGAGAAACAGTATTGCTTGTTTCTCCATGATCTCGAATCCCCTCCCTTCCCTAATTAACAACTGGTTGAATCTGCCCACTGAAACTCAGAGAAGTTCCTGGAGGCTGAATGAAGGCTGTTTCCTATAATCAAAGGAATGGGGGACATGGAGGCCTTGTGCCCAGGAGCCCCACAAGGCCCTGCATGCGATCAATACTCTCCTTTTCTTTGATACTCCTCAACCTTGAGAACAGATGTTGGATGAGAAAAGGGAATAATTATTTTTGGGTAGAACTCAGCAGAGGATGGGATTTCCTGGTGGCTCAGAAGGAAAAGAATCTGCCTTCAATGCAGGAGACCTGGGTTCAATCCCTGGGTCAGGAAGATCCCCTGGAGAAGGGAATGGCAACCCATTCCAGTATTTTTCCCTGGAGAATCCCATGGATAGAGGAGCCTGGTGGGCTATACTTCATGGGGTCACAAAGAACCGGACATGACTGAGCAACACACACACACACACACACACACATCAGAGGAACTTGGTTTTGGGGGAACTCAGTTTTAATCCCCACTTGGTTTTATCTTTCCCCAAATCTTTCAGGGAATGAAGTGATGACCACTGTAAATACTTTAAGCTGAGATGGGGCATAGTCCTGCCAACTTTGAGGGAATAGATACCGAATTGGAAATAATTGAGTTCCATGTCCTGGATCCAGGTCTCATATGATTAAATCTCAATCCCTTGTTCTGCCATTTTGGTGCAGCAGACCCAGTTAGAGGTGAAAGGAATGACAGCTAGAACTTTAGTAGACAGAACAGATTTCGTTTCCTTAGGAATTCGGGAGAATAAGTCTGAAAACCAGTCTGGAACTGGCACTTCAGAGGCTTATTGTAGCCAGTTGTTTCCAGACCATTCCCTACATGGGGAAAACCCATCAGAATCCAGGGGAGACCTGGAAATAGGAAGCTGGCCACATAACTAGCAGTTAGAATGATTGAAAGAATCAGCATATGAATCTATAGGTAGAAGGTATAAGAAAGGGTAAGAACACAGAACTTTCACTCTGCTTGTTGGAACAATACAATGTCTGCTTCTCAGGAGTCTGCTTGCTGACTTGGCTGGTCATCTGGTAATCTTTTTACTCTGGTGTGATGTACCCACAGTTTTACCCCATCCAATTTTAAGAGAGGTGTGAATAGTAAGTAGTAAGAAGAATGTTATAGGGTCCCTTCTTTTATTTTCAAGCTGCAGCTCAGGTTATTGCTTTTTTCACATTTTCAGTAGCATTCAGTTTCTTGCTCTGAAGGGATGGAAGGAAGCTTCTGGGTGGGGGTGGGGGGTGGAACACAAACTTATGCATAGCAGTTAATAGTTGTCCAGTCAGTTGAATATAGAAATTGGCAAGACCTTGTCCCATTTTAGATGAGTTTTTTGCATTGCTTGGCAAGAGTTTTCTTTATAACCTTATAGTTAAGAGTTTTTCTTTATAGTTTCCTTAAGAAGGGTTTTTGTCACTTCCAATGCCTTTTCCTTTCTGACTGGAAAAGTCTCTATTCAACCTCTCAGTCTTTAGCCAAAATCTTATTGAAGAGGGTGGGGGAATTTTAAAATCCTTGTGGATTGTGATATAGCTCAGAAAATTCAAGTTTGCAACAATTCTGGAATGATCACATCTGAAATCACAACCACTATGGTCACCTAGTACTCCATTCTGACTTTCAAATGCATTCCCCTCCCCAGTGTTAAAGCAGATATCACTGTTAATGATTTCATTGCTTTTCTAGATATGGGAAAATGCAAGAATTCAGGCTCATAAAATCTTCTGAAAATATCTAACTACCTGAAGTCCTGTTCAGCCAGTTTTTCTCAGGGCACAGAGTGCCTCGTTTCTGATCTCCATTCTTAATTCCTTTATTCAAGGGGTGTTGAAGTTCAATGACTGAAGTGGCCATTGACTTAATCTTTGCAGAGGCAGATGGCAAGCGCCAATTTTCATTTGGCAGGGTCCCTTCAGGGTCGTGTATGTGACCATGGTTTGGGGGGCATTTAATGACCATTTCATCCCATGGTGCTAGGAATGCTTATTCCCAGGTCTGGTGAAGACAGGCCACTCAGTGTGCTGCTATTATTGGACCAGGCCTCCTTCTAACAGTGGCAAAAGACTCTGGACCCTTTGTGTCACTAGCCTCTTTAGGAAAATACTGCCTCTTATTCTTCCCGTATCTAGAGTTATACTGTTACAGTCATTGATCTCATATGGAACTATATATCATTATTTTATCAGAGGCTCAGTCACATATCTGATAATGCAGTAAACAATACTTTTGTAAAACAGGTAAAATAAAAAATAACATAGCTAGCAGTATTAGTCCTTAGTATGATTTAATTGTCCCCAGCATAAGGGACGGAGAAGGCAATGGCAACTCACTCTAGTACTCTTGCCTGGAAAATCCCATGGATGGAGGAGCCTGGTGGGCTGCAGTCCATGGGGTCGCTAAGAGTCGGACACGACTGAGCGACTTCACTTTCACTTTTCACTTTCATGCATTGGAGAAGGAAATGGCAACCCACTCCAGTATTCTTGCCTGGAGAATTCCAGGGATGGGGGAGCCTGGTGGGCTGCCGTCTATGGGGTCGCACAGAGTCGGACACGACTGAAGTGACTTAGCAGTAGCAGCAGCAGCAGCATAAGGAAGCCTGTAAATTTAAATGACCATGGCCTGGTGTTAATCTCCTGGTTGTAGATTATGGAGCATCTGATCTTTATCCAAAGATTAATTACATAGTTAGGCTTCAGAAACAAACTTAGTGTTCTTCTGACAATTAAATTTTGTAACAATATGATGCAACAACAAGGAAAGTGGGTAAACATAGACCTTATTTAACAAAACTAGAATTAACATTCAGTGAAACCTCTTTTTTCTAGAATCACCTCCATTTTCATCAAGTACAGCTGAGACTAATATATTTTTAAACTAAGTTTGGTCCATTGACCACATGGATTCATCCACACTGATTCTGGTGTAATTCCTCAGTAGGAGTCTCAGATGAAAGTTTCAAAAGTCCCCTCAAGACCAAGAAAGCCATGTCAAAGGCCTGCCGTCAGATTTTGCCTAGGTGACTTTTTGTCTTCTATAGAGGTCCTCAGACTATCAAGATCCCCGCACATGCCAGAAGAGTCTTTCCCATTTGTTTGATAAGGCTGCTCAGAACCCAAGAGTTTACAATGTTTGAAGGGAACAGGCAGAGGGAAAAGAAAAATATCTCAGTTTTACTCATAGAGGTATAATTTACCAAACTGTTGTAAATCATAACCAACTTGAGAAGAAGGGCTTCGCTATATCTGGAAAACATGAGTTAAAATCAGTGACATTTCAGATAAAACCTATAAAATTATTACCATATTCAACAGTCCATTTAGTAACCAATCCTGTTTTTAACTTTGTATGAAGCAATCAGGCTTTCCCTTAGGACTTTCTTCCTTACCTAGTTCCCCAGTATAACCTGAGATTTAACAGACTACAACAGTGTTGTCGTTGTTCAGTCCCTGAGTATGTCCAGCTCGTTTCGACCCCATGGCCTTCAACATGCCAGGCTCCTCTGTCCTCCACTATCTCCTGGAGTTTGCTCAAATTCATGTCCATACATGAATATACATGAACACAACAATAGCCATCTATAAATCACAGAAAGACTTTAAAAAGGAATTTAAAAAGTCATAAACATTTGGTCACAATGGGATTGACAAAATAAACTGAGTTATTGTGATATGCAACATTTTAAAACAACTAGAAAATATTGACTGATAACATTTTACTGGGGCATACCAGATTTTTAGAAATCCCATGAAATTTAACATACTAATTATTAAGTGTTTCTCTCTGAAGCCTTGACCTTCTGCTGCTGCTTAGTTGCTTCAGTCTTGTCCAACTCTGTGTGATCCTCTGGACTACAGTCAGCCAGGTGCCTCTGCCCATGGGATTCTCTAGGCCACAGTATTGGAATCGGTTGCCATGCCCTCCTCCAGGGGATCTTCCCAACCCAGGGCTCGAAGCCGGGTCTCCTGCATTGCAGGCAGATTCTTTACTGCTGAGCCACCAGGGAAGCCCTTTTAGAATCTGTCAAACAATATTTACTTAACCAAAGTAAAAGATTTCAATGGGAAATACAGATTACTTAAAAGCAAAGGAACTCACAAGCTGTCATGTAAGCAGAATTCCAAGAAAACTGAAGAGTGAAACCAAATCTCTAGCCTACTCCCAATTAAATCCATTTACCCAATTAGATTTAATCCAATCTAACAAAATCCTATGGAAATCAACCCTGAATATTCATCAGAAGGACTGATGTTGAAGTTAAAGTTTCAATACTTTGGCTACCTGATGCAAAGAGCTGACTCACTGGAAAATATTCTGATGCTGGGAAAGACAGGGCAGGAGGAGAAGGGACTGCCAAGGATGAGATGTTTGGTTGGCATCACTGACTCAATGGACATGAATTTGAGCAAACTCAGGAGATGGTGAACGACAGGGGGACCTGGCATGCTGTAGTCCATGGAGTCCCTAAATTGGGTACTATTAGCAACTGAACAGCAAGAGTTTTGTAAACATACCCTACGAGGGGGCTACAAGATGCAACAGAGTTCTGGTTGCCCATAACAAAGCTAGTCCAAAAGGGAAAATCCCAACCAACATTCCATCACAGGCAAAGCCTGATGCAATAGGGAAGGATTCCCTGGTGTTGCCACATGGGAGCCCTGTTGTTTAGTCGCTAAATCATCTCTGACTCTTTTGTGATCCAGTGGACTATAGTCCTTCAATCTCCTCTGCCCATGGAATATTACAGGTAAGAATACTGGAGCAGGTTGCCATTTTCTCCTCCAAAGCAGGAGACAGGTTCAAACTTTGGGTTGGGAAGATCTCCTGGAGAAGGGAATGGCTACCCACTCCAGTATTCATGCCTAGAGAATCCCCATGGACAGAACAGCCTGGTGGGCTACAGTCCATGGGATCACAAAGAGTCAGACATGACTGAGCAACTGACACTTTCATTTATGTTGTTGTTCAGTCGCTAAGTCGTGTCCAACTCTTTTCGATTCCATGGACTGTAGCACACCAGGCTTCCCTGTCTTTCACTCTCTCCTGGAGTTTGTTCAAATTCATGCCCATTGAGTTGGTGATGCTATCCAACCATCTCATTCTCTGTCTGCCCCCTTCTCCTTTTACCTTTGCTATATCCTAATACAAAATAAAAAGTTGTTTTTAAAAAAAGAATTGCTAGGAGATGGCTCCCTTGGAACTGTTAACATACTCAGGGTCGGGATCACACAGCCAGCCAATGAGAGTCAACCCATGCCAGTTACTGCAGGCTGCCTGGGTTCAGCCCTGTACTTGGGTCATGGCGCTCACATCACAGCCTGCACATCAAGACACTTATACATACTCTGAGTTGTGACAGTCTGCTTACTTCTGTGTGGCCTGAGCCAGACTGTAAGCAGACTAGGGATGGTGTTTATAGCTGGCAGCACTGGGTAACAGGCTGAACATGGGCGGCCAGGACGCGGGCCCAAGCACCCGGTGGAATCAGCTGTCTTGGCTTCCACCCAGCACTGCACAGCTGAGCCCAGGTCAGGGCCCTGGCATTCCTGGGGCACTGCATGGGGGTGGGGGTGGGGCAGCGGGAGGTCAAGTCTGTCCTGTCCCTCCTGCAAGCTAAACAAAGCCGTTCTAGCACGTGCATCCGCAAATGAGGACAATAAATGACACCCTTGACCCTCCTGTAGAGGAGATAGAGCTGTGGTCTTGGCCTCAAATACCAACAGCAAGCGGGACCTCTAGGATAATTTGTACAGCAGTAGCCCAGACCTTCCAAGTTGAAAGAAAATGAAGGTCCTGAATACATTTTAGGTATGAGCCCAGAAAGGTCACCCAGTTTCAGATCACAAGGAGGAAAAACTGGTTTTGCCAGAAGTAGCCACTGTCATATAGCCCCCTTAAATCTACAACTGATAGGGAAACTCAGGACGGGGAAACCTGAAATGTTCCCTTGCATTCAGACCAATGTGTGTTTACAACTCAGTGGTAAAGCGGTACCGTTCAGTAGGTCAACTGTCTCAGCCTCCTAAGGGTAGCTAGTTTATAAGAGGACAGGAGGGGGTGAATGGCTACTGTCCAAGCCGATGGGGCTGCCACAGGGCAGGAATGTGTTTCTGTCACTGATTAGCACTTGGGAGTCATTTTTTTAAGCATTGTGTGTAGCCAGGTAGACAGCTGTGGTTCTGAGTGTAAACAAATTTGGCCAGTACATGGTGTTACTCGGTTGAAAATGCTTATGGCAAGCTTCCTAAGGGCCACAAACAGCAGTGTACCTCCTTGAGCAAAAAGCCCTTCTGCTCCGCTTCTGCTCTTAAATTCTCTACCTCCAACCCCACCCGGTCCTGCCAGGTTGTCTTCCCAGAGCGCAGGGCCCTTCACAGACTCCATGGTTCGGAATCACCAAGCAGTTCCTGACTGACATGTACCCCCACCCCCCACCTCACGCTCCTCCCTGGCCCTTGAGCATCCAATCAGTCTCCCCACGGCTTCAAGCTTCAGTGAAATGGAGCTACAGATGTTCTCCAAACCCCCAAGGCTCTTGGCTCCATCCCTTGGCTCAGTGGTCCTGGACTTTGGGGTTCCAGGGACCCGTAAAATTTAAAAAAACACACTGGGGCACTGATATCAGGTTGCCAACTTTTTTTTTTGCAAAATAAGACACTTAGAAAAGACCTCTACTTGTACAGTTTACAGTCTCCATCTTATTAAAAAACAAAATCACGACTTCCCCGGTGGTCCAGTGGTTAAGACTCTGCATCTCTACTGCAGGGGCACAATTTGATCTCTGGTTGGGGTGGAAAAAACAAAACCAAAATGACAACAAAATCCAGACAAAATGAGCAAGGATAACTTCCAAATTCAGGACAAGGAATCATTTTACCTCCATGAGAAATTTACTACATTGTCACCACTATTCATTTCACCTCTGAAAGGTGGTGAGCCCCCTAAACATGAGGCCCCCTGCCTTGCGTTCAGCACTTGGTCTTCAGAGTTAAGCACACACAAAAGAACCACCAGGAGAGTTCGGACGGGGTGGGCCCACTCCCCTAGCCTGATAGGGCTGGTCTCGGGAGAACCTGGGGCTCTGCCCACTCTTTGAGTAAAGCTGGCAACAAGGTTCTCTGCACTTCTTACCTTATGAAGCCTCCTCAGGGCATCCTCAGTAGAATATAATCTCTTTGGTTAAAAATTTTTTTTGGCTGGGCTACGTGTCATGTGGAATTAGTTCCCCCGGGATCAAACCTGTAGCCCCTTGCATTGGATATGTGGAGTCTCTACCACTGGACCACCAGGCAAGTCCCATGAATATAATTTCTTAAAAAAATTCCCATCTTTTTTTTTTGACCAGGGATTGAATTCAGGTCACAGCAGTGAAAGCCTGGTGTTCTAACCACTAGACCACCAGAGAACTCCCTCATCTAGCTTTTATAGTGGAGACTCCTCTCATTTTCTGGCAGATGACTGCCTCAATGTCCATTCTTACCAAATTCTGATTAATTATAGAATTACAGAACCCTGGATTTTCAGCTGGGCATTGAACTAGTGAGTTTCTCAGTATCCTTTGATGTGGTCATGTGGCTAAGTTCTGGCCAGTGGGGAGTGGAGGTTGGGTGCTGGTCTCCCCTCCTTCCAGCTGAACAGAATGAGGATGTGGCAGGTGGCATGGGGGCAGTCACCAGGCCCGGGAGGTGGGAGTCCTGTGCTCGAGTTAAGGATGGTAGAGCAACAAGATGGCAGTCAGAGTCTGAGGACCACGTCACTGCACCAGCTCTGGGCTGACTGCATTTACAGAGAAGTGAAGTCACTCAGTCGTGTCCAACTCTTTGCGACCCCATGAACCATAGCTTGCCAGTCTCCTCCATCCATTGGCTTTTCCAGGCAAGAATACTGGAGTGGGTTGCCATTTCCATTCAGAGAAAAGACATCTTTTGCTAAGCCAGGGATAGTTTGGCTTTTCTGTCACCTTCGACCACTCGAGTCCTGCCTTGTTCACACTCTGGCTGTCCTGGACTGCTCTCCGCAGCACAGCCATGTCTGGTCTGGCTTGGCAACCCTGCGGGGTCTCACACACAGTCAGCCCTCTCAATAACTCATGGGAAAGACTTCCAAGAAAATAGGTTCCTTGTTTAAATATTTGTTAAAAAAATATTGGTATCATTCTGTGCTTTCTTGATAGCCCACCTAAGGACTAAAATCAAATGGAATTTTGAAGAATAATCAAGAGACTGGGTCAGGAATTTATACAAAAAGTTCAGTGTTACATTAAGCATAGTACAAAAATGGTGGTCCCACGGTTAAGAATCTGCCTGCCAACAGGGTACACAGGTTCAATCCCTGGTTCGGGAAGATCCCACATACCATGGGGCAAATAAGTCCACGTGCCACAACTACTGAAGCCCGTGTGGCCCTAGAGCCTGTGCTCTGCAACAAGAGAAGCCGGTGTAATGAGAAGCCTGAACCCCGCAACTACAGAGCGGCCCCTGCTCGCTGCAACTAGAGAAAAGCTTGAGTTCAGCAATCAAAAAAAAAAAGTACAAAATGGAAACCTAAATGTTGAATGATGTGCATTAGCTAAAATGAATTTCAGGATGAGAAAGGTCTCATAATATAAATTTTAAAGGTGAAACACTATAGAAATATAAGGTCATTTGGAAAGTATTCACAAGTAAGGTAAAAAGCCTTTCCATCAAAATAGTAAACATTCTCTCTGTGCCGCAAGATTAAAGATGACTGAATTTTTCTCTTTGCATTTTTCTATGTTTTTCTCATTTCCTATAATAAACATGTTATTACTTTTATAACGGGGAAAAAACAAATGTAAAAAAAAAAGAGAGAGAAAGGAATAGAGAAGAGACCAGGCTGTCGAGAAGCCCCAGTGGCTCTAAGCACCCATCAGTCCCTCTTCCCGAAGGTACTTTTCACCATCTTGCTTCATTTGCATGATGTGCAGGCGTGGACAAGTGCGTCCTCTCAGGATGGAGAGTTGGGTGGGCATCGTGCCCTGGCCAGTGGAGGCCTCTCTTTCCTGAGTCCTGGGGTGTCTCCTGCATTCCTCCTCAGGGGAAGTTTTGGATTTCTCCGGAAACCACACTCCAAGGGCACACTTACCCCAGACCGCTGAAGAGGGTGACCTGGACAGGACGAGGTGTGTTCTTGCCTGCCAGAGCTGGAGTGGCCGCAAAAGAAAAGTCAGGCACTCGCTTTCTTCCAGCAAGAATTATTTTTTAATGGTTTAAAAACGAGTCTGTACAAAACCAGCACCACTATCTGGTGCTTCCAGTCCACCAGGGGATCCTGAAGCTGTCTTCCAACACTATCTCTTTGGCCAATTGTGCCTGAAACCTCTGTAGAGACAGTGTGAAAACAAAAGGTTTAGTTCTTGCAGTCTGGCTGAATGGTGGCAGTCAGCCAGTTTATAAAACGTTGTGAGCCTTAACACTGCAGAACTGAGGGACAATGGTCTGTTTGGGGTCGAGGAGAACTGAGCTGGGCAGCAGAGTGCCCCCGGCACTCCAAAGGCACTCCAGGGGACAGGAGTGGAGGCGGGAGCAAAACGTTGTGAGCCTTAATATTGCAGAACTGAGGGACAATGGTCTGTTTGGGGTTGAGGAGAACTCAGGTGGGCAGTAGAGTGCCCCCGGCACTCCAAGGGCACTCCAGGGGATAGGAGTGGAGGTGGGAGCAGCAGCGCCCTGTGGCCTAGTGAGGGAGGGCTGGCCGAGCTGAGGATGGTCCCTCCTCTGCTGTCACATCCTGGGAGCATGTCCTCCGACTTGAGGGTCTGCTGCAAGGATTAGGGTTTCAGGCTTTTAACTAAATTACCCTTCTCTGGGTGATGCCATGCGACTTGAGGGATCTTAGTTCCTCAACCAAGAATTGAACCCAGATTATCAGCAGCAAACACACTGGACTGCCAGGGAATTCCCTAAAATATTCTTGGACAACAATGACTATCCATATTTGCTTACTGATTTTTTTCCCTCTTTCCTCAGAAAGGGGCTGATGTAGGCAGATTTCAAACCTATTTGCTCTGGGATGACCCTAGGAGACCATGTGGTGATGGGAGAGGGCTGAGGGTGACTGGAGTCCTAGGAGGCGTGGTTACAACTGTGGTTTCCAGTGATCACCTCTCCTCCTCCCAGCTCAGTTTTCTGACTGACAAAGATGGGGATCAGGCCAGGAGATGTGCTCTGAGACTCTCTAGGTGAGGCCTCCCCGGGTTTCCCTGGCCACGATGGTGTCTTGCACGTACCTGTCTGACTTTCCAGTTGGAAAGGACATGCTTTTGTTTCCAATTGACTGTTTAATTTTTTTGGCTGCAATGCATTTCTGGAAAGACAAGAAACCATCTAGGCTGAGTGACGACCATAACCGCACGACGCACAGGAAAACCCGCCTAGGCTCACACGGCCCATCAGAGCCTCCAGTGCCAAGGGGATGACTCTTGGGTTTCCTTGCAACTGGACATTTCTGGGTGTTAGAGAAGGCAAGGCTGTACAGATGAGCTACTGAGGGAATGGCCAGGCTCTACACAGGGCTGGCTTGCCCTCCCCATGCCAGACGTCCAGTCACATTGCACTCTGGCGGCAGCAACACCCGCGGGGGCGACGGCAGGCCTGTACTGGTACCACAGGGAGTGCTTCCAGCCTGCTGCTGTAATTCCCAAGGCAGCAAACAGTAACACCCTTCAAAACCACACACCCACTTTTAGAGACACAACATTTTTTTTCTTGCTGAAATAGGTGATGGGTATTGTTTGTGCCTGGGAAGAAATGAGGCGAGGGAAAAGCTATGCAGACAGAGAGGATTCCTAGATGGGCCAGTCTTGCCAGCAGTGGAGGGTCAACAACATACACCTCAAGCCCCCTGGAATTCTCAGTCTGTTTCTTACCTTGCCTGACTGGGGCTGCTTGCTTGGGTCAAACTGGGAAGAAGGTTTGGATTTGCTGTTTCCTGAAAGGTAAGAGAAAAGAAAGGCCGGTGACCATGTGAGTGAGTTAATACACACCACAGACTCACTACCGGGCCAGGTGCACAAGATCCAGGCAGTGTGGGCTGTCAGCTCACTAGCCCTTCACAGACAGAAACTTCTGGCTTGTTGTCACCTCACAAATCATGTTCTCAGTAGCTAAGGCTCGTTTCTCATAGGTCTATTCTCAGGTCAGGGGCCGGTGGCTAAAGCACTGGCCAGTTCACATCAAGGAAATCCCTCTGGTTTCTGTGAAGGATGAAGCCACTGTCCGTAAACTGGGGCGAGAGGGGATGTTCTTGCAGAAAAGACGGCTGTGTCGCCAAGGAGGCTGCTCTGTCATCAGGAATGTCACTGCAGTCCTTTCAACAGACAGGCTCTCACAGGCTAAGGAGGCACACAGCGTCATCTTCTAGGCACCAGGCTGTCTCAACAAACCACATCTTTCTCAACAATCCACATCTTTCCTCTACGTGTGTATGTCTGAGAAAATGTGTTTCCGGGCACAACTTGTGAAGAAGGCTGGAGCCACAATTATTGACAGAATGGACACTACCGTGATGAACCACCAGAGCGGCTCCTGCGGCTCCTGGGGGCCGAGGGTGGTGGGCTTCTGCCCTGCCCCCATCATGTCCTTGTGTTGCCCTCACAATTCCAGGTTGCCTGCCTGGCCTTGGGTGGAGCTTAATCTCCACTGAAGTTCTGCTCTTTCCTCCCCTCCCTGTCACCTGCTTCCCCCCATGGGATGTGGTCAGGTGGTCCCTGCGGGACACCCCCTCCGGCCTCACCAGCAAAAGCCTTGAAATCCGACTTGCTGTAGTCATAGGGAGTAAAGTCTTTTTCTGGTGGATCTGGGTCTTTTGGCTTCTTGGAAATTTTGAGGCGTTTCTTCTCTTGCTTCTGTTCTGTCGTCCTCGGGTCACTCGTCGCCCGCTCTCTCTTCTTGGCAGCGTTCTCTAGCTGTGGATTGAACAGATCTGTAAGAGGGAAGCACAGCCACGACCAGGGCAGGAGGCCACTCTGTGTGTGTGACCCCTGTGAGCACCCTGTGAGGCACACGATGCCTCCAGAGCTGTAAACACAGGCTTGGGGATGGAGAGAGGAGCACTGGCGGTGGGGGGGCCGAGCTCCCAGCTGGAGGATGACGTCAGGCCACTAGGAAAGGCCAGAGCTGAGCACTCCAGGGTGCTGGGGAGCCAGGGGGCAGTGGGTGAAATAGCTCCCAGGTGGAGTGGGACACAGAGTGGGCTTGATGCCTCACCTCCGTCTACAGGCCAAAGGCATGTTTATCCCAAATGCAGCGGGAGAACCATCCCAGATGGACAGTGATGTTAACCTTCTGGGGTGGGGGGAGGGGGACGGCCACGAGGCAGCACTACTGGACCAGCAACCGGAAGACGCCTATAACCCAACGCTGAGGGTGAGCCCTCCCGATATTCCAGACCAACCCAGACCACGACCAGAGAAAGCAGAAACGCAGGCACGTACTGCAGCCTGCTGGCGGACGGACACAGCCTGCTCCGCGGCTGCCCTATACTCCTCTTGGGCCTGGTCCCGGGTGGCTGCAAGAGAGAAAGAATGGTCTCTGTGATTGTGGCGGCAGCCGGGTCTCTAGGCCACACTGCTTGCGGCATCACCCCTGCTGAGCGCGGCCACCCTGCCCCTCAGCCCCAACCCCTACATCCCTGGAGGACCCTGCCTCGCGGCTCAGCCCACGTTCCGCTCCTCATCAACCAACCTTGGGGTCCACACCCCTGCCTGCTCCTCTCCGTGACTCCCCTGAGGACGCGGTGTCAGGATCTCAACCTTAACAGGTCAAGGACCAGAACCAAAACCTCCTCCGCCTCTAACCCGGCCCCCTGCAGCCTCACTGTCCACACAGCCCCGCCTCCCAAGGCACTCAGGATAAAACCTCCTGTCCAGGACTACCTCACCCAATGCTGTCAGCTTCTCTATGCGACATGCCAGGCTCTGACTTTCCACCACCTGCCCTGCCCCCATGACGTCCACACCAGTGTCCCCCTTCATCTGCACCCTGTGCTGCCTCCTGACCAGATTGCCTGCCCTGCCCTCTGCCCAGCAGTTGGTGAGGCCTCCACACCTAAGTCAGGGTACGGCCCTCCCCTGCTCAGAGCCCTCCATAGCTTCCAACTCACTTGGAGTAAAAATCCCAAAAACAGACCCCTGCCTGCTCTCTGTCCTACCCTCCACCCACCCCCCGCCCCCATCCCTTTGGCCTCCTGGGTCACTCTGAGCAGTATTGCAAGCTGTGGCCTTGGCTTCGCTGGGCTGCCAATCTGAACACTCTCCCCTGATGGCTGCGGGTCTCGGCTCAATGTCACGTTCACTAGACCGCCTCCTGTACTGCTGTACAGAAGCAGCCTGCGCCCCATTAGGCCCAGCCGCAGCACTTCCTTCCTCTCTCTTTGCGTTAAGTACCTGCTGCCCTGATAGCTCACACATCTCCGGCTCACTGCCTGCCACCCCTCGGCAGAAGGGAGGCCGTGGAGGGGAGGGCTGGGGCTGCTCGGCTGTGCCTAGAGCTTTGCTCGAGTAAGTGGACAGAACAGTGAGCCAGGGCTGCTCTCAACCAAAGGTGCCGGCTGAGCTGACAAGGGGGTGTGCGCTACACTACCTGTGTGCTCAGCTGCCTTCTTCTTGGCAGTTTCTTTAGGTTCTCTTTGTACCTGTACCTGGCTTGCCAGCTTCCAACGGTTGCTGATCTATAAATGAAAACAAACACAACAAAAAATCTCCAAAACTCAGCTGCCTAGGCTGATTCTTTTAATGAGGTGATGCAGAGCATGCTGACTGGTAGCTATACACATTCTAGGTCCTAAGTCCCATTATCTAATGATCCTGTATCTAATGACATTAAAAATAAGACCTCATGCTGGCTTTATTTATAAAGTACTTATATTATCTAGGCACTGGGTTGGATGCCTGCATATCCATCCATTCAGCCCCTTCTATGACTCTGAGGCAGAGGTACCATCATCACACCCACTTTACAGACAGGAAATAGGTTGGGAGGAGCTAAGTAACGTGTCCAAGGGGACATGGTTAATAAATGGTAGAGATGGTGTTCAAGGCAGGACTCCTGCAAGTCTAATGTGCTTCTTTACAACACATTTACCTGGGGCATGAGAACACATCTCGGTGACAGGAAACAGTAAGTCTGGTGGGCAGGGCAGGGGGGTGGGGGGCACAGATGGCTGCCCTGAGTAAGCCACAACCGGGGGGAAGAGAAGAGACAGCAGAAACCTCACCTGACTCCCTGTTTCTAAAAACAGCAGGCTTACCAACAGCAACAGGGCAGAGGCCCATCAGGGTTTCAGCCTGATTCTCTTTTCTGTTTTGTTTTTTTTTTTTGGCCGTGCCACACGGCACGTATGATCTTAGTTCCCTGATTAGGGATGGAACTCTCGTCCCTGCACTGGGAAGCGTGGAGTCTTAACCACTGGACTACCAGAGAAGTCCCTTGGCCTGACTCTCTGGCCTAAAGAGAAGTGCAGGGGTGGGGGTCGGTCGGGGGCAGAGGGAGCCAGGCCACCCATCTGATCAGAGCACCACCTCCCGCAGGGAGGAAGAGGGCTTTTAACAGACAATTTACATGCTGGTTCCCAGGAATATCTCATGGGGATCCAGGGAAGATGGATTCTCATTCTTACTTAAAATGCTGTTAAAACAAACCATACAACATACAACAGAATGTTTCAAAATTTAAGCTGTCATCTTTAGGAGCGTTAAAGTAATATTCATAAATAGAAATGCATGAAGCTGTACATTTCATATCTGTATACTGTATACCTTGTAAATTAAACTTTAATTAAAAAAAAAACAAAAAACAAAGACCTGTTTCTTTAAAAAGTTCCCCAATGCTTTCAAGAATCTGATTAAAGTCTGGCTCCTCTCTCTGGAAACAATGCTTATATATGAAGTGTTTCTTGCACTCATTTTCAGGGAGGTTCAAAGATGGGCTTGTTTAGAACAGAAACCTGGTTTAAGAAATTAAGAAGTCCTCTTTTCTTAGAAAGTTCACTCTTATAAAGGGTGACAAATCCACTTACTTCATAGATCTTCGATGATGGATCAAACTTTGCTGACTGAGAAATGTGAGCCCGGTGTTCTACTGAAGGCAGAAACTGGAGAAATGGAAACAGTCATGTTAACTGCTGAGAAACAGAATATGGACCCAGAATTCGGTGGCACTCAGATGCGGGTGTCCTGCTGGTTACATCTTAGGAGGCCTCAATGCAAAGTGTCAGCCTGGCCGCAGCTGCCTGGCCCTCAAGTGGGGTCCTCTTGTCGATCTGGTCTCAGAAGACCTGACTCAGGGTCTTGACCGACTGCCAGGGATGACGTCACGGTGGTGAGGCTTCTTCGGTCTCTGAAGTCTCTCGGTTCCTTTTTCAGGCAAAAGGCACCTACAGCTGCAGAAAGCTCTGCCTTTTCTGTCAGCCCTTAACATATGCAACCAGTACTTACCATCCGAAATGGATTTTCAAAGGACTCCATTATGTTCTGGGCTTTTTTCTGTGCAACTGTTAATGGACTTTTTTCATTTCCTTCAGCACTAGGTTCCTGCAGGGACAGAGAACAATGTTTACAGTCGTGACCATTTTATGATATTAGATGCCACAAGAGGAGTAACAGTAATAACAATAACGCCAACAGCTGACTTTTTAAAGTTACTTATTTATTGGCCACGCCACACGGCACATGGGATCTCAGTTCCCCAACCAGAGATTGAACCCGTGCCCACTGCAGTGGAAGCGTGGAGTCTTAACCTCTGAAGTGCCAGGGAAGTCCCAATACACACTCATTGAATTGATGAGTTCTCACCACATCCTTACAACCTACAAGGTATGTGGCGTTACTCTCACCATCGTACACATGAGGAAACTGAGGCTGAGAGTGCTTAAGAAAGTCTTCCAGGGCCTTACAGCTAATAGGGGCAGATTAAGGATGTAAGCCCAGATCTGGCTGACTGGAGAACCTGGGGTTGTAACCTGAAATTAGCTGAAATTTAAAGTCATACACCTTTATAGGTGACCAACAAAACTATGCAACAGAATGTCGCTCTCACCAGGGACATCAGCCTGTGCTAGCCCCTGGCCTTCTCTGTAGTCAGGCTTCCTGAGCACCAGGAACACGGATGCAGCCTCTGCTAGACAACACACAGCACTTACACATCCATATAGCCGCAAGTTCATGCTCACATCTTTAGCTGCCTAATCACCTTGGTCAACTAAAGGTCCTAGACTTCTTTTTGCACTGGCTACTGAAACAAGACCAACTGTATGTAGTTAAGAGAAAAGGAAAGTTCACTCCCAGACAGTTAATACATCTTGCAGGTGGTACTTCACCTCCCTGGCTCTGGCGCAGCATCTGAGTGTGATGGGAGAGTTGTGAATGGGATTGGACCACCCAGCTTCTTACCACCTGAACACGTGCTAAGAAAGAAACTTGTTCTTTATCCAGACAGTATTCTTGCTTCTCTTTCTCAGTTCCTTCTTTCCAGAAATTATAGTTTTTCCTTCTTACCACATCTGTTGCATCTCCTGGTGGCTCAGACGGTAAAGAATCCGTCTGCAATGCAGGAGACTCAGGTTTGATCCCTGGGTCAGGAAGATCCCCTGAAGAAAGGAATGGCCACCCACTCCAGTATTCTTGCCTGGAGAATTCCATGGACAGAGCCTGGTGGGCTACAGTCCATGGGGTCATAAAGAGTTGGACACAACTAAATGACTAACACTTTCACTTTCTTTCACATCTATTATGTGCTGTATTCAGATTTTATCTGTGTGATTTCCTTTTTTCCTGGTCATCTCAGTAACTATCCATCCCGACCAGCACATACACCCTGGTCTTCCTTTTGCACAGAACCCAGAGCTCATGTCTGTAATGGAAAGGAGAAGCATGATGGGTTGGATCGACCAGGACAAGCTCTATTGTGTCCCAGGCCGGACTCCAGGAACAAAGTCCCCAAGTGTGCCACACTGGATGGAGTCTCTACTCAGCCTCCCTGGGAGGGGGGACAAGCTCCTACCCACTTCCTGGTACTTGCATCTTCTGCTGCTCACTTAATCTAACGGGCCAGATTGGGGAGAAATGCTTTTCTTTTTTCCTTCTTTTCATCCAAAGCACACATAGATGATGCTGGCGGTCGTCAGGAAAGTATACCCAGCACACGCTATGAGTTCACTGGAAACACTGTTCCACCCCTTCTGGGAATCAGGATAAACTGGCCCTCGATTGACCTTGGATGAATAGGGAAGAAAGGCCCCTGTTTATATGTCCCTGGAGCTCCTGTCCGGCTCCCTGGGGGCACTTCCCCTGAGGATTTCCTCAGGCAGCACACAGAACCCTCCACCACCCCTCACAGACCTCATCAGGGCAGCAAACACCATCCGGCCAATGGGCTTCCCGCCCACCCCCACAGCGACTGGCTTCCACTTCCGGCAGACGGCCTCCTGTCTGATAAAGCCAGCACACCCCCCCAGTCTGGGTCACGTCCTGGATGGTGTCACTCACGTTAAATAATGTGATGACAGCGGTAGCGACGAGACATCTGATGTCTGGCAGGGTCTCCTCGTCTTCTTGGGCGGAGAGGAGGCCCTCCTGTTTCTGCATCGGCACAGGCCCTACAGGGAGGGGAGTCAGCACGGGCCAAGCCTACGGGGCGGCACACCGGGCAGCCCCACCCCCAGGACGTGCCAGGGGCCTCTTCGTTACCGTCGGGTGGGACGAGAGGGTAGCCGTCTGATGGGGTATGGGAGCAGTCATGGGGGCCAAAGAGAACATTCTCCAATCTCTGTGTCAAAAAGAAAGCAACAGGCTGGCGTGAAGGACCTGCAGGCAGGCGGCAGCTCTGTGACTAGGTGACAGGCCCTGGTGTCTGTCAGGGAGGCTGGGTCTGTCCAGGCTGTGACTGGTTCCCCCTCCCTCCCTCTGAAAAAGCCACAATGAACACATCACGGTACCTCAGGGTTGGGCAGCGGCCCACTCTTCCTCACTCCCGCTGCGACTTCAGACTAGAGTCAAAACAGAGAGAATGTGAGGAAAGTTCCCTAAATTTGATGACACAATCATTCTCTTTTTTCTCTCAGTGCAGACGTGTCTCTTCACTAGACGGTGTTTCTCAAGCGCCCGAGACTTTCTCTCGTCCCTTCACCCCTTCCAGTGCCTGGTACCGTAATTACTTGTGCTCAGTAATTATTTGTTGGATGAAAGAATAAAACCCTTTATCACAGTGAGGCACAATACAGAAGGATTCCAAAGAGCTTGAGAAAGATTTTTGTCTAGTCACTGGCGTTTTGCTCTTTACTTGGACAAAGTATAGAGTCAAGAAAGAAATATTAGGATGAAGACATTAAATGTGCTTATCCTCAGATTCTCTTCTTTTTTACCTCAAAGGGGCTGATTTCAAGTCGCCTGTGATCAATAATCTTTCAAAAAGTTAAAAACATGTTTTACACATGCTAATATTATTACTGAGACAAAACATTAAAAACTGTGCCAATTAAAACACAAATCAAAACATGCATATCTTTCTGAACACCCTCTCTCCCACCCCATGGCAAGGGCAGAATAAATGTTTGTATGGATTAAAAACAACAACAACACACACACACACACATGTAAAACTACACATAATCTTGTGTAGACATACTGTAATATCTACACAAGAACACCGGTGTGTTGGTATGTGTGTACGTATGGGTTTGTATTATGGGCTGGGCATCCTGCTTTCATCTAAATTTGCCTAAACTTTAGCAACTTCTTCACAGTTAGCTCTTTCTGAATTCCCTTCTCTCCGGGGTGCTCCTGTTTCTTGTCACCTCGGCTTTCTTGTGTGGAGTGGGTGGTCCTTAACTCCACTTCCATTATCTTCAACTCTACTTGCCATTCAGAGAACACCTCTAAAGTACTTAGCATGGTGCTCAGAAAAGAACCGTGGCCACTGTCACCACCTGGTATAAAGTTCCGTCAATCTTTGCTTTTGAAGATGTTTCCTGAACCTGTCTCTTCCCTTCTATTCCTGTGACCGACACACTCATCAGGGCTCTTATCATCTCACTTTGGACTACTGCCAGGCTTCCAAAATGCGGTCTCTGTGCTGAGATCCCCACTCCATTTTATCCTGCAAGGCTGACTGCCTCGGGACAACAGCTAACCAGCCCATCATCAGACATCATGAGACATCACTGGCCCTTGGATTAACAAAGATAAGGTTGCAAAGAAAGAAGGATGAGGGTTTCCCTCGTGGCTCAGTGGTATATAATCTGCCTGACAATGTAGGAGACGTGGATTTTATCCCTGGTCTGAGAAGACCCCACATGCTGTGAGCAACTAAGTTCATGTGCCACAACTACGGAGCCTGTGCTCTAGAGCCCAGGAGCTGCAACTTCTGAGCCAAACTACTGAAGCCCGTGCGCCTTAGAGCCTGTGTTCGGCAGCAAGAGAAGCCACTGCAATGAGAAGCCTGCATGCTGCAATGAAGATTAGCTCCTATTTGCCGCAAATACAGACAAGCCCATGCAGCAATGATGCTCCAGCACAGCCAAAAATAAACAAATAAAATTTTTTTTAAAAAATGATGAACTTTAGCTTCTGACTATCATAAAGACACACCCACTGGATTTCCTAAATCCTATTATTTCCTCTGGCTTTTTTTCAGAGTGGAGACCAACTCACGTGTGAAGGAGACTATAAGGAGCAATACGCCAACAGACAGAGCTGAGAACCTGTGGAGTTGGGGAGCTTCTTACCTTGAGCAGAGGCATCTCTCGCGCCTGCTGAATCAGAAGGTGCATTTCATTGATCTGCTGACGTACAAGAGGAGGCACAGGGTTACAGCAAGCGATGATGCCCTGAGGTTCCCTGAAGGAAGTGAGAACACATTCAACATTGCCCAGGAGCTCAGCCCACAAAGGCTACAGGAAAGAACAACGACCCAGTGAAGCCAGAGCGTAGGCGCTCAGGTGAGAACTGAGGGAACAAGGTCTGTCAGGGTGGCCCCGCTGGCTGTTCCAAGATGTGCTCTCTGCTGCACTTAGCCCTGAGCAGATGCCTCCTACTGCTGCCTCCTGCTCTCAGGGCAGGCTGGAATGCAGCCCCACAGCTCTGCTCACCTGCAACCCTGCAAGGAGGTGTCAGGTGATGATGAGCTTTGATTCTTTGCTTACACTCCAATTAACATCATAAGACATCTAAAATCACAAGCCACCTTAATCCAGAAGGAGGTACAGATGAAAGAGTCTGAGACACTTTCTCTCCTTTAAAGTGGATGCTCCAGGCTCAGAGACTTACACGCTGAGGCTGCTGTTAGGTCACTCGGTCGTGTCCAACTCTTTGTGACCCCCATGGACTGTAGCCCACCAGGCTCCTCTGTCCATGGGATTTTCCAGGCAAGAATACTGGAGTGGGTTGCCATTTCCTCCTCCAGGGGATCTTCCCCACCCAGGGATCGAACCCATGTCTCCTTCATTGGCAGGCGGATTCTTTACCGCTGAGACACCTGAGAAGCCCAGAGACTTACACCGGAGTCCATATAAGGGATAAACATGGAAACAGCTCCAGTTCAGAAGCTCTGCTTCCTAAATGGCAGCGCAGGGGCAGAGATTTTGCATTCCTTGGACTTGCTAACTTCCTCAGAGCACTAATCTGCTCTGAGTAAACAGCCCTGAGGTAACAACAATCAGGGAAGCCGGATCTGAAGGACAAGTACTTTCTCTACTGAGGAAGTCAGAGCACATTAATCAGCCCTCACTCACTTGGGCAGCTCCTCAGCTATCTTTAGCATCATGTGGTTTGGCAGGACGTATCTGGAATAAAACACACAACAGGATCCCATTAAATTCTGCCAACAAGCTCCATGATGTGCTTTAACCCTGGGAAAACATAATCAACTTTCACGGTGAAAAGAGTTGAAAAAGCCCATTATTTCCTTGTCACCAGACCTAGCAAGAATGAAAGGGATCGACAGTCCCTTACCCGTAACTCTCATCTTCCCTACGAGCTGTTTTATCCCTCCAGGCAAACAGCAGCTGAAAGGCCGTCAACTGCTGTGTGTTCAGATGCTTCTTCTGCTTCCTATAGAGTTCCAGGTAAGATTCGTCTGTGAAGATGGGTTTGATGAATTTCTGCAAAATATTAAGGAACATTCAAGATAAGTGGGAATCAATACTGTGCCCTGGGCTCTTCAGGACACTGGGCTCTTTCATGAACGTAAACAGCAAAGCAGACATGCACCGCCACAACCACTGAGCCCTTGTGCCACAACTACTGAAGCCCGTGTGCCTAGAGTCCATGCTCTGCAATGAGACGCCACTGCAGTGAGAAGCCCGCAAACCCCAACTAGAGAGTAGGCCCCACTTGCTGCAACTAGAGAAAGCCGTGTGTAGCACCAAAGACCTAGTGCAGCCAAAATAAATTAACTCATTTTAAAAATTTTTTAAAAATAAAAGAGCAAAGCAGAGCACGGGGACCCGAGTGGAACCTGGGCCCGGGCTGTACCTTGAGGCAGATGTCGCGACTGCGCTGCCACACCACCTGCAGCTGTGTGGGCTGCTCGTTGCCGCGCTCCCACAGCTCCAGCCGCATCTTATCATAGATGTACAGCAGGTAGTGAGTGTCGTCTCTGGCGTAGCTCAGCATTTCCTCTGGCAGAGGTCTAGGGTTGCAACAGAGAACGATGTTTCCCTGGTTTCCCCCGAGGTGGCAGTTTGACTCATCTACCCTGTGGGTTCCTGCTGAAGTTCAAGAGTCTCCCCTGGCCAATACTACAGCCCCACCAGCTTCTGCAGCATCCTCATGGGACAAGCCACTCTTGCCACAGCTGGGCAGAAGGGGCAGTAGGGCAACGATGTGGTTAAAAATCAGGGCCCTGTGTTGAATGTGAATCTTATCCCACTGTGTGGCATGTGGCAATGGTCAAGTAAAAGGAAGTGGTTTTTAGATTTTATCAATTTTCATCTTATAGTTCAACTTTACTAAATTCTCTTGAGAATTTCTGGCATGAGACGTGCAGAAGAGTGTGGTGCTTTTGCATACAATAGCTACAGCCTCAAAGAGGAAGCCAGCTATCTGAAAATGACCAAGGGGAGCAAGAATCCCACAGAGTGTGGCAAGACTCCCTAACAACCTTAGATTACAGTAAATACTATAAATTACTACACTATAAATTATTATATTTATATAGTATATATTTATGATGTGCCATATTTACTATACTGTAAACTACAGTAATTACTCCACTATAAATTATTTAGATTACAGTAAATACCGCTTACAAAGCTAAGTCAGCTCTGTTCTTAGAATTCTCTCACACTTATGGGAGACCATTTCACACACATGTACCAGGGAGATGTGGATTACAAACAAGAGACTGACATGGACAAACGCTGACATGGCATGGCAATTTCAACTATTTCCATGAAGCATGATGCACTATTTATTTGTTTATCTAAGATAGTAATTCCTGACTTTTTCAAACATGAAACATTCTTTTCACTTTAATTTTTCTTATAATTTATGTTCAAGTACAATCTAATTTCCTCCTCGATAAATATGAAGCATTTTTTTAAACGAAATGTACTTCCATTTTAAAACTTTTAAATATTTCACATCACAAAACTAAACTGAAATTTATTAACATTCTCCTCTATGTAACATAATCAGTCCAACATAAACTCTACATTATTCTAAACCTTCCAGCTGACCTTATGCCACTAAAAACAAATGGAGAAAAGCCCAATGACATTCAACTCAAGATCCAAATGGGGTACTTCCCTGGTGGTCTAGTGAGTAAGAATCTGCCAGTGCAGGGGACAGGTGTCGACTCCTGGTCTGGGAACTAAGCCCATGCACCACAACTACGGAGCCCACCCCTCGAGGCTGGGGTCCGCAACAACAGAAGTCACTGCAATGAGAAGCCCAAGCTCTACAATAAAGAGTGGGCCCTGCTTGCAACAATGAAGACCCAGTGCAGCCAAAAATAAACTTAAAAAAAAGAAAGAGAGATCCAAATGGTGTTACAGCCACCCAGGCCTCCCTCCGCCAGCCCTGTTTCCTCATCAAGAACAAACTGACCGTATCCGCCAGTCGGCCAGCTGGTACTGCTTGTTCGACTCCACGCTGCAGTAGAGCTTCAGCAGGTGGTCCAGGGAGTGCCTGCCCAGGTTAAGAAGGCGAGCTGCCTGGTGGGTATCAAACATGTTCACCACGTACAACCCGAAGTCCTTCTGGAGCCATTCTATGTCTGAATCAGCACCATGGAAGACCTGAAAATAAAACCAAAGCCGTGCAGTACAGAGGCACAGGGCCGTTCATGCTCTGAAATGAACTCTGTCCCTAGGTTATTAGAATACTGGAATAGATGCCAGGATAAAGATAAAGATGGTTCAGTTTTACATGCTTCTTTTAGTTTGGGCCACAGTCCTCTACAATCCTAATTGCATGCTTTTAAGTGCTAAGAGCTGATGACGCTAAGAAAGCCACGTTGCTAGCTTCAAGGACAGTCATTAAGTCCAACAATCTTGAGATCAAGGGCTCGCTGCAGTATTCATTAAAGTGCTTTAACATTTTTCTGGGTGGTGATGAGCTAAGTCTTAGCTGTTCTAACAGAGGGTTAGAAACAAAAGCGTCTGGTACCCTACTGGTGTTAGTCGCTCAGTGTCCAACTCTTTGCGACCCCATGGACTATAGCCCACCAGGCTCCTCTGTCCATGGGATTCTCCAGGCAAGAATGCTGGAGTGGGTTGCCATTTCCTTCTCCAGGGCATGTTCCAGACCCAAGGATCAAACTTGGGTCTCCTACATTGCAGGGAGATTCTTTACCATCTGAGCCACCAGGGAAGCCCACCCGAGTGGAGGAAGTTACAATTTTTTCTCTCAGCTTTCCTGGGGCTATGCTGAAATGACGACAATAGTAAATTGAGAAGCACTTAAATCGTGTGCTCACATGTAAGAGTGGGAAAAGGCTGGCTAACCTTAACAATAGCTGGGTCTGTGAGGCTCTCGTTGAGAATATACATGTCGCTGCGAAGCTCCAGAGTGTCAATGATGAAGTCTTCTGTCCGGGTGGAAATCTGCATCAGGCAGGTGAGCCCCAGGAAGCTCCTGTAAGAGTGGTGCTAAAATACACAGAAAGAAGGGGAAACAGCGAAAAAAGGATTTGTATCAGGCTTACAGTTAAATTGATTTTGAAAAATCAGTAATAAATAATATGATCGTTACCAAAAAAACAGGTTTAAATTAGTATTAATTTTATACTTCTTGAATAGGTGAACTCACAGAAAATGTAAACACTTCCTTCTAGGTCACTAATAAGTTACCTCCAAGTCTACCGCAAATTCTTGACACTTCAGGAGCTTTTCGTTGAGTTCCACTAGTTCATCCAGTGTGGACACGAAGTGGCAGGGTGTCTCTCCTACAGGTCTGTATAACTGCATCACAAAAGTATAGGGAGAAGGAGAAGACTATGAACCATTGTCTTTCCCTAAACGACAAAGTGAATTATGAGTCCAAGAAATGATCTGAAGTCACACCCTTCTATTTGGGTAGCCAGAAAATTCGTTCGGCTTTCCATAACATCTTACGGGAAAACTCGAACGAATTTTTGGCCACACCAATACTATAAAAGCAACTAAAGAAAGCCAAAACTGCATCCAGTCATTGATGTACCTGCTTATTCCTGGGCTACCTGGGAACTACCATCAGCTGAGATCGGCACTCACCTGAGGCTCTGGCTTTTGAAGGACTGAGTCTGGTGGCGTGAAGTGATCTAGTTCATATTGATAAGGATGCGCAAACCTGAATCAGTAAAACGAAAAGGTACAAACAATAAATGCTGGAGACGTGTGGGGAAAGGGCAGCCCTCTTGCACTGCTGGTGAGATTGTAAATTGATACAGCCACTATGGCAAACAACATGGAGGTTCCTTAAAAAACTAAAACTAGAACTATATGACCCGGCAATTCCATCACCAGGGGTATACCCTAAGAAAACTGTAACTCAAAAAGACACGCGCACCCCGCTGTGCACTGCAGCACTATACACAACAACTAGGACACAGAAGCAACCTAAATGCCTACTGATGGGTGGAGGAAGACGACGTGGCATATGTACACAACGGAGTATTAGACAGAAGGGAGCAAAACCGGGTCATTTATAGAGAAGTGGATGGACCAAGAGTCTGTCAAACAGACTGAAGTCAAGTCAGAAAGAGAAAAACAAATATTGTACATTAACACACATATATGGAATCTACAAAAACTGTACTGGTGAACCTATTTGCAGGGCAGGAAGAAAGATGCAGATGTTGCGAATGGACCTGTGGACATGGTGGGGAAGAAGAAGGTGGGACAAATGAAGAGTGGCACTGACATACATCCACTACCATGAGTACAACGGCCAGCTGGTGGGGAGCTGCCGTATAGCACAGGGAGTCAGCCTGGTACTGTGACGACCTAGTGGGGTGGGATCTTGAAGGGGTGGGTAGGAGGGAGGCTCAAGAAGGTGGGAGGATTTATTTGTACATATAGGTGATTCCTTTTGTTGTACAGCAGAAACACAATGCTGTAAAGCAATTACACTACAATAAAAAACAAACGAAAAAAAAACAAAAAGAAAAATCTTCGTGATTAACTCCATGATTCAAGGAAGAACAACTCTTTTAATCCAGTTTGTTAAAACAAACAAGAAAAGACCATTGTGAAAATATTTTAAAAAGCATCATTGCTTCAATGATAATTCAAGTGCATAAAAAAAAAAATTAGGTGCAACTTGTTCACCCTTAAAAGTATAACAATTAAAAATCTATTCATTTATAAACATTTGCGCACTAATTGGAAAAACACTGTATAGCTGCTACTGCAGATAATACAGAAAGGTGAAATATATAATTTTTTGTGATCTGGAATAATGGATCTGTGAGGTGAGAGAGGATGGGGCAAATACCTCAGCTGTCATATACTAAACGATGCATTTTCTTCAGTTCTGCTATCAGAATTCTGGCATAAGAATCTGCTATCAGATTCTGGCATAAGAATCCTGTCTTTTTTGAGTTCCTTGAGGACAGGGCCGCCTTTCAGTACCTTTATTTCTCCAGCACTTGATTGGAGGCCTCACAGTGCAGAGCTGGGGCTGAGGCATGCATGCCCCGACGCTCTGGCTAAGTGTGAGAGAAGGACCAACACTGACAAAGTCCCCCTCATCTTTTTTCTTTATACTGAAGGCAAAGTCCTATTGTCTGTTTATAGCAAAGTTTTTCCAAGTTGCTTATACTGCCAGGGAGAAGGCCTTTTCTGTGCTAAGTTTACAAGTGAGCCTTACCTTCCTGTGTGAGACCCCACCTGACAGGAGAGGCAAAGTGGTACAAAGGAAAGAAAATTCTAAGAAAACTTGGGTTTGAAGTTCTAGTTCTGTGGGAAGTTAGCATCTCAAGTTTGGTTCTTTCATCTGTATAGCGGGGACGAGAGCAACTGGCAGCTCTTAGGACTGTGTGAGGCCCTCTGTGAGCACAAGCAGGAGGTCAGCTGGTAAGATTCACCTTGGGTTGAGGGGAAGAGTCACCCACTCCTCAGGTTCTGCTCTCATTCACACATTTTACAAAAGTGACGCAGAGTGAAAACACACGTGGTGGTCAAGTCTCACAACAGGACACTCAGACAGGTGAACACTTACATGTCCTGCTCCACCTGCTGGGTTCTCTGCTGATGGATTAAATCTGCCAGGGCAGGGGGGACATCCAAGTCCTCAGGGCGGTCTTGTGGGCGTTCCCGCCTTTCTTTGGAGAGTGCTGGAGACCCAAGCAGCAACAAAGACAGGTTTACACTTTGTCTAGTTACCAAGGGTTAACTGGCTCCCTCTGAATTTGAACAAAGGAAGATGGGAGGGAGACCTCTCCCCCTTCACTTGTGTTGTTGGGCAGAGTTGGCACCACTTACCCTGAGGGAGGGGTTTCTGAGCATTGGGCTTAATGAAGATTTTGGGAAGAAATGGTGTGTTAGAGTTGTCGATCTTCTCTCGGAACTTAAGCTGAGGTCGGATGATGTTTTTTGCATGAAGCAGCCGGAAAGTTTCAGATTTTGTTTTTTTGCTATATTCTCCTGCCTATGATCAACAAATACAAATACTTTATAACACAGCAACTTGAAAACTTAGAAAACTAAATTCCGTTTTACGCCAACGGCCATCCATTAAAGAATGTATGTGTGACACTGGGGTTGGGTGGTGGCTGCAAAGTCGACTAGAGGGTGGAATTAGGTTGTGTTTGTTTATGAGAACAAGTTAGGCAGTGGCCAGTTCTGTGTTCAATAAATTAGAACAGAAATGCAAATGAGAAAGGGCAAAGGCCCTAAGGTTGGTATCAGATACTCCAGTGCCTCTGAAAAGCAGCCCTCACCTTCCGGTTCCAGCTGGATACTATGGTTTTGGGGACCTGTAACCCTGCAGGGAGGACAGGTTGTTGATTCTTATTCACGCCTGATGCTTCGTCCAGTAAAATGCCCTAAGAGTGCAAGAGGTATTAGTTTAGTATCTTCCTTTAAGGGTTAACAGAGTTAATTACCTAAAATTTTACGAAACATAGCCAGAGAATTACATGCAAGAGTACACATTTTTAAGAGCGAATAACTGTAGGAGACGTGATTTGAAAGTCAACCCAAGTAATTAAAGCATTACTTGCTCAAAGGTAGGGCAGTGATCAGGCACTCCCAGCCCTTGACTGACTCTCTTCACAGTTCTGAATTGGGCTGAAAATTCAAAAGTGACTTAACAGGATGATGCGGCCTACCATCCTAGCCTGCATTAAACATTAGAGGAATGGTAATCAGAGTGAGATGGCAGCTGCCCTCATCTACCCGTATTTTGTACAGCAGCACCACAGGTGGGGTCTCAGTTTGGGCACTACCAACAGTGCTGCACCTAGCTGACAAATGGTAGGACTTGAAATCAGAAAATTTGAGGAAACCACTGAAAGACCTGTGGGCATCTAGACCATGGAAGAGATGACTTCATGGGACAGAACAGCATGATTTAAACATCCACAGGACTGTCATATGGCTGAGCTTGTGTTTTGGACAAGCTGTGTATTTTTGTAAGGAATATTCTGCCACAGAACTAGACAGAAGAAGACGGTTGGCTCGCTATCTCAATGAGCCACATCTCCCTCTAATCAGGGTAGTTAGAAGACTGAATGTGTGTGTGCTCAGTCGTGTCCAACTCTTTGCAACCCCATGGACTGTAGCCCAACAGGCTCCTCTGTCCATGGGATTTCCCAGACAAGAATACTGGAGTGGGTTGCTATTTTCTCCTCCAGGGGATCTTCCCGACCCAGGGAGTGAACACAAGTCTTTTGTTTGTGTCTCCTGCATTGGCATGCAGATTCTTTACCACTAGCGCCACCTGGGAAACCTAGTAAAAATGGATTAAATGTTGGTTGTGCCCTGTATCCAGAGGCCTCTTCTCCTGCAACAAAATGGAACTGGCAAATCTGCAGGGTAGATTTCTGATAAAGGCACTTTAAAAACAGGCATCCCCAGGGGAAGTAATATTCTGAAGTGATGTATCTGAAGACAACTGTGTTATTTTTTGGGAAAAGAAGCCAATCATCAGAGGAGGGAATATTGTTATGGGCAAGAAATGCTAAACTTCCTTTCTTTTCATTTCCTGAAGTGCCTGGGTTTTCTTTCATTATTTAATAATACAAAGGCTCTTCATTTGTTAGTTACCTTAAGAGTGAAGTGAAATACTCACCACTCTTTCCAGAATAACATCATTGGTGTCGACCAGCAAATCAAACTTGTCCTCCAGCTCGGTCACTTTACTCCGGTCCTTAATGTTGCTTCGGCACCCATGGTACTGCATCACCCTACTCATGCTGGGAAGGACAGGAAAACCCAAATCAGTCTGTATACTTTTGTCTGCTTGTTTACTCATCTGGCAGAAAGCTCTCAAGGCTTAGCTCAGACTATTCCCAACACTTTCTATAACAAAATATTTATTTATTTGGCTGTGCTGAGTCTTAGTTGCAGCATGTGTACTCTTAGTTACGGCATGTGGGATCTGGTTCCCTGACCAGGGATCGAACCTGGGCCCCTGCAGTGGGAGGGCAGAGTCTTAGCAACTGGACCTCCAGGGAAGTCCTCCCTAATACTTTTTGATCAAACTGACAAAACCTGCACCCTTATAGCAAAAAACATTGCTAGTTGTATGGCACTGGGCAATTCACTAAATCTCACAAAGACTTATTTTCTTCATTCGTTATTTGAAGGGGTGGAAGAAATTACCCCAAGGCTTTGTTTACATTCTAAAAAATATATAACACTATGTAAACGATGTACTCTGCATGCACTGTTTTAACATGAAATCTAAAACAGATTCTCCAATTCTGTCATGCAACAGTTCAACAAAACCAGTGTCTGTGTAATGTCTGTCCTAATACACTTATTAGAAAGCCATTACTAAAAAATAAAATAGATTAAAAAAAAAAATAGAAAGCTAAAACTTGTGACTCCACAGGTTGTGTGAGAGAAGCTTGGCTCTAGGTTTTCAAGTCCCGTTAATTTAAAAAGATTCACTGTCTATAGCTGCAATAGTCAACATATATATATTTAAAGTTAAACTCAAAATTTACCAAGTAACATTCCCTAATCAAAATCCATTGTCATTTTTACATTTTATAGCTCCAAAGCACAGAAAATTATGGTAAGAAAAAAATACAAATCTCAGGAAAAATCATCTACTTCTTCATAGTCATTTCTTTCAACATGAGAAAAGAATATATAGTACTTACCACTGAAGCAACCTGTCTCCCTGTGTTTCACAAAATGCCTGGAAGCCAGGAAAACTTCGGTAAAAATCATACTCATCACCAAACTGTGGTAGGCCCCCAGACGCCTTGGTGACTGCCACCACTGCCCCAAGAGCGAACTGTCAAAACCAGAAAAACAAGCATGTTTTAGACACGGGTCACCATTCATCCAGCAGCTCATTTTCTTTTCCATGATCTACTCTATATAAGGAACTGTCCTAGATGGTTGTTGGAGATTTTTTTCCCGGGACTTGGAAGTGACGAACCTGAAAGAAGGACACTCGGACAGTCTCTTGCAAGGACTGACAAGTTTATTTCTGTAGTCAAGCCTTTTTATACAAGTAGGAACAAAGAGCTTAGAGTATACAGCCAGCAGAGCGCGTACGGGGTTAACACCTAATCAGTAAAAATATTTCAAGGACAGCACACTCTAAGTGACCCATGTGTTTATCCCATAACCCATTTTTTCAAGTAACATCTTTAATATTTATTATTAAATCTTGGCGCCGGACATAACCAAAGGCAGGAGATGTTTTTCTGTCCGGGCACATCAAGCTGGGGTACTTCTGGCCCTTCGCCATTTTCCCAAGGACTTCTTCCAATCGGCTATTTTGTACTGGGCTTCCCAACAATGATGAAGAAACCCAATCTCCACGCATCATTTAGTGCCGATTTTACCCCAACCCTTATGATACACAAATGAACGTGAAAACGAGTTTTGGAGCTTACATTCTTGGGAGAATGGGTATAGATATAACAAATACATATATAATAAGGCTAAGATTCAAAACAGCCTGGTACTGTGACCTTAGGCAAGTTATTTTATTTATTTGAACCTTAGTTTCTGAATTTGATAAACAAGTGTAAGGGAGTTCCCTGGTGGTCCAATGGTTGATACTCCATGCTTCCACTGATAGGGGCATGGGTTCAATCCCTGGTTGGGGAACTAAGGTCCCACAAGCTGCATGGCTCAGCTAAATAATAATAATAATAATCATAATAGATACAGACAATATAAGAATATTCTAGATCTTTCATATGACTGATTTAGAATGGTTACTATCCACAACTGGACTTGTGTTTATGGCTCAGTTACTGTCAAGGATGTCTCTATTTCAATTTCTGTGTGGTAATGAGAAAAAACCTGAAGTAGCACTCATGGGTAAATGATGGTTGGTCACATGAAAGCCAAATGACATCACTGTAAGCTGTGTTATAAATGTTTTCCAAGAAAAAAAGAGAGAAAATGGGAACTTGAATCATGGTGGCATTCCTGGTAGCACAGAGCCACCCAATCAGGACCATGGCTAGTGGCCCAGGAATTAATCAGAACCAAATAAATGAATTTGTGGTAATGATAAATTAGACAAAATGCAAGTGGAGTTTTAGGGAATTTGTAGTGCTAACTTACAAGCTATTTTAGCTTCATGGTCTTGTAAGAGCTATGCATGAGATGTTTAATTCCAGATTTGTTTGTTCATATTTAAGCACCATTAGACAAATAATCCAAATGAACTCTATGGAAGGAGGCACTGATCAATGTTCTATGGCACCTGCAGGAGGGACACTCGGTGGCAGCTCTACATTAAACCCAGGGTTTAGGATTATGTAGGGCTGGACCTCAGGAGAGGGAAGAAGGGCCATCCCGGCCGCGGGAGGGGAGGACAAGTGTGGGCAGCTTGAAGCAGCCGAGCCTCTCCAGAGAGTTGTTTGAATGGCTCAGGCCTGGGCGGGGTCGGGGTCGCGAGGACTGGGGGCTTCAGGGTGACCAGGAATCCCTTCCTATGACGTGGCGACAGCTCTCCATGCTCGGGACTGCAAGGGTTCAAACGGGAGATCCAGGACCCTGGGGTGTGGGGAGTCCCCCAGTGTCAGCGAGCGAAGCCCCGTCCCCGGAGGGTGAAGAGGCAGATTGTGCCGGGAGAGGGCACAAGCCCCTTTAACCCTCTCCCGGGGCTCGGCTGCATCGTGCACGCGGCCGGGTGGGCGGCCGCCCAGAGGGTCCAGGCCTGTTTCCGGTCAGCATCGGGCGGCTCCCGATGCCCTCGAGGCGTCACGAACTCACCTTCACGAAGCTGTCTGCGTCCGGGAAGCCCGGCAGCACCTTTTCCCCGTCAGACTTGGCCGCGGTCGTGGCTGACTGGGCCTTGGACTCTCGGGGACTGGGAGGCGCCATTTTTCCGGCTGGCGCGGCTCTTCTCGCGAGAGTGCCTCGGCCAGCGCGACGTGCGCGCACTGCGCATGTGCGGAGGCAGGTCTTGCTGGGGGCAAGCTGGGGAGTTTGAGTTGGGGTGGAATCAGCCTGAGAACCCGGCTCCTGCCGACCCCCACTCCGCCCCTACCCAGGGAGGTTGACATTTTTCTTTAACCTCGTATTATTTCATACCAACAACCCAGTGCTTTACGGTGAGACGCAGAGGACCCAGTAATTCTCAGATTTAAAGCCAGCTCTTCTTAGGCTCTGGTTTCGTGTCCCCCTGACCCATTTGATTTGATTCCTGCAATTCTCCCTGTCTGGTGTCTTCCCTCGTTGCTGGTTCTTCCGTAACAGACTACAAGTATGCTGGCATCTCTCCCAAATGAAAGGCAAGACAGAGAACGCCACTGCACCCCACACCTTCCAGCCACCGCAACATTTCTCTTGCGCTTCATAGGTAAGCTACTGGAAAAGGCGTCTGTTACCTCCAGCGCTCTGGAACTTCTCCAGTTAGAGGTTTCTCCTGAAAACACGACAGCTGGAAACACAACCTAAGGCACTTCAGTGTGAACTCAAACGTTTGTGAAATGAATATCTGCAAGAAATCTTGTTAGGAGGGAGGCAGTATTAGGCAGCTCAGGAGTGGATTTGGGATGCCTCTAGGGTGTATCCTCTCTCCTGAGATCGGGGATGACACACCCTTAATACAGTTTGTTTGGCTTAGTAGGTGTTCAATAAGTGTCAGCTGTTACCTTTTTTTTTATTGCCAGGCCTTGCAGGATTTTAGTTCCCTGGCCATGGATTGAACCTGGACCCTGGCAGTGAAAGCACTGAGTCCTAACCACTGGGCTGCTAGAGAATTCCCACCTTAGCTGTTATCTTAGTCAGAATATCTTTTTTTTTTTTTTTTTTCAGAATATCTTATTAACAGGATGCTTTTTTCAGTCTCCCCATCCCCTCCCCAGCCATTTGTGTACCTCAGGTACACAGGTACCATGGCAGAACAAAAGCTAGCCTATTTCTTAAAAAAAAAAAAACAAACACAATATATTTTGGTTTGTTTTATTTTTGGCTGTCCTGGGTCTTCACTGCTGCACACAAACTTCCTCTAGTTGCTGCGAGTGGGGGCTACTCCCTAGCTGCAGTTCATGGGCTTCTTATTGTGGTGGCTTCTCTTGTTGCTGAGCATGTGCTCTAGAGTGCATGGACTCAGTTGCCCTGTGGCATGGGGGATCTTAGTTCTCTGACTAGGTATTGAACCAGCGTCCTCTTCATTGGGAGGCATATGGTTCAACCTAGGCTGTGCTGGGGTGCTTTACATGGATTTGCACCCCTCAAAACAATCTGATGGGGTAGACTCACATTTTCATTGGAGGAAGCAAACACAGAAAATAAGGAGCTTTTCTGAAGTCACACTGGTAGGATGAGACAGAGTTGAGATTTGAAACTAGTTAATTTGTTACCTAGTGGGCACAATAAAGGACAGAAACAGCAGAGACCTAGTAGATGCTGAAGAGATCAAGAAGAGATGGAAAGAATACACTGAAAAACTGTACAAAAAAGATCTTAATGAACTGGATTACTACGATCATGTGGTCAGTCACCCAGAGCCAACATTCTGGAGAGTGAAGTCAGGTGGGCCTTAGGAAGCCCTGCTGTTAATAAAGCTAGTAGATGTGATGGAATTCCAGTAGAGCTATTCAGATCCCTAAAGAATGATGCTGTCAAAGTTTTACATTCATTATGCCAGCAAATCTGGAAGACCCAGCAGTTGCCATAGGACTGGAAAAGGTCAAACCTCATCTCAATTCCCAAGAAGGGTAGTACTAAAGAATGTGCTAATCATCAGACAATTGCACTCATCTCCTATGCTAGTAAGATCATGCTTAAAATCTTGCATGTTAGGCTTTAGCATTATGTGAACCAAGAACTTCCGGATGTCCAAGCTGGGTTTAGAAAAGGAAGAGGAACCAGATATCAAATTGACAACATTCGCTGGATCATAGAGAAAGCTAGGGAATTCCAGAAAAACATCTACCTCTGTTTCATCGGGGGCACTTTCCTTCTAATGTCTATGTTAGATTTCTCTGTCCCTTTTTATACTTTAGTAAAACTCTGCTACACAGAAGTTTTTGAGTGATCAAGGCTGGTCCCTGGTCCTGAAGCTAAATCTTCAGAGATCACAAATCCAATACTGTTCACCGTAAGCTATCATCTTAGGGGCTTGCCCGGGATCTTCAGGATAAGGTAAGAACCCTCAGAGCTCTAGCCTCTCTGCTTTCTCAGTACACACGTTTTCTTATTTACTAACTCTACGGTGTGCTTGTGTGAATGAATGACACGCCCTGTGCAAAGCAAGTGATGAGCCCTGTTCTGCGGTTTCGTGGTGCCTCATAATGACTGAAGGCAGCCGCCAAAAGGGGAGCCTTGTAGGGGGTTTATGCTGACCTGCCAGTGTCAAGAGACACCCAGGGTCCTTGAAAGGGAGGCGGCCAGAAAGGGCGAAGCATGTGGACTAAACTTTCCTTTCTGGGTCAGCTTTTCCTGTTCTCTTTGGCTGTTTCATAACTGAGTGGGGAATTAGAACTACTAACCTAATCTGTTGGATCGCAGACTTTCAAGGGACTTGTGATCCATGCTGTTACTATGTGCTTTTACTTAGACCCACGGTGTGGAAGCGCCTAGCCTTGCTAGGAGCTGAAAGTTGCAAGAGCATGTTTGGGAATGAGGTGGAACTCTAGCTCCAGGAATGTCTCTCAGGCTAGAGGTCACTCTCTTGGCTGCCTGCCTCAGGGTCCAGAGTCCTAAAAGTGAGTCTGTCATGGCTGTGCCTCCGATCTATGTGGATAGAAGCACTGCTGGTGGCCATGAAGTTTTTGAGGACGCAGATTGGGAATTGCAGGATCTGGTCAGGTTGGAAGTGCAATGGGCTTCTTTTGGTAGTACAGGGCTTCCCTTGTGGCTTAGCTGGTCAAGAATCTGCCTGCAATGCCGGAGACCTGGATTCTATCCCTTCATTGGGAAGATCCCCCAGAGAAGGGAAAAGCTACCCACTCCAGTATTCTGGCCTGGGGAATTCCATTGACTGTATAGTCCATGGAGTCACAAAGAGTCGGACATGACTGAGCGACTTTCACTTCTGTTTCATCAACTATGCTAAAGCCTTTGACTGTGTGGATCATAAAAAACTGTGGAAAGCTCTTAAAGAGATGGAAATACCAGACCATCTTACCTGTCTCTGTGGAAAGCTGTGTGCAGGTCAAGAAGCAAGTTTAGAACCCTGTATGGAACAACTGATTGGTTCAAGATTGAGAAAGGAGTATAACAGGGCTGTCTGCTCTCACCCTGTTTTTTTTAACCTATAGGCTGAGCACATCATGAGACACGTTGGGCTGAGTTACAAGCTGGAATCAAGATAGGTGGGAGAAACATCAACAACCTCAGATATGCAGATGATACCACTTTAATGGCAGAAAGTGAAGAGGAACTAAAGAGCCTCTTGATGAGGGTGAAGGAGGAGTGTGAAAGAGCGGACTTAAAACTAAACATTAAAAAAACTAAGATCATGTCATCTGGCCCCGTTACTTCATGGCAAATAGAGGGAGAGAAGGTGGAAGTACTGACGGATTTCCTCTTCTTGGGCTCTAAAATCACTGCAGATGGTGACTATAGCCATGAAATCAGAAGACGATTGCTCTGGCAGGAAAGCTATGACAAACCTAGACAGTGTGTTGAAAAGCAGAGACATTACTCTGACGACAAAGGTTCCTATAGTCAAGGCTGTGGTCTTCCCAGTGGTCACATACAGTTGTGAAAGCTGGACTGTAAAGGACGCAGAACACCAAAGAATTGATGCCTTTGAACTGTGGTGCTGGAGAAGACTCCTGAAAGTCTGTTGGACAGCAAGGAGATCAAACCAGTCAATCTTAAGGGAAATCAACCCTGAATACTTGTTGGAAGGACTGATGCTGAAGTTGAAGCTCCAGTATTTTGGTCATCTGATACAAAGAGCTGAGTCATTGGAAAAGACCCTGATGCTCGGAAAGATTGAGGGCAGAAGAAGAGGGCATCAGAGGATGAGATGGCTGGATGGCATCACTGATACAATGGACATGAACTTGGGTAAATGGTGAGGGACAGGGTGACCTGGTGTACTGCAGTCCATGGGGTCGTAAAGATTCGGACACGACTTGGTGACTGAACAACAACAATTTGATACCACAGCCTTAACTCTCACTGCTTTAGTTGTCTCTAAGGTATTTAAGGCCCTCCCCTCACACTGGTTACTTGAAACCATCCTGGATTAATAGGGGGATTAGGCTGTCTTTAAAAACTTCTACAGAATTCCCTGCAGTCTAGTGGTTAGGACTCTGAACTTAAACCGTCAAGGGCTCAGGTTCAATCCCTGGTCAGGGAACTCTGACCCCACAAGCTATGTGGTAAAGCATAATATTAATAGTAATAATAATATAAAAGCCTCTATTAGCACCTCACCTTCCTCTGCTAAGTCATTTCAGCAGTCAGAAGGTTTTGCTTAGATATAACTTAAAACCCATTGGATTCACCAAACATCTTAATGCCAAGAACTGTCCATGTCCTAAGAAATATGTCTTTATCATGGGTGGCCACCATTTTTCTGAGTCCATCCATTCTCATGCCATTTGTCTTACAGTGACGGTGACATCACTGTAGGCATTGATAGTTGTTTCACGTAGAACTTGGTCATATTTTGGGGAGCAAAGTGTTTATTTTTGGCTGTGTCAGGTCTTAGTTGCAGCACATGGGCTCCTCGTTGCTGCACACAGGCTTCTCCATAGTTACGGCATGCGGGCTTTGGCACGTGGCATCTTCGTTCCCCGACCGGGGATCAATCCCTTGTTCCCTGCATTGGAAGGCTGATTGCTAACCACTGGACCATCAGAGAAGTCCCACTACTGAGATTTAAGTCTATCTTTGTTTTTAACAGAGGAGTTCTCCAGTAAGTGTTTATGGAGCACCACGGTGCACCTGCTTTTCTGACGGATTTGGGGAATACAAAGTCCCATAAAATATGGTTCCTGGCCTTGTAATTCTCATCCAAGCGCAAGTGTTAGTCGCTCAGCCATATCTGACTGTTTGCGACCCCATGGACTGTAGCCCACCAGGACCCTCTGTCCATGGGATTCTCCAGGCAAGAATACTGGAGTGGGTTGCCATTCCCTTTCTCCACGGGATCTTTCTGACCAAGGGATTGAACCTGGGTCTCCTGCATTGCAGGCAGATTCTTTACCGTCTGAGCCACCAGGGAATAAGTTCTTTTTAAAAAATTCTTATTGAAGTGTAGTTGATTTACAATGTTAATTTCTGCTGTACAGCAAAATGACTCAGTTACTCTTTTTCAGATTCTTTCCATTATGGTTTATCACGGGACATTGAATACAGTTCCCTGTGCCACAGTAGGGCCTTGTTGTTTATCCATTTTGTATGTAATAGTTTGCATCTGCCGGTCCCAAACTCCCAGTCCTTCCCTCCACCTCTCCCCCTATCCCCTGGCAAACACAAGTCTGTTCTCTATAGCTGTCTGTTTCAGTTCTGTAGATATGTTCATTTGTGTTGTATTTTCATTTTATTTTTTGGTTGCATGGTGCGGCATGCAAGATCTTAGTTCAACCAGGGATTGAACGCTTGCCCCCGTCAGTAGAAGCACAGAGTCTCAACCACTGGGCCACCAGAAAAGTCTCTAATTGTGTCGTATTTTAGATTCCACATGTAGGTGATACCATATGGTATTTGTCTTTCTCTTTCTGACTTACTTCATTTAGTATGATAATCTCTAGATCCATTTTACAAGTTCTTTCAATCACTTTTATGAGTCAGTAGTTCTCACTGGGTAGCTGTGGTCCACAGGAATTTAGAAAAAGAAATCTAGCTCAACAACTGAAAACAGTATTTTTTTTTTTTTTTTTTTTTTTTTTTTTACATTTTAAATATTAATTTTATTTTATTTTATTTTATTATTATTTTTTTTAATTTTATTTTATTTTTAAACTTTACATAACTGTATTAGATTTGCCAAATATCAAAATGAATCCGCCACAGGTATACATGTGTTCCCCATCCTGAACCCTCCTCCCTCCTCCCTCCCCATTCCATCCCTCTGGGTCGTCCCAGTGCACCAGCCCCAAGCATCCAGTATCGTGCATCGAACCTGGACTGGCATCTCATTTCATACATGATATTTTACATGTTTCAATGCCATTCTCCCAAATCTTCCCACCCTCTCCCTCTCCCACAGAGTCCATAAGACTGTTCTATACATCAGTGTCTCTTTTGCTGTCTCGTACACAGGGTTATTGTTACCATCTTTCTAAATTCCATATATATGCGTTAGTATACTGTATTGGTGTTTTTCTTTCTGGCTTACTTCACTCTGTATAATAGGCTCCAGTTTCATCCACCTCATTAGAACTGATTCAAATGTATTCTTTTAATGGCTGAATAATACTCCATTGTGTATATGTACCACAGCTTTCTTATCCATTCATCTGCTGATGGACATCTAGGTTGCTTCCAGGTCCTGGCTATTATAAACAGTGCTGCGATGAACATTGGGGTACTCGTGTCTCTTTCCCTTCTGGTTTTCTCAGTGTGTATGCCCAGCAGTGGGATTGCTGGATCATAAGGCATGTCTATTTCCAGTTTTTTAAGGAATCTCCACACTGTTCTCCATAGTGGCTGTACTAGTTTGCAAAGTGAAAACAGTATTTTTTTGAAGAACTCGTTAGGCATGCTCTTTAGAGGAATCTACCTAGTGCTTGCCGGCTCTGTTTAAGTTCTCTCATTATTTCAACAGCTTTTTTTACTGGGTTTTGCAAACTTTTAATTTTCTTTCCACCTGTTTGATACTAGTTTCTTTAAAAAACCCTACTGAGATTCTACTTGTTTTAAAACTTCACATGGTTCCTTCCCTGCCATCTACAGCATCAGGTTCAGACTCCTTGCTGCTGGATAGTGAGGCAGCCGGTCTGGCCTGGATCTACTTTCTAGCCTCCTTTTAGTTCCTTTATTTCCCAGTGACCACTGAGCCGGGCATGCTGAGCCGTGAGGCCCCAGTGTGAGAAACCGCTGTTTTTATGTATAAAAAGCACCCTAATACCTGCAGTCTCACATGGTTCAGGTTCACGCATGCCCTTCCTGCACGGTATTGTGCTTTCCACCTCTTTTCTGATGAGGACATCCTCACTTGCTTCATTTGACAGACACCCACTCCCATTTAAGACCCCTGGCCAGTGTCCCCTTTCTGTGAGGCTCCCAGTGGAACCTGTGCCCCTTACCCAAGGCTCTCGTGGCTTTCTCTTCTCACCAGGTGGCCAGGTGGCTCCTAAGAGATGTGGCTGTGTCTTGTCTGGCCTGGGAACACCCCGAGGACTGTCCTGCATAGTCCCAGTACTCAGTGAATGTTGAAGGAATAACTGTTTCTTTCATGAACTAATATACAGGAATAAAAAGCCACTTATATTCATGTTTTTAAAATTCTGATGTCTTTTATTGGCACAAAAATTATTCAGATACAACATGGTGTCTAGACATGGCTACACTTTATACTTTGTGCATTTCATTTAAGATTTCTTTTGCTCCTACTTCCCAACATGTTCTAGACCTTCCCTCTCTCTGTCAGCACCTCCATGACAGCATTTCTGTATTCCAAGGCCTTGCTCCAAACGGAGGGCATTCAGACCTCACTGAAGACATCCCAGAACCAGGCCGGGAAGGCCAGTGTGGGCCTCCTACTGCACTGTGATCCCCTCTGTGCGCCTGCCTAGCCGAGGCTGCCGGGAGATCTGAACAGACTCTCCTCTGAGTGGCTCGGGTCTTGGCTTGAAGTGTATATGTCGCAGCGTGGCGGGTGAGGCAGAAGACTGACCTTTCCCACCCATTTTGGCCCATCTTGCGAGGGTTGTTGCTGCATCCACGGACCAGTGAGGTAATGAGATGGGCGAAGGCGATGAAGTCAGCTTCTCCGTGTCTTTACAATCCAGAATCCTAATCCGTGTCCTCCATGACCTGAGGCTTTGTGACTGCGCTGAGTTTGCTGTGTCCATGTTGAGAGGAACGACTAGGCCATTCTCCTGTCAGCAAACACTTCTGAGTTCTTTTGTGAGTTAAGTCAAAACCCGTATTTCTAAAGTTAAAGATCTTCTGTTCCCCAAAATCAAGGGCTTGATTTCCGTAGTATTACTGTGTTTACTGTCCTGGGAACCAAATCAAGCCTTGTGTTTCTGACAATATATTCTTTAACAGCAGCTAGAAAGTTGGTTCAAACCAACTTATAATATACAGTAGTTCTTTTCATTTACATTTCAGAGCTGAACTTTCTGACCATGGTTTCAGTTTAGTGGAAGCAGATACCAAAGTACAAAAGCCTCAAGAGAAGTGCTGTGGGCACGTCTGTGCCTCCAGTTACCAGAAAGGACACCTAATGAGACAGGGAGAAAAGGAATATTTTAATAATCTGCGCTTCTTCAAAGCTTTATGCAGATATACTGAGAATGCAAAGAGCAAGGTCTGCCCACCCCTGGGACCCTCCCCGAGATCTCCCACAGCTAATTGTGCAGGACAGGCGTTATCGTTTCCAGCCCAGGCCAGACGCCTGCTGTGGTCCCGCAAGGACGCCTTTCTGTCACCCTCTCTCTCTAGTTTCTACCTTCAAGCATGCCTCAGGCGATTAATCAAAGCAGACCCCAGAGTGGTCCTTGAGGTTACAAACGTG
This sequence comes from Bubalus bubalis, assembly GCF_019923935.1. Classification (NCBI taxonomy): domain Eukaryota; kingdom Metazoa; phylum Chordata; class Mammalia; order Artiodactyla; family Bovidae; genus Bubalus; species Bubalus bubalis. The sequence continues at coordinate 38,512,746 of NC_059161.1, forward strand.
GATGATAAATCTGTCTTTTCATCTCCTCTCTGTCACCCCTCTGGCTTCTTCTCCTTTGCCTTTCCTGTATCTCTGAATTGACAGCAAAACCCCCAAAAGAACACCCCCACTCCTCAAATAAGGGGGCCTCACCTATTCATCTAAGTCAATTTAACATGTCATTTTAATTCACTTTGGTGTTTTGCCTTCCAAATACACATCCATATGTCTCCATTTTCCCCTTTTTGGAACAATGAGCACACCCAGTCAGTATAAACTTTTGAAGAGATTTGAGACACAGTTTCCCTATATGGATACCCAATTTCCCTGTATGGATAACCCCCCATATCTTTTTTGTGACTCTGGCTTTGAGGCACAGGGTAGGGGCCTGATTGCTTATTTGAACAGAGGTGCTCACCAGCCAATGTAGCACTGGCAGAGGTTTTCATGGGATGTCGCTTGTTTGATGAGCAGCTCGACTTGTGTTGGGACATCCAGGGTTTCGTCATGAGAGAAGTCCCGACCTAGGACATGAGGAACAAAAGCGTCCAGCGTGCACCAGGTACCAACCACCCAGCTCCAGTCCCCCAGCCAGGCTCAACTGTCCACACAGCCTGAATCAGTTCCCCCTCGTACGTGAATATAAATGCTATATAATACTTGGATTTTTAAATTCACCTCCACATGACCCATAAACACCTAATATATACTAATAAACACACTAATATATACTCGGCTCTTGGTTTACAGAAGGTAAAGTCCTACAGTGGGCAGAGTGCAGGAGTAGCAAAGATCTGGCCAGTGGGCTTCTATTCCATAATCACCCCTGAGTCGGGCAAGTGGCCAAGAAGCCTCTTTCAATCCTACCAGCCTCTCCTTCCAACCCCTTGTCCTGCAGGGCTGCCTGCTTTCATCACACACTCATAGTCTCCTGCCTTACATGGGCGCTCAGCACTGCCTGGCCAGCTCCTCTGGCTATATGCCCTTCCATCTCCACCACAAAGTTCTCTCCTCTCCTTGAGCATCCAAACCTCCTCTGGCTCCTTACCCTCAGCAGGTGCCCTCATCTCCTCCTCTAGAGCCAACTGACTTACTAAGGGCAGAGTTCAGAGCCCTGATATGTTGGGCAATGTTCGAGGTGCCAGCTTTGTTCAACACGAGCTCCCCCTTCTTCCTTTCCATCACCCCGGAGAGTGGGCCCTCCTCCCATTTAAGGCCAAGTTCACTTGCACTGTGATCCACCGCCTCCTCTTTGTCAGGAGCCTTACAATACTGACCATCCTGCCTCTCATTCACGTCTGCACTGTGTCCCCGCCCGCCCATGTGCTCACTTTCTGTAAACACATTCCTCCTCCTGTTGAAGGAAACAGAGCCGTTTATCCAACTTCTCCCTCTTCAGCTATGTCCTCTCTCCTCCCTGCAAAGCCAGACTTCCTGAGAGCTTTGAAACTTGTCTCTGTTCCTTCTCTCTCACTTCGCATTCTCTTCCACTGCTTTATTCTGGCTGCCAGGCTCATCAGAGCTCTCAGAAGGCCACCAGAGACCTAGAACCACCCTTGATCCCTCCCCACCCCTCACGGCCCATCATCAGTCCTTTGCATTTTCCTCCTAAACAGCTCTTGACTCCATCTCCACTGCCATCCTTGTTTAATCAACTGTCCAACTGGCATTGACTGTGGCAGCCGCTTCCTCCCCTCCAGCCCCTGCTTCCCCCACAGTCAGAGCAGGCAGGATCTCACAATGCAAACCTGCCCAGTTCCCCTCCACCCCCTTAAAATTCTTCAGTGGTTTCTCACTGCCCACAAGATACAGGGTAAAAACAGAAGGCCCTGCATGGTCTGGCCCTGGCCCTCTCAGAGTCCAAACACTTTGCATCGTGCTCCTCTCACCTTCTTGGGGGCAGTTTGGTCTGCCAGGCTTTCTGACCTTTTATTCTTGCCATCCTGCCTCCTACCACAGGGTCTTTGCACATGCTGTTTCCTTTACCTGGAAGAATCTGCCCTAATTAACTTCTAGAAAATTTTGGATCCTAGGTAGTTTGCTGAGGGAAGCGTTTCTGGAACTCTTGGACTTAAATTCCCCTGTTACTGTCCTCACAGCCCTAGTCTTTCTTCCACTTACAACAGTATTCCTCTTTAGAGTCTAAGTCCCATGAAAGCAGAGAAGATGCCTGTTTTTAACCGACACTGTTTCTTCAATATCTAGCGCTTGCAGGTGCTCAATGAACCAATATCCCTTGATGATAGAGCTTACGTGCTGGGCCTCCCACGTCCCAGTTCATCCTCACCACCTTCTGAGTGAGGTGTTCTTGTCACTTTGTGGCCAGAGGAAGAGACACAGGCCTGTGGGGTCCCAGCAGTGGTGCTGGGCCTTTGGCCTCCCTGCCTCCCACCCCCATGTCACACCACTTGGTCAACGTGACACATCTCCTGTTCAAAAGTGCACGGTGTTCCCATCCAGGCTCTCCATTCCGTAACAGCTATCTGAGCACAGGTGGGCAGTGAACCAAGTGGTCAGATTTGCTCTAATATTAAGCCATGATGATTAATTTTCTTGAATTTGGCTGACTTTGGACTCAATAGAACTTTACTGTTAAACTTCGCTGTTAAAATGAGATTAATAACATTACTTAAAGGAAGTTCATTGGTCATTAGAGAATCAGAGAGAATCCTTCACTGATGGCCTCAGAGACACGCCAGTTAGCAGCACAGAGTCACAGTTTAGGCACCAATAACCACTGGAAACCGGGCTGAATACCCACTCAAGGAGATTTTATGTTCCTTTTAAGTAAACACATATACACACTCACCAGTGAGCTTATCTCGAACCCTGTTAATAATTTGAATAGCTTTCTTATTTAGGGCCTCTGGTTTCACCAAACCATCTCCAACTGGAATAAACAAAAGCAGAAATAATAGTAAGATTGGATCATCATAACAGGTTCAATGCACACCCCTGTTTTTCTCACATATTCACTTTTGTAAGTGTGGAGCAATTCTTCCTCTTTGTCTATCTTTGTCCTCAGAATATAATGAGAAATTCATGGGACCTTTGCTGCTCAAAGGCAGTTCTGTTGCTTCCTCTTACTGACCCTCCTCCTGGTGTTCACAGCTGCTCTTTTCTTAATGAGCTAGTCGCTGATGCAATTCCTCAGAGGCTGGACTTACTGAAAGAATGAATAGATTCTGGCACTGTGGTCCCCGTTTTCTTATGGGCTGGTTCCCCAAGTTCCACACCATCCAAAATTTCTAGGAGGAAACAAAAAAAATCAGCAGAAAATTCAAACACCAAGAAGCCACTGTTCCAAGGTATTGGCTCTAATTCTTCACGTACGATCTCTCTTTTAACACCTGCCCCACCTGTCTCAGAGGAGAAAGGAAATAGGAAGTGTTATGCTCTTTATGAATTTAACATTTTTTAGGGAGTTCCTGGGTTGTCTAGAGGTTAGGACTCAGTGCTTTCACTGCTGTGGCTTGGGTTCAATCCCTAGTCAGGGAACTGAGATCCCGCAAACTACACGGCACAACTCACCCACCCCCTCAAAGAAAGTTTTGAAATCTGCTTGAATTTGCAAACACACAGCATTAATAAAATGTTCTGACATACAGAATAGGCTCATAGGTCAAAGATCTGGCCACAAAATTTGGTTGGTTGGACCCAAACTGGTCATAACATAAAGAAAACTAGCTTTCAAAGGATCACACATGTGACTGAAATGTTATTCCTTGGAGGAATTTATACATCAATTCTCAGGAGAAGTCCACAGGCTTTAGGCTCACCCTCTGCAGACTGTGGCCTTCAGGAGAGGTATCTAGAATCAGAACTCTGAAGCTATTTACACACGGCCCTGGGATACGACAGGTCTTCAAACCGAAGCTAGTGATGATAATACTTTAATTAATGAGTCCTTGGAACTTAACTTTTGAGGCACATACAAGCAACCAGGGCTACACCACTGGTGCCACCAGAACAAGCTGTCCTGACTCCCCTCGGTATATCACAGGCGGCACATGGGAGTCCCCAATAATGTATTAACAAGGCAGACCCTGAGAGTTATACCAGTAAGTGTCACATAGTCTGGGTGAGACCAGTCATCCGCACAAGGCCCCCAGACACTGTGGGTGATTCAGGGATTCCCAAGTCCTATCACGGTGTCCAGGGTAGAGTCCAAGCTATTTGTGGATGACATGGATCCAGGATGCCCATTTCCTGGAGAGAACACTCTCTTCCTTTCTACCCATCCAGATTCCACTCATCCAGTAAGGCTCAGCTTCAATTCTACCACCCCACGGGCTCCCTTAACCCTCGCAGTTCAGAGTGATACCTCCTTTCTAAGGCCTACCACCCCCTGGTTCCCAACCAAACCACATGGCACCTGCCTACACAGTGCAGTGAGCTGCTCTATTATTCCATATACACTCTGGGATTCTGTGCTTCCTCAGAGCATGCTCAGTATGTCACACTGTTTTCTTACCTCTGAATACCACTTGGCTTAGCTGGTAACCAGTTGCAAATGTTCCATAAGTATTTGGAGAGAATATTTAACTGTTTTACATCCCAATGGTATTTCCTAAATATGACTATGTAGGATGTTGTTGAATGTGGGGGTCAAAGGGTTGGGTTAGGGGGAAGGGGTAAAGGGGAAGGGTAAACAAGTCAAACAGCTTGACTCTAAGACGTCTGAGAGCAGGGAATACACAGAGCCTGTTCTGGCTCTGAGAGGCACATTATCTTCTTGTAACCCTGCTTTGCGGACCACATTCCTGGGAACAGTGTTTCCTGTGGCTTCCTAGATGCTCAGGTAGCAGTGTGTGTATATTTCCGCTGCTTCCATCTTCCCATTTCTGAGCTATTCCCAAAGCTTTAGAATGAAGGTAATGTAGCTAATAATTATCCCAGACACTATTAACGGGCATGCTAAAGACTGGTTAATATTCAGACATACTTAAAAAAAAATTTTTTTTAATTTATTTGACTCTGCTGGGTCTTAGTTGCAGCACATGGAATTTCTGATCTTAACTGTGGCATGTGGAATCTAATTCCTGGACCAGGGATTGAACCTAGGCCCCCTACATTGGGAGTGTGGAGTCTTACTCACTGGACCACCAGGGAAGTCCAATTCAGACATACTTTTAATTGATTTATGTTTTTACATGTAGATTAAGATTGGATAGTGTGATAAAAATTTCTGAGCTTTAGGTACCCACTTCTTCCTGAGAGTCATTAAATAAAAAATACATTAGATGCTTATTACTTAAGTCATGTCTTCTAAGGCAGTGACAAGGCTTGCCCTATTCTAGAAATACCCTGGACAAAAAGGACAGTCTGCAGCACTCACCTACTGACTGGCCAGCAGAGTAGGAATCTGTCCTCGTCCGTGATCGCTTGTTACCTTTGGTATTTGCTAGGGAAAGAAAGAAAAGGAGGTTAAAAAGCGCTTCAAACTTTGAAAAAACTTGGCTGATATACTTTCCCTTAATCATAAAAATATAATTTTCCCAAAAGCCATAACTAAGATAAAACCAAAAATGTACCACTCAGGAGTACATGGGTGGATGTTCGCAAGGCATCTGATCCTGAGGGGCATTTTATATGGCTGAGTGGGATTCAGACGATGTAAACTGGATAACAAGTGAGTGTGTGACGACTGCAGTAGAGACGACGCCTCTGATTAGTAAACACCTTCTGAGGAGGTCGGAATAAAGAGTAGACTAAGACACTGTTGAGGTAACACAACTGTTTGCAAATCCTGTAAAAATTCCATCTGCTATTCAACATGAAACCTAACAAAAGTCACTAGAGTACTTATTTATTCTGAAAAATGTTTTAATCAAGATGTAAACTGATGACCAGAGTTTTCTTAGTTAATAAAAATACTTGAAATTGATTTCCAGCTACCACAGCTGCCCTGTGGAAGTGTGGTGCAGCAGCTGAGTACTGGGTCTTGGGCTCTGTGTGTGAAGAGGGGCAGGACTGTGAACTGGCCACGCCCGTTGTGGGAGGGGGTGAACCCCAGCACCCGGGCTCTTGCTGAGACTCACTGTCCATCAGCCTCCAGTTCAGCAGGGGGTCATAGACGAAGGCTTCCAGCACGGCCATGACGCTGTCCTTGTGCTCCCGGAGCACCTCCATCACGGTGTGGCACGTGATCCTGTAGTTGCCATCAAGGCCCGTGACCTGCAGATGGGCCACAGCTGCTCACCACGGAAGTCACCACGCTGGTTCCCGAAGGCCTTACCACCCAGCGTCACCTCAGAGGGTGTGTCACCCCACTCAGAGAGAGATAACATGGCCATCGCTGAAGGGCCAGGCTGGGAATGCCTCAGAGCAAAGGGTCAGGACTGTCATTCATATGAAACAAGGTCTGGCGTAAAGGTTGGGTAAGACTTTTAAAGACTGATCATTTCTAACAGGATGGAAAATACCAGGAGGATACGACTACAGCATAAGCTGGGCATTTGCGGAGCTGGAGATCTAACAAGGAAGGAAGTCTGTCCTTGGAGAGGGGATAGCTGTACTGGTCCCACTTCAAAGCAGCTTGTTACCAACATCCACTCACCTCCATAGCATTGGTCAGCATTCTCGTTAGTCTAAATGGAATCTTCTCTGGGAATTTCTCTCTGGTCATAGCAACCTAAGGGTAATAAGGGAAAACTCAGGTCCACTGGTTAGACTGCCTTCCTCAGCTGGAGCCAGGTGCAGGTAAGTGGCTTTCCTTTGCATCACCAGCACTGATTTCAATTAGAGCATAGAAAGGAAACAGTGTGAATCTAGTTTAGTGATGGGACTTATCGCTATAATTTAAGACACCTAAAAATTTAAAAGTAAAAAAAGAGAAGGTGGGGGAGTGGGGAGGGAGAGAGAGAGAAAAAAGATAAGTGTGTATCATGCACAGGCCTTCAACCAGCATCTCCTTTTCTGAGTCCTGTAACAGCAAGAATCAAATAGCACATACTTCATCTGTTAGACTGATGTTCTATCACCTTGAGAGAATACGGCATTTGGGCTTTTAAGTTTGCCTAAATGGTTGGAGCAGGGTAGAGGGTGGTCCTCTGGGTTCTGGAACATATGCTCACCTCAAAGCAGTCCCCAAAGTCAATGTGCAGGATCTTTCCACTCAGCCGGTCCAGCATCAGGTTGGATGGGTGTCTGAGAAACAGGAGAGAACAGCTCGGATGAACAAATCCCCAAGTCTGTGAGACTGTAGGCCAGGGTTGGTAATGACAGCACTCAGGCCAAAGCTAGCACTCCACCCCCAACTTTTACAAATAATTTTTATTGGAACACAGTCATGCTCATTTGTTCATGCATTGTTTTGGGCTGCTTTTGTGCTGCAGCAGCGGAGATGAGTACTTGTGATGGAGACTGTAAGGCCAGTGAAGCCTAAGATATTTACTATTTGGCCCTTTACAGAAAAAGTTTGCTAACCCCTGCTCTAGGGCTCAAATGAGAATTGATCTGTGTGAATCACAAGTTGCCCCATGATACCAAGACAGTTTGTTTTCCCAAGGTCTTTGGTCACAGGATAAATGGTCACAGGTTCCTGGCAGCGCTGGGATCTCAGAGTGACAAGGCTCTTCGAGATGGGCTCTCATCTCCCTGAGTCCCTGAGCCCCTCCAGGCAGAATCATCTGGGTATTCTGGACAGGTGCTCTACTAAGTTTTTTAAAAACAGGAATTTATTATTTTTGTGGGATTAAATTTTTTCACTCTCAAATAATTGCATGAGAATGATCCCAGAAGAAAAATTGTAGACATCAGAATATTATTATTTTTTAAAATTTCTGAACATTCCTAAATGACTTTTGCAGTCAGTACATTTGATGAAATTTAATATGTAGAAATATCAGACGGATCTACTTTGGTTGGTTTTAATTATAGAAATAGGATTATTTGTCTTAGCATAGTGATGATTGATAAATGTTTATTGAATCAATAAAATCAACTGGATTTCATATGGTTTTTAATACATTAAACCAACCTATGGAGAAAGTACCCCTGAACTATGGTTTTTCTTCTCTTTAGTTTGACGTGTTGTTTTGATGGCATGGACAATAATAGGGACTAAGGTTGATGCTGCAAAAAACGGCTAAAGTACAAAATACAAATATTTACCAAACGGTCATAAAGCTCACTGGAAAACAAAATGAAATCATTCAAGAAAACTATGTAATGGAGAAAGAAGATTCAAAGAAACAAATTCACTCACCTATCGCCCAGGCCCAAAATATACCCAACCATAGACATGACCGCTAAAGAGCGGGTATAATTGGTTCTTCGATCAAACCACACCTAGAACACAGAAGCACATGCGAACCGAGGCTCTGAAAACTAACTGGTTTTCAATACAAATTATACCCTAATCAGTTGTTTGCTTACAGTCCAACAATAACCAGTTAGAATGTATGAGGGAACAAAAATCATTCATAATTATAAAATTAATAAACTGCTCAGAATAAACTTAATTGGAAATGTGTAGAACTTAGATGACTAAGTAAATTAAACTTTGCTTAGAAATATAAAGACTAGAGTAAATGAAAATATCCATAAAAAAAAAAAGAAAGAAAGAAAGAAAGAAAATATCCATATAAGGCTATCCACTTAAGATTGAAAAGATGTAATATCCTTCCAGATTATTTAATACATTTAATGTAGTTTCAATAAAAGTTCATTGGCACTTTCTTGGGAATCTTGACAAAATGATCCTAAAATTTACCTGGAAAAAAATTACATGTAAATAACTAGTGAGAAAAGACTTGTATTAACAGTGGGATACTTGAGGATAAATAGGCAGAAAAGATCAATGATATGGAAATTCTAGAAAGAAATTCAAGGGCATATAAGAATTTAGTATATAATAAAAGTTGATTCTGTTACAGGATGGATTATTTGGTAATACTGTGTGTGTGCTAAATCACTCCAGTAGTGTCCGACTCTTTTCGACCCCATGGACTATAGCCTGCCAGGCTCCTCTGTTTATGGGATTCTTCAGGCAAGAATACTAGAGAGGGTTGCCATGCCCTCCTCTAGGGGATCTTTCCAACACAGGGATCAAACACATGTCTCTTACATCTCCTGCATTGGCAGGCAGGTTCTTTACCACTAGCACCACCTGGGAAGCTCCTGGTAATACTGTCATGTTGGTTAATCACCTTAAAAAAAGAAAATCTATACCCTAACTTTAAATTCCAACTTGGGTTAAGGATTTAAATGTAAAAACAAATCTTATAATTAGTACAAGAAAATCTTGAGGTAGAGCGAGCCTTTCTAAATATAAAGCCAAAGAAACTTTAAAGAAAGGATTAAAAAAATCTATTAACTTCTAACATTTAAAAATGTACATCAAGACCAAAACAAAAACTTCAAACCTAGAAGCATACTATTAACAAAACTGAAAAACCAGATCTATAGGAAATTAATAATATATATGAAAAAGATTTAACAGCCTTAATAAAATACTGTTGTAAGCAATGGTTGAAACATGAAACTAACTACAGCTAGACTGCGTGGCTCAGCCACTTGGTTTCTGCTCTAAAAGACTACCCACCACCTACAGCTACTCGTTACAGGACACGTCCACCGGGCGCACAGGAGCAAACAACCTTCCTGACCAGAGGGGAGGTTGGTGGGGCAGGAGCGCCATACCTCGGAGCTGGGGCTCTTCAGCCACAGCAGTTTGGCCAGGTCGTCCCCAGCTGTGTTGTTGACGGCGTGCTCAAACACCTCGACCTTCTGCATCAGAGTTAGGTGGTCATAGTCCGGAGCCATCTGCACCAAGACACAAGTCTGAGACGAGAAACTCATATCCAGGAAGAAACAAGGCTCTGAGGCCAGGCAGAGATGGGTTCTAATTTCACCATTGCCACCAAAAGGAGAAGGGGAATAAGGAGAAGCAGTGGCCACTCTAACCTGAGGACCACAGGAGGGGCCAGGGCACAAGGGGCAAGCATCAGGCCTTGCCTTGGTACCAGCTTCAGTGTGAATGAGAGCACTGGGAGGTTCATAAACTTTCTCAGTTTTCTCCCTCACACACTACTGAACACCGCTTCCCTGCTTCCCCATTCAGCCAGTCAGCACTCTGTGTACCATGTTAGGATCAGCAGATATATGTTGCCTGATGAGTAAAATACTGTCCAGTCTCATGGAGGGTGATGAAAACCTAATTGCTAGGCTTTAGGATCCTGTTATCTGCTTGAAGACTCATACCATTAATTCTTCATCAATAGCTAATTCCCTTGAATAGATTTTTCAGTAATGGAACAAGGAAAACAGCTCTGTACCAATTCCTGAACTGACTTGCGAGCTTCACCCTCAAGACACTGAAGGGTTGGGTCTGGCAGCCTCATCACATACCCGCAGCATGATGCGATGCTCAATGTTGAGAAGGATCTTCTTTTTCTCCCTGTAGTCCCGGATGAGGGCGTGCAGTGTGTCACAGTGGGGGACCCAGCCGATGAGGCCCGAGTTGGTTGATAATGGAATGACAGCGTATCTCTGGATGCTAAAGCCCATAGGAAAGCAGGGTCAATGAACAGAAAACAGAGCAGACCTTTGAGCCACTCATGGCACATGCAAACTGGTTTTAATGAGCCTGTCCACAAAAGGCTATTGTGGGGCATGTGGTGAGGGACATGGTGCGAAGCATAAAGCCTAAAACACAATCGGGGTTGATGGTATAAAGGTACCACAGTGTTCCCAACCTGCCTAACAAACTCACCGCTTTGGGGGAACAATCCCATGATGACGTCTAAGCCTAAAATGACCTCCCCATTAAACATCCATGTTCTTAACAGAAAGAGGAGTGAAAGAAGCCTGAGGACAGGAAGGCTTATTAGGGCTGTCATTTCATTTGGCGTAGAACCCATCAAATTTGTCGAATCTCCCATCTAAAGGCCATGAAATGTTCCTTTCTGAGTCCTCTGAAGGACTTCCCCTGAGAACACTCTAAAACCAACGGAGAGTCTTTCTCTTTGACATCTTGGCTACTGATGACCTCCTGTCAGGTACAGAATCATTTACTTGGCAAAGGTAAGTGACGACCTGGAAAAGAAGTAAGAAATAACTAGATTTCTCTAGTTATCTAGGGCTGTCTCTGTGGCATCCTGAATACCTGAGGTTTTTCCGAAGAGACGTCGGGTCATTGGCCAGAAGGGTGTTGACCAGGCCGAAGAGCTGCATCACCCGTTCGTCCTGCCGCAAGTCCTCATGGCCCTTCAGGAGGAAGACAAACTCGTGCCCGTTGCTGCCTGCGGGGAGTGAAGCGGGGAGCAGTCAGTGAGGATCAGAGGGTTTCCATCCTGTCGGCTGGGGGACCACTGCTGCATTTGCAGGTCGGCAGACACGTACCATATCCAGTCACACTGTCCTGACAAACGGAAGAAATGTGCCCTAGAATGGGTGAAAAGAATGGCCTTCTTTTTGATGGTCCCCCAGTGAGATGTTCCAATCAACAGTATATAAAGTTTTTTAAAAAGCTCTGTCTTCAAGTGCCAGAGATGGTCACTCTACATGTTACTCCCCAACCCACTCTCTGTTCTGCTCTGACCTTAGAAGCCTGACTCCTAGAGACCACATCCCCTGGGCTCCCTGGTGTACTTGGCCAATGGGGTCACTGGCAGGAGGTTAGAGGGTGGAAGAGGGAGAGGTCAGAGTACCTGCCCCTGACAACTGGCCAGGTTCTGGTTCTAGAAGTAGCTCCCTCCCTTGGTCTGGACCATGGCATCAGGGGATGTCCTCTCTTTCTAGGTTACAGCCCTTGCCGGACTCTGTGCCCTCTAGGTCTGAAGGGCGGGGGTGAATAATTATACACTTCATACTGCTGGCCCTCTTAACTCAGCCATGCTTCTGAAAACAGTCCTTCGTTAAAGTCCCTTTAGGTAGAAGCTGCTGAAAGCTGACCAACACGCATGTTAGTATTAGAAGAGACCAGCCTACAGAAAGACAACCACCCAAGGACCAGCATTCGCCACTGCTGGTGAATAATCACTGTTTAAGAAACGTGAGTACTGTTAAAGGTGCGAGAGCTCCGAGTACCAGCAGAACACTCAAGCCTTCAAAACCACCCTCCTGGTAGCACACAGCACTGTCAGAACTACTGCTTCACTAAGTTCACTTTACAAAGCATCCCCGCAAAGAGAGGATGTGAAGTATAAAGAAGGACACTCCAGCCCAGGTGGCCCTCCTCAACGTGGCCTGTCACCTGCTGTGCTACATCCGCAGCCTCTTCCTCATCGGCTCCCTGACCGGCCCCCTGCCAAACCCACCTCCATGCTGTAGGCCTGCACGGTTCCCTTCCACCTGCACTGGGGTGGGGCTGATAGGCCTCACTTAAGGAAGCACAACAGTAGGAATCAACTAGAAGTCCCAGCAAGGATGTCCTCCACTCGACTCTCAATACATGGGAGAAAGGTTAGCAGTGTGGACAGCAAGCAGTCACGTCAGGAGGGGAGGGGTCCCCCAGGCTGGGAGGGAGACTCAAGTACCAAAAGTGCACGAGAGGCCTTACCCATAAGCGTCAGCTTCCGGGGCCTCTGCTTGGATGTGATGACTTGCAGAGATGGCGCGATGGACTGAATGCGAATGATGGGCTGGTTGGGGTCGTAAGTTCCCGGCACAGCCAGTTCCAGATCCCGGCACATCAGAAGTTTGGGGGAGACGTACTGCAGCTCTAAGGATGTGAGCTGTGAATAGTTACCACAGGGTTTAGCTTTCTGCCTCTGAAATGGTGTTTACATATTTTCAACGGATTGCTAGTAGCCATGACTTGTCCCAAAGTCCGCAGATAGAAGTGGAGCCAGGTGCTGGGGACTTAGTATCAGAATGTTCACAGGCAGCGGAACAGAAAGGACTATAATGACTGGTAACCCTGCTAGAGCCATGAGATCCTACCTGAGGCAGCTGCTTGGAGATTCGTCTGAATACGTGGTAATAGAGGTCCCAGGCTTGGGTGAGGTCCTTGACATTCCCTGATTTCATGTACTTCCTGCACCATTCCTGGGCCTCCATTAAATCTCGACCATATGCCTGAGAGGGGAAGCAGGAGAATGCGCAAGGTGTCACTTGCGTTGACTAAGCCCAACTCTGAGTCCCCAGCAGGCAGCAGAACTGCTCAGGAGGGTACGCTGGCTGGACGGCACTGGCTGGGTTGCTTGGCAGCTTTCCAGTCCTGGAGCCCAACCCTCAGAATGGCTTCTCAGGTAAAGTGAGGTTGGAAGAGAGACGAGATGGCCTTGTGAGGTACCTTGTGGTTTTCTAGTTAAAGTTTTGGAAGGGTTCTTGTAACTTCATGACAATTCTATTTCTGGTGTTTTATATCCTGTGACCTCCCTCCATCAAAATACATTTTATTCAAGTCAGCAGAAAGGTTAGAGGGAAAGGAGACTGCTAAGGACTTTGGGGTCCCATCAGTTCATGTCTTCTACCTGGTTAAAGGATGTTTCCTTCAGTGTCTGGGGTCCCCGCTCCATCATGGCGTGCAGGGGTTCCAGCACCTCAAACATGCCTTTCACGTTCCTCTCCCCAAAGTACAAGCGAGACGCCTCTTCCAGGCCTTCATGCCACATCTCGTGCCAGAGGATGGCCACTCGGATCAGCTCCTCACTCACCTGGATCAGAAAGGGGACAGAGGGATGTATGTGCTCAGGGTGAGCTAAGCTCAGAAAGGCCCGTCTCGGAGAAACAGGAGGAACTCCTGCCATCAGAGGGAGTACATGGCCTCGCCCTGAGGAAGGAAGGCCGTCTCATTCGAGACCTCTGTTTGGTGGCTCAGGTGTCTCATTCGAGACCTCTGCTTGGTGCCTCGAGTCTGCCCGGACTCACCATCATGGCCTGCTGCACCAGGGTGTTGCTGTGTTCGCACATGTTCTTCAGGATTTTGTTGGCTGCGTTGTGCCGGGCTGTGGTGGTGGACTTGGAGGCCACTGTCAGTGGGTAGATGAGGGCCTGAAGCAAGCACAGAAGGAGCGTTTGCAAACGTGTAAAAGGAGGATGATAAGAGCATGGTGCTGACACTCATCCGAGTCTACCAGGCAGGGGCTGTGTGGCCTTGGGCGGAATTTTTTCTTTCCCAGAAGACCCTGGGTCCCTGAGCCTGCCAGCTGGGCAGACCCTCCTGGGGGCAGGACAGGACTCTTGGCTCCCAGGGGCATTTGTGTCCCTAGAGCAGTTTTAGGAAAGGTTGATGGCCAAATCAAAGGTCAGTGGTTAGACAGAAAATTGCCCGGGGTCTCCACGCACCTGGGGGTGGTACCGACCAATGTCTGTGAGAAGCTGGTGGATAAGACGTCCCACCAGGGGCCTTGGCGTATCAATTCTTGCAATGAGCTGAGGTATAACCTGATATTCAGAAAGACACAGTATGCAGCCTATGAGATGTGGAAACAACTCCAGTTATTCTTCTGAGACATGAACAGCTCTTGCAACTGGTTTGATAGATACTGCTGGGCATGGAAATGGTTCATCCTCTTCAGTTCTCTAAAGGAACTGAAGAAAATATGGAGTCTTGACCTTGGGGTTGATCGCTGCTTCCTTACCACTGTATAGTGCCTGCTTCCTTGCTCCTCTCAACACTGCATGATTCCAAGAGAGGCGACGAGCAAGACCTGACCCATCCTCACCTGTACCCAGTGCTCTCACCTGTAATCCAGTGCCCTCATCTCTAACCTAGTGTCCTTACCTGTAACCCAGTGTCCTTACCTGTAACCAAGTGTCAATCTGGATTGCTTTCACCCCTTCCACTAAGGCTTCATTTACATCTGGCCAGTGACCATAATCAAACCATAAGGTGAGGACTCTGGAAAAGAAAAAGGAAAGTCATAGAAACTTTAATTTGCCAGGTTTTGCCTGTTTTGTCATCTTTGAGACTCTTTTGAAGAGAAGTGCTGGCGGGGTCCCAGGTCAGTGGCTCCAGTGTGCTTGGTCCCAGGAGCACTTAGGAGTGGGGTGGTGGTGGCTGGCAGTGCCTGACTGGACACAGACCATCCCCAGGGAAGGCCTATGTCACTCCAGACAACAGGGAGGGATCACCATGCCACCAGTTCACACATCTAAGAGAGGAGTCCATGGATAAGCTTTGCATGTGTAGGAAGAGTTGCCTCTAACACAGCAGCAACTAGTAGACTTGGCACTTAGCTGGGAAACCCCCAGACGCAGGAGGGCTGGACACTGACAGCCTCTGGACTGACCGGCCTGTGCTATTTGTTTGGGCCTCTCAGAGTCACCTCCAAAAGCTGAAGGGATTCTAGCAACACTCTGAGAAAGAGCTGGGCTTCTTCTTCCTACATAACAGGTTACACACCGGAGTCCTCAGGCATTGCTCCTTCCTCTTTGCATATTTCACCCACACGAGTGAGGCCCAGTCAGCTGCGACTCTGGGATGTACTCATGGGGGTGGGGAGGGGAAGAGGACTTTATGGGTGACTCCTGTGACCTGCCCCCGACATGGCCCACCAGGACTTTCCTTCCTGATACCTGAGCGTGTCCTGGAGGTTGTTGCCTCGTGACAAGGAGATGGAACGGAAGAAGCCCTGGACAGCAGGGACAGTGTACATCAAGAGGGTTTTGGACAAATCCTGTTGGAATACACGTATGTTAGTGACACTCCCACCTCAGCTTTCTCATCTGTAAAATGGGCAGAACAGCCCACTAAAAAGCACATCTCCAAGAGTGGTTATGAGGATTAAATCAGTTAATATACAAAAAGCCTTTAGATCAGCATCTGACATGTAGCAAGCACCCTGTAACTACAATGGTGCCCTAACTGTTAATATCTTGGGCTAAGAGTAGCTTCCTGGACAGGGCGGCAGAGGAGGTGGGGCCAAGGCCCTGAACATGCTGATCTCTGGGCTTATCAGCTGCCCCAGAGCTTGAACTGACTGCCCCAGGGGAAGTGGAAGGGGACAGAAAAAAACAGTGGATTCTGCTGGGCTCTGTGCTCAGAGTGGGCTGCAGATGTGTAGGCCACCCCCACACAGGTGCCAGGCATTAGGAGAATGAGCTCAGCTATGTGGGAGGCATGACAAGGACCTCATTCTTCAGCACGGAGGCTACATCAGGTCCCCAAACACAAATACACATACAGAAGTACCGTCTAAACAATACCGGATGGCAAGCCATGCTTTCTGGCTTCCTCCAGGGCTTCAGAGCAGAGCCTCAGGCTCCTGTAAGGCTAACCAGGGCTCCATCCTCAGGGCGCCTGGTGCCTGGGTCAGTCCGTGATAGTGGGGGGTAGGGGTTGGGGGGCGGGTACCTCGGTGACCTTCTTCTGCAGAGGAGACGGGGTAGGGCTGTTCTCGGCGCTCTCAGCCTCGCTCTCGCTGTTGCTGCCCTCGGTGCTGGTGGTGGTGGCAGTGGCCGTGGCCGCTGTGGTGGCAGCAGTGGCTGCATTAGTGATGTTGGCCCCACTGGCGTGTCGCAGCTTCTTCTTCTCGTCGCGGGCTTGGTTCTGATGTTTGTAATGGAGCACAGCCTCAAAGTTCATCACTGCCCATGCATGCCAGGCCTGGGGGGGTGGGATGAGAGGACAGACACAGGGGCTGTGACAAGAGCTGGGGCAGGAGGCTCGGGTATCAAGGGCCTCAAGGGGTCTGAGGCCACAGCTGAGGCTAAGCAAGGGCTGCCCTTTCTTCTCAGTGGTCAGTAAAGCGAATCCTCACTTCACTTCAGCGGAACACTTGGGAATGGGGCGTTTCACTAAGTCCAATGTGATTCATTCATCCTGCGGTGCATCTGTTGCATCAGGGACTTCGGCGGATGACATAGGATGGGGGGGGCCTGTGAAGAGAAGCACGCCATGGGCCTTGACTCAGGACCTCTTCATTTGTTGCTCAAAGACCTACAAATAGGCAGAATGGGACAGGGGCAACGAGAGAGAGACAACGGGAACGCCAGGTGCAGGGCTGGGAAGGCTTCATGGAGGAGGGATTTGGGGCAAGTCTTGAGCCATGCCAGATGGGTGAGGAGGGAATAGGAAGACACAGCAAGGATGTCCTGTAAGAACAGGGATGAAGATGCAGGTGGGCAAGCAGCGTGGTTCACAGAAAATAGACATGTGCCTGAAGCTCAGGACACACACAGGAGGGCATGGAATTCCCAACAGAGCTTTGAAAGATGGCTTAAGGGGCTTCCCTGAAGGTCAGTGGTTAAGAATCTGCCTGCCAATGCAGGGGACATGGGTTCGATCCCTGATTTGGGAAAATTCCACGTGCTGCAACTAAACTCGTGCACCACAACTACTGGGCCAGCACTCTAGAGCCAGGGCTGTGCAGCTACTGAAGCCAGTGCACCAGAGGCCTGTGCTCTGTAACAAGAGAAGCCACTGCAGTGAGAGGCCCGCGCACCACAACCAGACAGGAGCCCCCACTTGCTGCAACTAGAGAAAAGCAAAAAAGACCTAGCACAGCCAAGAGCAAATAAATAAGTACAGTTTAAAAAAAAAAGAGTTTAAGGAAATTCTCTGGTGGTCCAGTGATTAGGACTTGGTACTTTCACTGCTAGGGCCTGGGTTCAGTCCCTGGTCAGGGAACTAAGATCCTACAAAGTATGGCTCTGCCAAAAAAAAAAAGATGGGTTAAAAGCTGGGTTTGAAAAATTCCTTTGGCAGCAGATACAAAACAGATGATGGAGGAGAGCAGAAGTTCAGAGAGTGAAGGCAGAGGTCTTAACTAGGCAGAGAACAGTGGGAAAGGGGGCACACTAAAAGAATAGGCCAGCCATGGAGGGTGACTCGTGGTCACTGCTTGTCCCTCACACCTGGCTGAGGGCCTGTCAGAAATGAGTGGTCAGTGACTGCCAGCCAGAAGAAGCCTTTGGTGCCAACTACTCACACCTCTGAGGGTTTGAGCTGTAGTAATGCTTTGAGATAGCATTGCCTGGTGCACAGGGCATGAGGAAGAGTTTGATTTGGAACTTTGTAAATTTGCGATGATAGCAAGACATTAAATAATCCACTCATAGTTGGAACTTTCTGGATAACTGGTATATTTCTTTGAATCCCTTGCTAAAAACCTTGCTTTAACACAGAAGTGTCCATTTCCCCAGCTAAGCAGAGTAGATGAATCACAATCAACTTCTACTTGATGAATAAGAATCCTACAGTGACCTAGGCTCAGCTTTCCCATACCTTCATTTAATCCACAAATACCTGTATATGTACAGTGAGCTGGGGGGTCACAGCAAACAAGACAGAAAGAGTCCTGCAGGCACGTGGGACTACCATGCATCACTGATGGGAGACGACAGCACAGACTCAATAGGCCCAGACTAAAGCCAGTTTTTTTTTTTTTCCTTTGATTCATTTCTTTCAGAAAAGTTGAAGGAAAGTAATCTGGTTAGGACACAGTTCTAATTAGTAAGGCTCCAGCTGGTCAAAGGTTCACTGGACATATTCTTCCAGTCCTGGACTGAAGCTGTCCTAGAGAGAATAATTACTGCTGCTTTCACAAAATGGGCATTTTTCAGATCAGACTGATACATGCTTAAAGCACGGCAAGAATTTTACTGTAGATGTTTCCAGGGCCTTCAGATGCAGGTTTTGACCCCAGAGGGATTCATTCCCAGAGTATTAGCAGGTTAAAGAGACACCGGAAAGGAGTGGATGACATTTGCCTCACAGGCAGTCTAATCAGGAGGCTCCTCAGAAAAGATATTAAAAAAACATGAGAAAGCATGCTGTCACCGGAGGTGTGTACTTCCAAGACTTATTCCTCTACCAGTCAAGCTTTTATACATTTTCTAGTTTTCTTTATCTTCTTGAAAAATTTTCTATTATATAACAGGATGTTACTCAGAGCTTTCCAACAGAAACAGAAAGTTCAGTTCTTAGATGAGGAGCAGGCAGGGATGGAAATCATAAAGAAGCTGGGAAGGAACAGATGACCCAAGGGAAGATAAAGTTTCAGAGACTACAAGGGAAGATAAAGTTCCAGAGACTACAAGGGAAGTATAAAGTTCCAAAGACTAACTGTGTGTCCACATGGTCTAGGAAAACAAGCTGCTAAGAGTCTGTAAGACTGGAGAGGATATGAAGAAAAGGGAACCTTTTGTGCTGCTGGTGGGAATGTAAATTGATAGAACCACTATGGAGAACAGTATGGAGGTTCCTTAAAAACTTACTAGAACTACCGTAAGAACTACCACAGGACCCAGTAATCCCAAGACTGGGCATATACCCTGAGAAAATGATAATTCAAAAAGAGATATGTACCCCAATGTTCACTGTAGCAATATTTACAATAGCCAAGACATGGAAACAATCTAAATGCCCATTGACAGATGAATGGATAAAGAGGATGTGGCACATATACACAACAGAATATTACTCAGCTATAAAAAGGAACAACATTGGGTCATATGTAAACATGTGAATGGACCCAGAGTCTGTCACACAGAGTGAAGTAAGTCAGAAAAACACATAGCATGTTAACACATATATGTAGAATCTAAAAAATGGTACAGATGAACCTATTTGCAGGGCAGGAAGAAAGATGTAGATGTAGAGAGTGGTCATGTGGGCCCAAGGGATTAGGGGAGGGTGGGACGAATTGGGAAATTAGGATTGACATACATATACTACCGTGTGTAAAACAGACAGCTAGTGCGCAGGGAACTCAGCTCTGCTCTGGGATGACCTATAAGGGGAGGGGGTGAGAGGAGGTCCAACAGGAAGGGGATATATGTACACACATAGCTGATTCACTTCAGTGTACACAGAAACTAACACAACACTGTAAAGCAACTATATTCCCATTTAAAAAAGAATAAAAAGACAACAGCATCTCCACAGCCATGCACACACTCATGGTGTAATAAATCTTTTTCAAGTGAAAGAATCTCTCAATCTTTCTGTATCAGTCAGACCTCTGACTGACTAGCTCTTGGCACTCAAAATCAAACTCATGGTACCAGACCAGGCCACCGAGGCTCTGCGGTGAAGCGTGAGCGCCCTGGGCCACACTGGCCGGCGTCTGGAGGCAGCGGTGGGGAGCCCGGCTCACTCCCGTCTCCGGTTACCTTGTACCAGCTGCGGTCGTGCTCCGTGGCGGCGCTGTAGTACTGCAGGACTTTGGGGATCGTGCTCTCGTTGATGCCCTGTAGGTTCAGCTGCCACTCCCCGAGTTTCAGGAAACATCTGAAAACAGAGAAACAAACCCTATGTTGCTCCCTCCTCAGAAGAGCCGTGCTGAGGATGACATCCTGGGAGCGCAATGGCCTTCCTATGGTTGACTCCCAGTCTACAGAGGCAACATGACTGAACCACCTGGATTCTCAGCCACCTGGAGGAAAACAGACAGGTTTTGGGCACCAATTTTTTAAGGGATGGTCTCTTCTTGCTCTCTGTCAATGCTAACATAAACCAGGTAACTGGCACACTGAAGTCTGAATGGACCTGGCTTCCCCAAATTCATTTCGGTGGGTGGCAGCTGCTGAGAGTAATTTTTCTTATCAATTGCTTTATGGCTTCTCCCTTATTTTCTGGCCGTGCCATGCTACATGCAGGGATCTTAGTTCCTTGACCAGGAATAGAACCCAAGGTCCCTGCAGTGGAAGCATGGAGTCTTGATCACCGGATTGCCAGCAACGTCCTCCTTCATTCTTTGTATGATGAAATTAACAGCTAACGTTCACTGGTTGCTACTCTGTTCCAGGTACTGCTCCAAGTGCTTGACATTTTCTTTCCACTAATCCTCACACCATCCTGTTCTACCCTAGGGAAAAGGAACTCTTACTATCCCCTTTTTATATAATGAGGAAGCTGAGGCACAGAGAGGTTAAGTAACTTATCTAAAGTCACACATCAAACCAGCAGCATTTGAAAGCTAGGAGTCTTAACTTGGAAGCTGGACAGCAGGAGAACAGCACACGGGTGCTCTTGGGCTATTGGATCCTGGGAAAATAAGTGGCAGAGACTGTGCAGCACTGGAAAAGGTGAGAGAGATGCAAGCAACTGGCTGCTCTGGGAGCCTTGACCATGACCATGGGGCAGAGGCTGCTGATGGGGCAGGGTTGGGGTGTGGCAGGCCTGGCCGTAGCGAGCTCACCGGGCCATGAGCTTGTGCAGCTCCTGCTTGTGCTGCTGGTCCTCGGTGGCGATAGCATGCTGGGCTTGCTGCTGCATGGTCTGAACAAAGTGCTGCATGTGCTGGAAGGCATCAATCTGTAGTAGGACAAAGCACAGGGAGTCACTTGGCGTCTGGCCCAACACCAGGGGAAAGGAACTGCCGTTCACCCTCTCCCAAAGAACATCCTAGAGCATGGGGTAGGACAGGGGGTGAGGGCATAATGCTGAGAGATGGCTGGACTTGTCAAGAGGATTCATATTTTTTTAACTCAAGGAGTAACTCTCCTTGGCCAACTGCAATTACTAGTTTAACAAGCCTTAGAAAATCTACTTGCCCAACTTCCCCAAATAACAATCCATATGAAGTAATCAGAAATCACTGCTTAATTCACTATCAATATACTGCCTTGGGGGAAATCAGACTTCTTGGGAGTTGTTTCAGGCTAGTGAACCCTTAGTATTTGTTTAAGACACTGTGTACCCTGGACAGTAGCACAGGAAAAATTATAGTGTAAAAAATCGAATAGATCCGGGGACAAACCACAATGGAAAAGAATATAAAAAACAGTGTGCCTGGTGTGTATGCACACACATGTCTAAATCACTGCCATATAGCAGAAATTACACAACCTTGTGAATCAACTATATTTCAATAAAATACATTAAAAAGATCTGACAGAACCCTCAGTACCCAAATAAGAACACAGAGATGGGGGTGAGGCCCCTCATACATCCAAGTGGAGTGGGGAAGACACTAGCCAAGCAT
Source organism: Bubalus bubalis (assembly GCF_019923935.1). Taxonomy (NCBI): domain Eukaryota; kingdom Metazoa; phylum Chordata; class Mammalia; order Artiodactyla; family Bovidae; genus Bubalus; species Bubalus bubalis. Next base: position 38,534,546 of record NC_059161.1, read on the forward strand.
TTAGTTGAACAGGTTGGCTAAGAAGCAAAGGCTTCAGAGGGTCCTCAAGCAGTTCCATCTCTTTACATGATTTTATACAATGTGAGCAGGAGGCATCTGAGTTCATAACAGATAGTGGAACTAGGGAAGAGTAGAGCCAGAGTCAGAAGTTTGGGAGTCAGTTACAAGCCACTTGTATAAACCTGCCATGTCCACATGTACCAGCATCATGATCATAAATGGAGTCCAAACTCTTTAAAGGGCTTCAAGGATGAAGACAGAACACACAGACAGGAGAAGCACAAGTGGGAAAAACAGTGGATTCCAATCCACAGACACAGAGAGGGGAAATGGCGTGGGACAGAAAATGAAAGAGAATATGTATTCTCTGTTACAGGAAAGGAGAGAAAAACCCAACACTTCAAATAAATAAGGTCAAAATGATCTCCTTATAAATTATATAAGGTTTCCTTTCCTTTTTAAAAGTAGAAACATGTTAGTAATGATAGCTCTGAAGGAAAATGAAATTCCCTTGCTTGGGGGCCAGAACCAACCTCAGATACTTTTAATATATAAAGAATTAAGTAATTAATTGGCATCAAGAGACAGAGGGCTTTACCCAGAGGAAGAATGACGTGTCAACGCTTTACCAGGGAACTAATCCACACATGAGGACAGCGCAGACACACACATGTTCTAACACTTAACAAGAAACCTGTCTCCCTCACATCTGCCTTTAGTTTCATTCCTCACCACTGGCTTTGAAAAATGAACTATATTAGCCTCCCACACCTGAGAAGTGTAAGTATTCTTTTAGTTTTTCTTCTATGGAAACTACACTGACTAGACTTAAATCTGATTAGGAAGAGAAAAGAGAATTGACCTCTCATGACAAAGATGGAGGATAACTCTGGGGCTTCACTGGTGGCTCAGCTGGTAAAGAATCTGCCTACAATGCAAAAGACGTGGGTGTGATCCCTGGTCTGGAAAGATCCCACATGCTGCAAGCAACTAAGCCCACACACGAGAACTACTAGGCCTGTGCTCCAGAGCCTGGGAGATGCAACTACCGAGTCTACACACCACAGCTACTGAAGCCTGAGAGTCCTAGAACCTGTGCTCTGCAATATGAGAAACACTGCAAAGAGATGCCCGCACAATAAAGAGTGGCCCCTACATGCCGAAACTAGAAAAAAGCCCGTGTAGGAACAAAGACCCAGAACAGCCATAAATAAGTAAATAATTATAAAAAGACAAAAAAAACCGCCTTCTTTTCTTCATCTCCAGGAAATGAGGAGGGGGTAAAAATGATTCTTTCTCTCTTACAGATAGATCACTCACTTGGAGGATGGGGCTTCTCTTAGGCTGAGTGTGAGCTGGGCAGACTCTTCTGGCTCTTGACTGCCTGGGGGCTTGTGGGCAAGAACTAGGTTCTTGGCTTAGTGAAGTTTCACAGAAGGAACCAGACTGTCTCTAGATTCTGTGAACTGTCTCTTCTAGAAGAACACTGGCCATACACCTATTGCCTGATGTTTTCCTGCAGAAGGGGACCTGCTTTTCCCCATGTCTACCTGACTGAGGCAAGGCAGAGTCCAGTCCTTATTTACAGAGGAAGAACGTAATGCTCAGAGAAGTAAAGTGACTTGTTCAACAGCACAGTTAGTATTAATAATCAGTCTTCTTGGAGTAGCTCCTGAACTCTTATGAAGATGTGGCATCTCTAGCTCCAGGTTTGAAGTTCAAGCACCTAATTTTAAATTGATTTCTAAATTTTTAATCCATGTGGTTTTGTAGTCTGCCTCCAGAATGTGGGCTCCTAAGAAAAGGCCATAATCTGTGAAGTTGGGCTGTAGTCCTATGTTGAAAGAAGCCACTCCGTGGCTGAGATATTAGCCAAGATATTCCTTATGCTTGCCTTCGGCAAGACATTCAAAGACTTGGAGGCTACACATAGGAAGGAAACCAGACTACATTCAGATCCAGTACCTTCTGTTTTTCTCATTTGCCTGGAGGAAGAGCAGGCTTTGAATCAGAAGTGCTCTGGCCTTGGAGGCACACTAAACAGAGACTAAACAAACACGTTCTCCCAAACAACAACAAAAGAGAAAAACCTTAAACTGCACATTTGGAGGACACTCGGGCCATTACTTTTGAAGTATGCCCCAATCAAAGACAGGACCTGGGTGCATGGCTGTGGCTCCCACCCTGGGTGGCATTTAGAGTCACAGAACCCACTACCCACAAAAGAGGTCAACTCCCAGCCACAGTCCAAGGATCTCCCAAGTGGGCCTTCAGCTCAGACCTGACTGCTCTTCTCTCATATCTCCCACAGCCATGGCTTCAGTGGCTGCTCTATGTTCCTTCCTCACCTCAGGGACACTGTGGGCACAAAAGGGAGAAGACAGCTGGGACTCCCTCCTCTGTTTCCTTAGGAGGATGATGAGGAGCCAAAGCAGGTGCTGACGGTGCCTCCAGGATCTACTTTGGGTTAATCACCACCATCAGCCAGGGAGATTGTTTTTAAAAATAAAATAGAAAAAAATCCCACCAGAAGTCACATCTATTTCCCAAGGCCCTGTCTGTAAATAAAGTCAGAGGAATACCACATTGGCTTCAAGATGAGTTTCCTCACTGTTTCTAGCATTACACCCTGGGTGTTGCTGCTTGTGAATCCAAACTGACGAGTAGAGAGGAGACAAGAAGTCTGAAAAACCAAGTTGGTCTTATGAAAGCTTCAGTCTGTTTTCATAAATACACTGCTTTTTTGGGTACTTCTCTTAGGGAAAAAAACAAAACAAAACACAACCCAGAAACCGTGCTTTTTCTGTTGCAGCACATTCTAGCTGCTCATAAAAAAAAAACTGATTACATGCATTGGTTTGATCCATGAGTATACGTGCATCTCCCTGAATGTGATTCACTTTTTGAAATCTGGCCCAAACAGCCTCCCCACGGAAGCAAACTCCCTGACATGGTGGTTTGGACACTGTCTCCTTTCTGGCCTGGAGGAGGCAGTGAGAAGCAGACTAGGCGAGTGTTCTACAGAAACGTGGTCTGCTGCTGCAGTCGGGTACAGACCTTACGGGCGCTCTTCCACATATTTTTCATGTAGGCGTAGGTCACCTGGGGGTGAACCGTTGGCAGAGGATGGTCAAGTTGCCGAGATGGATCAACTCCCAGGAGCAGCACTAAGGTTTTGTGAGCAAGCGCCTTCAAGACAAGGGGTCAGGTTAGACACAGGACTGGAGCAGGAGCAGGATCCCCTCCTCAGCCCCCACCCCAAGGAGGGGTGGGACACTTACCAGCCTGCCACTCTTGCCACACAGGCTTGCGTACTTGAGCCAGGTCCTCATGTCCTCGTGAGGGCTGACGACGAGTGACCGCACCATGAGGATTTTCTGCCAGTCCTCCACAATACGCTGGCAGCCCTGGGATGTTCACAAGTGAGGATTAGATATGTGCTCTGCTACATCTTACCCCCTCAAGGGCAACAGTGAAACCCACCCCGAAACAAAAAAAGAGATTCATTTTTTTTTTTTTTTTTTTGAGATTCATTTTTATAATCTCATATTTCTCAAGAGAAGGGTACTGTGAGTGAACGCCTCTTAGGAACTTTTCAAAATTCGAGAAGCTACAGAGCAAGACCTCTGGAGCCCGAATCGCGGCCCATCCACTTACTACCTATCGTGACTCTGGATAAGTTACTTAACCTCTCTGTGACTGATCTGTAAACTGGGATAAGAACCGTACCAACTTCATGGGGCTATGGTGAAGTTTAAATGAACTAAATTATTTAAATTTCTTTTCTGCATTGTAAATAATGTATTTTTAACTTTTTTTGCCTCAGTCTCTCTGGTTGAAGATGACTATCGCTGACAAAAATTAAAGATGTATCATTCAAAATTTTAAAAACTACTTAAGCGTAAAAAAAAGTTTAAATAAAGTTTCAACTGATATTATTTGAAAGTTGGTGGCATTTATATTCCTGAAATTATTAGAGCCTAAACTTGCACTCAGATCTTGGCCTTGTCTTTCCTCTTCATTTTTTTTTTTTTTTTAAATATCTCAGATCAAAAACCATACACAGAAGGGAAAAGACCTCATTCATTCACACGTATAAATTCTTTTAAATTAAAAACAGTGAACTAATCACTATCAAAAGGGCCAAGTTAATTTTATATTAAAAGACTGTTGAGAACACAGTAAGCCTCTCCTCCTCTACCTTCCTGATAAAAAATCAGATGCACAGACGAATACCGGGGGGACGGGGTTCTGAGATCTATCAATTCATCAGAGAATTCCATGAAACCAAACAAGCTGTCTTCCATGGAGATAGGTCTAAAAGTCTAGCAACAATGGTTGAAGGCTTTAAAATAACTTCACAAATAATTTTTATTTATTTTATTTCTGGCTGTGCTGGGTCTTCGTTGCTGTGCAGGCTTTTCTCTAGTTGCAGTGAGCAGGGGCTACTCTTCATTGCAATGGCTTCTCTTGTTGTGGAGCATGGGCTCTAGGGCAAGCAGGCCTTAGTAGTTGTGACACGGGGACTCCATAGTGTGGTTCCCAGCTGAACAGTTGCAGTGAATGGGCTTAATTGCTCCGCAGCACGTGGGATCTTCCCAGACCAGGGACTGAACCTGTCTCCTGCATTGGAAGGCAGATTCTTTACCACTGAACCACCAGGGAAGTCCAGTTGCAGGCTTTTAAACATGACAGGACACAGACTGAGTCTGAATAAAGAACCCAAGGCAAGAAAAGAACCCAAGGCAAGAAAAGAACCCAATGCAAGTAAGGCTGACCTCTCATACTGTCCCATGGGAGCTACTGGCTGGGGAGTTCAGCTGAATGGATCACAAAATGGCAGTCTTCCAGCCTAAGCAGTTAGTTGAGTGTTCGGACAGCAAGCCATCCATAAGAGCCAAATTCCTACTGCAAAGTTAACACTGTATTTTTAGCCTTTGGACCATCATCTTTCATCCCATTAACGACAATGATTTGGAAAGTTAGAAAAACACAACAAAGTACACTGAGTGACTGTTCTGGTGACTTCTCATCTGCCAGCTTCTCTCACATGCTGAAATCCCTTGGCTCTGGAAAGCAAAAAGTGTCTTCTGTCTCAAGGTAGGAAGGTCATGAAGGCCTAAGGTGATGATGGTATTATGGACACAGTAAAGTCAAACATGGGTCTCCCTTCTCTGAGACTCGTCTAGTCCACCCCCTTCTAAGTCTCTGTCTGGTCAAAGTCCCACTTGTTAGAAGATTCATCAGATCTCTGATTTGGAAACCCTTCACTCCATTACAGGCACTTAAAAAAATAAAATAAAAATGAGGGTGTGGACAAGCGGGAAATTCTGGCTTTGTGGAATTCTTTTCTGGGGTTCAATAGACAATTTTCCACCAAAACATTCACTGGACATTTCATAATTGCTAATAAAACATGGGAAGGAACTGCATGTGCTCATTTCAGAGCATAAACGACTGTGCTCATGGGCGAGCCTCTGCCCCACTCCTTTCCTTTCCAGAGGAATGTGCCCGGAACTCCATGGACAGGAATGCAACTTGGAGTCAGAAGGCTCTGTCACAGCCTGCTGAAAAGCTGGAAGCACAAACTTCGACTGGTCTGGGGACAGAATTTGGAATTAAGTGTGGATTGGATCAAGAGGAAACCGCTGACAATCGAGGGGGGTTGATTACGATGAACAGGGGGACAAGTGCCTTCTGGAGCAGTGAAGGCTTTGCCAATGAACTTCCCTTCTGTCTCCTCAGGGGGTGGGAGAACTGTCCTTTCCAAGAACACTTGAGACTCCTGACTCCCAGGTTGGGAATCGACAGCTCCTCATGCTAAAATGATCAGAATGTACAATGTGAATACTAATGGAGAATCTGGACTAGTCTCTCGGTGAGGGGAAACTTCGGTGGAAAAAAGTTTGCAGAGATTATCGTGTGACTAAGACCTGAGGAACTGTAAACCACAGAAGTTAGTAAATGAAAACATCAGCGCCTCTCCCCCCCCCCCCCCCCCACTGAAAGGTGGCCAGCAAGTGGATTTAGAGCAGTGGATCTCAGCATCAGCCACATCCTGGAATTATCTGGGAAGGCTGGAAAGATACTGATCCTGGGTCTATCCCCAGGACTTTTGTTGATGTGGTCTGACGTGACCTGGGTATTTCAATTTTTAAAAGCTTTCCAGATCATTCTGGGCTTTCCAGGTGGTGCAAGTGGTGAAGAACCCAACTACCAATTCAGGAGACATAAGAGACCTGGGTTAAAACCTTGGGTGGGGAAGATCCCCTGGAGGAGGGCATGGCAACCTATTCCAGTATTCTGGAGAATCCCGCAGAGGAGCCTGGAGGGCTATAGTCCATAGGGTTGCAAAGAGTTGGTCATGACTGATCTGACTTAGCACGTAGTACCAGGTCATTCTATCACATAGCTGAAGTTGAGAACCACTGATTTTGAGGTCAAGATTCTCAACTGGCTGGCCATAATGTCACTTATTTAAGATATTTTCAAGAATTTCCTGGTGGTCCAGTTAGATTAGGACTCATTGTGTCCATTGCAGGGGGCATGGGTTCGATCTCTGGTTGGGGAACTAACAACCCACAAGATATGGGGCATGGACCAAAAAAAAAAAAAAAGATTATTTTCTTTTATTCCCTGAGAAGGGTAAAATGAGGTTGGGAAAGTGGTCATTCTCTCACAGCTAAAGGCTCAGGTGAAAAGTCTGTGGGTGTTCTGCTCTGAATGTATACTGGGCCTCAGTGAGGAGGCAGGGAGTGGATGCCAGCGGGGACTGGAGGAGTGGGGAGGGTGGCACAGGGCTTTCCACCAGGCTCACCTGCAGTCTCTCCCACCAGATCTGGCGGATGATCTCCCGTCGCTCGGGCACAAGTTTGTACTGGATAACCTCCTCCAGCTCAGACAGCATGTGGCAAGAAACCATGGCCTGATGGAAGCAAATCACATTCCAACTTAATACAGCATGAACAATCCAAAAGCCAGGCTTCATTTCAGTCATTCCTTCTGGTCCCACAGGCACACTCCCAGCAGCCTGTGTGTACTCATGAGCCCACTCTGCAAAAAGAACTGAACTGAGCTGGAAACCTGGCACTGCACAGGCAGTCCACACTCACCCCATAGGCCCGGCTGTAGCTCTCTCCCGCCATCGCCGTTAACTCCGCGTCCAGTAGGTCCCGGGCTTTGTCGATGCACTGGAAGAGAACGAGAAAAGCACAGGAATGGAGCTTCAGGCTTGGGAGCTGAGGGGAGCACTGTGATTTTTGGGCTTCCCCACCAGATGCACAAATTCCCTGTTTCACTGAAATCCCAGTGATGAAGAAGGGAAGAAACCTTTTACCTGATTTGAAAGCCCAGATAAAAGCATTCTCTGATTTCTCAGAAAAAACAGAAATATATGGCAGCCAAAAGCTCACCGTCTTAGAGCTTGGGTGACAAAGGAAGGGAGACGTGTGCTCAGAAAGAGAATCACTGTGCTCTCACATCTCAAGAGGACAGCCTGTGGATCCATCTGCTTTGAACTTCTTGCTGGGCATACTGATAAGAACAGACCGTGCAAGCACTCAAATGACCCACCTGCTTTTAAGCACCTTGTCCTCCTAAGAAAGGGTCTCTGAAACTGGCAGAAAAATGCCCGATCCTTTCCAGGTAAATGGGAGCTTTTGTGTCTAGAACGTGAATGGCCCAGGGCTGTTTTCACATAGTGTAAACCAGAGCTCATAGGACTGCAGTCTGAGGCTTCTCTGTTTGATCAGTTAAAACCCCAGCATGGGGAACTCTTCCTTTCTTGAACGTTTCAGGTTAATGACTATGTGCCCGTCCTGGAGTGCTCAGGGCATTCACCCAAGAACCTCACCTAAGACAGTCTGGTGCCCGACAGGGTGGGTGTGATCACCTCATTATTTTAGTCTGCCAGACAGCAGAGGATTTCCAAATAAAGTGCTGGCTTCCCTAGAAGGTGACCAGTGTGTGACATACCCTCACAGCCAGAAGAGGTGGGATTTCTGCTGCAAGGGGCGCACTGCTCTCTGAATCCTCCTTTAGTGGATAGTTTCTCTCCACCATAGGGAACACTAAAGCAACATGGTAAAAAGGAGGCCATGATGACCCAAGAAGCCAACTCCAAAAGCAATCTACATGGTAACTTTCAGAACAGGTGTCCCTCTCAGAGCAGAAAGTGGCTGACGTGCTAGGAGTTGTCTTCTCACTGAGTCTTAAGCTCCTAAGCCATTCTAGCGAGCCCACAGAGCCAAATGCCAGAGCCTGTTTACATAGGTGCCCTGTGCTTAGCAGCTGACTGGGCACCCTTGATTACCATTTCATACTAGAAGGTTTTGGTTACACATAGATTTTTACCTGTTGTGCCAAGGAGAAGAGGTCCTGATGTAGCGCCAGCACGGCTCTATAAAATGCCCCGTCGTGGGTGTCCCGAGGGATCATACAGGTGTACTCTTCCATGCTGTCCCACTGACCTACATGTGCATACACGCACACGCATATACAGAGAAAACATCAGAGTGGTAAGCTTGCTGGGCTAAAGGCAGTATATCAAATAGGCCTTGTCACTGTTACTTGCATTTAGCTTGGGGTTCAAATAGGACAATCTAGAGGCTGATGCATCAGAATCCTGCAGAGAGCCTCTATACTCTGTGAGGCTGAACAAGCCAATTTAACAACATCATAGCTGTCTTCCAAACACAGGCCTCTGTGGCTGCCCCTGGGAGTTAGTTCCATGAGAGATGGAAGGAGCTACATGAGTATGAGCCCACAGGTCAGGAGGGGGAGTGCAGCACCTCATTAACCTAGAGAACTCACCAGGGACTCTCTCAGTGAGACCAAGAGCCTTTCCCCTACCAGTGGAGCATCTCACAGTTCAGTAATACCTTGGAAATTACATTTTCCCGCAAACAACTGATATGGATCATTATCTGGACAGGGGACAGGATGAGACAGTTAACTCGTCTCATGCTGGCAGCACCTTTGCCTCAGGAGGCGATAAATATTTTAAGAGGCTCCATTACAACAGAAAGATGGGCTAGGTCATAGCACAGTAGTCCTGTATCACAGCAGGCTGGGGAAATGGTGGCATCTGGGAACGATATTTGCTTCCCCTGGTAGGGTGAGCATGTCTCAAATGCCAGGATTTCTATGACCATCTGCAGAAAAGACACTGGCTTCATTAGTTGCACGCTGCAGGGCCCCCAATTTTATGAGGCCTTTCCCTGCCTTTCACTCCAGACCACCGGTGCATCCATTCTCTGTGCCTCTGGGCAAAAGTGAATAACAAAGAGTGACTCCTCAGGAAGCAATTCATTTCTGAAAAATGTTCTGGATCCAGCTCAGAGCTCATGAAAGGAGAGGATGTGAGCTCTGTGACTCAGAGGGTGGGGATGGAGGCGGACGTTATGTAACCTTCCTCTGGACTCCACAGGTGCAGCTTCCACCTGGGACACCCACGGACCCTCCCTCTCTGGCCAAGAGTACTTCTGGGACAGACGGATAATCCTCTCTGCTGGGGCCTGAGATCAGAACGTGACACTTTTCTGTGGGGATTAAAAGGAAATCGCTGCTTGAAAACACTCAGGGAGTGAGAAAGGTGGGTGAGTGTTGGGCAGCAAGGAGGAGAAGAGAGAAAACAAGACTATCAGAATGTCTGTAACTGCTGGAGGAAGTGAACAGCATATAGGGACTCATTGTACTATTTACTTTTATCATCGTTGGGAAAATTCTACAATAAAATTAAGAAATCAAGGAGATAGACAGCTGACTTCTTTCATTATTCCTGTGGAATAAAAACATGCTGGTAGAACTCCAGCAATCATACTGGATCATGACACAGAGGCCCCAGGCAAAGCAGAAACGCAGAAAGAGGCTAATGACAATGGAGCCAGAATGCAAACTTCACTAAGCATCTCAATGTTGATGCTTGCGCACTGTTTTCCCTGGCTTCCCTGTGAAGAGAGATTTTTATGCATATCTAACAAGTTAATCAAAGCCATGAAGACAGAAAGGACCGACGGAAGAGGTGGAAGTGGACATGAATGGCTTCACGCTTCTGTAGACCTGACACTCTGCCTACAGCCACAGTGCCTTGCTACTCAGAGGCGAGCCTCCAGCTTCACTGTCCTCCCCATGCCTGGGAGGGCAGCCTTACCTAAACCCCACGCAGCTGCAGCAGCCATGCGGGCCATCTTGGCTTGGGTCTCATCATTAACCAGAGTCCATTTTTCGCAGCACTGCTGGTGAAGCTGCCCCCTGAAGGAAAAGAATTATACAGTCAGGTTAACTGAAATCACCTCCATGATCTGCTCATCTTTCTCTCGAGCCCCTTGGGTTAGCTGGGGGGTTGCAGGGGAACTGGATGATAGGGGCCTGCCTTCATCTGGAAACCTTTAAAGAAAAAGTGCTTTCATGATATAATTGAGAAGTGTCTGGTGATTTGTCGTTTCTATGGCCTGGTGGCTCAGAATTTTCCTGACAATGAGTTTATCAAAGAGAGGGACTGTGTCTAACTCGATGTGACGTGAAATGTCCTAAACATCTGGCCCTCTTTATAAATATTAAATAACTTCTTTCCTATGCCAATGACCTCTGGGCTCTTTCCCTTTGGCAGGCCTACAGAGAAAGCAATCAGAAGAGACACATCTGGACATTCACTTTGGGTTCAAAGCTATAGGGACAATTGGCTCTTATAAGTATTATACAAATGGCTGCAGTCTGAAATGAAATTCAAATGAAATCAATCAGAAGGCCCTACAACGGTCACATCCAGCAGAAATCCAGATGCTGCTTACTCTCGGAATTTTGTACAATTGACTGTGAGTGTAGGTGTCACTAGGAGACAATGAGATGCATTCGATACACAGAGCAGAATCCCTCGAGAAGAGACGTCCTGCTGGCAGTTAAAACTGCTGCCCTCCTATGTGGCACTTCTGAGTGAAAGGAAACAAAACTCTGCTTCTGTGGGAATACGAGCTCCTGCATTCATGTGAGCTTCAAGACACACATGGGCTAGGAGACTCCTCAATCTCTCCTGCTTTCTGAAAGAGATACTGCAGGATATTTTAGCCTGGTATTGGGATTGGAGTCAAGAGAAAAGGTACAAGCTCCAAGTGGCCCAGCTCAGAAGCCTTGGGGCCATAAGTGCATTGTAAGGTGACCTGGGGGACTGTGAATAGGGAGGAGATAAAGATGCTGAAGGGATCTAGGCTGAGCTCCCCTAGAAGCTGACTGATGACCACATCCAGGAGAACTGCTTGGGGCCACTATCCAGCATCGCGACCTGGCAGTCATCACCTTCCACTGTCTCTCTGGCACATAATGAAGACAGTCAGGGACATGAGCATTCTAGCTTAATACATGGCCAAGATAAAAAAGAGGAGGTGGGCAGCCATCCTGCCCCATGGACTTAATGAAGCTCAGTGACAGCAGCTGGATGACCTCAGTGCTGGTTTCTTGCCACCTAAACCTAGAAACCTTCACTCTGGGTCCTGCTGAAGGTTCTCCTACAGTAGCAGCTCTTCCTGCAGAAGACTTAAATTTGATCCCTGGATTGAGAAGATGTGGAGAAGGAAATGCCAACCCACTCCAGTATTCTTCCCTGGGAAACCCCATGAACAGAGGAGACTGGGAGGCTACAGTCCACGGAGTCACAAAAAGACACGACTGAGTGACTAAACAACAAGTTTCCTAGATGATACAGATGCTGTGATCCAAGGGCCACCGTTTGAGAACCACTGGCTCAGGGCACAGCACAGATCCTCTGGGCAGCGTATTCTGGTGGGAATCCTGCCTGGAGCTAAAGAAAAGCGATGTTCTGTCTCTGAATGGTCCTTCCAACTCTAGAATTCAAATCTGTACAGCTCACAGCCGCAGGCACTTCAGCCTCCCTCTATTGTTTCGTCAGGACATTCCATTTCTGTGTTCCAAGTCTGAGATTTTGCTCTGCTCTTCACCTTGAGCCGGGGAGTGAGTTCAGTGTGAAACACCACATACTGTCACCTCCAGAGACAAAGCAAGGAGCACTGGAGAGCGGCATCTTAGAGAGGAGGCCCGCCAGAGGATACGGGCACCGCCTTCAAGCTGCAACTGTGTCAACAGCTGTCAGACCCTGGTCAGTGTGCACAGAGGCAGGGTTCCTCTCCTACAAAGACTTCTTACAAATAAGAATGCAGAATATACTAACTCCTAACTCTCAAAGGCAGGGAGGGGAAGAGAACCAAATAGAGAAAAAGTATGAGACTGTCTATGGGGCAACCACGAGGAGGTTCTCTGACAACTCTTTGTGACTCCAAGGAGGTTTGGGTAAAAGGTCCTCCAAGACTTTGACTTTCTTGCCTAGAGCATCAGCCAAAAGCCTGGGGGAGCATTCTTCGATCTGGAACACCTAAGTACTTGGCTGTCTGGGATCTCATTCGCAAGGAATCTGTCCTCAGGATGCAGAGGCCACGCAAGGGAACTGTGGGGAGGGGGCTTACTTAGCTTCATGTGGCTGCAGGTGTGGCTGGGGCTGGAGCTGGGGGAGAGGGAGCTATTTCTTGTAAGCATGGGGAAAGGGGGTCTTCCACTCACTGGTAACCCCAGATCGTGCCAGACAGCCACCTCCGGTGAACACCTGCCTCAGGCACGTTCAGGATATATACTCAAAGCAAAAGCAATTTAAACACTGCACTCTAAATAGAATTGACTGAATAAACCATATAAAAAAAACCTGCATATGATCAGGAAAAGAATTCTGCTTCTTTCATCTCTTTTAAAAATCTCTTCTACTCTGCTGCATTTTTAAACCCCTTGGTCAGCATCACTGGCCACTTACACTTTATAGGTAATTATAAAGCTGGAAGGAATCCAAGACTTCAGGGGTGGATGGCACTGCGAAGTGCAGCGTCAGGAGGCCCAGAAGACTCTGCTCTCGAGAGGCCTCAGGGCAGAGACGTCAACTCCTACGAGCCTCAGTTTCCCAACTGTCACATGCGGAGATGAGACAAAATCACACCTAAAGTCACTTCTCACAACCAAGCCAGCCCTGGGTTGGACAGTGGTTGTTTTTAACTGTGAAAGGGGGAAGGCAGGACAGGTTTCCAAGAGGAAGAAACAGTTCAGGTGGAGCTTGAAAGATGCAGAGAATTTCAAAGGAGAAAAAGGGGAAGAGGTGAGCAATCCAGGGCAATGAATGAAAGAATGCAAAGAAAAAAATTCTATGGGGTTTGGAGAATGGCCTAGCAACAGCCCTTTGGTTAAATAAAGTTCAAGCTCTAACTTGTTCTACATGCCCGACTTGGCCTGGGCCTTGCCGAGTTCTCCTGCCCCACCTCTTATCTCTTTTCTGTATCACACCTGACCCCACAGCCACACTGAACTTTCAGAACCCATAACATAATACTGTGCTCAATCCTCCTCACTGTCTAGGCCAGAGTTAGAGCACTTCTTCCTGGAAGCCTTCCAGAGCCTTCCAAGTCAGGATTAGGGCCCCTTCTTCTATCCCACCAACCCTGGGCTTCTCCTTTATAACTATATTCACTCAGTGCTACAGCGGCCTGGTCATCTGCCCTGCCGGCTCTGAGAAGGCAGGGGCTGTGCCCTTCTTGTTCACACTGTGTCCTCAGGGCCCCAGCACAGATGCTGGCAGTGGGCAAGCACTCAATAGTGACTGGTTGAATGAATGAATGGAGGGCCCTCAGTCTTACAAGCAAGAGAAAGCGGAGATATCTGCTCCTGGGGAGGTAGTAAGGCATTTGTTATTAAACACTGTAGTTAAACTAGTTCATGAGTGTGGTATGGCATTTTATTTTAGCTATTTAAAAAAACTGCACTTCATGCTGGAAAACATCTCCTAACAACTCCCCAGGCCAAGACCATGGCAAATGTCCTCAGCTGAGCATCGCTGTTGCTTCCACCTGGAATACCCCTTCCCCTCTCTCCACCTGTCTCCCAGCCTTGGTCCTTCCTCCAGGAAAACTGCAAGGTTGCCCCACCCTCATGTGTGTCTTTCAGAGTTGTCTACAGACCACTGTCCCTGTACCCTCAGTAATTGTACAGTAACTGCCTGCAAGCAGGCATCGGTTCTTCTTTCCTAAAATCACTAGCATATAGGTAATAAAGAGAAAAAGAAAAATCAAGGTTGCAGAGTAAGAATGTGAAGTCTTCATCAGCCAGTCAAGGTTAAGAGACAGAAAGAACAGGTGTAGATCCTAGGAACACACCCATTCCTGTCCTGTCCTAGAGCATTACGAAGACTAAGTGAAAGAGAGAGAGAGAAAGAAAAGAATCTTTCTATTTATCACTGAGACAAAATAGAGAAACACTCCCAAGTGAGAGATGCTTCCTGGGAAAACAAATGAAAGCAAAAGCAGGAGTCTTGGGAGAGAGCTCTGGGAGAAGTCTTTCCAAGGCAGTTGGGCCTCCATCCCACTGCAGCTCACCATTCCCCCAAGGCCTCGAGGCAGCGCATGCGGCCCAGCATCAGTTCTGGGTCGTCTTTGTTGGTGTCCATTTTCTTATCATAGGCCACGAGAGCATCTTCCCACTCGTGCAGCTTCTCATACCAGGTAGCCTGGATCTCCTGCCAGGGAGAAAAGAGAGGACTGCTGTGAGGCACAGAGAACATAAGGCTGTGTTTTGTTTATCCACAGACTTTCCTTCCTTGAGCATGCCATGTTGTATGCGTGACACCGCACCCAGCACAGTAGGCCTTCAGAGTATTCAGAGGTATGTACAGTGCTGGTGGGGATGCTGGCTCCTTGGCACAGTGTTGGAACAACCCGGGGATAACGTGAGAGCAGCTGTCAGGCCATGTCTTTCCCCATCATTTCCTGCTCAGACACAGGAGTCACCAGAACTCCAGCATGTGGGCATGCAAGGACAGGGCAAATCATCTGGATGGCAGGAAGCCCTGACAAGGGCTCCCGTAAGGAGGCCAAGGCCTGGATCTGCTGGAATGCTGACAGTGGGCCGCCTGGCAGGGCCAGCAGCTGCTTTCCTGATGAGGCCAGAGAGACCAGGCCACATCTGCATATTTGCTGGAGGAAAACAACTCGCTTTTCAAAAGCTCTTTATTCTCTGCATTACTTAATACATTTTTAAACTTTCAGGAAATAATAATTTAAAATACAATATAACACTGCCACTTAAAATTCTTTGGAAAAATCTTCCTCCCTTCTTCTACAGTCTCCCATCCAATGTTCCCTCCTCTGACCACTTGGCAGCTTCATCACTGGCAGGGGCCAAAGGACGGAGTCCATCACCCAGCAGATGGCGTGCCACGCTGCCATTCGGTGTTGGCCACGTGAATGAGCAGCCACTGCAGTCTAGAAGGTGCAGACTACGGTTCTCTGAATGGCCCGAGGACTGTTTTATGTCTCTGTCTGCCCTCCATCTGCCGCCACCCCAGTCTGTCTTCTGGGCTTCTTCCTCGCCAGCTTGGTGACGACTAGTTCTCTACCAGGCCAGGGAGCGGCTCTCCAGGGATTTCTTTAACAACAATCTGATCCTGCAGCAGCGTTCGTGTGACATGATACAGGGCCCCCATTCATTCTCCACATTACGCTCCTTCTCCTCGCCAAATGAAACTCTAATTTGAGTAGCATGTATGAGCACAGCTATGTGCTATTAAGCTCTCTGAAAGAATCTTTTCTTCTTGAACGGCTGTGAGGAGGTCACGTCTATTTTAGGCCATTAACCTGTGCCTACTTCCCCTCATTTGTCTTCGGCAGAGCCAGTCCCCTCCGCTTGCCCTGTCCTCATCTGCAGCCACAACAGCCTTTGCCCCAGTGTCCGTGTGAGTGGAGTTTGCCAAACTGGGCTCTAAGCTTCATTTCCTGAGCTCGTTTAGAATCATACTGCTCCACTATGCCTAAATATGAAAGACACAACTTAGAAAAGAGTGGCTTCAGAGACTGTAACATTAAAAACTCTTAAATTAAAAAGGAACACTGGTAAATTTCCCATTTTGAATTTCTATACTGGGTGGAAAAGTGGGTACTAACATATGGTACCCACTCAGTATGAACAAGCAGAAAGTAGGGGGAGCAGCGTATGGAACAGGTCAGGTAGGGGGCAGGATATTTTGAGTTGCAGTAGACTGCAGGAACTATAAGGTTTAAGCAATGAATCACACACAATTCTAATGAGATTGCTGTTACATAAATTGCGCTGAGAAAGCACAGGCTCTGCCAAGAAAAAGCAAACCATTGTCGAATTTAATATGATTCAGCTACCTAAATATAACAGAAAATCCACCAGGGTTTAGCAATAATCCTGGAGCTAACGGCCACCTTCAGAACCTGGAGATGGGGATCTTTTCATTTAAGATTGGCATTCTGAGCCACCAGCATATAAAATCACCCAAATACCAGATGTTTGTGGAATCCTTGTTTCAACTACTGCAGTCTGAGGTCTAAGGATATCAAAGGAGAGGACATCTCTGTCTGAGTGGACTACATTAAGCACCCTCTCTTCTGACTTTCTTCCCTCTGCAAACAAGGTTGTGGCAAAGATGGATGAGACACAGTCCTTTCTGTTTTGTCATCTGGAGATGCTTTCTTAGCTGAGTTACAGGCATGTGCTCAAGATGGCAAAATACTCCCTTAAAATTTTCAGTCCAATTGACCAGCCATTACATAAGGCAGTGAAGTAGTCAATTTTCTTTACTCTAACACACTGGGCTCTTGATTAAGGCAAACCGGAGTAAGTAACTGGCACAACTAATAAAAGGTTCCTCATCAAATATATGGACCCAGAACTTCTTGAACTTCCAGGAAGCCAATGTTAAGTTGATTAAGTCAATGTTTATATATGGTTAGGAAGTTACCAAAGCACCCGCCCAAGACCACAGAGAGTAACGGAAACATTTTAATATTGGTTGGGCAAAGATGGCAGGAAGGAAGAAACTATATAAGCAATAATGAAATGGAACAATCCCTCAATATCATGTATAAATTATGGCATATTTTTTCTGGAGAATTAGTCATGGTTTCTTCCGAAGTATATACTGAGCCTCTAGTATGGGCAATGGTAATGCTGGTTGTTAGACAACACAAAGATAACTCGGGTCATAGTTAAACATCTGGGCTCTGACACCAGGTTCTGCCACTTATTCACTCTGTCAGCTTAGGTAAGGCTGTTATCCTGTTGGGACTATAGTCCCTCTCATTCCTGTAAAATGGGATAACAACAGTACCTGTTCACAGGTTGCTGTGAGGACTGAATTAGATGAAGTACATAAAGCACATAGCAAAGAGCTAGGCACATGCTATTTGATAAATACAAGTCATTACTGTTCATTAGATTCTGTCCTCACAATCTCTGTTTAGCCTGAATATACTCTATATGGCCACTGCTTCCCTCAACCTCAAGATACAGGTAAGTCAGCATCAGGCTGTTAATAATTGGGGAAAAACAGAAAAGGAAAGTAACTTTCTCAAGGCTGTGGCCTAGTGCTTCCCTAGCCAGGTAGCTGCCCCTTGCTCTTCTAAAAGGAATGAGACACTTACCAGCTCTCCAAAGTGCTTCATGGCATACTCCAACACCCCAGCAGCTGCCTCTGGCTGCTGCAGCTTATTATTAATGCTGGGAAAACAAAAGGAAGCGGAGGTTATACTCAACACGTCGGAGGGTGGGAAGGGCAGGGTCGCTTGTAGGCAGATGGCTCACCAGCACGTTGGGGACAACGTCTTACAGAAGCAGAAAGAACATCAGTTACCTATTATATTACCACTCGGGAAGCTTGGCCTGATAATTTCATCTTGACCTCACACTCCTTATCTTGAAGGGGCCACATCTGGTGGACAGGAGGCCTCACCTGCCTGGGGCCCTTCCTCCAAGCAGCTGACTGACTGGTTTCCTTTCTGATATCAGACGTCAGGCAGCACGCGTCTGTTTTTAAACTAAGAAACCCTGGCTCCAGAACCATCCCAACCAACACAACAGATGAGGTACCTCTGAACTTTTAGCTTTTATGTCTCAATGATAAGAATAACCAAAACAAACAGAAACCATCAGGCTCTGTAGGAGACACAGAAGTGGCCCTGAGGCTGGGTCATCCACGTCAGTGACAGAGAACCCTGGGGCCTGTGGCTGTGCAGCTGTCGCGACTGCTCACTGATGAGGTCCACGTCTTTCAACTCCAGATGCCCCCTTATCCCTCACACGACTGTGCTCTGCCTCTGAAGCAGGCTGTGAAGGGACCACATCCCAAGGCACTTGCCTGGTCTCTGGTGGAGAAATGTTTTTCATAACCACACACAACGCTGCTGATGTCATCCTAAGGGCAGTTGGGGCTGGAGGACTGTAACTATATTGGGGCAACTAGGCAGAAAAGCTGGAAGGCTTGCTGCCTGGAGTTGGTTCATCAGAGAGGCTGTGAAGACATTCTGAAATGGAGAGGAGCTGCAAGGCTCAGACCCTTGTTCCAACAGGGAGGTAAATAGCAGCTAACCCTACACTAAACATGAGCTTGAGTTATGAGAAGGAAGGAAGAGAGGGAGGGAGCAGGCCTGAGAAAACTATAGGATAATAATGACCGTATCTGTTCACACGTAGGGAGCAAAATGTGACAGACCAGCTTGGGAGTCCAGACTGGTTTAACAAGCTAGGATCTAATTTATTGCCCTAAGGACAAACTGTCTACTGGACTCAAATTAACTTTTAAGTGGTTTTGGGAAATTCCAGGACGTGGGTTCAACGTGGTAATATGGCAAGAGATTGGTGTTATAAAATACTATTTTTAAAAATTCAAATTCCACCACATTTCTTCCAATAAAACTGAGAGGTAACTGCCCAGAAATCTGATGAACTAGAAAAGTTAACATTTGTGAAAGTAATAATCGAATGCCTCATGTTTGCAAATCACATCTCAAACAATCTTTCCAATCTATTGCTCCTCTGACCTCATGCATCCCTGAGAGGGTGGGTAGGGAAGGGTATTATTAGGCCTGTTTTACTCCTGGGGAGACAGAGGCCTGGGAGGGCAGTGACTTTCCCCAAGGCCCACATGAACGGGGACAGTCTCCATACAACCTGAAGCAATCTTACTGTCTCCTTCACGGCATTCTTCAGGGAATCAAATGAAATAATGGATATGAAATTAAGCATATAAGCAGGTTCTTATATGTGCTTCTTCCTTCATCTGTTTTTGTCCAAGGATAGAAGCTTCTGGAATCTTACTTATATGTTTGTGTACAGAAAAAACATATGTCTAATGTTCAGACTTTTTTTTGAAGTGGGGGGGCTCCAAAATCACTGCAGATGGTGACTGCAGCCATGAAATTAAAAGACGCTTACTCCTTGGAAGAAAAGTTATGACCAACCTAGATAGCATATTCAAAAGCAGAGACATTACTTTGCCAACAAAGGTCCGTCTAGTCAAGGCTATGGTTTTTCCAGTGGTCATGTATGGATGTGAGAGTTGGACTGTGAAGAAAGCTGAGTGCTGAAGAATTGATGCTTTTGAACTGTGGTGTTGGAGAAGACTCTTGAGAGTCCCTTGGACTGCAGGGAGATCCAACCAGTCCATTCTGAAGGAGATCAGCCCTGGGATTTCTTTGGAAGGAATGATGCTGAAGCTGAAACTCCAGTACTTTGGCCACCTCATGCGAAGAGTTGACTCACTGGAAAAGACTGATGCTGGGAGGGATTGGGGGCAGGAGGAGAAGGGGACAACAGAGGATGAGATGGCTGGATGGCATCACTGACTCGATGGATGTGAGTCTGAGTGAACTCCGGGAGTTGGTGATGGACAGGGAGGCCTGGTGTGCTGCGATGCATGGGGTTGCAAAGAGTCGGACACGACTGAGCGACTGAACTGAACTGAATGTTCAGACTTGAGCCAGCACTAGGCAACCATCCATGCAAGTTCCATCTTGAACAGGACTATTCGAGTGGGCTCCAAGCTCAAGGTCCAGGCTCTGCAACCAGAGGTGAAAGTAGCTGTACAGATGCCCTTCTCCTTTACTTACAGGAGTAGACGGGTCACCTTGTGTGGAATCTACTGCACAGGCTCTTTGGCGCTTCTAAGCGGGTCCCAAGCAAAGCACTGAACCTGAATGTTTTCCATAGCTTTCTGCTGCAGGATTCAGAAATATTTTTAATTTCAAAGTGATGCTGTAACGTCATGGTTTTCTTTAGGCAGCCCTGTGAGAGTTCAAAGCTGAGAATGAAAATCCGAGTTCGAAGGGACTCCCTCCACTGCATGCTCACTGTCAGGCAGTTTCCTATTCCTCTTGGCCTCAAAAGTCAAGTTCTTAACTTTGTTCTCACTTATGTGGGGCTGTGCAAACTGTATTAGTAATCAACACTACTGGGTATATATATTTGTGATCATCTAATTCCTTGAGCCCAAGTAAAGATTTGGCAGTATAAGAAGACAGGAAATAAGAAATCCAGTATATATTCTACATATTACTTATGATATATTATACTGGGCTTCTCTGGTAGCTCAGACGATAAAGAATCTGCCTGCAATGTGGGAGACCCATGTTCAATAGCTAGGTTGAGAAGATCCTCTGGAGAAATGAATGGCTACCCACTCCAGTATTCTTGCCTGGAGAATCCCATGGACAGAGGAGCCTGGCGGGCTACAGTCCATAGGGTCACAAAGAGTCAGGCACGACTGAGCGATTAACACTTTCATACTGAAATATGTAATATATCATATGTAACTATCTATAATGATATAGTCTATATACTACTTTGAGTCCTAATGTGGACTACTGGGATGGCCCTGGTAGGAATATAAAGTATTTTGATGAGAAAGATATGGAAAGTGTTCTTTGCCTGAACCAAAAAAAGTTAACTCTAAGAATCAGACATAAAAAGTCCAGGAGTTCTAAGAACTGTCTTCCAATCTCATGTTCTGGAACATATTCTATTTTTAAGATCAATTTATAAACATTACCAAAACTCGCCTTCCTCTGGGATAAAGCAACAAAAACAAAAGCAAGCGAAAGCCATTTCCCCCTTCACTCTCCTACTTGTTATACATAAAAAGGAGAATTTTACAAGAAACTGATCAAAATCAGGAAGTTGTAACTAGAGCCCTCAGAGGAGAAATACAGATTTTATCTTACTATTGCAATGACTTTGACCTACCTACTCTAAGGACAGACCAACATAGCTTTGCAAATGTGACAAGAAAACTCATCACATGGCCCCAACTCCTTTAAGAGCAAGTCCAAATAAGACACCTGTATAGTACTTCCCACTTGAGTATGTGTGGAGGCAGGTGAGGATGCAGACAGAGCCCTGTGGGAAGGAGAGGGGTTGGGCTCATTGAGGACTTACTGACCAGCCCTCCATCAATGGTCAGGAAAACTGGGCATACAGCTTGACATGCAAGCTAAGCTCTTGTCCAACTGTAAGGACAGTCACTGAAAAATGACAACTTTGACTAAATGGACTAAAACATACCCATGAAAAAGGAGCGTGAGCAGAGAAAAAGGGTCCCTTTGATAAATTAAGTTCTGGTTTGAGGACCCGAAAGAAAGGAGACCGTATGCACCTATAGTCAACTGTTCAGAGAGGAGAGATTTCAAGTTAACTGGCTGTTCTCTCCCTGTTAATTTTCTCCTGTTGCATTTTTCTTTCCCACAGAACTTTCTCCCTAATGCATCTCTCTCTTCTTTTCCCCCAAGGGAGTCTCCCACATGTGCCTGCAAGGCTGCTGGAGGACACAAGTGCAGGGCTGAGGATCTGTAGATTCTCTCAGTGCTTCAGAGAGTCTGCCACCTCATTTGAGATCTTAACTTTTTATCCCTTCTCCACGGCTTCTGGCACTTTGTCATGCGAGGCCAAGGATTATAGCAACAACAAAATACCTAAATTTACTGAGAGCTCTGTAGGTGCCAGGCACTGTGCTGACTACTGCTGATCCATGATCTCTTAACCCTACGAAGTAGACACTACTATTAACATTTCCATTTTGCATAGAAAGAAGCTGTAGCCCCGAGGGCTATCCTGTCACTTCAAAACTGTACGTTTAAAAGGATCTCAAGTAATAACTAAGGGTACAGCTCTGCAGGAGGAGGAAAGTGTGTCAGCTGTCTACTCCCCGCATCAGTGGGCACCAAGCAAGTACATGTGAAGTAAGTGACTGAAAGCAGGGAACAGATGGAAGTGGGGCAAGGACGTCTCCATGAGCTAATTCCACATGCAATTCACCATACAGGACAGGAGCCCTACTGCACTTCACTTTAGCCTCCTCACTCATACTGTGGTTGACACCCTGCTCTGACCCCTAAGCTGCCATTCCCTAGTTTTGTTTTTTTTTTTTGGCTGCATCACCTACCCTCTGGGATCTTAAGTTACCCAAGGAGGGATTGAACCCGAGCCCTCTGGAAGCTGAAGTTGTAACCACTGGACCGCCAGGGAAGTCCCTCCCATTCCCTATTTTTGATTTCCCTTCAGAAGCCACTGCCTCCATGCCTCCCAGGAGGACAGTCCCCATGCAGCCACAGCGGATTTTTCTGGGGCGCTTGTTTGAGGCTGCCAGGCATACAGACAGAGTCCAGGCTATGAAGTGGGGCATAAGTAAGCCTCCATGGAAACGCAGCAGTTCCCAGCTACTAAGTCCCCCGTTGCCTGCCTACTTGGGTGACACAAGACCATCCTTTGAGATACTGCCCGCTGAAACTCAGATGTGCTTTTATGAGACTGGAGGGAGAGACAGTATGTGTGACTCACGTGCAGACTCACGTGCAGAGATCACCTTTGCTCAGAAGCCCCCCTGATGAGGAGCTCTCGTTTACGGGGCAGCTGGGAGTCTTCCACAGCCTGTTCTATAAACGTTCCTGTGTGTACCCTGGAGTCTTTCCCTATTAACGCTGGAGGCTTATAAAGGGCAAACTGTTCAAAGCTTAGCCCAACAGCACAGGAATGCTTAACGACACAAACCAGACCTCACTGACGCTGGTTGGGCTGACAAACAAGTTTAGAGAGAGGGAGGCTTTGACAGTAATATGCCCACGACAACATAGAGATGACAGTCGACCACAGGGCCTATCTCCTCTCCATGCCCACTGAGGCCAGAAGGCTAAGATGTCTTAGCTGCTGTCTTCAGCATCAGTGTCGTGGTATATTTATATTTTACTTCATATCCCAGTGAGAAAAACCAGTTGAGGTTTCATATAGTTGCGAATCTATACAGCAAACAGAAGCTGCCTACCCACAGAATAAAACGCTGAGCCCACAAATGAACCTGGTGTTAGAAATACAATGAAGACAGGAAAACACAATGAATTAGGATGTCAAGAAGGGAAAAGGCAATTATTCAGACATATTCACTCATTCATTCCCACCTCCCCTCTCCTATTCCAAGATTTAATTTTTATTAAAGGAAGCTGAGTTGAAGAGCTTGAAACTGGGAAAATTCACAAGTGAGGGAAGCACTTTCTAGAACTGAGTCAAATTAACAATAAGAAATGGCCTCATTGTCTTCTACATTACACAGATTACCCCAGGCATCTTTTCTTCACTATCCGAAAATCTCTTTCCAAATGTAGGGAAAGTGTGTAAGTGAGCAAGGAACTCAGGCATGAGGGAGCTTCTCACTGCCTTGGTGGGTTTCCTGTCAAGAGTGATGGACAAGAAGCGAGTGCTCGGTGCAGGGCCTGTCTGCTTTCCCATGACTCTCCCTTTTGAGCTCTTCCTCAGGGCTTTCCACAGGCAAGTGGCGACCAGTGTCACTGAGGATGCGCCTGAACAAAGGGTAGATCATGAACTGCTCCAGGTTCTAACCCCAACTTGTTAGCAAACCAATAGGGGGGTCACTGGCTCAGCATCCAAATGCCATTCCTACCACTGGAAGGGAAACCTGAGGAACTCTATCGTCTCCTAAGTCACTGTTCCACAGGCTTCTGGACTGACGTCAGATCCAAAATCCTCTGGCCTGGGAATTCCTCCCGGTAGAGTTCATTTGGTCATCGACCCCATCTCTCAGCCTTGGTGACCTTTGGCTACTAAGAGCAAAGTGATGCAGGCGCACTCAACACTAGCCGGAACCCACAGCAAAGCCAGTCACACGAGGAGCGTCTGCAGTGGCATCTGGGGGACTACTCAGGCTTCCTGGTGCTCCTGTCAGGAATTTATGAGAACGTCATGCACTGGCTTCCCAAATGGCTCTGGGCCTTCTCTCTCCTGTCTATTTCTAGTGCAGACTACTGTCTGCATTTTATTTGGTTTCCTGTCAAGGAAGAATTCTCTGAATTCCCTCAGTGCTGGGCTGGTGACACGCAACACAGTTGACAGGGGACCTCAGCAGGTCTCGCTGAGGAGTTCGTGACCAGCCAAGTTGTGAGGCCAATGGGACCCATTTTACGCTGAATCAAGCTGTATCTTTCTTATTTCTCTCTTAGAATCAGTAGCTGCTTCAGACCATCCCTGTCACTTCTTCTAGCACCAAGATTCATCTCTGTGTCCAATGGGTGATTAGAAACACAACCGCTTGATTCCTGTACAGAGTCAGGAAGATCCAGGGTTTGTAGGGCCCTGCTATTTTCATGAGGCAGCTCCCTGGGGCTCTGGGGAGCTCAAGGGGATGACAGTGCCTTTTTGAGCAGGACAGCAGTGAAGACAGAAGGCAAGATAAGAACGTCTAAAATGCACACCAGAGAAAGGCAGTGGGGCAGCTCAAAAGCAGGTGGCAGGGAGAGCAGAGGGAACCAGCAGACGTTATGGTTCCCTCACTTAAAGTCACAGTCAGGTTGTGAAGATAGCACCCAAGATCTGGCAGGTCAAACTTTCCTTTCTTACTCCAAGAACTTAGGAAAAGTAACTTTACTTCTCTTCTAAACATTAAAAAAGTGGAGGCTGGCCTTGTTAGAAGGTTTCAAAGCTGGGACATTTGGTGTCCCTGGAACTCTTGGGGGCCTAAGGCATGAAGACAACAAGAATGTGATACAAGAGAGGTGGGCTGCCTCGACATCAAATGGGCTCCTGACGCCTTACCCCAGACTGGATTAAGACAAGTCAGAAGAGTTCTGACTTGTCTCCACTTTTTCCTTTGGTCACGGTATAAGTGACATGTCTGTCAATAGTATCTAGAAGACTTGCCAGATCTGTATGTGAGGAAGTGGGACCTTAAAAATAAAAAAGATAGGACTTCTCTTTTGGCCCAGTGGTTAAGAATCCATCTATTTGGATAAGAGTATGGTGATTTCTTTAAAAAAAAAAAAAAGAAACAACTAAGAAGAAAACTACCATATGACCCAGCAATCCCACGACTGGGCATACACCCTGAGAAAATCGTAACTGCAAAAGACAGATGCGCCCCAGTGCTCACTGCAGCACTGTTTACAGCAGCCAAGGCGTGCAAGCAACCTAGATGTCTGTGACAGATGAGTGGGTAAAGAGGCTGTGGTACATATATACAATGGAATTATTACTCAGCCATAGAAAGGAATGAATTTGAGTCAGTTCTAGTGAGGTGGATGAACTTAGAGCCTGTTATACAGAGTGAAGTAAGTCAGAAAAACAACTATCATGTATTAATGCATATATATGGAATCTAGAAAATTGGTACTGATGAACACATCTGCAGGATAGGAACAGAGACTCAGACACAGAGAAGAGACTTACAGGCACAGCAGGGGCAGGAGAGGGTGGGATGAATTGAGAGAGTAGCATTAAAATATATACATTACTATAACGTAAAATAGCTAGCTAATGGGAAGTTGCTGTATAACACAGGGAGCTCAACCCAGAGCTGTGTGACAACCAAGAGGGCTGGGATGAGGTGCGAGGGAGTTTCAAGAGGAAGGGTTCATATGTATACCTATGGCTGATTCATGCTGATGTATGGCAGAAACCAAGTAACAGTATAAAGCAGTTATCCTCCAATCAAAAAAATAAATAAATTTGAAGGAAAAAAAAGAGAATCCACCTACCAATGCAGGGGGCACAGGTTTGGTCCCTGGTCCAGGGAGAGTCCACATGCCTCGGGGCAGCCAAGCCCGGGTACCACATCTGCTGAGCCTGTGCACCACCACAAGAGAAGCTGCCTCGATGAGAAGCCTGCATACTGCAACTAGAGTAGTGCCTGTTCTCCACAACTGGGGAAAGCCCGTGCACAGCCAAAAATGAAAAGCAAAAAGAATTTAGAAGACAGACGCTAACAACTGCAGATTAGGGAAAGGAGAGAAAAAAATTCCTGTCTTTTCAATTCTGGTGCATATGTGCTAAATTGCTGCAGTTGTGTCTGGCTCTTCCATGGGCTATATGTAGCCCACCAGCCTCCTCTGGTCCATGGGATTCTCCAGGCAAGAATATTGGAGTGGGTTGCCATGCCCTCCTCCAGGGGATCTTCCCAACCTAGAGATTGAACCCACGTCTCTTACATCTCCTGCATTGGTACATGGGTTCTACGTCACTAGCACCACCTGGAAAGCCCCTTTCAATACTGGTAGCGGGAGGTGTGTGTGTGTGTGTGTGTGTGTGTGTGTGTCTGTGTATATATATATAAGACATTTTTTAATTTAAAAAATTGGGATAGGAGTTCACGATATCAAAATGATACTTTTGCCTATGCATATTCTGTATAAATGCATATTTTAGACATAGTGCTAGTCAGACTGATGATATAGTACTGTATTCTGCTTTTTTACATGACACAGGCATTTCCCACTTTATCCGGAGTCTTCACAAAAACTTTTTAACAGCTGTGTAAGAAAATGTCCTGCGCTGGATCTTATGTCTGAACCAGTCTCTTGGGCACACCCTTGTGGCCGGGTGAGAGCAGCAATAGCTAAGCCACCAAGGTGTGGCAGGAGCTCACAGGGGATTCATCCTGCAGATGTCTGCAGGCTTGCCCCTAGGAATCAGAGCAGCCACCCAGAGGATGGACACAGGTCCAGCAATAAGCTGGACAAGCTGTCCCGTTTCACTCATCACTTCCAGCACCCCCTGGCTGGATAAACGGGGCCTAAATGCCCTAGCACAACCAGCGTGAGGCACTGAGAAGCCGCAGAGCCCTGGAGTGTCAAAGCACACGATTTGTGCTGGCCAGGTTTGCAACCCAGGGGCCTGTCAGAGGCGTGTTGTAAAAATGATGAATGGCTGTCACATTTCCAAGGCTCTGGCTGATTTAGGGAGCCACTGGCAGGCACATCACTCCCAGCGTGTCAGCCAGTTAATTACTTCTAACTTTATCTTTCTTGTCAACACTTCTTGACAAATTGGCCATTATCTTTTTATTCTACAACAATGAGCACTGCTTCTTTTCTGGTGAGGCCTGGAGGATTTTCTCCTCATTTCTGCTTCTTCATATCCAGAGTGAAATGAAGAGATCTGAGAGAGAACATTAGGGAAAAGAAGCTGTCAGGGAAACAGAACAAAGTGGGGAGGGTTGACAGACGGAACCCAAAACTTATTTTCAACTACTTTGACTCAAAATAGAGTAGATATTTTGGGTAAAAATCCATCCTGATTTCTTGGCTGCTGCATGTCCAAGAGCTCTGACTCAGGCTATTATGTGGATGAAGTTGGGAAACAAAAATTAAATGAGCTGGCATCCAGGGACTTGGCAGCTCTGAACTCTCCTTACTTATAACTGTGTAAGGAGATGTGCCCTGGCCCTGTGCTCTGGTAGAGTGAGGCAACACTGTAGAAATACTGATGCCCGTCCTGGAATCGGGAAAAGGAAAATATGCCTACCTTCCTGGTAAGGGAGAGCTGAAAGATGAGGACTACAACACACTAACTGAATCATCAAGATTTACAGCCAGTGAGATGTCCAAAAGAAGCTCGAGAGACCAATGGTGTCATCACTAACACTTTTCACTGTCACTGGGACAGACTGTCAGAGACGGCCATGGGGCACCCACTGTATTTCATCAGTTCTAAGATGCACCCCTCTTAACATTTCTGAAATCATGATACAGCTTATGATTCAAGGTTTCAGAGTACCATGTCCCAGCTTAATTGCCAGTAGTCTGCCCCTCATCATACAGGTACATAAAAATCAGAAGCACCTTTGCTAACTCACCATAAGAGTGGTCCCTTTAAATCTCTAGCCATTCCTGGGGATGAGCTAGATGCAGTGGAAGGGCAGAGGTTAACTACTAACCAACAGCAAGCTTTTCATTGTGTTCATGGGGTTGCTGAAGCTGAAGCTCCAATACTTTGGCCACCTGATGGGAAGAGCCGACTCATTTGAAAAGACCCTGATGCTGGGAAAGGCTGAGGGCAGGAGAAGGGGGTGACAGAGGATGAGATGGTTAGATGGCATCACTGACTCAATGGACATAAGTTTGAGCAAACTCTGGGAGATAGTGAAGGGTGGGGAAACCTGGCCTACTTAAGTCCACAGGGTCACAAAGAGTCGGACACAACTTAGTGACTGAGTAACAACAGCAGCAGCACGCTGTGCCCTTTAGAATGGTCATGGGTGCAATGGAAGACCCTCTGTCTTTCTGGTCAGCTCTGGGAGAAACCCCAGGTCTCTGCCCTTTGTATAGCTCCTCACTGACAGCCAGCTTTCTGTACTGAAAGCAGTTTTCCTTGGAGTTTGTAAGATACTCTACAGAGGCAAGCTGTTGTAAAGTGAACCTGTAAGAAGTCTTCAGAGTGGCCAGAAATAAATTTAAGCTCTACTGGTGACTGGTGAGGGACCTGGCCTCTTGGGTAATGGCTGGATGTAAGGGCATTAAAGAAAAAGATGGGTTGAGAAAGAAAGATACAATCTGTGCTCGTGCTCTGCTTACACTAGGGTTTCCTTCGTCTGCCCCCTCTTTGCTGCCTGGAGCTTTTCTACAGGGTACAGATTCCTAGAGGAACACTGGCACTTCTGAAGGCAGCATGAGTCCAGACATTTGGAATGTGTTTTTACCAAGAAGAGAGGAGCTTTGAGCAAATCCTCACCCCCTGCACAGAGTGTATTCTCTTCCAGCAGAGGTGCGGGAAAGAGAACAAGACTTTACCTTTTCAGGAAGCCAGGAAACAACTGTAAAGGCCAGGCTCATGCTTCCAAGAAACACAACAGACACCTTGGGAACATGTGTTTAGAGTTAAGACAGAGTGGGCTTGTTTGTCATCCAGCCTCTCGTCTGTAGGCTGTAAAGCCCAGTCACCCTCACCGTTAACTGGTTGCTCAGGCACAAACTGGCTCAATTTCTTTAACATTCTCAGAGAGTTACAGGCCATTTCCCATTAGTGCTGCCTAAGTCAGGGAAGCTAAGGCCCAGCCAAGGGGACACTTCTCAGTCCCTGGGCAACTGCACATGGACTTGCCATCTCGTCCTGCACCCTGGCTGGGATCTGTCTCTGGTGAAGGGTGATTTTCTACAATTACAAGGTAATGTGTGTGTGATTACCCTTTGGAAACAAACAAGATCTGTTAGGTTCCTGGATTAATTATGGGGAACACAGCTGCTCAGACATACGACATGTTACTTTCTCTTTCACATGAACCTCTGCGTGTGGCTCCTTGGGCTGTGATGAGGGTTAACTGACAGGCCAAAGCAGGGTCAGGCTATTGCATATGCCGTTCATACAGGCCTTCAGAAGATACAGGAGTGGGGAAATCCCTACCCCAGATGCTCTGAGGCCCTCTCACTCATCTTCACATGTAACAAAAGAGGTTGCCACTGTTTGCTTTAGTCTTTAACTCTTTTGTGATCCTACAGACAGTAGCCCGCCACTCTCCTCTGTCCATGGAATTTTCTAGGCAAGAATACTGGAGTGGGTTGCCATTTCCTTCTCTGGGGAATCTTCCCCACCCAGGGATCGAAACTGTGTCTCCTGTATTGGCAGGCAGATTCTTGACCACTGAGCCACTGGGGGTGAGATGTGAATCCATGATTTTGAGGGATATAAAGTTATACAGTAAAGATGCTACTTTAAGTTATTGGTTAAAAAAGAAGAAGCCTGAACCAAATGATCCCAACTCTTCCAGTTATCACTTTCTTTGATTCTATAACTAAAACCTATGGAAGAAAATGTTAAAGCAGGAGAGAAGACCATGCCCTGCAGTGAAGAACTCACCATGATGAAGACTGGCAATGACCATGGAGAGAGATTCTAAGCCTCCACAACATATGCTTATTTAGCGGGAGACAATCTTCTTCTGGGAAGTCATTCTTACAATTGGCAAGTATCTCTTTTGTCCCAGCCTTTGTGCTAAGTGCTGGATGCTAGATCTACTGTGGGAGATAAACCAGGGCAGGTCTCTGTTTTCACAGAGCTTACAGGTCAGGGAAGTAGATAAGCAAAATGCAAATGGAAATAAGTGCTGTGCAGGTAAGCACCCTGAAGAAGACAACACACAAAGATGGAAAATAGATTTACGTGGGCAGGGAGGTTTTTCTGATGAAATGATAATCCATCACCTAAATTAATACTACTTCAGATTTGCTAGATATGGACTATGTGTCAGACACAATTCAAAGTGTTTTATAGCTCATATAACTCAATAACAAAAAAACAAACAACCCAACTGAAAAATGGGCAGGAGACTTAAATAGAAATTTCTCCAAAGAAGACATACAGTGGCCAACAGGCACATGAAAAGATGCTCATTATTGCTGATTATTAGAGAAAGGCAAGTCAAAACTACAACAAAGTGCCACCTCACACCAGTCAGAATGGCCATCATTAAAAAATCTACAAATAAAAAATGCTAGGGAGGGTTTGGAGAAAAGGGAACCCTCTTACACTGTTAGTGCGAAAGTAAATTGGTAAAGCCACCATTGAAAACAGTACGGAGGCTCCTCAAAAAACTAAAAATAGAGCTGCTATTTGATCCAGCAACCCCACTCCTGGGCATATATCCAGATGAAACTATAATTTGAAAAGATACAAGCACCGCTATGTTCATAGCACCACTATGCACAATAGCCAAGACATGGAAATAACCTAAACGTCTATCAACAAAGGAATGAATAAAGAAGACATGTAATACTGCATGCAATGGAATATTACTCAACCATAAAAAGGGATGGAATAATGCCACCTGCAGCAACATGGGTGGACCTAGAGATTATCACACTAAGGGAAGTAAGAAGTCGCTCCATCATGTCCAACTCTTTGTGACCCATGGACTGTAGATTGCCAGGCTCCTCTGTCCATGGAATTTTCCAGACAAGAATACTGGAGTGGGTTGCTATTTCCTTCTCTTAGAGGATCTTCCTGACCCAGGGATTGAACCTGGGTCTCCCGCACTGCAGACAGTCTCTTTACTATCTGAGCCACCATGGAAGCCCCAAGGAAAGTAAGAAAGAGAAATACAAATACAATATGATAACATGTATATATGGAATCTAAAATACAACACACATAAGTGGAAACAGACTCACAGACATAGAGAACAGACTTGTGGCTGCCAAGGGGAGTTTCTGGGGAAGGGAAAGATTGGGAGATTGGGAGTAGCAGATGCAACCTATTACATATGGGATGGATAAACGAGGTTCTACTGTATAGCACAGGGAGTGAGGGAAAGTCACTCAGTCGTGTCTAACTCCTTGCGACCCCCATGGACTACACAGTCCCTGGAATTCTCCAGGCCAGAATACTGGAGTGGGTAGCCTCTCCCTTCTCCAGGGGATCTTCCCAACCCAGGCATCGAACCCAGGTCTCCCGCATTGGGCACATTCTTTACCAGCTGAGCCACAAGGGAAGCCCAAGAATACTGGAGTGGATAGCCTATTCCTTCTCCAGCGGATCTTCCCAACCCAGGAATAGAACCGGAGTCTTCTGCATTACAGGCGGATTCTTTACCAACTGAGCTATGAGGGAAGCCCATATAGAACTGTAGTCTATATTCTGTGATTAAACCATAATGGAAAAGAATATGAAAAAGAATACATATATGTATAACTGAGTCACTCTGCTATAAAGCAGAAAATAACAGCGCTTTAATCAACTATATGTCAATCTAATTTAAAAAAGTGTTTTAGGGGCATTATCTATTTTTAAAGAAACTTTCAGACTGAAGTACAACATACAAGAAAGTATACACTTAATTGTACAGCTTGATAAATTATCACAAAGTGAAGTTACCATTATAACTACCAACCAAACCAATAAACAGAACACACTGCCAGCACCGCAGAAGCACTCAAGCCTTTTCCCATTACAGCTTCCCTCCTCATCCTCAGAGGTAGCAACGATCTCACTCCTGACCCAACTGGTTAGTTTCACCAGGTTTTGAACTCTATATACATACTCATCATTGCATTTACGAGATACATCCATGTTGCTGCATGCCATGGCAGCTTGTCTTTTTATTGCTGAATAGTCACTGTATGAACCCACCACAAGTGAACTATCTTACTGTCGATGGAGGTTTTAGGTTGTCCTCAGTTTGGGGCTACTGACGTTACCACAAACATTCCTGTTTGTGTCTTTGCTCCTATTTCCGTTGGGAACAAACCTCGCAGTAGAACTGCTGGGTTTCAGGGCATGTTCAGCTTCAGAAGCTACTGACAAATGGCCATTGTAAGTGGGAGGGTACAGGAATCTCAGATGCTCCACATGTTTGTAAACACTTGGGATTCAGTGTTTCCCATTTTAGCCATTTTGGCTGCTTTATAAGTTGCATCTTATAGTTTTAAATTTGAGCTTCCATAATGACTAATGAGCTTGAGCAGTTTTTCATGTGTTGACCAGCCTTTTGGATATAATCTTTTGTGAAATAAGTCCTGTTCACATCTCGTGCCCATCTTTTTAACTGGCTGCTTTTTGTCTGTTTGTTTGACAAGAGTTCTATATATACTCTGGATATAGTACACACAGAGGAATGTACAGGAAATATCTCATTACCTTTACACTCTCTTCATGATGGTTTCCAGTGAAAAGAGATGACTCCCTATATTACATTTGATAAAGTTTTCCTTTATGGTTAGTGTTTTTCAAATCTTCTTTAAGAAATCTTTGCTTATCCCCCAAATGCTGAAAATAATCTCCTATGTTATCTTCTGGAAGTGCTCCTGTTTTCAGATTTATAATGTAAATCTCCAGAACTTGAGGTTTTGGGTGTGGTATGGGGTGAGGGTCAAGAACCTTTATCCCCCACGAGGCTAGGGAGTCGACCCAGCAGAGCTCACTCTTCTGTCATAAACCCAGCTCACAAATGTGCGGCTCTATCGTGGGACATTCACGTCTGCTCCATTTATCTGCTCCTCTACCCTGTGCCGATACCACATTGACCTAGTCACTGGCTGCAGCTTTAAGATAAATCTTGAACCCCAGTATGGTAATGCCTCCAAATTTATTTTTCTTTTTCAAAAATGCCTCAGCTATTTTTAATCTTTTGCTATATTTAACTTAGTCTTCACAAAAACCCTGCAAAACAAAGTAGTTATAATTTTAACTAACATTTTTTTGGGAGCTACACTGTACGGCATGAAGGATCCTAGTTTCCCAACCAGAGACTGAACCTGGTCCCCTTGCAGTGGAAGCATGGAGTCCTAACCACTGGACCATCAGGGAAGTCAGGAGTAGTTATAGTTTTTATCCCATTTCATAGAGTGGTCAACTCAGAGGTTAAGTTGCCCTGGGGTCATATAACTTATCAAGTGATGAGAGGGGATTAGAACCCAGAATTATCGGATTCTAGACCTAAGACTTAGAAGTCCTTCAGATACTGCTTCCTTAATCCTCAAGCCAGATGAGCCCTCCTGGGCATTTAATATGAATGCATTACAATGTTAAGAAATTCCAATGTTCTAAGCCACCAACTTCCAGTTAAAAATCTTGTTTGGCAACTACAAAGAGCCACTGTTCTGGTGAGACTCAAGAAAACAAAGCAAGAAGTAAAAGCTTCCCGGCTTTCTCCCACAGCCCCTGTCTCTGGAATACAAGGGCCTGGGGGCCCGGTGCCCCTCCACCCCTCCAGCTTTCATTTCAGCCACCACTCCTCTTCCTTCTCGCCCCCCATGCCACTCTTGACTACTTAGATTGTATAAGCCCAGGCTTTTCATACAGCTACACTTTGCCTCAGGATGTTCTCTCCAATCTCTGGCTGCTACTTCCTTAAAAAACAAAACAAAAACACCACAAACTCTGGGTATCGGGCTGTCCAGAACCTCATCTGGGTTGGGCATTCCCCCTCTGCTGTGTCCTCCACTCCAGCCTGTCAAACAGCCCTGCAGTTCAGCCGTCTGTCTCTCCAACTAGCCCGTGAGACACGTGAAGCTTCAAATTCCTAAAAGGGGTCAGAGACAGACTTTTTTTGCTAAGCGCTATAATTACATGGTAGACTCTAAGAGGAGGCCTGAAAGAAATGGTTTCTGGTAAGTCCAGGGTGCACTCGTGGGTGCATGTGTGTGAGCTCAGTTGTGTCCGACTCTTTGAGACTCCATGGACTGTAGCCTGCCAGGCTCCTCTGTCCAAGGGATTTTCCAGGCAAGAATACTGGAATGGGTAGCCATTCCCTTCTCTAGGAGATCTTTCGGACCCAGGGATCAAACCCACGTCTCCCGTGTCTCCTGCATTGGCAGGCAGATTCTTTATCACTGTGCCACGTGGGAAGCCCACACTCTAGGTATGAGAGGCAGTTGCTAGGAGGCTTAGGGAAGAGGTGGCCATACCTTCTGTGATACACTCGGGCTTTGTGCTGAGAAAGAAATAGGACTAAGTGGTAGATAGGTCAGGATTAAATGGCCACATGTAGAAAGGCAGCTGTGGCTCATTAGAAGACTTCAGAAGTAAAACATGACCATGAGCACACAATTCAACTAGGAACAAGGCAGGTTCTTCTGAGATGTATTCATTCAACAAACTGAGAGTCTGGCACTGAGGGCAGCTGTCCCTCCCTCACCAGTTAGGAAGCATGGTGTAAGAGCAGGCTGGGGCAGGAATACACTGAAAAACAAGGAGTCTCTCCAATAGGAACATTTTCAAGAAAATGAGATAGGAAGTCCACACACTGGGGTAGAAGGAAAGACCACCTCTAGGCCCTTCTGAGCTTTGGACTCCCCAGGCTGCTCAGATACCTCCAGTCCTTGGTGTCAGCCCAAGGTGGCACAGCCAAGAATGTAAGATTGATTGATTGGTTGGTTGGTTTTTTTGGCTGTGCCCTGTGGCACGCAGGATCTTAGTTCTCTGACCAGGGATTAAACCCAAGCCCCCTATATTTGGAGCACAGAGTCTTAACCACTGGCCTGCCCGGGAAATCCCCATAAGCTTTATTTTCATAAACATCTTTCCCAGGAGCACCAAGCTGACCCTCTTTCACCACCAGAAAAATGGAGAAGTGGAAAAACTGTACAGTGTCCAACCCAGGTTTTTCATATTTTCTTAATTAATTTCCATTTCTTATGGCCACTTTGTTCACCAAAGGGCAAAGAAAGGATTAAAAGCCTCTCAGAGAAGGGAAAACCACTCTAGTCTTCCACATTTGTTCTGGTTTTCTCTACTGGCTTAGCTGTACTCAAAACAAGGACTTATTTTTCCTTCTTTTTGAAATTCAGAATCTAGGACATTTAGGGTTGTGGATGTTTTGGAGAATAGATCTTCTGGCATGGGATATATGCCTAATTAGCTATTTTTCTCAAAGGAGCAGGGCGGGGAGGGGGAGGATTGAGATTTGGGCAGTTTAGATAATTTAAGAAAATCTTCAAATAAAAAAGCTTCTGTCTCCAACTTTTATGCCTTATGTTAGAAATAAGTTTCCAGAAAAGAGATGTCAGAGAGGAGGTACTCATGCTAAAAGTTCCTACCTTTCCTGGAAAGGATTACTCCACGGGTTGCTAATATGAATGACTTCAGAGTGCCTGAAGAACTATGGACAGAGGTTCCTGACACTGTATAGGAGGCAGGGATGAAGACCATCCCCAAGAAAAAGAAATGCAAAAAGGCAAAATGGTTGTCTGAAGAGGGCTTACAAATAACTGTGAATAGAAGAGAAGAGAAAGGCAAAGGAGAAAAGAAAAGACATACCCATTTGAATGCAGAGTTCCAAAGAACAGCAAGGAGAAATAAGAAAGCCTTCCTCAGCGATCAATACAAAGAAATAGAGGAAAACAATGGAATGGGAAAGTCTAGAGATCTCTTCAAGAAAATTAGAGATACCAAGGGAACATTTCATGCAAAGATGGGCTCAATAAAGGACAGACATGGTATGGACCTAACAGAAGCAGAAGATATTAAGTAGAGGTGCTTAAAAAGAATACACAGAAGAACTATGCAAAAAAGACCTTCACAACCCAGATAATCACAATGGTGTGATCACCAGCCTAGAGCCAGACATTCTGGAATGTGAAGTCAAGTGGGCCTTAGGAAGCATCACTATGAACAAAGCTAGTGGAGGTGACGGAATTGCAGTTGGCTATTTCAAATCCTAAAAGATGATGCTGTGAAAGTGCTGCATTCACTATGCCAGCAAATTTGGAAAACTCAGCAGTGGCCACAGGACTGGAAAAAGTCAGTTTTCATTCTAATCCCCAAAAAAGGCAATGCCAAAGAATGCTTAAACTACCGCACAATTGCATTCATCTCACACACTAGTAAAATAATGCTCAAAATTCTCCAAGCCAGGCTTCAACAGTAGGTGAACTGTGAACTTCCAGATGTTCAAGCTGGATTTAGAAAAGGCAGAGGAACCAGAGATCAAATTACCAACATCTGTTGCATTATCGAGAAACCAAGAGAGTTCCAGAAAAATATCTACTTCTGCTTTATTGACTACGCCAAAACCTTTGACTGTGTGGATCACAAGAAACTGTGGAAAATTCTTAAAGAGATGGGAATACCAGACCACCTGTCCTGCCTCTTGAGAAATCTGTATGCAGGTCAGGAGGCAACAGTTAGAACTGGACATGGAACAACAGACTGGTTCCAAATTGGGAAAGGAGTATGTCAAGGCTGTACATTGTCACCCTGTTTATTTAACTTATATGCAGAGTACATCATGAGAAACTCTGGGCTGGATGAAGCACAAGCTGGAATCAAGGTTGCCGGGAGAAATATCAATAACCTCAGATATGCAGATGACACCACCCTATGGCAGAAAGTGAAGAAGAACTAAAGAGCCTCTTGATGAAAGTGAAAAAGGAGAGTGAAAACGTTGGCTTAAAACTCAACATTCAGAAAACTAAGATCGTGGAATGTGGTTCCATCATTTCATGGCAAATAGATGGGGAAACAGTGGAAGACTTTATTTTCTTGGGTTCCAAAATCACTGCAGATGGTGACTGCAGC
Source organism: Bubalus bubalis (assembly GCF_019923935.1). Taxonomy (NCBI): domain Eukaryota; kingdom Metazoa; phylum Chordata; class Mammalia; order Artiodactyla; family Bovidae; genus Bubalus; species Bubalus bubalis. The sequence goes on from NC_059161.1 coordinate 38,571,665, forward strand.
TATGAAATTAAGACACTTGCTCCTTGGAAGAAAAGCTATGACCAACCTAGACACCATATTAAAAAGCAGAGACATTACTTTGTCAACAAAGGTCCATCTAGTCAAAGCTATGTTTTTTCCAGTAGTCATGTATGGATGTGAGAGTTGGACTATGAAGAAAGCTGAGCACCGAAGAACTGATGCTTTTTGAACTGTGGTGTTGGAGAAGACTCTTGAGAGTCCCTTGGACTGCAAGGAGATCCAACCAGTCCATCCTAAAGGAAATCAGTCCTGAATATTCATTGGAAGGACTGATGCTGAAGCTGAAACTCCAATACTTTGGACACCTGATACAAGGAATTGACTCATTGGGAAAGACCCTGATGCTGGCAAAGATTGAAGGCAGGAGAAGGGGATGACAGAGGATGAGATGGTTGGATGGCATCACCAACTCGATGGACGGGAGTGTGAGTAAACTCCAGGAGTTGGCGATGGACAGCGAGGCCTGCACGCTGTGGTCCATGGGGTCGCAAAGAGTCGGACACGACTGAGCGACGGAACTGAACTGATTTATTTTCTACAGATATGAAAATCTATTCATAACATTTTTCTGTTTGGGCAGGGGAAGTGGCTACTGGAAAGAATAAACAGAAAGCTGGCCAGAAAACCACAAAGCACCTTTCTTCCAGGATGTTCTCTACCAAGATGGCAGGGTCACGGGTGATGCCGCACAGGAGTGTGTGACACATGGTTTGAGCTCAGGGTCGTTTGCTGGGTAGGAGATCATCTTGAAGATGCCAGTGGAGTTTAGCAGACCCTGGTGAACCTGGTGGTCGTGGCCAGGTTCACCACAGTGAAGTGAACACCATGAGCTAAGGCTGCCACGGCCAGACATATGCCAAGAGAGGGCAGGGGTGGGCTGATGGCGCCAATGCTGAACAAGCCCTTTTGAGCAGAGTGACAACTGCCACAGGGCACCAGCAGCACCCTCGCTCCTAGGCAGGCACCGAAGACAGGCAGTAAGCAAACCAACCCTGATCCACCTGATCCACTCCTGCTTTTTGATTTACTGGGGAAAAAAAAAAAAGTGTCTGGTAACTCCAGCTGCCTGAAAAGTAATGACTTTCGGAGAAGCAGAAGCCCTGACTAGAAAAGGGCTCTGGGTCACGGCAGGAAGGAGGGCCTGAGGCCAGGCCTCACACTCGTGTGTGAAGGGCCCACACGGAATAGCCACAGAACATACAACAACTGTACCTGGAAATGACAAGCGTATGTTCCAAAGATAGTTACCATGTACAGAAAGAGGGACCTTTGTTTACATTCTTAGTGAAAAGCTCATTTTAAAGATTTAAAATGTGCTGAAAACCCAGTCTTTTTTCCCATTTGTTTTCAAAGGAGGAATCTCCTTTAAATACAGGACACAAAAGATGACAATATCCCTATTTTCAGGAATATAGATCATATATAATGAATCTGGAAACCATATTCCACAGGAAAAGGGAAATGAGACTCTAGATGTGCATTATTAGGCCATGGGGATTCTTTTCTCTATGTTTTAACTTTCCAGATTTAGAACCTGGGCTGTGGCTGGGCCTGTGTCTTGCTCTGCCTGAAGACCATGGACATGCGGATGCCCACGCAGGTAACAAGTCCTGCAGGGATCATGCCCTGCGTTTCTGCCCCACTGTCATTGCTGACACACCTGTGCCAAGAGGCTAACACTGGCCCACTCCTTATTGAAGGAGAAAGTATGTAAAAAGACAGACAACTGGGTAAACCCTGTGAGTACAAACTACAAAGTCCTTTTTCACTTCCTAAGAACTTTACTCTATCCTCCTATTTCTAAAGCTTTTTCTAGGTTGGAAATATTCAAATGAGAGATGGCATTAGATCCTAGCCAAAAGAAGGTTTTGTAAAACACTGAATGCTGATCAGAGAAAGGAATAACCAGCCTTGTTAAAAGCACACTCAGAAGGATGCCAAAATAGACTAGAACCGCATATAAACAGCATGGATTGCATTAACAGGTCTCCCGGGGTGAGTGGAGAGTCTTATCCCCACTCTCTTTGCCTACCTTGTGCTCACCCCGTGGTTATGTAACCTTTAGAATGGAATCTGGAAATTCTTCTGACCCTGCCCTGCTCACTGATACAGCTGAGCCAGTGGCTGGCAGGGGCACAATCTAATAGGCAAAACTGGAAACGCACGAACTCAGCCCTCTGGTCTCGGCCCAGAGACTGTGCAGGCAGGGAAAGAAAGACGCGCCCCTGTCTCTCCCCTCCCCTCCTCTGGCCTAAGTTTGCACTGACTTCACTCAACAGGCACCTGACCCTCCCAGATGAGCTGGGAGGGGCTAAAGCGCCCTGCTTGGCCATGGTAGGGGTGGAGGTGCAGCAGCAAACAATATTTAAGATGCTCAGTTTGTTGAGCATTCAGACTTGGGAAGAAAAGCTACGGGCTACCCAACTGAGCTGTACTTTCAGAAACGCGAATTTTGAGAAAGGCTAAGAAAGAGCAAGGAGAGAGAGAACAGCAAAGTGGTAAGTCCATTACGAGTGAAAGTCTTAGGTTTTAATCTGCCACAGCTTTGCACACCTCAGCTGGGCATAGATAGCTAGGTTCCCCTGAGGAAGAGCCTTCCTCACCCAGGCCCACGAAAGATGCTGAAAAAGACTCTCTCGGCTGTGGCGTGGCTCTGCATTTTCCTCGTGGCCTTTGTCAGCCACCCAGTTTGGCCACAGAAGCCCCCTAAGCGCAAGACCCCGGCAGAGCTCACCGCAGCCACCTGCTGTGAGGAGGCAAAGGCGCTCCAGGCCCAGATCGCCAACCTGAGCAGCCTGCTGAGCGACCTGGGCAAGAAGCAGGAGAGGGACTGGGTCAGCGTGGTCATGCAGGTGATGGAGCTGGAAAGCAGCGCCAAGAGCATGGAGACGCGGCTCACTGAGGCCGAGAGCAAGTACTCTGAGATGAACAACCAGATTGGCATTATGCAGCTGCAGGCAGCGCAGACGGTCACCCAGACCTCGGCAGGTAAGGAGGACGCAGCCTCACGCTGCTCGCCACCTCCCGCTCACACAGCTGAGTGCCTTCCGTCTGCAGCCCTGCTTCTAGGTGATGTGGTCAGAATGCTCCCTGGGGTTTCTCATGGAATTTAGTTTCTTGGGTATGTGCCACCAGCTCTAGTTTCTCTTTTGCAAAGGCTTACAAAGTATTTCTTTTGATTTCTAAGATGCTGTAAATTTACCCAGGTCTATCTTTACTCCTGCAATGTTTCGGCATACTGAAGGTATGAATCGCCATCCTGGAGCACAGAGAGATCAGGCGGTCTGCCCAGAGTCACACAGCAAGTCTTAGAGCTCACGTATTCCCGATTAGTCCATTTCCTTGCCCAGAGCTGACTGGCTGTCCCCTCAGTCCCAAGGAAGTAGGAACAAACACCAAAATCATAACATCTCTAGAAGCAAAGTTTTTACCAAAAACAGTTTTCTCGGGTTCCTGGGATTTAGTGGGCTGGGCAATAATGGAACTTGGTTGTCCTATTGGCCAATCTCACTCTTCTCACTGGCTCAGAATTAAGTGCACAGACACTGCTCAGGGCATCTAAGGAGTCCTTTGTGTTCAAAAAGGACTGGTTCCTCAAGGTTCCTCAATTCTATATTTCTACTTTTTTCCCCCACAATCTCAAAATTGTCCCTAGTCATACAGGAAAACGCAATGCTGAAATTTGCATTTTTTAGTAGGCCCAAAATAAGATACGTTTACTACTCTTTTCTTTTGCAAAACAATTCTTAGTTTCTAGTTAGCTTGGCTCAGACAGGCCAGGTGAATTCGTTGTTTAGACAGAAATTTGGTTTTCTGAAAATATCAGCAAATTATTAGTTACGAGGAGCAGAATCTATAGATATGTCACTTCTTACTGATACAAGAACAGAGTAAGTCACTGGTAATCCTTAGTTCAAATGAAGAAAAAGTTTTAACTGGAAATTAAGCCTAAAATTTTGTGTAAATCACTTTCTCAGTATGTACTTCCTGACCCTCAGCTTGGGACAAGAAAGGTATTTTCAGTCCATTTTTCAGACAAGTGAGTCCTGATTTGGGTCTGTGAGATGAAACAGATACGCAGGTGACCAGGGAAGGTAGAGGAACCTGACCTGTACCACCTCCAAACAGGTCAAGGAGCTTCTTGGGCGTCAAGGGCAGCTCCCTTGCCGGGCCTCATCCTTCTACTGCCCAGGCCCTCATTCCTTACTTCCCTTCTCTACTAGCAGATGTGGGGGCACCTTTACATTCTGTAAGGACTTAGCCCCTTGGAGAGAGCAGTAACAGGAAGTGAAGAACTCTGATGGCAAAGACAAGGGTCTCCCATTTCCCCTCTGCAAAGCACTCTGCCTCAAACAATTCCCACCATGGAAGAGTCACCATCTGCAACCGTGTCCTCTTCTTGAAGGCTGAGTGCAGTGATCACCAAAAAAAGAACTCCCAGAGAGGCAGGGAGCATCTTCTGGCCAGGCGAGGGTTTCTGCTTTCTGATCCTATTTGGAAAGGCTGTCCCTTCCACAGTGCTCTCTGATATTCAGAACAGGAGACACAATCCCTCCTAAGGCACTAGCCCCCAGGGCAACTGAGGAAACATTAAAATCAACCAGAGAGAGAAAGCCAGCCTGCTCAAAGCTCTCATTTCCTTGTTTTAATAACAGTGCCAGGGGAAGGCCTGCAGGGGTTCCTTAGACTGTTTGCATTTTCACTTGTCGAGCAGTGTTGAATTAAGGTGGAGAAGATAAAATTATAAATCTTTGCTAATAAGGGATTTGGTAAGCAGTAGCCATTACCTCTGAAACACAACAAAACAAACAGAAACAATAAAACCAAACCCTCTGAGATCCTCTTGACTTTTCTGGGAATAGAGGTCTGCTGTCCCAGAAGCTGAATCCATTAAACAGTAGCATCTGTTAGTGGCCCTCATGCATTATAAAGACTCCAGAATTCATGCCCTAGAACCACAGCAGGATAATTTACTTCAGCACAAACCTTAAGCATGTTTGTACTGCTGTGCAACTCAGGTGAAGGGCTTCCCTACCTCTCAGCCCTACCACCATTCAGGCCAACCTATACCTATTCCAGATCTCCTGATATCCATGTCTCCCAAGTCTGGACACTGGCAGCAATGAACACTCCTATGAATTTTGTGGTAGAAGGAAGTCTCCCTTTTAAACTTTCAGTGTAGATGCAGCAGGGGTGTGGCCAGCCCTGGAGCCTGGGCCTGGATGCTCACCCTGTGGCTCACTCCTGCAGATGCCATCTATGACTGCTCATCCCTCTACCAGAAGAACTACCGCATCTCTGGAGTATATAAGCTTCCTCCCGACGACTTCTTGGGCAGCCCTGAACTGGAGGTGAGGCCGTCGCAGCTCACTGCCTGGGTTGTCATCTCTTCTCTACCTACTCAAAGACTGGGGACAGCAGGGCTAGTCAGTCTAAAGAGTGGGAAACTCAAGACAGGGACGCAAGCACACCAAATACCAGACAGCGATCTAAACACTCCATTTACAGGGGGGAAAAAGTCCAGCCATCTGTTTGGCTCCTTCAAATCATTACCAACCAAACACTAATCCTTCTGATGTGGTTAGATCACGTTCTCACCACAACCTACGTGCTGTGAAGTCTCGCCACGGCCTACGGCAGTTACTCTTTGGGGAGGAGAAAACAGAGAACATGTAGGGAGCATGTCAGAGGACCTGGATGCTTTTCCTTCAAACTACGTGCACTTGCTCTCATCCTCGATTTGATCTTTCTCAGCAAATCACCAGCCTGCCCAGCTTGCCAATACTGGGGAGAATTGCTACCTAGTGAGCCAGTGGCTGTGGAAGGGCATATGTCCATCAACTCTGGGGGCAAGAGAAGGTGAGAAGCCGTGCTCAGGCTTACGTCGCCTGTCTCGGCGGGTCCTGACCAGGGCGTCCCCTCCGTTCCAGGTGTTCTGTGACATGGAGACTTCAGGCGGCGGCTGGACCATTATTCAGAGACGGAAGAGTGGCCTCGTCTCCTTCTACCGGGACTGGAAGCAGTACAAGCAGGGCTTTGGCAGCATCCGTGGGGACTTCTGGCTGGGGAACGACCACATCCACCGGCTCTCCAGGCGGCCCACTCGGCTGCGCGTGGAGATGCAGGTGAGCACGAGGCGCAGTCCCCAGGATTGGACCAGGGCTGCCACGCCCAACTCTGCACAACTCTGGGGTGTCATTCCTACTTCTTTCCACCATCGGCTGGGATACTTGCTATGATGGTTTTCCTGCAGGTTGTAGGACAGTTGAGGAAGAATAGGTTTTTTTTTTTCACCCCTGTATTTTTCATAAAAGTGAGACTGCAGGTACAGGAGAGGCCAGACTCAGGCCAGAGCAGAGGAATCCAATAGTCAGCTGGGCTGAAAGACTGTTCCCTGCCCTGGCCTGGGATATAAGGACCTCTGCAAGCAAACCTTATTGATGTCAGTTAGTTATCTTCCTTAAAGGCCCTGAAGCGTCACTATATTCTCAAGTTATTCTTATGACACCTCAGAGTAGGATACAGCAAAACTCAGGTCTACACTTCACAGACAGCAGAAGAGAGAATGAAGGGGAAGAGAAAGAGAGACTAATCAAGCCATATGGGGACTAAGGAGGGAAGCCTGATCTAGGACTCTTGCTGTCCGATTCCCAGGTTAGTGTGTTAAACTAGAGACAGACAAGTAAAGTCTTGCTACGTTCCCTGCAGTAAGAAGACATATGGCTGCAGCTAGAGAGAGAAAAGAGGGGCAGGGTGGTATGACAGGAGGCCCTGCCAGTTTTTCTAAGGCTCTGCCTCTCCTGACAGGACTGGGAGGGCAACATGCGCTACGCCGAGTACAGCCACTTTGTTCTGGGCAATGAACTAAACAGCTATCGCCTCTTCCTGGGGAACTACAGCGGCGACGTGGGGAATGATGCCCTCATCTATCACAACAACACAGCCTTCAGCACCAAGGACAAGGACAACGACAACTGCTTGGACAAGTGTGCCCAGCTCCGCAAAGGTGAGAGTCGGGGTCTGGAGCGGGGAGTTCAGAGGCAGGGCCACAGTCCTGGTGGAGGAGAAAGTGGATTTATAGCTGCACAGTCAGTTTTCTGGCTTTGTACTCCTTTGTGACACTGACCCTAATGGCTTCAGTACATCACTGCTGCCCAGGGTGTCAGTGGTCTCTGAGGACACCAGAGGACTGACTGTTTCCCATGGCAGGTGGATACTGGTACAACTGCTGCACAGACTCCAACCTCAATGGCGTCTACTACCGCCTCGGGGAGCACAACAAGCATCTGGATGGCATCACCTGGTATGGCTGGCACGGCTCCAGTTACTCCCTCAAACGAGTGGAGATGAAAATCCGCCCGGAAGACTTCCAGCCGTAAAAAGAGGCCTGCTCTGGAGGAGGACTGGAGAAACCAGAGGCTGGGAAAAGGGCAGAGGAGGAGAGGGAGGGAGTCTAGAAAGGGGAGGGATGGGAAGTGGCCCATCATCTTCAAGGAGAGGGGGGTCTCTTAGGAGAACAGGACTCTGTGCTGAGAATGTTAAAGTATGTGGGAGGAAGTATTTAAATGCACCAGGTCCAGACACACTCTTCTCAGGGGGTTGGCCTGAGGGGGCTCCCTGCCTGTGATCCCTGACGTAGCAGCAGCTTCTCTTTTCCACACAATTTTTCTGTGGAGGAAAAACAATTGTGAGTTCATTTTAGCCATTTTGCCTGAGGCCGAGGTGATGTGAGGGCAGAAAATGAACCGTATTGCTTTGATTCTCTTGGGTGTTAGAGAAAGGAGTGAAGGGGGTGGTGGGGGCGAGGGGTTTCTATTTTTAAACCCAATGAAATTACCTTCAGTCTACACACTTTTTTTTAAAAAAAAGACAAAACTTGTTCGGCTGGAGGTGAATGGACCCAGGCTGGAATTGACCGGAGGAGGCTCCAGGGTTCTGGGCCTTGCACTGGTCTCTGAGCACCTCCCCTGCTCAGCCTGGATCAGGTGCAGCACTGAGAGGCAGGGAGTAAGCCCAGCGCTGGCAGGAGCTCAACTGGAGGGGAAGATAAGTCCCTGTGGACCCTCGCACAAAACTGACTTAAAATTTTCTCAGTCAATACAGATACATCTATTTTTATTTACTTTATGAGAAAAGGGATCAAAAAGCTTCCTCTTTTATCTCGTCTATAAAAAAATGGCTGAAACAGGAAAGTAAATGGCACCATGGTTAATAAATAATTCATGCTGCATATAAATAAGCATTTTGCTTTGTAAAAATAAAATACTGTAGTTTGTTTTCAACATTCAGTTTTTTTCTTCCTTCCACAATAAAGTCTTTTAAATCTTGTTCCTTTTAAAATGATTACTATTACCACTGAGGGCATGGTGAAAAGTTTTAAGTGAAAAATCAGAGTGAGCCATGAGGACGAGACTCTGGGTGTGCTGCAGTCTTCAGGGATACCCAGGGAGGAGCAGGAAGCTGAAGACAGAAAAGCAAGGGAGAGAAAGGGCAGCAGGAGCTGGACGAGGTCAGACTCTGGTCTACCCACCTGACCCCCCCAGAGGCTGGGGCCACTGCCTGGATTCAAAATATTCTGCAAAGCAACACTCCTACTTTCTACCTGAGCAAACTTACATACACAGAGGGAAAAAAATATCTTTAGTCATCACAGATGTCAAATAATTTTGGCCTTCAGGAAGTAATTTTTCTTTCCCAAAAAGAACCATTCCCTTGAACCAGTCAGGGTAAGGTAAGCATAATTCTCTAAGTGACTATTTTCTAATGTACCTAGGGTCCTTTGATTGTTGGGAACCCACTTGACCTTAAAAACAAGATCATCAGGATTTTCAAAGAAGTAAAGTGAGTAGAGAATAAGTATATTGAAGCAGGGCTTCCTATGGGACAGGCAGTCAGACAGAAACTTCTTGAAGCAGGCAAGGGATCTGAGATGCTCAGAAGCGGGCACAGTGCTGTTTGGAGAGAGGAGAAAATGATTAGGAGATGAAGAGAAGGACGAGCACAAGATGACTGGGGCAGAAGAAGCTAGTAATTCTCTCATAAACTATATACCCCACAACTAAAGAAAACGGAGGCTCTAAGCAACAAGAACTAAAATAATTAAGTGGGACTACCTCAAACTAAAAAGCTTCTGCACAGCAAGGGAAACAATCAAAAAACTGAAAAGACAATCTACAGAATAGAAGAAGAATATCTGTAAACCATAATCCCTGGGTTAATGTTTAAAATATATATAGAACTTACATGACTGAATAGCAAAAAAGCAAATAATCCAGTTTAAAAATGGGCAAAGGACCTGAACAGTTCATTTTTCCAAAGAAGACATTCAAACGGCCAATGGGTACATGACCAAGTGCTCAACGTCACTAATCACCGGGGAAATGCAAAGCATAACCACAGTGAGATACCAACTCACATCTGGGAAGACGATGATTATTAAAAAGACAAAAGATAATAAGTGCTGGCAAGGAACTGGAGAAAAGGGAACTGTTGGTGGGAATGTAAACTGGTATAACCACTATACCAGTCTGGCAGTTCCTCAAGAAATTGAAAACAGAACTACCATGTGATCCAGCAATTTTTCAGTTCTGGGTTCATATTCAAAGCAAACAAAAATCACTGTCTTGAAGAGATATCTGCACTCCCAGGTCCACTGCGGTATTATCCACAATAGCTAAGAGATTGAAACAACCCAAAATGTACTTTAGGCTTTCCTGGTGGCTCAGAGGTAAAGAATCCACCTGTCAATGCAGGAGACATGGGTTCAATTCCTGATCCAAGAAGATCGCACATGCCTCAGAGCAACTAAGCCCATGTATCAGAACTATTAAGCCAGTGCTCTAGAGTCTGGGAGCCACAACTACTGAAGCCCATGCGCCCTAGAGTCTGAGCTCTGCAATAAGAGAAGCCACTGCAATGAGAAGTCTGCGCACCGCCATGTAGAATAGTCCCAGCTTGCCACAACTGGAGAAAAGCCCGCACGGCAACAAAAACCCAGCACAGCCAAAAACAAATAAATAAATAGCACATGTGTGTGTAAATATATACACACATATATAATATAAACAATGGACTATTATTCAGCCACAAAGAAAGAAATTCTTCCATTTGTGACAACATGGATGAATCTGGAGGGTATTATGCTAAGTAAAATAAGACAGAGAAAGACAAATAACATATAGTATCACACATGCAAAATCATGTTTTTAAAAGTGATTTCATAAAAACAGAGACTAGCATGGTTGTTGTCAGGGGACAGGAGAATGGGAAAATGTGGAGATATAGGTCAAAGGGCACAAACTTTCAGTTTATAAGATGAGTAAGTTTTTAGGGTCTAATGCACAGCATGGTGACTATAGCTAACAAAACAGTTTTGTATATCTGAAATCTGCTGAAAGTAGATCTTAAGCATTCTCACCACACATAAAAAAATCAGCCATGTGAGGTGGTTATGTTGATCTTAGTAATCATTCTATAATGCATATCAAGTCATTATGGTATACATTTAAATATATACAATTATATTTGTAAATCATTCCTCAAGATAGTTGGGGGGACAAAGTACCTATATCAATCAAAACCTATAGTTCCTGAAATTGACTCATATTTATATAGATATGAAATTGAATAACTGAAATAAAAACCTTTTTGTGGCAAGGTTAATGTCGAAAAAAAAAAGTCACCGTAAAAAAAACAAAAACCAAACACTGAAGCTCTAATTCAGCATCTGCGGTTTACTTCACCCTTCTGGGAAAATGTCTGAGAGATGAGGGAAAGCAGGTGGAAGGAAAACACAGAACATAACCCACAGAGGTGCAGGTTCTGACAGGAACGATCACTTTTAAAACATTTTGTCGGGGGCAAGGTGACATGGATTCCAAGGACTTGAAGGTGAGCACAGCACAGCCTCTACCTTCAAGAGGACAGAAGCACAAAAAGGAGAGCTCACCTCTCCTGAAGGTAAAGAGCACTGTGTTCTGACACACCCTCCAGGGTGTATGAGAGAAGGTACAAAGGGTGTGAAAGAGAACAGGACTGATGGGCAGTTGGCAGAGCTGATGCCAATTGTAAGCACTGGAATTTTCTCAATCAGAAAATTTTCTTAAAATGGGATAACATGTCAGGGGCTGGGCAGTGAGAGCACCAGTTTTGATCAGACCCTGTCTTCTATTTTGGGTGGAGAAAGAGAAGCAGGTGCTGTGGACAGAATCTGCGTCTCCCTGATGCACTCCCCAACCCCCCCATTCATATTTTGAAGGCTAATTCCCAATGTGATGGCATTTGGAGACGGGAGCCTTTGGGAGGGGATTAGGCCATGACTGTGGAGCCCTCATGAAAGGGATTAGTGCCTTTATAAAAAGACCCCAGGAAGACACACAGAGCAACCAACGTCCCAGAAGAGGGTCTTGCCAGAACCCAACCATGCTGGCACCCTGATTTTGGATTTCCCAGCTTCTAGATTTTTCTCCTAACTGTGAAAAATAAATGATGTTCAAGCCACCCGGCCTATGGTAATTTGTTACACAGTCCTGAATGAACTAAGAATGAGCAGGACACCAGATCTTATCCTAATGCTAATACACCAAGTAAAAACTGTGTACATGTGTAAGTACAGGAGCACCTGTGTTTCAAAGTACCTAAATACTCATTTAACTCTCTGCTCCCCAAATAAGCAGTTATACTCACTGATACATACAGCGTTGAGAGTTTGTAGGCCCCAGTTTGGGGATTACATGTGGATTTAATGTGTCCTAGAGCAGGTGGATAAAAATTCCAACAGGTAGGACGACAGATTGAACCAGTAGCAGAGAACAGTACTGTCAGCACAGCACAGCTTTTTATAACAAAAATAAAAACTAAGAATCAATTGTGCAAAGATGTTTCTGTGTACGATTAATCTGATTGCTTCAAAAAGAATTTAAGGCAGTTGACTCAAACGTATATACTAAACTTTAAAATAAATGACAAATGCTAAAGAGAAAGTAACAGAAGGAAAAATAAAATTAGAGAAGGGAGTTGGACAGTAGAAAACACAGGTAAGATGTCTGCAATGTGATACAGGTGGGCCAGGAATTGAGCTCTGAGCTCTGTGAGGAAGGGAACCCAACTTCTTAGTGAACAGTAATGCCTCCAAGACAAAACCAAAGTCATGGAGGAGGGTCTGGGCCATGGGAGGAGTGTCTGTGAGGACTGGGGTAGCGCCGAGAGCAACTTCTGAATAAGCAGCTTAAGGCTGTTTCTTAAAACTTTCTTCACTGAATATGACGGCATAACGTGGCAATTGTGCTGAGAAAAAGCAGTTTTACAAATTTAGTAGGAAAAGCTACAAGCAGAAACAAAAAAGATGGGTATTGGGAAGATACAGGAAACCAACCGAAGGGCTGAGCTGAGCTGAACCTGAACCAGCTGAGCTGAACCAGACTTGGAACCAACCAGAGTGTAGAGGCCCTGGCTTCACTGGGACCAGAGGTTTTTGTTTGTTTTCTTAAAGCCAGTATCAATCTGCAGGGAATTCCAAGGATGTATTTTCAATTACTGGAGAAGGAAATGGCAACCTATTCCAGTACTCTTGCCTGGGAAATCCCATAGACAGAGGACCTGGCGGGCTACAGTCCAGATAGCAAAAATCAGGAACGACTCAGCGACTCAACAACAACATTTTCAATTACACTGGCTTTAAGAAGTTAAATGACCTTCTGGAACACTTTTCCAGGCCTCTGACTACATCTTCTACTACATATCTGCATAAACACTAATACTTCAGTGATTGTCTCAAATATGGAAAAAACTGGGGGTTGGATGAGGGAAGTTTCAGAGAGGTATCAAACAGAAAAAGGCAAGCAAGGAAATTAATGTTCAAAAACTAGTTACTTAATGCTGAGTCACAATATTCAGCTATGGGGTCTTCTTCCAGTTCTGAAGCAAGATTGCATTATATAAGCCAGAGACGGAAGGAAGGTGTCCGCTTCTGCCTAATTTGAAACTGAGGCCTACCCATAGGATGGCACATTTATAACCGTTCCTGTGTGGTATTTTAGAAATCAGCATTCTCTCCAAGTCCAATTTATTTGGGCAAAAACACGCTTCTATTTCTTTTTGGTCACTTTGTAAAGCACTCAAAGGAACAGAGTTTAGCATCTACTCAAAAGCAGAGCTAGCAGAGAACTTGTTATTTGATTATCCTTACAAATGAAGGTAGCGCCACTCACAGCAGGCTGTTTCAGCCACAGTGGAGGTCCTGATTAGCTGCATGAGTTTTCCTAAACTATTTGTAGTGAAATAATCTACCATGTTAGCATTTACATGAAGATAATTAGATCTCGGAGTTAATATTCTCCGATAATCATTAGGGGAAGTAAACAATTCTCTAGGAGCTGTGGAGCTAACATTTAAGGCTGCTTGTAATTTCATAACAGTGAAAAATTTATTAAACAACCTATTTTTTCCATACCCAGAAGACTCAAAACAACCTTATGAGAGAACATAGCAAATGAGAGGAAAAGACCACTGGATTTCAGACATGGCTCTGCCTTTTACATTCACACTCCACAGAGGAAGACTCAGGTACCAACATATTTAGTCAATAAAACCCTAGCTTGCCTGTGGCTGGTCTCTGAGGCACAGAAATCAGCTCCTACTCCTAAGCCAGAGAGTGCGGTCTAACCCAGACATAAAATCTATCTTTCCTAGGCTGCTCTGGTCACAGAACTGCTTTAGGCTGATTTCATCAGGACAAGTAAGCACAGGTTGGAAAAGAATAGGAGCCCAAGTGCTAAGGGTCAACAGAAGTGACAATTCTGGCTAGAGTACCAAGAAAGGCCACCTGCAACCACAACTCGTTTACACATGTGGCAGACCCGACGGCAGATTTGACAGAGCAGAGGTCTCCAAGGGCCTCCAGGGAACTGGCACCAGGCAGTGGGAGAAGAGAGGTCATGTGAGACGCAGGCATCAAGAGAAAGGGTTTATGGCCTACCTGATGAGAGACTCGAGAATGGCGGGGGTGGGACCTTTCTGGAACTCCAGTTCTTTGTAGTGCAGCGCTTTGGCATATGCTCGGCACTTGGCAGCCCTCTCGCCCAGCAGGACAATGCCATTGTCATCTCTCAAAGGCAGGGGGCCCTGGAGGAGAGCAGAACCCCACAGCATAGGAAACAAATGGCAGACAGGCCACAGGCCAGAGTGGGTTATGCGGTGCTTCCCCTCTTCCCGCCAGCTGGCTCCCTGACAAGCTCACCTTGTCACTGTGTTCCATGAACTCAGCCAAATTTAAGAGGGTTTGCGTGACTTCTGCGATGTCTTGAGAGGTGAGGGCCAACTCGATGCTTCTGATGAGCTCATCCTGCTGGTCCTCATTCAGCTCAGACCAGCAGGACACAAACGCAGCGTTAAAGAGATCCCTGAAGGCAGACAGGAGTGGAGACAAATGTTGGAAATGCCCCTCCTGCCTCTGACTGGTGCCACAAAGCCACAACTTAACAAGCTACTCCTGGCACTGATAATGGTTGTACAGGCCAAGGCAGTCCAACAGAACTTGCTGGAAATAGTCCCTATCTTCCCCACCCAATATGGCAGCCACTGGTCAATGAGCACTCGAACAGTGATAAGTATGACTAAGGAACTGAATTTTAAGTTTTAGTTACTTTTAATTAACCTAAATTGAAATAAGCACATGTGGCTCTAGTGACTGTTCCATTTTTCAGCACAGGTCCAGGGAAAACTGTGGGGGCAGGATGGAGTTGGAGAACGAAGAGCAAAACAAAATGACTTGTCTCCACAGCGTTTGCATCACTCTTTTTCATTGGAGGGGATGGACAGAAAGGGACTTTTAACATAGAAGCTGACACAACAGATTCAGTTAACATTCATCTTCAAATGATTCTTGGGATGTTTCTTCTCAGGCAATGTGAAAACTAATACCAGAAGTAGGCATCTGCTATTGCTTTTGAAAACATAAGCAGAACCCTTAGTTGGGTGGTCATAAACAAAGTGAAAACAGAGCTTAAGAAACTAGAAGCATCAGAAAACAGAACCCAAATCCGTAAGTCTTAAAACATTCCCTAAGCCAAACCTCTAACAGCTGGGGCCTTGGGAAGACCTGGGAGCAGGGGTACCATTCCCAGGATCACAACAACTATTTAAGACCACTACAGCACCACTTGGGTGGACACGTTTGCTACCCCTGACATCTGGACTTCAATCCTACCCTCTCGCTTTTGGTCAATGTGTGGAGAGGGAGTTGGAAACTACAGGATATGCCTGTATAATGTATGGGCTTAAGCACCTGACACCTATACATCTATTTTTATTTACATACTTAAAAGGTTAGATCAGTTCAATGTATACATAATTTTGGAATCTGATGAAAGAAAACAAAATCTGAAATTCATAGGGTAACATGAAGACCAAGAGAAGCCCTGTGTACATTAAGAAGTAAGCTTTCTGATCTAGTTCCAAGGCTACGGGGGCTCCCAAATGAACATGCTTGGCATTAAGGGGACAGACACATATGTGTGTATTTATCACAAACCTCTTTTGGATGAGGGTGTGCTCAAAAAGGACTTGAAGCAGATGAGAGGAAACACTATTTTTGCATACTATGGAAATAGAGAATGTGAAATCTGCACACTATGGAAACAGAGACTCCCTAGGAACAATTTTTTTTAAGCATTAAAAAATATTTGAAAGAAATCAGATGAACCAAATCATGGCATCCAAGTAGCAGTCTCAGGAACCATCTCTATTTCTGCTAAATACACTCCAAAGAGCAAACCAGCGGTGATGATGAAAGTGAAATGGAATACTTCACTTTTTTGGTTCCTGCTAATGAAAAGATAGCTAATGAAATCATGCTTCATTACAAATAAGCACTGTCCATTGTAGAAAAACTTAGAAAATAATGAAAAAAAGAAAATAATTGCTCCTTAAATCCTCCTAGAGATAATCATTATTGTATTACTTTATAATCTTTTTCCTAGGTACACATATTTTTAATAGTTGAAATCCCACATTTGCACCATTTTGTATTCCATTTTATTCACATACATTATACCATAAATCTATATGTGTTACAACTTTTTATAAACCAAATTTTCAAGGACTATTTAAGATTCACTGTGTAGGATTTACAGTATTTTTAAGGTAAATTCTATTTTCCAAAGATGCTGCAGCACTAGCTCCTGTTCCACACATTCTTCTATGATCTGTCCTGCTGCTGCTGCTGCTGCTGCTGCGTCACTTCAGTCGTGTCTGACTCTGTGTGACCCCATGGAGAGCAGCCCACCAGGCCCCTCCATCCCTGGGATTCTCCAGGCAAGAATACTGGAGTGGGTTGTCATTTCCTTCTCCAATGTATGCAGGCATGCTAAGTCACTTCAGTCATGTCCGACTCTGTGCAACCCCAAGGACAGCAGCCCACCAGGCTCCTCTGTCCACAGGATTCTCCAGGCAAGGATGCTGGAGTGGGTTGCCATTTCCCTTTCCACTCCCCTATAAAAAAGTGGCATCCACATCTCCTCTCCTTGAGCCTGAGTGGGTCTTTGTGACTTCTTTTGACGACAGAATGGGGCAGAAGTGATACTACATGACCCCCAAGGCAGGTTGTACAAGCACCACACACTTCTGTGTCATGTGTCAGTCCCTTGCGGTCACTCACTCCTGAATTAAGACAGTATTCAGTGAGGAAGCCCAAGCAACCCATGGAGCAGGCCACATGGAGAGGAACCAAGGCCCTGGCCAGGGCTGAATCTTTGGCCAACCGTCAGCCCCAACTTGGCAGATGTATGAATGGGCCATCTTGGAGGTCAACCTTCTAGCCCCGGGACTAATACCCCTGCTGATACTGGGTGGGCCAGAGACAAACTGTTCCCACAACTTCTGCCCAAACTGCAGATTTGTGCGTAGAATAAATAATTTTAGATGACTGTTGTTTTACACCACTAAGACTTGGGGACTTATGCAGTCACATGTAACTGGAACATCACTATTATTGGAAACAGATTATATTAAACTATTACATAGTTGTTTTCAGAGTTATAAATGACTTTGTAATTAAAATTTTGGACCTAAATCTACTAATGAAAGGTCTATTAGCAAGGTTAAGATGGATCTTCTTCCTATAATAAGAGCATGTTCAATTTGCCTTTTTATTTTTTACCCCAGAAGTTAACAAAATTAAAAATACCTTTTTACTCTTACTGTTAATAAAAACTAATTATTATATATTGCTTTCTACAGGCTAGTCCTCTTGATCACAATGTGAAGCTGGGAAGAAGGGAGCCCTGACACACCGCACCTGGCCATCGGGTTGTAGGCCTGTGCTAGGGCCCAGCAGGAGCGCAGGGAGGGTGACGAGGAGTCCTTCAGCAGCTCCAGGCTCAGCCGCCGCAGCCATTCCAACCAATCATCTTTGGAAACCCTTCTGGCAGCTCCCCAGGCCTATACACCACAGGCGACAAAGGAAAACCATCAGCTGTGAGGGTCTATTGTAAGGAGCCCTCGCCTATCTAATGATTATCCCACTTCTTTGGTTTATACAATTGTACCTCTCATGACAAAACTCCCTGAGTACAAATACAAAAGAGTAATATTTAATTAAAGTCATAAAACAAAAGCAGCAACCTCTGGAATATAACACAATATAGAGAACGCCTGTTTTACAACTCATCTGTGCTCAACTCCATCTGCCAAGCAGAGAGCTCCACAACCCCAGAGTGGATGGGGATCATCACACTAAGAACGGCCTCCAGCAGTGTGGGAAGGGCCCAGGGCACCCTGCAGTGGGACACTGGCTCATCTGACAGTGCAGTCACACACGGAGGGGGAAATGCTCAGATCTGCACCAACATCAATAGTGTGACAAAGCCCAGAGGACACAGCACTATGTTGGAATGAGACAAAAGGAGCTGAACAGATAGAACTTTTACTTTGCAGTTAATCCCCTTCAATTTTCCTCAAAACTCTGAGCCCTCCTGGCACCAAGAGTTACTAGCAGGGGCAGCTTAGGGAGGTGGATGGAAAGACTCAGGCCCTGGGGCTGGGTAATAGAGGGTACTGGCCAGAGGCTACATTCTGTGGAGCTCGGCAACTTGAGTTCAAATCCCAGTTATGTAACGTATTGGGTGCCTAGTCTTGGGCAAGTTACTTAACTTTTCTGTGCCTCAGTTTCCTCCTCTGTAAAGTGTGGGTAACAGTCCCCACCTCAGAGGGTGTTTTAAGGATTAACTAAGTTAATATGTGTAACAGACTTAGCACAGTGCTCAGCACAAGTTACTGCTCTATGTGTGAGTGCCTGTCTGCTACTCTGAAGTTAGAAACACCTGGCTGGAATCCTGGCCCTGCCACTCAGCTGCTGAAGAAACTCTGGGCAAACTACTCGTATGCGGCATTTGAGTCTTAAATCTTCCTCCTCCAGGAAAAATGCATCTAAAGGGTCTAGCTGGAATAACGAGCAAAACATTGTTGCTTTTATTATCAAAATGACTTCTCTCTGAATTGGCCTAGCCCTAACTACTAAATCTTTAACTTCTAAAATATATTCTTAAAAGATTTTTCTGGCAGAACAGACAGGTCAATCCTCCCTAAACTAAGGGAGGATCAGATAAGTTACAGCAGAAGTTCTCAAGGCAAGTCGTCCAGGGAGTGAGAGACCTGTGTGTGCTACATAACCTGACCACCACTAATCCAACTCACCATTTTCCTGGGATGAAACAGAAGTCTGCTGTAGCTTATGACGAGTTACCAATAAGTGACAGTACATCAACTATTACTGTACATCAAAAACTGAAGTAGAGATACTGTAAGAGACAGCTTAAAAATTTTTGTCAATTCTCACTGACACAATGAGAATTCCTGAACTAGAAAGAAGAGTGACACTAGATACCAAAGACTTTTAGACCTTATTCTGTGAAATGAAATGGGAACATCAAGTCCTTTTCAATTCACAGATTGCTGGTTTCCACCCTACACAGTGAGTCTCTGCATAGCAGCACTATATTACAAGGTATTTAAAAGTCAGTCATATACAAGGAAGTAGTACTAACGTCTTTCGCCCTCTAAAGATGTGAGGCTGAGTTTGGGTGAGGCAAAGACAATGCAGCACAGTGGTTAAGAGACTGGTCTCTGGAGTCATACCTGGCTCATATCCTTGGCTCCTCCATCTACTGGCTGACATTGGACAAATTTCTCAACCTTTCAGTGTCTCAATGTCCACATGATAAAAGAGAGATGGTAATGACAGCACTGAACTCACATGGTTACTGTCAAGATTAAATGAATCAATACATATAAAGTGCTCACAACAGTGTCTGACAGACACATGGGAAGTGCCCAACAAATGTAGATGGTGGTTACTGCGATCATTAACATTAGTACCATTCGATAAATGGTAGCAAATAGCTCTCCAAAAAATTTTGGCTTAGTGAACAACTGCACAATCTATCAAACAGAATATGTGCCTCACAACGGCCTTTCCCCACTGCTTTGTAATTTAAAACATAATCAACTCTCAATTCTCTGAGTTTTACAGCAAGTGTTCAAACTCCAGTTTCCTCTCATCACCCACCTTCTGCTGACTGCCTTATCTGTAACACTGGTGCACGCTGATGGAACACCAGCTCATTCATTTAGAAGGTAAGCCCGAATCAATTACCATAAGACAGGAAAGCAGCTGAGAATCTTGGAGGCATGCTAGAGGTATATATAAATGGTTTTTATGTTTACTGTACTATGTAAATCCTCTATTAGCATAGCCAATAGAAGGGTGACTAAGGTGGCAAATTATTATTTTGAAGGCTGGTTAAAACTGACAAATACACCAATCCCTAGTTGTCATCACATGAATACATAGAAGCACAATTTACTTTTCGATGAAATGAATCTGAGCTTTAGGTGTAGAGAACTTTGCTTAGGGTTTTTGAACTTGATCTGTTCTTTCAGGTGAGACAAACTAAGATGCCTTCTTTTTCTCAAATCCTGGGTAAAAGGCAAAACTTCCTGGAAGCAAACTAGACCACTGGCGAATTTCCTAAAGCAGGGCGGACAGCTGCCTGGCTGGAAGGACATTCTGCACCAAGGCAGGCTGAAAATACCTGGGTGGAAACATGCATCTGGCCTCCTTGTCCAGCCCCTCCCTCCAGGGTGAGGTGTTAGCATGGTGGCCTCAGCAAACACTTGGGAATGCCAGGTGTCAGCCTTTCTCCTCCTGAGGTCTGGGACTAGCAATTACAAAACACACACAGGAGAGCAACATCATTCCTGACCCAGGGGTATTTTACCACTTTCATCTTAAATCATCAAACTTTTCTCAGTAGTGGTTACTTTGCAGTTGCCTATGTGGGTAAAGGCTGATGTCAGGAGTAAAGGCCAGTGTTCCAAAGCTGTATGTGAGCACATGCACACAGGTCTGCGTGCAAATCTTTATGGGTTTGGCCAAGAGACCAAGTCAGCTGGGACCAGCCCTGCCTAGTTCTTTACCTCTATCTGCTGCTGCACAGAAGTGCAGCTGCCTTGGGTCAACTGGTAATAAAGGAAAGAAAACTATGTTGAAATACAAACTGGGAGCTGTTTTCAGTCACCAGAAGTACTAAAGACTGATGCAAAATGTGGAAAATAAGCAACCTGATAAATTTATTTAAAAGTCAGTCAAGTATATGATTACTCTGTTTAGATCCATCAGAGATGCTTTGAACTGCCTATTTGTAAGTGGATCACTGGTGGCATACGTGATGAGAAGCTGGTTTTATCCCGGGCTTTGGTCAGCACAGAGAATCCAGTATTGACCTGCAGAGATCTAAAATCCTTGCTACTCAAAGTGTGGTCCCGTGGACCACTGGCATCAGCCATTACCTGGGAGCTTATTAGAAATAGAGACTATCAAGGCCTGAGCTTCAGCTTGAATCAGAACAAGCATTTTAACAAGTTCCCCAGCATATGGTTAAGCCCAATGAGTCTGAGAAGTTTCTGAAGGACTGCTTTCAAGAGCCTGCATCAGTCTCAGTGCTAACTACAAGGCTGACTGGTTGTGTTCTATTCATGTAAAAAATGAGAATGCAAACTGCAACAAGTTCCACTGGGCTTTCCTGGTGGCTCAGTGGTAAAGAATTCACCTGCCAACGCAGGAAACACAGGTTTGATCCCCGATCTGAGAAGATCCCACGTGCCATGGTGCAACAAAGCCCATGCGCCACAACTACTGAGCCTATGCTTCAGAGCCCAAGAGCCGCCACTACTGAGCTCACGTGTCCTACGGCCCGTGCTCCACAACAGGAGAAGCCACTGCAATGAGAAGACCATGACCCACAACTAGAAAGTAGCACCTAGAGAAAAGCCCGCACAACAACAAAGACCAGGGGAGAAGGAGGCGGCGGCGGTGGTAAATCTTTTATAAATGGCGCCGAAGCAGGACCCGAAGCCTAAATTCCAGGAGGGTGAGAGAGTGCTGTGCTTTCATGGGCCTCTTCTTTATGAAGCAAAGTGTGTAAAAGTTGCCATAAAGGATAAACAAGTCAAATACTTCATCCATTACAGTGGTTGGAATAAAAAGGATGAATGGGTTCCAGAAAGCAGAGTACTCAAGTATGTGGATACCAATTTACAGAAACAAAGGGAACTTCAGAAAGCCAATCAGGAGCAGTATGCAGAGGGGAAGATGCGAGGGGCTGCCCCTGGAAAGAAGACTGCTGGGCTGCAGCAGAAAAATCTTGACATGAAGACAAAAAAGAACAAACAGAAGACACCTGGAAATGGAGATGGTGGCAGCACCAGTGAGACACCTCAGCCTCCTCGCAAGAAAAGGGTTCGAGTAGATCCTACTGTTGAAAATGAAGAGACATTCATGAGCAGGGTTGAAGTAAAAGTCAAGATTCCTGAAGAACTGAAGCCATGGCTTGTTGATGACTGGGACTTAATTACCTGGCAAAAACAGCTCTTCTATCTTCCTGCCAAGAAGAACGTGGATTCCATTCTAGAGGATTATGCAAATTACAAGAAATCTCGAGGAAACACAGATAATAAGGAGTATGCAGTCAATGAGTTTGTGGCGGGGATAAAGGAGTACTTCAATGTGATGCTGGGCACTCAACTGCTCTACAAATTTGAGAGGCCGCAGTACGCTGAGATCCTTGCGGACCACCCTGATGCACCCATGTCCCAGGTGTACGGGGCACCGCATCTCCTGAGACTGTTCGTACGAATTGGAGCAATGTTGGCCTATACACCTCTGGATGAGAAGAGTCTTGCTTTATTACTGAATTATCTTCACGATTTCCTAAAATACCTGGCAAAGAACTCTGCAACTTTGTTTAGTGCCAGTGATTATGAAGTGGCTCCCCCTGAGTACCATCGGGAAAGCTGTGTGAGGTGTGTGTACCCACCCATGTTTGATCTCTGTAAACACCTTTTTGTTTCTTAGTCCTTCTCTTGTACAAACAATGTACTTTGGAAATGTTCGTGTATAACAAAATTGATGTTTGTTTTCTGTTTGATTTTAAACAGAGAAAATAAAAGGAGTTACAGCTCCTTTTTTCTTTCCTTTTTTTCATTTCAAAGTTGCTACCAGTGTATTCAGTGATGGACAACAGAGAGACATACTGTAGAGTGTTTTATTGCTTAGTTGACAAAGCTGCTTTTGAACGCTGGTGGTTTCTATTCCTTTGACACTACGCACTTTTATAATATGTGTTAATGCTATATGACAGAGTGCTCTGATTACTAATGCCAAAGGTTCAATTCAGTGTATATAACTGAACACTCATACATTTGTGCTCCCCCCCTTTTTTTTTATGGTGCTTAAAGTAAAGAGCCCATCCTTTGCGAGTCATCCATCCATGTTGTTCCTTAGGCATTTTATCTTTGCTCAGATTGTTGAAGAACAGTGGCTTTTTTCATGGTTTTTGTATTTGTGTCTAATGCACGTTTTAACATGATAGACGCAATGCATTGTGTAGCTACAGTTTTCTGGAAAAGTTAATCTTTTAGAAATTGTTTTTCAGATCTTCAATAAATTTTTTCTTTAACTTTCAAAAAAAAAAAAAAACGAAGACCGGCACAGCCAAAAATAAAATAATCAAATAAAATTATTAAAAAAAAATAAGTTCCACTGCCAAAGCTCCAAGGGAACATAAAAGGACACCTTGTTCTTTACTTTCCTTATATTAAAAAACTGTATAATTCAGATAGTTGGAGAAAGACAAAATGACCTAAGTTCATGGTATCTAGATTTTCAGAAAAATGCTTGGATTTTGGTTATTTTAGATAGAAGATAGCAAGAGCTGAAAGTTTCAAACAAGCAACAAGAGCAGGGCTCTCCTTTCCAAGCCCCCCAGGACACAATGGACTTGCCTTTTGGAGGTTGATGGTGCTGACGTGCAGTTTCTTCATGGGCCCCGTTTCCACTGGTCCACTGGCTAAGGCATCACCTTGGCCGCTCCTCAGCATTCGATGCTGGTAAATCAGAGGGTCCTCCTCCTCATCAGCCAGGGTATACCCCTGCAACCAGAGTTTACAGAACGCCTGCGACTCCGCAAGCTGCTCCAGGTTAGAAAACACCCTTAACCCTCAGGTGGGTCCCACCTTTCAGAAGAGCCAGGATTTAGATATGATTCCAGGTATGGACAGAATGAATCATGAGTGGGCTGTATTCTGCACTGAGACCAGTCTGAGTTGGTCAGTCCCAGTTGCTGACAAGCACTGACTTAGTATGAGCATGCAACTGGCACATAAGCAATAAACGTGATGAAGAGCTGGGGCAGCAAGGAGCTGCTTGCTGCCTGTTTTTGTCAGGCCTAAGGGCTAAGGCTGGTTTCTACATTTTTTTAAATGACTGAAAAAATAATTGAAAGAAGACTGATATTCTGCAACACATGAAAATTATTAGAGAATCATATTTTGGTGTCCATAAATAGTTTTACTGGAATGCACCCTGGCTCATGTGCTTATGGATGCCTATGGCTGCTTCCAGGTGGCAGTGGCAGAGCTGAGTAGTTTCATCAGAGACCACCGAGCCTGCAAAACTGAAAAAATGCACTATCTTGACAGAAGTTTGCCAATTCCTAGTTCAGAGCTCAAGGGCTTCCTCAGTGGCTCAGCAGTAAAGAATCTGCCTGCGATGCAGGAGCCTCAGGAGACAGGTTCGATCCCTGGGTAGGGAAGATCCCCTGGAGGAGGGCATGGTAATCCACTCCAGTGTTCTTGCCTGGAGAATCCCGTGGACAGAGGCGCCTGGTGGGCTACAGTCCATAGGGTTGCAAAGAGTTGGACACGACTGAACCGACTTAGCTCAGCACAGCATAGCACAGCACAGTTCAGAGCTAAAAAGCTGCATATACTCCCATTGCTAAGAATACCAGTTAAGAAAGATGATGAGGGGGCTTGAGAGCAGAAACGAAGCACAGCTCACCTTGACTATCCTGCAGATGAGGACGTCGTAGCGCTGATGGTTGATTCGGTGTCTCACCAGAACTTTGTTCACCATTGGAATGAAAATTTGGTACTGCAAGAGGAGAGCAAACAGATCAGAAACCATTACTTTGGAGAGTGGGAAAGAGAGAAAAGATTATTAGCACTGCCTTATTACAGCTATTACTTCGGGGTTTGGGACTAGCTCTGTGGTTGCAGGAGAATCCCTTTCTGGCCCCTGGGCTATGATCCTCACGCCCACCGCCTTCCATCTGGGTCACTGCAACTGGCTTTTACTGTAATGGTCTCTCTGCTTCCACTCTTGGCCCAGTCTGTTCTTCCACACAGCACTAAGAGCCATCATTTAAAAATGTTAGGTCAGATCACAGTATTCCTGTGCTCCATCTCTCCAAAGACTTTCAGTGTTGCTCAGAGTAAAAGCCAAAGTACTTACAATCAAACAGCGATGTGCAAATTCTCGTGGGCATCAGAATCACCTGGAAGGCATATGAAACCAGAGACTGCTGCGCTCACAATCAGAGCTCTGGCTCGGCAGGTCCTGGGGAACCTGCAGTTCTAATGGCACCCAGCTATGTAGATACTGATGCTGCCTGTCGGGGAATCACATTCTGAGAACCACTGGTCACAATATGTAGCTTCCAGTGGGCCCATCGCCAGCCCAGCCCTCACAAGGTTCTCTATGATCTTTCCAAGCCCTTTCCCCTGCTCCCCTGCTGAAGTCATTACTCTGCTGTTCCCTCCCTTCAGGTTCTGCCTTCTGGAACCTGTGCCTTTGCTCTTCCTTGTGCCTGCAGCCAGCTCCCTGGGCCTGGGCCTTTCTGTTACTTAGGTCTCTGCTGAAATGTCACCTTATCAGAGTGGTCTTCCTCACCTCCCCTAAAGAAACAGTGTCTCTCCCCACCCATCACCCTCACGAGATAAATGATGTCTCAGAGTTTGCTTCACTGGAACATGAGCTCTGTGGGAACAAGGACATCGTTCTGTTTACTGCATCGTCCCCAGAACAGCACTAAGCCCACAGAGGTGGCTCAATAAATACTTGCTGAATGAAGAAGGGAAAAAGGGCGTAAATGATTCCCCTCTCTCTGAGAGTGGTTGATGCCTACAGACTGACAAGCGAAGAAGTTCGCTAAGACAGAAGAGCATGTATGTCGAGGACTCCCGCCTCACCTTCTTTCCCAGCTGAAAGACAAGTGAAGACAACGTGTCCATTGCTGTGGAACGGAGTTCTGGGCTCTGGTCCAGTGTGCGTACAATCGGATGAATGATCCGAGAGGCATAGTCCGTGAAATCCAGAGACTCCGTCAGACGGTCCACAGTCTCTAGCGCGGCCCTACAACAACCGCTGAGATATAGTAACTACTGACACATAGCCCAGAGTAACAGAAACAACTGAGGGCTACCTTAACAATTGGCACCTATTGGGAAGGAATGGCTTCTGACGTTATTTTGGGTGCACAGAGCCAACACACACTGCAGTGGGATGGGGACAGTTAAGATTTCCAGAAGCCTGGTACACTTCTGGACTAACCTAATGGGAGTACATTTCTGGACTAACCTAAAATGACAAAAAAAAAAAAAAAAAGAAAGATGGCCCAGGAACTTAGGAAAAGGACATTTTCAACAAGACATTTTAATGGTTAACTAGATTGATGACTGTTAGTCCCAGAGGGCAGGTGCTCACTTTCGAGAAGGCAATGGGGCTTCGGGGGCGTCAAATAACTTCACGATCGGGGGCAGCAACAAATGCAGATAGTCGTCCAAGTTGGCACCGAACAGCTGGATTGCAGCCAGCAACTGCAAAGAGGAGCAGAGGCACGGCAATGAACAAGTACAGTCAGGGACCAAGTTCCTAAGTCCACAAAGGGTGGCAGTGGTAGGATAATTCAAAATTTGGGGGGCACTCTGAACAGACTTTAATAAGTGACTTAGAATTACATTCTCTTGGTAGCACAGTCTCCCCTCATATTGTTTTGCTTATATGCTACTTTTCTTTCTCTGAGCGTACTTCAATTGTAAGGAATCAGTGGCTGGGTAATAGAGAAAACTGCTCTGCCATAAACATTTACCAAGATTATTCCATTAAAGGAGACAAAACATAAAGATAATCAAGAGAGGGTCAGAAACATTGTATAAGCTGCACACTGCACACTTCAGGTACTGAAGTATTCCCTAGATTCAGTCTTTTAGGCTGAGCACCACCCTGTCACTCAGAACAGGTTCTCATCTCTTAGATGACCAACTGGGGACTCTGACAGACTCTGGAAACCTCTCTAGAGGATGCCCTGGGATACTTACCTTGATGGAGACGATGCGGCCTGAGCTATTGTCATGCATGAAGACACGAAGCATGTGTGGAATCAGCTGGGGTAGGTAGAGCTTAAATTCACCCCCGAGGGCTACCACAATCTGCTCAATGAGGAGAATGATTGTGCTCTGGATGGAGGTGTTCATGACCCAGAATTCC
Source organism: Bubalus bubalis (assembly GCF_019923935.1). NCBI lineage: Eukaryota > Metazoa > Chordata > Mammalia > Artiodactyla > Bovidae > Bubalus > Bubalus bubalis. The sequence goes on from NC_059161.1 coordinate 38,598,567, forward strand.
TAGGAAGGGGGAAGACAGAGGAGCAAAGTCAGGGGCCCTTCTGTTGAAATAGGAACCAAGGAACTAAGATAGCTAAAAAGAAGCAGAAAGGCAGGGAGCATGGTCTGCCCCATGGAACCCTTCCCTGTCCTCTGCTCCCCAGGTCCTCCTGTACCCCACATCACAGTGAACAGCTAAGCTGTATCTCCCCGAAAGCACCAGACTACTTTCATCCTCTGTGCTTCGCTCATGCTGCTCTCTGCTTAGATCCCACCTCTTGTTCAGCTAAGCCCCACCTCTTTCCAGACCTGGCTCAGGCCTCATTTCTACTCAGAAGCCTTTCCTGTCTCTTTCCATCATCCACTGTGGGTCCCTCTGCTCTCCTCTTTCCAGCACCTGCAATACTTAATTTTTTTTTTTTTTTTTCTATCCTCCCTCTATTCAACTGTAGGCTAGTTAAGGGCCTGAAACCTGCTGATACATCTGTCTCCCTGAATCCAGCAGAGAGCTTGGTATATTCCAGCCACCCAAACCCATTTACAGAATGAATGGACCACCAGCTCTGCAGTGCTCTAGGAGCTCGCTAGTTGTCCAGGGTGGTTCTGCTTTGGGTACCACCTGGGCTCTGCCAGGGGGCAACTCTAGTGTTAACAAGATTTCCTGCTCTTTCTAAATAGACTTCGCTCAACAGCATCTCACATCTGTCCCAAACCATTTTCAGGACAAGAGAGTGCCACAAAGAGTATTTTTCTACATTCATCCAATTATATACCACATAAGTTACTAAAATGAAAACCTGGCCAACTGGCTCCAAATCCTGTCTTAGTACTACAAAGCATATTGGTCTAACCTCTCACTCCAAGGAAAGCTGTCACTTCAAATCAATTCAGAAAGATCGTTGCCTAGTACCTTATTTAAAACCTCCAGACCAGGAGACTTAATGATGGCAACATATGCATATTAGTACTCTTGGTTGTTGCTAAGTCATGTCCGACTCTTTTGTGACCCCCATGGACTGTAGCCCACCAGGCTCTTCTGTCCATGGGATTTCCCAGGCAAGAACACTGGAGTGGGCTGCCATTTCCTTCTCCAGGGGATCCTCTTGACCCAGGGATTGAACCTGAGTCTCCTGCTTGGCAGGTGGATTCTTTACCACTGAGCTACCAGGGAAGCCTGTTGGGCTTCCATTTAAATCAGAGTAGAAGTCAATGAAAAAACAAAAAAAAAGATAACTCCTTGGATGAAAGGAGTTAAAGGAAGTCTAAGTGGCTCAGTGGGCCTGCCAATGAAAGAGATGTGGGTTCAATCACTGGGTCGGGAAGATCCCATGGAGAAGGAAATGGTAACCCACTCCAGTATTCTTGCCTGGGAAATCCCACAGACAGAGGAGCCTGGCGGGCTGCAGTCCTTGGGGTCACAAAGTATCTGGCATGACTGAGCAAGCACACATTACAACTACTACTCTCCACTGGAAGACTACTCTCCACTGGAAGACTACCGGGACTCCTCACAAGGGGTTTCCTCTACCTCAAAGAAGCCAGACAGCCTCCCCAGGGATGTCAGCTGGATCACTGTTCACAAAGCCCAAGCTCTCCCTGGGTTGGGGGGAGCTTACTAAAATGCTGGATCAAGAGCCAAGGCAAGAGCCTTGTTGCACCTTCTGTATCCTGAAGGGAGTGAAAGCTGGATTTGGCAGGCATAAGGCTCCCTGCCCCAAACCCCTATGCTTTGGCCAGAAGTCTTTTTTTGGGAAGCAAGTCACAGATTACTTCAGCTTTGACCCAAGAGCACACTGCTTCCTCCTGTGCCACTCCCCACTTCCCTAATTGTATCCGACAGGCTCTTCAGCCCCCTGCAGCTCTCACTTATTTATACATATAGGAGTTATTTGGTTCTGAGGACTCATTTTTGGGGAAGCTCCATTTTTGAAGCCAGTCATTTGATTTTAGTCCTGCTGCCTCCTTCAAGCCAACTACAAAGCGCTGGTGTAGAAGAACAAAAATGACTGGAAGAAGTGTCTTCCAAATTTTTTAGGACACAGCCATCTCTGCAAAGCAACCTCCCCAGCAGAGACACTGAAATTATAAAGAACAGTAGGAAGCAGCCTCCCCCATTTCAAAACAGAAAAACGATACTATGGGGTCAATGGGGTGTCCTGTGTACCTGCTTAAAGCATATTATAACATCTGGGATACGAGCCCCCTCTCAGATGTGACTGCAGTCAGAAGGCAGCAGTCAGGCTGTAGAAAGCATCAGGGGAAAGCATCACCTTCCTCCTCAGAGTCTGACAGGAGCCCATCATATTTAATGGCCCCAGGAAGGCCCAATCCTCAGTCCTCTCTTAAGGCCATGGTTTTATAGGCAGTAAGAAAGAGGGCTTTTGTGGGAATACTGAAGCACTGCTGTGATATTAAAGTGAAATTGCTCTGCTGTGTGTGAGGCAAGGATCTCAAGTCTATTTCTGGCAGAACAATTACTTCAGGATTTCTCCTCAGACTTCACACCTTAACTCCTGTACCTGGGAGCCTGTAGCCACGGCCCCTCCACCCTTTCATGATCCACTGGGATACCATGCTTCACTTTTCATCCTCAGGTTGTAACAGCTCTATGATGACCCATAAAAAATATGTCCACGTCATCCAAACCTGCTTCCAGACGCTCCCGGACCCAAACCCCAAGAAACAGGCCAAAGCATTCATTTCTACTCACTCTCATGAGTGTGACTATCTCATCCATGTAAGGTCTGATGTGGCTCTTCACAAAGGACACCAACATTCCCAGCTGCTGGAACAGAAACTGAAACAGAGAAGAGGTCAGCATGCTGGCACCACAAACGATGTGGAACTCCCAGGCCTACCCAGGGTCCATGTGAACCAATAAAGACAACCATGGAATTGGCTTCTGTACCACCCTATCTGCTGAGACTAAGCTTCAAAGAATGAAATTTAAAACCGTCGGCGGGAATGGTGGTGGGAGCTGAAACAACTGTGTGAGGCAGTTTCTGCTCAGCAGGGGCTTTGGGGCCAGACTAGCTGTTCTGAGTCATTTCTGTTACCTACTAGCTTCATGACCTTCATTTAACTTCTCTGCACTCAGCCTCTTCAGTGGGAAAATCAGAGATAACAGTTCTTATCTCATAGGCCTGGTCTAAGAGTTAAATGTGCTGATACCTGGAGAGCACTAGAACAGGGACACAAATACTGTTAAAAACCCAGCAAACATCATCTACTGGTGAAGGATTACTAAAAACGTAAAAAATGACATGAAATTTTTAATTAACTATAAATGTATCTTTTATTAATTTAGTTAATTAACTGTAAATGTATTATTTTGCTTATTTTGTTTGTCTTAATTTACTACCACTTACTTTCTAAAATAAATACTTCTAACCATTATGGGCATCGTGATTCATTTGTAGTAATTAACTTAATTAGGTCTTAATTAATTAGCTAATTGTCTCTCTAAGACATTGTAAACCAAAACAGCAAGCAAATTGAAGGATGGGATGGGATAAGGAGATTCTATTTAGGATGGTATCTTGCCACTATCAAGAGATGCCATTCATGAAATAAAGTTAGGAGTAAGGACAGCTTTGGTAAGAGAAATCCCAACTCTTTCCAGGTTTAAGATGTCTTCGAGGCATAGTTTTTATTTTGTTATGATCCTCAGATAGTGCTCCATGTCAACATCAAGTAGCAAATCATACTCTAAACCCATGCCCCCAATTTTTATAGCTCTCTGCCTTTGCTGCCCTCCACTAACAAGGATAATTTCATACATATATATTTCCACCCTTATCCATGTTTTAAAACTTGGGTAAGTTTTAAAAATAAAGTGCTTCAAATAGTGAGTAATGGGCCGACAGAACTCATTACCTAAAGAAGTGAGATTGACAAGCCTCTTCAATTATAGGACTGGGCTCACAGAGTATGGAATAATTCTCCAAGTTCAATGACACCAGTGGATTCTAAGGGGGTTAGAATCCAGTTCCACATGGGACACAGGCCTGACTCAGTGGAACTATCTCTTCCTAACTCCTGGGCACCTCCTCACAGAACCGCTGCTGACAGTTTCTGTGAAATGGTCCCTACAGTACATTACAGAGATCAAGGGACAAGAGACTCTAAAATACAATAGTTCTTGAGTTAAATTTGTGTGATGCACAACATAAGAGGAGGCAGAAAGTCTAAGCTGGAGGAAAAGCAGGGCACTGCGGATGGCAGGGAGGTCAAAGGAAACCTCGAGACAAAAGCATCCTGATCATGCTGTCGTTTCCCATGAGGTGTCCAGCGGCAGCCTCTCCAGTGGCTGATTCACAGGATATACACAGGCAGGCACATCAGTCCCAAGCAGGGAGCCCAGGCAGTCACCTCATTTCTTCTCCCTTAGATTCTTTCACAAGCTTTTTTCTCTTTTTCCTCCTGAATATTAGTATTTTAAAAGAACACATAGTTTTGTTCCTGAAAATACTTTCCTGGTGGCTCAGATGGTACAGAGTTCACCTGCATTGCAGGAGACCCAGGTTCGATCCCTGGGTTGGGAAGATCCCCTGGAGAAGGAAATGGCAATCCACTCCAGTATCTTTGCCTGGAGAATTTGTGGACAGAGGAACCTGGTGAGCTGCAGTCCATGGGGTCACAAAGAGTTGGACACGACTGAATGACTACCACTTTCACTTCGAGATGCCCTCCCAGGTCCCCTTGCTATGAAAAGCCTAAAAATAATGCATAAAAGATGACAAACACTGTTGGTAGATTATCTGAACTGAAACCTTTCACATAAAGCCAAACCTTCAAAAAGTTACATATTAAGAAAAATGGTGAGGCTCTCCACCCCACAATCTGTCCACTGGCAAAAGGAGACAAATAATCTGCCAGTCTCAACTTGAGGTCGAGATAGAAGACAGTCTTCCTAAAAGTGTGTAATTTTAGGCCACACCCACACGATGAGTTTAGTTAACTTTTAACTACCTGTGTGGCTTGAGAAACTCTAAGCCAAGAATCTAACTTCAGTTCTCCTGGACCACGTGGTAGAAGCAAATGCAAACCCTCACTGGAGAGACTCAAGTTCAGAGCATATATTCCAGTATTACTGCTCCAGGGGGAGCCCAGCTGAATATAATGCATGATCCAAAATTGTAAAACATACAAGGACAGACTTACAGGCTTGCTGCCAGCATGACTTGGCAAAAACAATAAACAACGGAATTAGACCCATCAAAAGTCCTATATATACTGGAATTCAGTTCAATTCAGTCACTTGGTCTTGTCTGACTCTTTGCGACCCCATGGACTGCAGCACTCTAGACTTCTCTGGAATTTGTGGACAGAGAATATAAAACAAATCTGCTTAAAATGCTTAAAGGAATAAGAATGAGAATTTTTAAAAATGAGTCAGGAACAAAGTACTATAAAAATATTAGACGTGTTGGAAAGAGCCCAGGATGACTTTAGAAATTATAAAATGTAGTAGGAACTAAAAACTCAATAACAGATCAAAAACATGGTTAAAGAATCAATGAACAGAAAATGGATGTGAAGACACATTCAGAATGCATCTCTGAGAGACAAAGATGAACTACATGATAAGAAACTAAGAGACATTAAGGAGAAAGTGAGAAGCCCCACATGTTGAATCAAATTCTGGAAGAAAAAATAGAAGGATGGAATCTTCATATTCAGACAGTCCACAAATCCCCAACAAGGTAAAAAAGAGAAATGCAAATGCAGGTTTGCAGTCCTGAAACCTCAGGACAACAAAAACAATGAGAAGATCCCAAACAGTCACAAAGGAAAGGGAGATTAAATACAAAGGAATGATAATTTTTCAAGAGCAACAAAAGAAGTCAGAAAACAGTGGGATAACATCTATAACTGAAGGAGAACCCAGGATCGTATTCTCAGCTAAAAAGGTTTTAAAAGAAGGTGAAATAAAGATTTTTTTTCAGATAAACAAAAACAGCATTTACTTCAATGGATGCTCAGAAAAGGTTATCTGCCTTAGAGAGAACGAAAATGACCCTAGGAGGAAGCTGAAGTGAGATTCACTTCATAAGAAATAAAGTGGCAAATGTGGATAAATATAAACAAATATTGTTTGCATAAAATAATATAATAAGGTTTAATTTGGTGTTAAAAAAAGTGATACTACATAATATAAGAGGGAAGGGAGGTACTTTGAGCAGTCATCCCAAGTTCTGTATATTGTTCAGTGAAAAGGCTAGACATAATGATTAATTTTAGACTTTGCTATATAAGATATGCAAATCGAATTTTATGGGTGAAAAAGATAAATTTGGATCCGTTTCTCAATCTGTACACTGGGACATATACCAAAGAGCTCAAAGATCTAAATGTAAAAAGTGAAGCCATTTAAGTATTGATACAAGAAGAAACAGAGGTGAAAACGATGTATACACAAAGCTTTTCATTGGGGGATTATTTTAAATACCAAAGACTGGAAAAAATACAAACAGTCATCAGCAGTAACTGGTCAAATAGCTATGGTATGTTCACACAATGAAGTCCCATGTGTCTCTAAAGGAACGAAGGCGTTTCTCAATACACTGCTATGGTGTGAACTCCAGGATATGCTGCTGTGAAAGAGGGAAAAAAGCGAAGTTCCGAAGGTTTATATTATGTTACCTTCTGAGGAAAGGATGCAGTAGACAAATATTTTCTCAAATTTTCAATAATAAACAGTGAAAACATAAAATTTAAAAACTGGAAAAGCTGGTTACCTTAGAGGGAAGCGTAGTAGGCAGAATTATGGCACCCCCCAAAGACGTCCAGGTCCTAATCCCTAGACCTGTGAATAAACTACTTTACACGACAAGGGGGGCTTTGGAGGATGTGATTAGGGGGTCAAAACGCCAAGATACAGAGATTATCAGGGTGGGCCCAATCTAATTACAGGGATCCTTAAAAGCAGAGAGCCTTTACCTGTTATGTTCAGAGAGAAAGATCTGAGGACAAAAGAAGAGTCAGAGATACAGTGTTGCTGACTTTGAAGAAGCAAGGAGGTGGCCAAAGAAGGCAGGCAGCCTCTAGAAGCCAGAAAAAGCAAGGAAAAGGGTTCCCCCTAGAGCCTCCAGGAAGGAACACAGCCATAAGCGCACCCTGATTCCAGTTCAGTATGATCGATGTCAGACTGACGACCTAAAGACCTGGACAATCAATCTGTGTTGTTTCAAGCGCCTACGTTGGTGGTGACTTGCTACAGCAAGGCGAATGACAGAGGAAAGAAGAAACAAGGTATGAGAATGGAGACAGAAACTAGTCTTTGCTGAATATATCAATCTCTTGTCTTACAGTTTTGACTTAGCAATTATGCTAATGTCTTACAAAACTAGAATGAAAGTTAAAGTAGAAAAACACAAGAAATTTCTAAAAATTGAAAGGAAATAGGAATATATAAATTTAACTATAAACCAAGTTGGTTTCACATCACTCAAAGGATTATTTCAAGTGACTCTGAACACAGTATTTTGGTGTATATTCCCAATAGGACACATCTTCAGAACAAAAACAAACTGCAATAAACCTTGACCTGCACTCAGTAATCATAGTTAATGCTTGGTCATTTACTGTTTATATGTATACACAATACATATACTCTGCAATATAAAACAAGTACTTACAGAGATCTCAGAACAAAGGAATCAAGATTTTCAGTGTAACAGGAAAGAGATACAAGTATAAAGTCAAAGAAGTAAAAAACAACTCTTTAATCTTAAATTTGAAATATCAGTATTAAGGTATGGATTATTTTTCCTTTTTAAAAACTACATATTTCTAGTTCTATTCACTGAGAAGGCCTAGAAACAGTGACACAGCAGCAGCAAAGAGCATTCTAGCATACAAACTGCTGTCTCTATGTTCCATCTCTTACTTGAAGAAACCACAGCTCCTTGAAAGTGGCTATGCCCAGGCTGGAGAATAAGTCTGAAGTATCTTTTTTTTTTTTTGCCAGAAAGAAAGAAAGTGATCAAAGACTAAGATCACTGGGCAGTTTAAAAAGAACACAAAGCTGGGTAGATTGAAATAATTAGATCATTAAAAGAAGACTGTCTTCAATACATAAATCCATGCATTGGCAGTGATATTCAAAAAAATGTCAGGGGGTCGAGGGGGTTGCCTGGGTTACCCTTTGAGAGATTGTCAGGGACCTGATTCATTATTCTGAAAAAGCGATGAAAGAATCCTGCGTCTGTTCTGCCCTTCCTGAATGAACTATCCTTTAAATTGACTAAACTGTTGATGACATAAAGTTTTTTATAGATGATTTCTAACTAATAAATCCAGAAGGAATAACAGAAAATCACCACTTTGCAACTGCTATTCAAATAACAGTTCTAGGAAACAATAATCAATAAATACTAAAGTGATTGAGATAAAGGTGGATGAAGAATGCAGAATCACACCGCCTGAATCCTCTGGTGAACCTGCACTTCACTAGAAGTGGATCATTCAGAAAATACCTGTTTACTAAATGCCCAAATACAAAGTATATGGTACCACCTATGAAGTATTTCTTGCCGAAAGAATAAAACCTGAAAATAATGAATCCTCTAAATCTAACCGGTCTACAAGAAACATTAAAAGACATCTTGATAATACAAGCAGGCAAATCCAGAATGGAAAATTCTATAGGACAAATGACCTGGTTTCTTCCACAAATACACAGAATGAAAAGCAAAAAAGTGAGGGGAAAAGGAGAAGATACAGAAAGAGAATTAGATATATCAGCCAAGTGCCATGTTATTTGGATTCTGATTTGAATAAGCCAAATGTGAAAAGAAAATTTTAAGACAAACAAGGATATCTGAAGAAGGGTTGGTATTAGATTACATTAAAGAATTTCATTAATTCATTAATTTCATAGGTGTTGTAACTGTGGTTATACGGAGAGGCGAGAATTGAATGGTGAAATATTATTTTATCTGGAATTTGCTTTAAAATGCCCCAGAAAAAAAGTGTGTGTGAATGTGTGTGTGTGTGTGTGTGTGTGTGTGTCTAGGGCGGGAGGGGGGTAGGTAATAAGATGAAACCAAATTGATAAGATACTTATAACTGTTGATGAGTATGAGAATTTAATATAAGTTGTCTACTTTTCGTTTATGGTTAAAACATTCCATTACAAAATAGAGGGCAAGAGATAAGAAAATGAAAGCTCAATCAAGTCCCAGAAAGAAAAGAAAGAAAATACACAAGGTAGGACAAAAATAACGCACTATGTAAGATGGTGGGTATCAACCTAAATTTATCAGCAATCACAATAAATGTAACTGGACTGAAATGTACTACTTGAAAGACAAAGATTTTCAAATAGATTAAAAAGTTAATCTAGCCATATTATTATATATATTATTATGAAATACCAACCTGAAGCAAAAAGTCACAAGACAGTCAAAAGTAAAAAGATAAGAAAAGACACGCATCTCCAAAAAAAGCTGGTATAACTAAATTAACATTAGTCAAAACAAATCTCAAGGTATTATCAAAGACAAAAAGGGTCTATAAAATGATAAAAGTTTCAGCTCACCAGGAAGATATGATGATTTAAAATGTGTATGCACCTAATGATATAATCCCCAAATTAACTACACTATGAGAAATTTATAAATCTATCCTTGTAAAAGAGAATTTTTATCTCACTTCTCTCAGTACTTGATAGATTAAGCAAACAAATATTAATAATGATATAAAAGATTCAAATACAAGTTCAAATCTAATAACATATGTAAAATCTTGTGCCTAACATTAGCAAATACACCCTATTCCCAAGTGCAGAGGAAATGTTTGCTGAAAACAATCAAGCATTAGATGATTAAAGCAGTTTCAGCTCACATCAAAGAATCATAAACCCAAAGTAATTGAGTTAGAAACTGCTATCCAAGAAAGAAATTTAAAACCCTACATTTGCAAATTAAAATACCTACTTCTAACTAACTCGATGATGAAAGAAGTCATAACAAAGATTAGAAAATACTTACTTCTGAACAGTAATGAAAATACATTATTATTCAGCAATAAAAAAGGAATGAACAACCTGAACAACATAGATCAATCTCAAAAGTGAAAGAAGCCAAACACAAAAAACTGTGTATGCTTCTAATTCTCTGAAATGTCCAGAAAAGGCAAATCTACAGAGGCAGAAAGTAGGTAAATGGTTGCCTAGGGTCGGGATAGGAATGGAAAATGACTGCAAACGGGCAGGAGGTTTCTCTCTGGGGTTATGAGAATTTTCTAAAATTAGATTGTAGTGATGTTGCAACTCTGTAAATATACTAAAAATCATTGGATTTTACATGCAAGAAGGACATAAGAAGGATATATTTTTATGGCATGTAAATTTCACCTCAATAAAGTTTTTGAATGCAGCAGCTACATTTAATTTGCAAATTAAAATATACACATCTAATTTAATTTGGAGTTAAATTTACAGCCTTAACAGATTACATTTAGACAAGGAGAAAGATCAACCATAAAGAAGCTAATATCTAATAATTCTTTTTTAAAGCAGAAATAAGAAAATAGGAGCAAAGTAATAGTAAAGAGCAGATTAATGAAACAGAAACAAAGATATAAGAGAGAAGAGAAACATGGGACTTCCCTGATGGTCTAGTGGCTAAGACTCCCAACACAGGGCGTGCAGGTTCGATCCTTGGTCAGGGAACTAGATCCCACATGACACAATTAAGAGTTCCCATGTTGCAACTAGATCCCTCATGCTGAAACTAGGATCCAGGGCAGCCAGAAAATAATACACGTAAATTTTAAACTTTTTTAAAAAGAAGAGAAACAAAAGCAAAAATTGGTTCTTTGAAAAATACTATGACAAACCTCTACCAAAAAATTAAAATATAAAACAGTGAACAACTTCATACCAATAGATTTTACTATTCAGATAAAACAAATACTTTCTTAGAAAAATGTAACTCAAATTGTCTTAAAAAGAAACAAAAAAGCTAAACAGATCTTTGAAACTGTGGTTAAAAAAAAATTATAGGTCAATTCCTCTCAGGAACACAGAGGTAAAAATTCTAAATTACATATTAGATAGAAAATCAATGTATTAAAAAATATCATAACCAAGATGATTTTGACACAAGATATCAAGGGTATTTTAGCATTAAAACATGTATCAGTGTAATTCAACATATTAATATATTAAAAGAAAAAAGGCATTGATAAAGCTAATACTTATCCATGATAGATACTCTTTAGCAAATAATACCATAAGGGAATGTTTATACCTTTAAAAAGCTACCTATCAAAAAACGACAGCAAACATTATGTTTATTGATGAAATTTTAACTGCAGACCCATTACATCAGGAACAAGATTAAAGGTTTCCTCTATTACAGTCTACTCAACACTACAGTGAAGGTCCTAGGAAGAAAAGTAACAACAGCTTTACAGACTAAAACAAAAAAGGCAAAACCGCTTTTTATTTTCTGCAGACTATATGATTATCTAGTGAAACCCTGGGAAAATATACAGGTAACTTATTAGAATTAGTAAGAAATCAATGAGGTTGATTATGTAAAAATAAACTGCACTTGTACACTCCAGGAGCAAAGTTAGAAAATACATTTTCTAAAAAACATACTATCTTTTCTGAATGTACATCAAGTTGACCATATGATCAGAGAAGGAAAAATAATTACTTCCAATATCTTTTAAAGGCAGTACTCTGACTGTATACCCTTGTGGAATATATTCTAAGAACAGTAGGAACTGCAAAGCCACCTTGAACTGTATTCAGTAGGTCTGCTGTGGTACAGGTATGGTAATCACAGAACCACAGTGCGGGCTCTATGGTTTAGAGAAAGAAAAAGACCAAGAGAGAGGAAGAGAAAGGGGAAAATTATTCTTTACAGAAAAATGCCAGCTATTAGAAGCAGAAGGAATAAAAGAACTAAAGTCATTACTTTACAAACAGCATGATAACTGATTTCAGCAAGGATCCTCAATGGAGGCTAAAATCACTGGGTGAAAGGTAGCTGGGGAAGAGGACAGTTACACAGTCTCAAAGTTATCACCCCACACGCTAGTGATGACTGAGGCAAACAGGTAACTTTACATGGAGAGATCTGATAAACATCAACCTTACCACGTGCTCAAACTTAGGACCAACAATAACAGGACAAACTGACATTACCAGATCCAATAAGAAGTACTGTAACTGCACCTCTGGAGTATTCCCACAAGCGTGTGACTTAAATCTAGTCATGAAGAAGAAATCAGAAATCCACTGTGGGATGTTCCATCAGATTACTGGACTGAACACTAGATTACTGAGAATAACAATGCTGTCCCGTCCCACCAGCCACTCATCTTTTAGCCACTCTGAATGATATGACAGGAAGCTGGGCTGAGCTGATGAATCCTGCACACCTAGGTGTCTGAAACTCAGGGAAGTTAATGGCGAGCAAGCAGAGTCCATTGTAAGGAAGCCAAGGTGCAGATGGACCTTCCACACAGGCACTGGGCAGGGAGGAGCAAGGGTCAGGGGTTTAGGCACTTACTTCCCGGATGGCCCCGTCACAAACCCGAATGACATTCAGGAATGTGGGCATGACCTGTGGCAGGAACTGCACGCACTTGAGCCCCAGGGACTTGAAGATGAAGGTGATGGCCTGGACAACCATGGTGTGGTGGTGAGAGAGGGACTGGTCTCGGAAGATGCGCATCAGGGCCACCATGGACACGGCCGGGTAGAACTCGTCTAGAGGCAGGTTCCCCATGTTGACCAGCATCTCGCTGGTGCTGTAATCAGCTAGGACCAAACAGCAATGAGGGTCATGAGCTACACGCGACTCGCACTGTGGACAAAGCATGGTTAACAACAAACAAAAATCCTCCAGACACTCATTAGCATTCGTGTCTCTCTCCCTGCCACATTCTAACAGCACTGGGAATACAGGGTATATTAGGAACCAATGAATAGGCTCTCACCATGAAGGACACACAGTTTTTGGCTTGTCTGTTATCTAAACTATGAAAGCCTAAAACAGTACATGATAGGTTTGCTTTAAATTGCTGTGTTTAATTTAGCTTCTTATCATTCCAGTTCACAACTTTGTAGCTGAAACCATCAATAAAAATAATTACTCCCCCAAGTGAAAGTAAGGGGGATTAAATTAGGCAAACATCTGTTCAGCAGTTGCTTGGTCCCCCTGGGGAATTCAGACAAGTTACCAACAAATGCTACCTGACCTGAACAACAAGGATCTCAAGGACTGGGGGTGGAAAGGGTATGGAGGGTGGGGGAAAAGGACCCTGAGAAGCAGAACATCCAAGAGACCGGATGACACGGTGCTGAGGGTGGAGGAGCACCTGGAAGACATGGCTCGGGCTCCGCTTGACAGCTGGGGGTCTGACAGAGCATCATCACAGGCACACTTCTCTAACATACAGAACACACTGGAAGCAGAAGGGGCCCATCCACAGAGTTCAGAAACAAATTAGTTTATTTACTTTATTTATTTATTTTATTTTGCTGAACTGGATGGGGAAGCCACTGTTGAACTTTCCTACTTTCAGATAAGTCTGCCTGATGGAGACAGTGGGTTAAGTCTAGAAAACTTGCCTGCATCCCCAGGCCCTACCCAATCTCTCAGGCTATTTATCTAAAGGCAAAGAACTCCAGGGCCAGACCACTTGATGGAAAAAGAATTGTGGATTCGGATTGCTACCTGCTTTTCTATGCCCTCTGAGCCTTGTATCAGATTTCCCTATCAATTAAAATTGGGACAATCAGTTCTACCCTCTTCCTCCTTGGGTGCCACAGGAAGAGAAAACATCAAACAGGCACTAACAAAGAATGACAGATGAACAAAGGTGATGGGGTGGGTGATAATTCACCGCACATAGTCTGTTAACCCTTAACAAAGAACCCAGGCAAACAGGGAGACTCTAGACACAGCGCCCTTCCTATGATTCAAGAGCAAACTACTGACGTTCCATTCAAAAGTCACCAAGTGAACCAGTGAGGGATCATTTCATAGTTATCCAGCACCAGGCTCTTTCTAAACACGGCCAGTGAGGGCTTTGTGAGGCAAGCACTTGGCAAGCCACTCACAGATCCCCTCAACTTACAAGAATCCTGACTTGACTTGGACTCTGACAGGCTGACGGCAGAAGCGTCCCGGGACTGGTCGATCATGCCAATGTTCACTTTGTGCTTGTAGGGATCCAATGCCCCCAGGAGCCCCAACACACGGATAGCCTGCATGGGAAAGGGGTGGGGGAAAAGGAAAACATTCATCACAGCACCTGACTACAACAAAACAGTGCTCACGGACACTCCTCTCCTGTTCCCAGCTACAGGGACAAAACAGAAAGGGAGAGGAAGTCTCATCAGCACCGCTGGAATGTGTTAATGCCGCAAACATCTCCCACTCTCTCTCCATTCTCCCAGCAAGTCAGTAAAGACTAAGTCTGACAAGCTTCCTACCTCCCGCCGTGTACCCTGGTTTTGCTCAGTCTTCAGAAAGTTCAGCAGCACCTCCAGCAACGTGGGGTACTTCCTGTAGGGCTCAACCACGTAGCCAGTGCTGGCCACCAACTGCCCCAGGGTCCACAGAGCCACCTGGACAGGAAAAAGGTCACATGACTCATACAGCCAGTAAGAGAGAAAAGAAAACATACTTCGTACTCTTTGTTAAATGGTTATAACAAAGAGTTAAAGGCTACTACAAGAAAAGAATTTCCAGTGAAGACACTAACCATAAACACAAATCCTGAGAGCTGGGACATAAAAACAAGGCTACAAATCAATACAACCATCACTGGATCAAAGGTAAAGAGCAGACCTGCCTTTCTCAAAGGAAATACACAGTCCTTCTCACCATGGATGATTGATAGAAGAAGTCTGACCCAAAAGGAAATTAAGGTTGGTCTTACTTTTAGTCTAGGCACCTAATGATCTCAATGACCAAAGTGAAACCAGGGCTGGGGAGGGTGGGCTGGAGCTCTGTTGGCCTCTACAGCCAGAGGCCAAGGCACTCTTTTTCCTTTTAGGGGGCCGGAGCTCTGATGGGTGATCTGTAATTTTTTTTTTTTGTCTAGAGGAAACGGCACTGGTCAGCTCTAACACTGACAACAACTCTGGGTCAGGATGACAGCTAATTCGGTTCCAAGTCTTTCTTCTATTTACTAAGTCAACAAATGTTTCCGAGTACCCACTATGTGCTAGCCATTGTTTGGGGACACTAAGGTGACAGAGGTCCCTGGCCTCATGGGCCTGTCCTGTTCAAAGAGGAAGTAGTGCTACTCACCTGCCTTTTGGCCAACAGAGAGGAGTCTTGGAGCATGTCCATGATGATAATAAAAAGTTCATCAACCCATTTCCTCATTTCAAGGCCACTAACCTACAAAATGAAAAAGGAGGTGGCAGACGGCATTAGAAATTACGGCATTAAGAAGTATTTTGACCGCATCAGATGTATCATCACACTCTTCCCATCCTAAGGAAACACAGTTGTCACCTTACCTGAGCCAACTCTCCTATTGTAGCCAAGACATTATTGATCACACCCGGGTTTGGATCAGGGTCTGGATCTTTCAGTTTCAAAATTAAAGCCTATGGAAAGAAGGTACAAGAAAATGAATCCTGGTGAGAGTTGACTAGGAAACTTCTTTTCACATAAGTAAAGTTCACCCCAGAGACCATCTCAGACACAGGTAAATTACTTCTCCGGCTTTATGAATCCAGGGTTCCTCTGGAATGTAAATTCTCCTTTCTCCATACTGTACAAGTCTGACGTAGGAGGGAGCTGGGAAGTGCCATGATTCACAAATGTTTCCTATGCCTTTTCTAAACTGTATCTGTGTGGCCATGTACCCACATTCACATAGGTTGTGACACGCTTCACATGACTCAACATATCAGATTTGAAGGCTGTCTCAGATGAATATATATTTTTGCCTGTGTCCTGCGACATATGGGATCTTAGTTCCCTGACCAGGGCTTGAACCTGTACCTCCTGGACTGGGAGAGCAGAGTCTTGGCCACTGGACCACCAAGGAAGTCCCACTGCCTCAGATTTTAAAGCTCACTTATTTCTTCACTTTGGGGGAGCTACTTTATGCTGCTATTTTCTCCTCTCCAAGAACATTTGATAATTGATGATGTGCTTGAAACACTACATCAGGAGGAGAGCGCTTTCCTGCAACTGGTGAAATTCTTGGTATTCTTGAGCTGCAGGTGCTTGATGCAGCTCTTGTCCCTGAGTGTGGGACCAAAGAAATGATCTACTTTGTTCAGTGTACCAGTGAACAACGAAACACTCCCTTTGTCCCAAGACAGCCTGGAGAGATAGTACCTGTCTCTGTCTGCTGCAGATTACCTTCAGAATAGGCTCCATGTAGGGGCGGATGAGTCGCGGGGCGTTGGAGACCAGGTGGCCCAGCATGCGGGCACTCTGCTCCTTGATTCTTCCAATGCCGCTGTGCTCCAGCTCTGTCAGAATCTGTAAGTAAGAAAGGCTCTCTATGGCAGAGGAAACTCAACAGCTGCTGTGTGTCTGAAGGGAGAATGAGGCGGGGACTAGAGGAAGGAACCAGAACTGGGGATACTCCACAAGCAAGGCCATCTCTGCCGCTCACAGAACAGTCCTGGAGACAGCAATGACAAGCAGAAAAACTGCTTGAAACCAGCCCTTCCGTCATACTGCTCCACGGGCCCTTGGTCCTCTGTGAAACATAGCATTTAACAGTGTAGACAGTCATAGGAGACTGAGAAAACGCAGGGCTCACTGTCAACAGGGTTTTGCAAAAATAAAGACTGATGGAAGGGCTCTCTGCAAAAAAAATCTTTGCAGATTCCAGTCAGCAAATCACTCAGAGTGGCTATAAATGATAACAATGGAATCAAAGACCGATGATGTTGAAAGAAATACTGAAACTTAGCAGTGCTTCTGGGCACCTCTAGATAAACCTAAACAGGGATCATACCAACAGGATCCCCTTGAATCTTAATGAACAGAGATAACACGTGTGATCTAACCAACCTGCTGAAAACACCAGCAAATCAGCATGTTATACTCCTGGGGACACAAACAACTTAATATAGACAAACTTCTGAAGAGCTGAAGTTGCCAGAAGGAAACCTCTGCACAGTGGGAAAAGGGAGAAACAGAGCTCATGTTAACTCAGCTACCCAGAGGAGGAGTCCCCAAGTTAATGTTTCATCTTAGATTATTGCTTTACTAATCTCGATTTCCTGGACGCCCCAGCCTGTTGTCAGTAGGTCACAATAGACAGCAGTGAGAAGGGATGGAGAGGGATACTAAGAACAGACCTGTAACTGCAAGAAGAGATGGCTGTCTGGGAGGAAACGGCTCCAGGGAGGAATGCACAATTCTCTGGGACAGCGTGGTGCCAAATCAGAGAGTCCTCAATTTACTCCAGAGCCAAAGAGCATCGCTAAGCAAGGGCAGTGGGTAATAAGAATACCCAGTGCCCTCCCTGATGATCAAGACACCAAGAAGAGACCACAGCACACTTGGGTATGGTCCCTTACCAAGGCATGAAAATGTAGAATTCAGCATGGGGAAACTTGTATCAAAGTTTAAAACCAAGAAAAATTATTTAAAATTTTTTCCCAAGCAGCCCTTGTTTTATTCATTCCTTTTGCTAATAAAGTGTTCCCAGATTTGAGCCTTCTGATAAAACAGAAAAAATAAAATGAAATAAAATTCTGGTATTTCAAGGGCTGAGTTCAGTACAGAGTAAATTCATTTAATGATGCTTCACATTTTCCAGTATCAGAAAAATGAGAAGGCCTGACAGCTTACTGTAAACTTCTCGATGACACAGGCTACCCCTGGCTGCTTCACTGACGTGCTTCCAGCACCCAGCAGTACTTGGAACATAGCAGGTGCTCAAAACATCTGTTGTCTGAATGAACATACTGATATTCTCATTAGGAATTATATCCTTATCAAGCTTACTTAGTACAGTTTGAGCTGGCAGGCTCAACAATGATTTCTTTTCCTTCCCCAAACTTTACTTATTTCAAGAAGACTTAAAATGATAGGCACCCCTAACACAGGCCAGCAGTTAAGAAATAAACCATTAAGCTAAAAGCATAAGTGACAATATAAGTATAATATTTATTTGTTCACTGATGACTTTATTCACTGTCACTTTAATTATGATAAACTGTGAATAAATGATATTTCTTTAGGATAAAAGTTACATATATTTATAATTTTCTATGTTTAAGTGCTTTATTTGTTAGAAGCGTTTATTTACTTCAAAAGAAACCATGGGGAGGGTCATGAAGCTGAGGGTGAGGTAGGGACAGGATGGAGTGAAGGGACGGGAAATGACTAAGCCATGCTGAGACCCAGAGAGGTGGGTGGAAGTAACGCAAGGCAGGCAGGACTGGACCCCAAGCGTTGCTCACAACGTGGCCAGAGAACTTACTTAGGTAGATGAAGACAAAAACCAGGGGATAAGTTTCAGGAGCTCAAGCAGCAAGGTCAACCTGAGGCTCTAGTCCAATCAGCTGAGCTTGGCATCTGGCATTATTGAGCAAAGACAGCCAGGGAGCCAGGGACCACAGAGCACGGGCAGTGATAATGAGAAACAGAGCTGGGACCTCTCCTGTGCTTGGCCTCTGTGGCCGGCCTGGCATCAGTGGGAGAATTAGGAGGGGAAGGATAGGGAGGCACTGGGCCAAGTGACACCCTCTGCAGCAGATGCAGAAAAGAGGAGCCAGAAGTGGATTTGCTGGTGACTTGCCAGGAAAAAGGAAGAGCTGCATGAGAGGTCAGCCTGGGCCTAGGAGGTCTCCTGGAGTCACACCGACAAGAGGCCTATGAGGTGATAAGCACTTGAACCACAATTACCAAGCTGGGAAAACATGTGGACTCTTGGCACCAAATGTGGCTTCTACCAGGCGTCTCAACCCTTCTCCCCCTTCCTCCTCTCTTTCCCCAAACAGTGCTCACAGGAGCGTGCCCTCCCCACCACCCCGAGGGGTGGCCGTCACACCCTCACCTGGATGAGCATCTTGCGCAGGAAGGGCATGACAAAGGCTGGGTTCATGCTGCTGAGCCGGCCCACAGTGCAGATGGCCAGCTCCCGGATCTCAAACACCTGGTCATTCAGAGCCACGAACAGGGCCTGCAGGTTCTCCGCTTGGGCCAGGTGTGCATCAAAGCGCTCATCCAGGGACGCCAAGACACAGTAGCGGATGTCGGGGTCTGCAAGAGCAAGTGAGCCTTTCAGTGCTTCTACTCTTCCATCCCTCCAGTCCTTTCCCACGTCTGCCTCCACTGCCATCATCCTAGAGGTGGACTCCAGACACCCTCGTCTCACCGAACTTGTCCTTTTCTTTCTCTACTGAAAGGACAAAGATGACAGAATTTAAGGCTGATTATCTTACACAATAGGCTGGCGTGGCCAAACCTAACGCCTTGCCAGAAGAGCTGAACATCAGTTTGTTGAGGCCAAAGGATTCCAGAAGGACCATGCAAGGAAGCTGGCTACTTCTAACTGCACCTGGCACCTACACTTCCCTCGACTGCCTGCATCTCAAACTTTACCAGGATCGGTTATCCCAACCACGAGCAGTTTGCTGAGCACATCTGCCACCACTTGCACTGCAGTCTGGCTGACCACATGAGCGTGGCCACTGATGAGGTGGACAGAGGGTGTGAGCAGACGGGAGCAGGTTCGGGCAGCCTCCATACGGATCTCCTTGTGCTCGCTGTTCAGGAAGTGATCCGCACAGTGGCGGACAAACTGGGTCAGCGAGTGGCCTGGATACAAGGGCAGAGAGAAGACAGAATGAACACCGCTGCTTTGGACAGCAGCTCTGTGACTCACTGTTAGTGGCCACTAATTTAATTTTCAACAAGATATTCATCAGCAAGATACTGACGCAGAACTCTTCTCTTAAAAAGGTAACAAATGGGATTCCAATGTGTAGAAAGGCAGATGGAGAAGGAACTAGGAGACGTACAAAAGACAGTTCCTCCCAGGCTTCCATCCTAATCTTTTATTTCCTTCAAAAAATGAATTATTTTCTTTTATTCTGACACTGTTTTTCATATTCCCAGAGAGAAAAACCATTTTTGATCAAATTTACCTTGTCTATTTTAGTTTCCAGATTCAAATACCAAAAAGAGAGTTTGATGTAGGCTGAGTTTAAATATAACTCCTTACTATTCATTAGAAATAAATTATCCTGAGTGTTAATCAGTGTAACTGGAGGAACTGAAACAGGAAATCACGGACGCCGTAAGTACTCAGACAGCACATCTAGACTTCTTATACTTGCTGTTTCTTTGTAGTCTTGACCAATACCACCTACGTGATCTTAAATTTCATCTACGTGTGCATTTTTCTCTCCTGAAATATATCTCCCTAGGGTGTTAACGTGGGTTTTTCTGCAACTTGGAATTCCAAACTGAACTGCATAGTACAGTACTCTTAGAAATCATACAGCCATAGTAATGAAAACACCCCAAGCCCTGCTTATACATTTTAAAGTATTAAACACCATCTCAGCTACAGGGAGGTAAGAAAGTACAGAGTCCACCTCTGTAGCATTAGTTCTTTGGATTAATGCATACTATTCTTCAAAATATCTGTACCCCCTATCCACTTTTCCTGTCTTTGTATGAGACAAAGAAACAAAGATAGGAATTAACAATATACAGAAAGAATATAGGAAGGATGAGCTGCTTGCAGAATCAGCCACCCTGTCTCCAGGACCCAAGCAAGAGCCAGGGATTCTAGGCACCCTCAGTCTGTTCTCCAGGTTCCTAGTGTCACTGACTTTCTTGGCAAGAGTCACCAACTTACCTTCAAATTCAAAACTGCCGAGAGTTCGGAGAGCAAGGGTGATGCTGCCCACATCACTGGCCTCAGGGAGGGTCGTGAGGCCAGGGGAAGCCAGCTGATGGGCCAGGCCCTTGGGCATGCCAGGGTGCCGGAGGGGTTTGTGCATAAGGACCAGGGACAGCATCTTCAGGAGCCCGTCTTGGATGTCCTTTTTCAGCTGTGGAATCTGACGGCTCAGGTCGTACAGCACAGCTGTGAGGGCAGGGCTGAAGGGTGGGAAACCAGTCACGACAAGGGCATGTGACATCTGGTCTGTTCTGGAGAAGAAACAGCCCTTTCTCTCCAGAACGGGGACTGGGTCCCATCTCTGCTTGGTTTTTACAGCAGAAAGAATACTATAAAATTGAATATATATCCTAAACTCTCTTGGTCTGATTCCGGATTTCAAAACAATCTATGATTTTGTCATGAGCAAACCTGTTTACTATAATTTAGCCACTAAAACCAAGTCTCAATAAGTCACCTGAGCAGCAGATTGATAGCATCGTCCTTATTTTATAGATGAAGAGAATGAAAGTGTAGGGAGCTTAAGTAATTTGCCCATAATAATATAAATGACAACTGCGAACATTACCAGAGTGCTTCTTAAACACACAGCACTTTGTGAACTCTTCTACTTAATCCCCAGGACAAATCCAGACAATAGGAATTGTTATTGTACCCACTTTTCAGACTAGAAAGCTGAGGCTCAGAGAAGTTAAATAATTTAGTTACAATCACCAAGCAAGCTAGTGATGAAACATGGATTTGAAATCAGCCTGTGTATTTAGTGTGAGCTATCCTACCTAGTCAATGTTATATGCCAATAGTCATGCCTCTTTCTTTCCACATAGACCCAGGAGTGTGGCTCGAGCCTCATACTAACTGAGACAGGGACAGCTCAGGTTCCTGACACCTACCTCAGGCCCACTGCCAGCATGGGCTCCAGCAGCTCCTTGATGTCCTGTTGGATGCCTGGCCCCATGGCTCGGGCCAGCATGCTGATGCAGGTGAACACCGTGGCATCCACCTGCATAGCCTTCTGTCTCCTGCAGAGAACCCAAGTGTGACCAGTTTAGACATAATGGCATTTTGTGATGTCCTACCTCAAAATCACCATGGGGCAAGGAGGGCAGGCTACTCAAACGGGGCCACCCCATGTGGGTGTGCAGGTGACCTAGTGGGGCCCATCACACAGCCGTCACTGCAGACTTGTATATTTACAACAAATGTCCAGCAGATGGCAGTAAAGTCTCCTGAGTAAGAGGCCCCACTTCAGAATTCACACAAAAGGCGCCACATGGGTTAGTGTGGTGCTGGCCAAGGTACCGATTTAGGAAGCAAACTGAGCAACATGCAGGTCAGGGACCAGGAGTGAAGGGCACAGCCAGCATATGGGAAGAAATTCTTCTCCCTGTGAGGAGAAGGCTGGGCTTGAGATGGGCGAGGCTCAGTAATTCACTTAGCACAATCCTTGCTACTAACACAGGGAACTATGAAGACACAATTCTAATGAACTCTGACCCCATGAGCCTTAGAGAAGATACCGCAGCCTCGCCACTTTGCAGGGTGCTCAGGTCTTTCTCATATTTTATTCATTGGGAGGTTTCGAGAGGAAGAATAATGTATCCAACTTCAGTGATGAAAGGGTGACCATTAGGTCCCCTCATTTCTAGTCTGGGAATCCTCACTTTAGTTGTTATCAGAATAAGACCTTTGAAAGCCAGAGAAAAGAACAGAACTAGGAGATTCCCAATAAGTAATATACATATTGACAACAGCACTGGTATCTAATATGTTTGCAGGTATTTAAGCTTCCCAAATATTTACATCAATGTCACTTCATTTGGAAAAGGCCAGAGCTCAATTGAGGAAGGGCTATTCATTATATAATTTGCTGGTTAATGATGCAGAGAACAGGATTAAGCTCCACAGAAACTGGAATGGAGCATCCTTTCTCTCCAACCAAATGGGGTGGAAGGTGAAATAGTAATAAAGATGCTTACTTATGGGCGAAGTCCTTAGGGGGCAGGGCTGCTCGGATGATGTCCAGCACACGAGGTAAATAGACCTTGAACTCAGACCTCACAGCCACAGAAAGTAGCCCCAGGGCTTGAAAGGCTGCTGTCCGTTCCTTCTCCTTCTTGACGCAGCTCAGGACATGGTTCATGGTATCCTGGAGGTACTGGGTATCTGAGCACAGAAACGACAAAGCGTATATGGCTCAAGGTGAGGGCTGGTCTCTGTGTAAAGTTCAGGGTTCCTATGGAACATGCAATTTAAGAATAAATCAAGAAAGCCTGTTGGAAAGGCATTAAAGAGGATTGAGAGAATGTACAAACCAAAGTCTTATGCTTGATAATCACTCCTCTGATAAAGCTTTTAGAAATATTAGAAATATAAGCTATTTTTCTCCTTTAATAAAAAAAAAACTTAATCACATTAATTGTCCCCATCCGTGTTACATTTTGAGGGAAAAGATTATATGCTCTTGTTTAAGAAATATATGTTAAATCTTGGTTTAAAACGAGGAAAGGATCAATTAAGCTATTTTATATTGAAATTTACAGTAATATTGAAAATTGTTTCCAATAAACAGGCCATTCCCCTCAGCCTAGGCCTAGAAATCACTTTGCTATCACCTAGAGAATTCTGTACAGTTATATTTAATAGAATAAGATTTAGTCTGTAATTTGGAAAGCCACATGTGTATTTTCATTAAGTTTACATAAGCCAATGTGCACGGGTAGGCGATTCTTGGGCAATTTAAGCTAAAGTGCTATGACTCCTCAGAAGGCCGGAGCTGCCTGCTTCGCGCCTTGCTTGTTTCTCCTCTTCCATCTCGCCGGCCTCAAGGCCGTGCACCAGCAGCACATACTTTGGAGCGGAGAAGGCGAGACCATATGTCCACTATCCCCGAGAAAGTGGGGCTGTGGAGGGCCACGATGGCTGCACTCAGCAACACGCCACTGCGTTTCCGCCATTGACGGATGTCTCCTCTCACAGCTCGGGGCCAGGTGAGGTGAGACCACACATCCCCCGTCCCCAAGTGAGCACTGGAGAGGGAGGGCCACCAAGACCACACTCAGCAACACACATCACTGCGTTTACACCACTGAGGAAATGTCTTCTCTCACAGCTCGTGGTCAAATGAGTTGACCTCCCACCAGCTGAGGCACGCTGGGGCTTGAAAACAGTCAGAAACCAAGGGGATACCACCCTCAAATCAGAGTGCGTCTATGAGGAAAACTAGACCTGCAGAAGGGCAGTGTTTCAGCAGGAAATGAGCTTAAATGATAGTGGCAATTTCCTTTTCCAGATTTAGCACCCCAAGAGACTAGGAATCTGGCATTGCTAGATTCTAGCCCAAACCCAAGGGGAGTATTTTTGACATTCCCAAAGGTTGCATCATCACGAAGTGCAAGCAATGACTTCCAAACTGTTAAGCTTTAAAAAGTGGCACTTTCCCAATGAGACTGTACTTACACAGGCCGCTCAGGCTGAATTCCAAGGACATATTTTAGTATATTATTTAATAAAACAACAAAAACCCACATCAAAAGAACAAACCTGGGGGCCTTCTGAGCCCTTGTATCCTGCTGCTAGGCCATCTTTTGAACTTACTAGGGTAACTGCTTCCACAATATGCCAGACTTTGATCAAATATGGCCTACTTATTACTCTCTTTTGAACCACAGACTTTCAAACCAAGATCATTTAAAGCTCTACTGAATAGGGGCATGTCTGGTTATTAAAAACAGAGAAAAGCTGCTGAACACCAGGAGAGAAGACTAGAAAACTGAAAAACTACGGGTGATTTTCATTACATCCTTTCTTTATGGTTCAGTGATTTTATGTGGCTATTTGTCTCATCCTCACTCAGCACGGCCTGTGTTCACACCCCACACATTAACACTTCACCAGCTGTATTTTGCTGCTGTCTCATCTGAGCTGAGCAGTATGATGAGTCTACGCCAGGGAAAGGCATCTGTGGAGGGGCAGGCTGGCCTTCCGTTTTCCATCTCGGCTCTCACTGGGTCCTGTACGCTTATGAAATGCAGGCAGCATGCACCACAGTGAAGACCAAAGAGATGTAGGGCCAAGGTCTCTACACCCAGCAAGGAGGGAGGTGAGACCAGGATGTTAAGTATGAACAGGCAACTGGAGTAACAGTATAATTTTTACCTTTACCTTATTATTAAAAAGGCTTTGAAGTAGCCAGAGGAGCCAGCAAGTAATGGTTTCTATTTCTTGGAGCTCACTCTGCACCAGGCACTTAGAAAGGTGCTTAGACATTAAGGCAGCCCATCTCGTGGTGCAGGAACTGTCACTCTAACTGGACCCATCCAGAAGTGAAGGTCCAGGAAGGTCACACAATCTGCCCCAAATGTCGCAGCTAAGAACAGAGGCTGGGACTTTCCCCCTGGTGGTCTACTGTTTAAGACTCTGTGCTCCCAATGCAGGAGGCGCAGGTTTGATCCCTGGTTGGGGAACTAAGATCCGGCATGCCTCATGGCGCACCCAAGCAAAAAGAACAGAGGAAGATTCACTCCAGGTCTGATGCCGTGGCCCTTCCACAGCTGGGGGTTATAATGAGAAAGGAAAAGCATGCTTCCAGCTGAAGTGAACCAGGCAGGCCTCATGGAGAAGCCACTGTCCAAGCTGGGCCAGTTTCAGGAGCTAGGAATTCACAGCAACCGGTGGGAACAGGGCAGGAAGGGGGGAAGCCACAGTCTGTCACCCGTGAAACCAGCCCCTAAAGCGTCTAGTCCTTCCTCCTTGTGAGCGAGGAGGCAGCCTGGTGCCCACCTCAGGGGCAGATGCAGGACTGCATCGGCTCCTCCATGCCCCACAGACTAGCCACTGCACCCCACAGAAACCCAAACTGCCCTCCCTTCAGTCTATCTGGAGCCCATTCGTGAACGAACATGTTGGCTTCCACGTGAGAATTTGCTTGGCTCTAGCAGCACCTCTGCCTGCACATTTGGACTGTCCCGGTGTCTGCCACATTTACAGAAAACCCAACTACGTACTGCTGAAACTGGCTAAGAAACCAGAGACTGGCCTTTCAGCAGTCACTGCTTCAAATGAGAAGCAGTTGTAACTTTCTGCAATCACGTCTTCTCTGTTTAATTACCCCTGATGGGTAACAACACAACGCATCCATGGACATCCTCACCTGTGAAGGCAGAAGGTCGGAAGGCAGCCAAGCGGGGCAACAAATTAAGGATTGTCATTTGGATCAGCGAGTTCTTGCTATTCCTGCACTTCAGCACCCACTGGCACACCTGAGACAGGAAGAACACAGGGTTGGTACAGGAAGGGGAGGCATGGAGCTTGGGAAAAGAGAGAGCAGGCTTTCTGCTACTGACCTGATCAAATTTCTCCTCCATCAAGTCCCTGCAGCAGCGACTTTCCACCAGCATGGACTTTGCCGGGCTGGGGGAGGCCCCAAAGCCCATGAGGCCTTGGTGAGAGCTGTACCCCAGCAGTCCCACCAAGGCATTTGACTGCTGGGGCTGCACGGACTGGAAACTGGTGAAGGGGGTGATATGACGGGGTTTCGTTCCAAAACCCATGAGATCCTTGCAGTACTTGTCATGGACCAACTGCTGCTGTGTGATTTCTTCCATTTCTTCTCTCAGGCGCTGTACACATGAGGGAAAAGTCACCTTTACTCACAAGAGGCATTTACCCGGGCACCGTGGAGTCTATGAGCAACACACACCCAACCCTGAAATGCAGCTCTTCCCACAGGGGATGGAGGCCACTCTTGTTGAGGATTCAGGTTTCCCTAGAACCTTGCAGGGGGCCTGATTCTAATTTAGGTAGAAGAGCACCACCTACTGAAGGATGGAGCAGCAGCAGGGGGCTGGCTCCCAAGGACCCCTAAGCTACCCTTGGTGTGGGAAAGCTGACTGTTGATGGCTATGACAGGAGACTCCTGAGAGGGTGAGGGGCAGCCCCACTCCAGCACCCTGCTAAGGAAGCTCTGCTGGCCCTCTTCTCACCTGAAACCCAGGTAGAAACAGTGGAGGCAAGTGATATTCTCAGAGGCCTAGGAATTCTGTAAGAGGCATGGAACAAGCTGATTGGCTGAGAACTCACACCTCTTACCTATTCAAAGGACTGCTCAATAACTCGTCCTCCAGCAGTCCAAATTGAGAAAGATAAGAGAACAATTAATTTCCAGACTTCCAAACTCTTCTCACAGATATTTTCATTTTTCAGAAAATCTTGTCCACTATTTTTGTCAAGGTCACCAACATTCTTTCATTGCTAAATTGAATGGTCAGTCTCAGTCCTCATCTTATTTGACTTGTCTGCAGCATCTGATCCAACGCAGTGTTTCCTCCTCCTTGAAACCCTTTACTCACTTGGCTCCTTGGACCCTGAGCTTTGCTGGCACCCACACCCACCGCCACCACTACTCCTTGGTCTCCCTGGGTTCCTCAGGATCTCAGCCCCCATCTCTCGCCCAACCACCCTAGTTACCGGGGAGTTCTCATCTAGTCTTACGACTGGAAATAACATGCACATGCCAACAACTCCCACATCTGTCTCTCACTCACATCTCTCCCCCAAACTACTCAACATCTCCAGTCAGATGCACAATAACAAGTTCAAAAGCAAACCCCTGACCTTCCACCCCAGACCTCATTACTCCCATTTCAGTAAATAGCAACTCTACCCTTCCAGTCACTGAGGCCCCAAACCTGGACTCCTCTCTCTCCCACCGACCTCCAAATCCCAAATTTAGAACCCAGCCCCTCCTGGCACCACCACAGCTCCCAGTATGGTCTAAGCTGCCCAAGTCCTCTACTGAGATGCTACAGTTCTGTCCTGACTAGACTCCTGGCCTCAGCCCTGGCCCCTCCAGTAATTTATTTCCAATGATATGTGCAGGGGCTTCTGACATCCTATGTGATGAGTCCCCTCCTGCCCCAGGTATTCCCTGGACCCTGCCTCCCAACTCCTCTCTCCTCTCATTCAGCTCACAACAGCAAGCTCGCTCCCTTCATAAAGCAGCACACTCCTACCATGGGGCCTTGTGCTTACAGAACCAGCTATCTGGAAGGGGCATCCCCAGATGTTTGTATGGCTTTGTCCTTAGCTTCTTCACGGCTATGCTCAAATGTTACCATATTGTATAATGTAATACTTGATCCATGCTAGCTTCCCCATTCCTTTCTCTGCCCTACTTTTCTCCACAGCACGTATCGCCATACGCTGTACTATATATACTTTTATTGATTTGTGTATTGTCTGCCTCCTTTTGCTAGTATGTACTGTTTTATTCACTGCTGTATTATTCTAGCTCTTAGGACACAGTATAACTGGCCTATAGTAGATGCTCATTCTATTCTGTTAAATAAATGAAGAAGTTATGAAATTATAATACTTTATATTTGTATGGTGGTGATGGTTTAGTTGCGAAGTCATGTCCGACTCTTGCAACCCCATGGACTGTAGCCCGCCAGGCTTCTCTGTCCATGGGATTTTCCCAGGCAAGAACACTGGAGTGTGTAGCCATTCCCTTCTCCAGGAGATCTTCCCAAACCAGGGATGAAACCCAGGTCTCCTGCACTGCAGAATTCTTTCCCGACAGAGCCAACAGGAAAGCCCTTACATTTGTATAGTTCTTTATAATTTACAAAGCACTGTCACAAAGTACTATTTCATTTAAACCTATGAGCTAGGTGATATTGTCCCATTTTTCTGGAGACAACGAAGATCCCAGAGCTGTGTGGGGTACAGTGGAAAGCACGTTATACTCAGGTGGGGAAATCTCTGAGGATGATCATTTACGCAATGCCCACTAGGAATCAGGAGTTGTGCTAAGCACCTCATATATATTTAGAAACCTTACAGGAGCTCAATGAGGTGGATAAGACCCTTTTAAAACTGAGAAAACTGAGGGGGTGAAGTAATTTACTCAAGTCACACAGCAGAGAGAGGAGTGGGGATCCAGAGCTAAACTCTGCTTCACACGCTGCAGCACACACTGTGCCCACACCCAGGACACAGGCACTGACAAACGTCACTGGGCCTCCAAAAGCAGGAAGCCCTGGGGTAAAATTCCACAGCAACCAGCTCCCCACTGGAAGACTACCTCCCAGATACACCCTGAATCCAGCACGAGTGGACTGACACTGAATCCGCTTCTGCGTCTACACTACCAGAGTCAGTGGAAGCCGTGTCTGTGCCACAGCCGCACCTTCCAGGGGCCGCTTCCAGCCGAGAGAACGCAGTAAGAATGCTATGGCGGGCCTCCTCTGACAGCCAGGTCTGGCCTGAGGACCCTGGGATGGCTCTGCATGGTAGATTAGGACGCTTCCATCCCATTCTTCCCGCTCTTGTTCACTCAGGGTCAGACACGCGCTGAGGCCTGATGGTTCTCCCAGCCTCTTCCAGCTCCCTCTTCATTTTCTCTCACAGGCTATTTCCCTAATACAATCCTTGTACTTTTAAACCCATCTTTGTAGCTGCTCTTTGAGCCAATACACCTCCTAACTCATCTTTCTGCTTTCCTCCCTGCCTCTCCACAAGCTCTTCCCCACAAGCAGCCAATGACTGTTGGAAGACACATGCCGTCACATCATCCCCTGGGGTAAGAATAAGAGCCTGGGTGGACCACAAACTATGAGCTTCCCAGTGGGGCCCCACCCTCCCTCTTCCCACTCATGGTGCACCAGCTTCACTTCCCTTCCTGCTTGAACTTGTCAAATTCTCTTTCACCCTCAAGTCTGTGCATGGATAACCTCCCTGCCGGCTGCTACGCTGGCTCCTCCATGTCATGTGGTCTCAGCTCAAATGGCATCACTGCAGGGAGGGAGTCACCCCCTGCATCCTATTTCCCTCCACTCCATTTCTTCATAGATCTGACTGCTGTCTGAAATGCTCTTATTTCTTTGTCTATTACCTGTTTCTCTATAAAATGTAAGCTTGTGAGGATGAGAATCTCGCCTCATCTCAGTCTCAGAATGGCACGTGGGAAGCCTGGAACCCCTGACCTCACTGTTCCTCAGAAGTGGCTTCTCACCTCTCCCTCCATGCTACTGATCCGGACCAGCTCATTGAGGATAAGCAGGGCTCCATGGATCCGGTCATCCCGATTCATGCCTTTCTCCTTGGCCAAGGTCTCATCAAACCCTTTCTCTGCTTCTTCAAACGTGTGCTACAGAGAGATGCAGAATGCCTTCATTACACAACACGCAGAGTTAGAAAGCAGCCCGCCCATCTATGTGGGGGGTTCCGAGGTTACCATGCCTGCTCAGGGACTCATGCTAGTATCACAAACAATACTAACTCATTGAGCTCTTTCATCTAATTTAGCTTCAACTCTCACAACGCTACCATGAGGCAGATTAAAAACAGAAACTAAGTGACTTGCCCAAAGTCACAGAGCAGCCAAGACTAGAACCCAGGTATCCAAGCCCATGTTCAAGGCTCTTGGTGTAGGACAAGCCTCAGTAGGTTCTCCTGGCAGCAGCAGTCAGCATGGGACTCGCAACACTAGAGGAGAACTGGTTATTTTCTCAGTATTTACCGCATTTCATTCCTCCAGACACGCCCGTTTTTCCCTACTTCAACATCTCTGAAAAGAGACCCCTTATACTTGTTGTTAAAAGGCAATGAGTGTAACTGGCACTGCAGTCTCACTATTAGTGGTGTGTAAAATAATGGCGTAGCTATGGACAGATCTTTGCTTTCGTGGAAAACAACAAAATAACTACTAATTCACAGTGAGCTTAAAAAGTCATGTAAGACCAAAGCAGACATGACGCTAGCTCTGTGGCCAGGGGCCTACTGCTGCTCTTTAAGCCCAGTGACGCTCTAGGCCGAAGTGCTTTGCTGGAGGCTGGAATGGAACCATCTCCTCACCCTGTACCACTGCGGCTTCTGCATCTCTTTTGGCTCCCGCTGGGTGGTGAGGATCAGACAGGCACGAAGGGCGGCGACGGCTCCCTCCCGGATTGCCTGTTTGGGGTCCCACACGGCGACAAAAATATTGTCAAAGAAGGGCTGCACTTGCTGGAAGAAGAAGGTGGGGACGCTGATGGC
The DNA here is from genome assembly GCF_019923935.1 of Bubalus bubalis. NCBI lineage: Eukaryota > Metazoa > Chordata > Mammalia > Artiodactyla > Bovidae > Bubalus > Bubalus bubalis. The sequence continues at coordinate 38,629,457 of NC_059161.1, forward strand.
CAGCTCACGGAGCACCAGGACCTGGGAGGAAAGGCACACAGAGATCTTGCATCTGGATCAGAGAGCTCTGTTCTCTTAGGAACACAGCCTCTTTTCATGCCAGAGCCAACACACACTAGGAAAACAGCACACTTGCCCACTCTTGTAGCTCAGAATTCCTGGGGACCTAGGAATGAGAGTAAAACTGATCAAACATCTCAGGGTCCATTATCACAGGGTGTTTAGAAATAGAACGCTTGTACAGGAAAGTCAGGACACAAGTTCTGAAAGCACAGCCGTGCTTGATGTTTTATATACTGCTCCACTAGAAGATAGTAGATAGATAAATAAATAGCCTAGAATGTACCTGGACTATTTAAGCAGTCAATAAACCTTTACTGAATGAATGTTCCTGTTTAATATTTAATCTTGCTTTTTTCATTTGACCATGGAAAAACGGAAGGTGGGCGGGAGGGTCTGCCCCAAGTTAGAGTTAGAGAGTGGCACCAGAGGCAGGCCTCTCACCCAGGCAGGCTCCTTTCTCATGGTGCTGCCTGCTAAAGAGGGAAGCGACTGGAAAGGATCCGCCTAAAGCTTCTATTCCCACCACATTGGTTCATAGATTCTGTCTCTTAAGGACAGACTCTCCCCCGCCTCCCAGCCTGGATTGTTAGCCCATCAAACAAGTCTTTTTCAGGGATGAGCCTTGGAGAGTGAGGAGGATGTGCGTCTAGAAGAAGAGGGTAGAAGCCACCACTCCCTCAAATGCAGAACAGCCAAGGGGAAAGAGGAAGTCTGGACTGTGTACTGACCAATCAATAAATGACTAAAACATAAACAGGAAAGGCCTGGGAGAAGGCAGACCCACTCTCCCAGCAGGGGGAGCGAGTACCTCCCTTGCTCCTCTCTGCAGCCCAGAACTTCCTTATTCCACAGGATATTGAGGGACCTTGACAGAGGGATGCTGCAGATAGTGCAGCTGTCTAAGGCTTTGTAAGCCTCTTAGCTTGTGGCTTCTCTTCTTTCCTGTGGCTGAACGGTGCCTTCTGGGGAAGCGTTTTCGACTGGAAAATCAGAGGTCAGGGTAAGAACTGCACACAGGTCTGCCTCTCAAGCAATGAAAGAGAATGTTAATTTTCCTCCTCAGGAACGGAGCTCAGGGTGAGGAGAGAAAGGGATCCGGGGCAGAATTCAGGGCCACCAAGAAGCACAGTGCCTCTGCCTGGAGCGACCCTCTCACTCTTTGCCTTCCAGGGCCCTAAGCACATCACATAAAGGACCCTGACACAATGCACTGCTCCCCAGACACTCACAGCCGCATGTCTCCGGCCCTCATTGCGGTCAGCACCCAGCCATTCCAGGGCTCGCTTCACCTCAAACTCCACATACTCAGCAGTGAAAGTGTCCCCTGCCATGGCAAGCCGACCGATGGCCTTGGATGCCATTTCCATGACAACTGGGTCGTTGGAGGGAAGGAGGTTCCGAAGGTAGTTAGCAAATCTTCCAATTCGAGTGGCATTCCCACCTTCCACTCCTATGAGGCTGGCTGGAAAAGACAGGAAGGCAAAAGGTGAGGAAGGGCACAGGCTGCCCAGGAAAGTAGGCGGCTTTCAGAGGGACACAGCCAGTGACCTCTTCCTTTTCAGTACCGACTGAAATCTCCAGACAGTAAGGACGCAAACAATTTTCATTTCAACCAACAGATCTGGCATTTGTGCCAGAACTACTTACATAAAGCAAAATGACCTTTTTAGTAAATACAATTTGTTTTCCCAAGAAGAAAAGGAAAACAAACTGGGACTGAATAATAGTTCACAGGATGGATGACTAGTTCCTGGGAGCTGAAAATTACCTGCCTTTCATTCAATGCATCCCAGCTCTACTTTTCTGTTTGTGAGTCCTGCTATGCCACACCGTGCTATGGAGAAAACAGAGCCTGGAGTGAAAGCAGGCTTCTAGTCTCAGCCCTGGTGCATTGGCCCTAGAAAAGTTGCTTAATGGTTCTGAGATATGGTTCAGATATATGGATATCTGAAAATACCTGCTTTGCCTATGTCCCAGGACTACTGCTAGAATAGCCGAGTAAGGACACTGAAAGCCATGAGGCTCCTTAAAATTCCTTAAACAAATGTGAACTAAGTATCCAGTAGGAAGCAGACACAGGGTGCAGTGGACACAAAAGTGAACAGTCCTTTATTTCCAGTTCCCACCTCACCAGAGACTCTGTCCTTACCTATGGCCAAAATGCCACCTTTCCTCTCATTGGCGTCTGAGCTGGACACCAGTTCAAAGATGTGATGGTTCAGCTGATCATAGAAGCGAGTAGACTCCTCTTGACTCATCTACAAAAGAAGATGTACTCAGCATAACTGCTCATGTCTCCCTGATGCTGGGATGGCTCCCAAAGGTTAGGACCTGAAAGGCAGCCGGCAGGTACAGTTCAAGCCAAGGGGGACACGGCTGCTGCCCATTTCTAGTTTTAAACTGTACAGCAATTCATTGGTCTATTTAACAAATACTTATTGCATATCTTATTCAATAGCAGGCCACCCACCGTCCTAGATTCTACCTAGTATCAGAGGTATAAGGACAAATAAGACATTGTCCCTGACCTCAAGTCTGGTCTCTGTTTAGAAAGCCCCAAGCAACCAACTCTTCAAAGCCATGCCAACCACTGTTATCAGGCAGAAAGAGTGGAAGGTCTGGAATGTGGCATGAAACAGAAAAAAATGAAAAGAAACAGCCATCTCTATGCTGACTCTTAAAATACCACACCTCAGGAAATGCCACAGAAATGTGTAACTGCTGCAAAGGAATCCGCACATTCTGTGGACATGAGAAACTGGGCGCCTTTCTGAAATGGAATCTTTACATTTTCTGAATCCTCACTTAGGGGTCAAGAGGCATCTAACCCAGGGACGGTACAGGTAGCCCCAACACTCCATGATGAATGGCCCTAATGACAACAGTCCGAACCTCTCGGAGCTCCATGGTGACATAGTGCTGGAGCTCCTTGGCAGCTTTGGCCCTAGTCTCTTCATTCCGGCTCTTCAGGCCGCTGGCAAACTGCTGCAGGACGCTCACATTGCTGGATGTGGTGGCAGCTGTGGTGGCGGCGGCAGGGCCGGTTCCAAGCATCTTGCCCTGAGGTTCTTTGGAGAGATGCTTCCTTTAATATTCTGAATAACAAACTATGGCAATGAACTTATATATGGTCCCAACTCCTCAACACAGATCTTCATATACCCAAGTTAAGCTGGGGAGCCAAACAAGGTTGGGAGACCTCACTGAAAAACACGCAAAGAGCCTTGAGCCATTCAACAACGACTGATGTTTAAAAGAGGCAGCACAGTAGCACAGGTCAAATTATGGGCTGTGCTGCCAGACTTACCTGGGTGAGAATTCAGTCCAAAATTATATATCTTGAGGAAGATACTTAATAGTTTCCTTAACTGTAATAAGAGGATAATAGTACCTAACTCATAAGGTTGATGTGAGGACTGAGTGAGTTAACCCATGTTAAAAAATGATTAAAACAGTGCCAGGCACACAGTGAATTAATTGTTACTAGGTATGATTATCTTTATGACTACTACATACAGGGCACAGTCAGGTACTAGAGTGGGGAGGCAGAGGGAGAGAATAAGCATGCCTAAGGCTGCCCCTTTCCTTGAGGAAAATTTAAAGAGGGGCACTGTTTATTATTCTATAGCAGCACTGCCCAACAGCAATATGAATCACAAATGTAACTTTGAATTTCCTAGTAGCCATATGGAAAAGGTAAAAAGAAACAAGAAAAATGAACACATTTAATCCCAACACATCCCAAATATCATTTCAACACGTTATCAACACAAAAAAATTATTGACATATTTTTTCATTCTTTTTTTCTGTACTGAGTCACCAAAATCGAGTGTGCATTTTACAGTTAGGTCAATTTCAACTCTGACTAGTCACATTTCAAGCACTCTAAGCCTCATGTGGCTGATGGTTATTGTATTGGGCGGCGGGGTTCTGTATTTTTAAAATTTTTTATTATTTTCTATTTTTATTTTGTGGTCCTGCCCTGCAGCATGTGGGATCTCATTTCCCCGACCAGGGATTGAACCCGTGCCCACTGCATTGGAAGCAAGGAGTCTTTTACCACTGGACTGTCAGGGAAGTCTCTGCTCTATAAAATGTACCTGGAACGTGAGCTAAAAGAGACTGATATGTTCCTGAGATCACGCATTTATTCCTCAATTATGTACTGTCCCTTCCCTCAATAAGCTTACAGTCTAGGGGGAAACACAAATAATCAAGAGACCATAACAAAGTGGCTATGATAAAGCTCTGCCAGACTGCTATAGCAATAACATATACACCTGTCCACGTTTTAACAGAAAATCAAATTTTCAAAATTTCTTATTTTTGAAAGAATCTGTGAAATCCAGACAGGTAAAAAACAGTAATAATTGATTCTGAGAAGCTTTTAAATACTCCAGCATCAAGAAGACTGCAAAAAGAAGTGTCAGACTTTAGGGCTGAGGAACCCCAAGGATTCCAGAGGAGAAAACTACTACAGAGAGTGTGCACCTGGCTGTGATGAGGGGGAGGGAGGCTAGCAAGGAATTTCCAGTCTCAGAAAGGAATCAGCCTATCTTCATAAGGTCTAAGGCCCACAGGCTATCTGCCCCAGGCACAATTCAATGAAAATACTATAAGTTAAATACACGAAGGGTCTTGGCGAGGGCTTACAGAAGTTAAAGCCAGGTGCCCAAACTAGGGATGGGGGCGGGGGACGGAGAGGATGAAACTCAGGGTGGAACCGAGCTCAGCTCCGGGGAATGGGTCCTTGAGAGGCATCCACAGTGGAGCGCAAGGGGCTGACACTGACGTTGGTCCTCTCTGAGGACAATGTGTATAGGTGGTTCAGAAGAAGGGTTGACTGATGGGTAGAGACCCAAAGGCGCCCCAGCAACACAGGAGCTGATGGGCCGGCCTTCTGGCGCCAGAAACGCACGATAGGCTAAAGGGTCTGGGGGTTTCCTGGAGGTCCGGGAGGAGGTGGGCGTAGCCTTGCGAGGTGAGGGTCAAGGCCTCCGGCGGCGCCCAACTCCATGGGGCCAGTACTGAGGGGACCCCAAGTCCCAGACGGACGGCTTCCCGGGGTGCCCCCACGGACCAGGTTGGCCGTGGGTCTGAACATTCCGCCGCCTTGGAGGGGTCGGTGCCAGGCTCCAGACTCACCGCGCGGCTTCGGCCAAGGCCTCAGCTGCCGCCGCCAGCGCCGGTACCGCCGCTTCAAGGCCCGGTCCCCACCACACGCCTTGCCCGCTGTCCTCTAAGCCGGGCGGGAGGGAGGGCGTACTCCTAGCCCTAACGACCAATCGACGGGCATAAGAAGAAAATAGACAGGAAGACAGGCCAATAATCATTTAGGAGAAGTTAGGCTTCGGGACCCGGCTTCTCCAGGGGGCGGGGACTGTTCAAATAGACAAACCCCGTGGCCAGTGGCAGGAGAAAGGAGGCTTAGGTTCTCTCGGGAGAACCAATCATTCGTGAGTTGACTTCAGTCACTTCCACGCACACATCCGGTGCATCGTTACTAAAGTTCCCCACTGCACCTGGGCCGTGGCGGTGCCCATTTCGCTGTCTGGGTACCGCGGGATGGGACCACGAAGGACTAGGCGGAGGTTCGCGACCCCAAATTTAATTTTCGAGAGCAATGTGTGAGCGAAACCGACGCACTAGCACTAGTCTATCCATGATTTTTCTTCTGTGAAACGTAATTCGCATTTTAAAGCATTTTTAGTTAAATTTCCCCACTTTCCCAATATTATCTAGCTCCCAAGATCATTCGCCAGAAACCGTAGGCAAAATTTAACTAAATGAGCTACTTGTGACTAAATAATTTCGAAGCAGTATCATTTTTTAAAAATCCTTTCGAAAATCAATAGAAATGGAATTTGACTACGTCTCATTTTTAAAAAATCACCGTCCATTATAAAAAAAAATTGAAAAAATTTAAATATCTCACAGTTCGGTTCAGTCCAGTCGCTCAGTGGTGTCCGACTCTTTGCGACCCCATGAACCGCAGCACTCCAGGCCTCTCTGTCCATCACCAACTCCTGGAGTCCACCCAAACTCATGTCCATCAAGTCAGTGATGCCATCCAATCATCTCATCCTCTGTCGCCCCCTTCTCCTTCTGCTCTCAATCTTTCCCAGCATCAGGGTCTTTTCAAATAAGTCAGCTCTTCACATCAGGTGGCCAAAGTATTGGAGTTTCAGCTTCAGCATCAGTTCTTCCAAAGAACACCCAGGACTGATCTTTAGGATGGACTGGTTGGCTCTCCTTGCAGTCCAAGGGACTCTCAAGAGTCTTCTCCAACACCACAGTTCAAAAGCATCAATTCTTCAGTGCTCAGCTTTCTTCACAGTCCAACTCTCACATCCATACATGACCACTGGAAAAACCATAGCCTTGACTAGACTGACCTTTGTTGACAAAGTAATGTCTCTGCTTTTTAATATGCTGTCTAGGTTGGTCATAACTTTCCTTCCAAGGAGTAAGCATCTTTTAATTTCATGGCTGCAATCACCATCTGCAGTGATTTTGGAGCCCAGAAAAATAAAGTCAGCCACTGTTTCCCCTTCTATTTGCCATGAAGTGATGGGACCGGATGCCATGATCTTAGTTTTCTAAATGTTGAGCTTTAAGCCAACTTTTTCACAATGGGAGTCCTATTAAATAAAATATGATGCATTTATATTAAGGAAAATACGTGCAGTCACTAATAATCATAATTAGGTGAATATTTGCTAAGAAGGAAAAAGGTTAACAGTTATACAGTATAATATAACCTATTAAAATTTTGGGCTTCCCTGGTGGCTCAGATGGTAAAGAATCTGCATGCAATATAATTCTTAAATGTCTATGCTCACATGGGGAAATACAAAAATAAGATGCAATGGAATTTGGGGAAGGCATACTTTTTTCTTTTCACCTTACCCTCAATTACTTGTATAATAAAAGCAGTGTTTGTTGAACAGGTGTAAGTTTCTAAAAGTACTAAATTGACAAAAGTGGTTTCATGGTATTCTGTGGCTAACAAAATGCTTTGGCAGATTTAAAAGAAAAAAATTATGACTACTTTAGGTTTAGAATCTTTTCATTACATTGATTCTTTTATGAAATAATTATTCCTCTGAATTTCACATTTTTCACTTGTTTTCAACATCTCTATATTTAGTCATTAAATATTTTTGAATGCATAATGCATTCACTATTCAAATCTCAAAATAAATAAAAATTATATTTATCATTAAAAGTCTTGTTCCACCCCTGCCCCTTCACTCGTTTCTTAGTTCTTACGTATCCCTACTTTCTTTTTATGTAAATACAAAACATATAAATAGATCCTCTCATTTCCCTCTTTTGTTACACTATGTACACTGCTATGCACATTTTAAAGTTCTAGAGTATCTTGGGGATCTTTCTATTGTAGTGTATAGAAAGCTTCTTCGTTCTTGTTCTTCGTTATTGTTGTAGCTGCATAGTATTCCATCATGTGACTATATCACAATTTATATTTTCAGTTCTCTGTTGAAGGACACGTGTTATTTTCAAATCCTTTTTTATTTCTTTTTTCTTTTTGGCTGTGCTGGGTCATCATTGCTGTGAGCAGGCTTTCTCCAGTTTCAGCAACGGGGGCTACTAATTGTAGCATATAGGCTTCTCCTTGTGGTGGCTTCTCTTGTTGCAGAGCATGGGCTCTAGGGCACTTGGGTTTCAGTAGTTGTGGCACATGGGCTTAGTAGTTGTGGCACTTGGTCTTAGTTGACCTGCAGCATGTGGAATCTTCCTGGACCAGGGATAGAACCCATGTCCCCTGTGTGGGCAGGAGGAGTCTCAACTGCTGCACCATTCAGATCAGATCAGATCAGTCGCTCAGTCGTGTCCGACTCTTTGAATCGCAGCATGCCAGGCCTCCCTGTCCATCACCAACTCCCGGAGTTCACTCAGACTCATGTCCCTCGAGTCAGTGATGCCATCCAGCCATCTCATCCTCTGTCGTCCCCTTCTCCTCCTGCCCCTAATCCCTCCCAGCATCGGAGTCTTTTCCAATGAGTCAACTCTTCGCATGAGGTGGCCAAAGTACTGGAGTTTCAGCTTTAGCATCATTCCTTCCAAAGAAATCTCAGGGCTGATCTCCTTCAGAATGGACTGGTTGGATCTCCTTGCAGTCCAAGGGACTCTCAAGAGTCTTCTCCAACACCATTGTTCAAAAGCATCAGTTCTTCGGCACTCAGCCTTCTTCACAGTCCATCGAGGGAAGTCCTATTTTCAAATTCTTGTGGTTACTAATGATGCTGCAATGAATGCCTTTGTATGTACAATTTTATTCCCTGGCATCTATACAAAATAATATCCAGAAATGTGATTATAGAGTCATAGGGTAAATGCCTATGTAATTCAATAGATTTTGACTTACTCATCTCACATGCTAGTAAAGTAATGACTAAAATTCTCCAAGCCAGGCTTTAGCAATACATGAACTGTGAACTTCCAGATGTTCAAGCTGGTTTTAGAAAAGGCAGAGGAACCAGAGATCAAATTGCAAACATATGATAGGTCACCGAAAAAGCAAGAGAGTTCCAGAAAAACAACTATTTCTGCTTTATTGACTATGCCAAAGCCTTTGACTGTGTGGATCACAATAAACTGTGGAAAATTCTGAAAGAGATGGGAATACCAGACCACCTGACCTGCCTCCTGAGAAACCTGTATGCAGGTCAGGAAGCAACAGTTAGAACTGGACATGGAACAATAGACTGGTTCCAAATAGGAAAAGGAGTACGTCAAGCCTGTATATTGTCACCCTGCTTATTTAACTTATATGCAGAGTACATCATGAGAAACACTGGGCTGGAGAAAGCACAAGATTGCCAATCAAGATTGCCAGGAGAAATATCAATAACCTCAGATATGCAGATGACACCACCCGTATGACAGAAAGTGAAGAAGAACTAAAGAGCCTCTTGATGAAAGTGCAAGAGGAGAGTGAAAAAGTTGGCTTAAAGCTCAACATTCAGAAAACTAAGATCATGGCATCCAGTCCCATCACTTCATGGCATATAGATGGGGAAACAGTGGAAACAGTGGCTGACTTTATATTTCTGGGCTCCAAAATCACTGCAGATGGTATGATTGTAGCCATGAAATTAAAAGACACTTACTCCTTGGAAGAAAAGTTATGACCAACCTAGACAACATATTAAAAAGCAGAGACATTACTTTGTCAACAAAGGTCAGTCTAGTCAAGGCTATGGTTTTTCCAGTGGTCATGTATGGATGTGAGAGTTGGACTATAAAGAAAGGTGAGCACTGAAGAATTGATGCTTTTGAACTGTGGTGTTGGAGAAGACTCTTGAGAGTCCTTTGGACTGAAAGGAGAGCCAACCAGTCCATCCTAAAGGAGATCAGTCCTGGGTGTTCTTTGGAAGAACCAATGCTGAAGCTGAAACTCCAATACTTTGGCCACCTGATGTGAAGAGCTGACTCATTGGAAAAGACCCTGATGCTGGGAAAGATTGAGGGCAGGAAGAGAAGGGAACGACAGAGGATAAGATGGTTGGATGGCATCATTGACTCAATGGACATGGGTTTGGGTGGACTCCAGGAGTTGGTGATGGACGGGGAGGCCTGGAGTGCTGCGGCTCATGGGGTTGCGAAAAGTTGGACACGACTGAGTGACTGAACTGATTGAATTCAATAGATATTGTCAAATTCATTTCTTATCAGGGAAGTACCAATTTTGATTTCCGCCAGCAATATATAGGATTTTTATCTTCCTAAGACATGGTAGGGCCCTGTTTTCTAATGAACTGTCAAAGATGGTTTTACAGCAATAGTCATCAGTACATTTATAGGTCTCTTTTCAGGTTACAGAGTTTTCTTGTCCATTACATTAAAATAATAGTTAATATTTATTGAGCACTTAGAAAGTATCAGTCATTTTGGTGGATACCGTAGAGTAGTGGTTAGCTCCAGCATTTACTGTATGAGCTATATGACTATATAAGCAAGAACTTATGTACCTAGTTTCTTATCTTTAAAACTAGAAGGATTATAATGTACCTACCTCTGTAGGTGGTATTGTGTGGTTTCAATGCTAATACATGTAAAGTACCCAAAATACCTGGAGAAAGGGGTGGCAGCCCACTCCAGTATTCTTGCCTGGAGAATTCCATAGACAGAAGAACCTGGTGGGCTATGGTGCATGGGGTCGCAGAATCAGACACAACTGAGCGACTAACATACACACACACACACACACACCCCAAAATACCATGTGACACATATGAACAGTCACTAAATGCTGTTACTGCTATTCCTGAACATTATGAATGAGGCAGGTTGTGTTGTTCCCACTTTGTACATGAGTAATCTGATATCCAGAGGGATTGGGTCACAGAGTAGGTAAGTGATGGAGCCAGGATTTTAATATATCTGCTTCTTCCTCTTGTCTGATTTGGCAGCATTGAATATTCAGATTTCGCCAGCATTGCAAGTATGTGGTGGGTGGTGGAATTGTAAATGGTTAACAACCAGATGTGAGGGGAGGGGGGCATGTATGTATATTCAGGGCTTTCTTCATGCTGTGTGACCTGTGAGGTCAGAATGCTCTGTCTTGAAATTCTTAATGATTTTTGAATAAGAGGTCCCAAATTTTTATCTTGCACTGGGCACCAAAATTACATAGTCAGTCCTGTGTACATATATATTATATGTGTATTACAACTTTCACTAATATGAAGGATGTGTGGCACAAAACTTACAAATAATAATAAAATAGACAAAACTCTTTATTGTAAATTCCATATAGCAAATTGATTCTAACAGTATACTTTCTTTGATATTGTGTAACCTCCCTATGGTTGCATTGGCCAATGTGTGTAGTTCCAACATGAATGTCAGTTGGTTTTTTCTCTCTTTTTAAAAAGTATTTATTTATTTGGCACAGCCAAATAAATGAAGTAAGTCAAATTTTGTTGTTGTTGTTCAGTCACTCAGTGGTATCCGACTCTTTGTGACACCATGGACTGAAGCACACCAGGCTTCCCTGTCCTTCACTTTCTCCCACAGTTTGCTCAGACTCATGTCCATTGAGTTAGTGATGCCATCCAACCATCTCATCCTCTGCCAGAAATCCAGGATACTGGGGTTGTATTTGGTTACTAAGTCATGTCGGACTCTTTGGCTTCCCAGTCTTTCACTATGTCCTGGAGTTTGCTCAAACTCATGGGCATTGAGTCAGTGATGCCATCCAACCATATCTCATCCTCTGTCACCCCCTTCTCCTCCTGCCCTCAATCTTTCCCAGCATCAGGGTCTTTTCCAATGAATCAGCTCTTCTCATCAAGTGGCCAAAATATTGGAGCTTCAGCATAAATCCTTCCAATGAATATTCAGGGTTGATTTCCTTTAGGATAGACTGGTTTGATCTCCTTGCTGTCCAAGGGACTCTCATATATGATATCACATAATATTTGTCTTTGACTTACTTCACTTAGTATATAATGTCTAGGTCCATCCATGTTGCTGCAAATGACAATATTTCATTATCTTTTATGGCTCAGTAACATTCCATTTGGGGGCTTCCCAATTGGCCCTGTGGTAAAGAATCTGCCTGCCAATTCAGAAGATGCAAGATATCCCTGGGTTGAGAAGATCCCCTGGAGGAGAAAATGGCAACCCCCTCCAGTATTCTTGCCTGGGAAATCCTACAGACAGAGAGCCTGGTGGGCTACAGCCCATGGGGGTCACAGAGACTCAGACATGCCTGAGCAACTCTACACATGGGCACCATATTCCATTTTAGATATATCTTTATCCATTCAGTGAATGCCAACACACAATATTCCATTTTAGATATATCTTTATCCATTCAATGAATGCCAACACACAATATTCCATTTTAGATATATCTTTATCCATTCAAATTGCCACCATCTATTGGATCATCAAAATAGCACAAGAGTTCCAGAAAAACATCTGCTTTATCGACTACACCAAAGCGTTTGACTGTGTGGATCACAAGAACTGTGGAAAATTTTTAAAGAGATGGGAATACTAGACCACCTGACCTGCCTCCTGAGAAATCTATATGTAGGTCAAGAAACAACAGTTAGAACCGGACATGGAACAACAGACTGGTTCCAAATAGGGAAAGGAGTACGTCAAGCCTGTATATTGTCACTATGCTTATTTAACTTATATGCAGAGCACATCATGTGAAATGCCAGGCTGAATGAAGCACAGGCTGGAATCAAGATTGCTGGGAGAAGTATCAAAAACCTCAGATACGCAGATGACAGCACTCTTATGGCAGTAAGTGAAGAAGAACTAAAGAGCCTCTTGACCCAAGTGAAAGAGGAGAGTGAAAAAGTTGGCTTAAAACTCAGCATTCAGAAAACTAAGATCATGGCGTCTGGTCCCATCACTTTATGGCAAATAGATGGGGAAATATGGAAACAGTGAGAGAGTTTATTTCTTTGGGCTCCAAAATCACTGCAGATGGTGACGGCAGCCATAAATTAAAAGATGCTTGCTCTTTGGAAGAAAAGCTATGACCAATCTAGAGAGCATAGTAAAAAGCAGAGACATTACTTTGCTAACAAAAGTCCATCTAGTCAAAGCTATGGTTTTTCCAGTAGTCATGTATGGCTGTGAAAGTTGGACTATAAAGAAAGCTGAGCGCTGAAGAATTGATGCTTTTGAACTGTGGTGTTGGAGAAGACTCTTGAGAATCCCTTGGACTGCAAAGAGATCCAACCAATCCATCCTAAAGGAAATCAGTCCTGAATATTCATAGGAAGGACTGATGCTGAAGCTGAAACTCCAATACTTTGGCCACTTGATGCCAAGAACTGACTCATTTGAAAAGATCCTGATGCTGGGAAAGATTGAAGGCAGGAGGAGAAGGGGACGACAGAGGATGAGATGATTGGATGGCATCACTGACTTGATGGACATGAGTTTGAGTTGGTGATGGACAGGGAGCCTGGCATGCTGCAGTCCATGGGGTTGCAAAGGGTCGGACAAGACTGAGGACTGAACTGAACTATCCATTCATCTATGGATGGACTTTCAGTTTTCCTTCCTGTCTTGGCAAAGCTAATAATTTCTTAGACAGCATTTCCCATTTCAGAGCTTCAGTTTTCCCACTTGAAAATGAAGGGATATAATTATACCTTCCTTATCACCCTCAACGTGCTCCCTGGTTTTGTCCATTTTGTTCACTGCTGCATGCAGTAGGTGTTCAATAAATCTTGCTGCACACAGTGGGGGCTCAATTAACTTTTGTTGAACGAAAAACAGAATGAGTTCTATTTCCGTGAGAGGTAAGTCGTAAAGCGACATGCATTTGTGGTCGGTCGTTAAGTTAGGCTGTTTTCAACAAGACTCAAAGCAACTGCGTCCCCGACCTTGGGCAGGAGAAGGGCGGGGCTGCTGGGTCACCGCTCTACCTCGGCCCCGCCCCTAGACCTCCGGCCCCGCCCCTCCAGAGCCCCGCCCCTAACCCTGCCTCGGTCCTGGCCCAGGCCCAGGGCCGCGCTGCCGGCCGGTGTTTCCCGGCGGGTTGAGGTGGCGGACGCACAAGATGGCGGCCCCGGCAGTCCTGGCAGCCCCGGGGTGGCGGTCGCGGCTCGTGCTCGGGCTCTAGGGCGGGCGGGGCTGGGGTCTGGAAGCAGGCTTACACAGGTGACAGGAGGTCGGCGCGGTGCCGCCGGGCCTCTTGGGGTGTCAGGCCCGTTCGCTGCATCCCCCGGGCCCCGCCGCCTCCCAGTCCCTGTCCCTGGTGGAACCGAAAAAGGTCAGGTCCGTCGCCCCGCCCCGTCCGTCCTCGCCCTAGCGCGAACGCTACGCAGTGGGTGGCTCACTACCACTGACTTAACACACGTGCAGCCTCCATGGCGGAGAAGATTAACATCCACGCTGGAGAGACGGCCAAGGTCGAGGACAGAGACCTGCTGGGGAACGGCTGTCCTCAGCAGGACAGACCTCCGCAGCGCTCGTGGAGGCAGAAGTGCGCCTCCTATGTCCTGGCCCTGCGGCCCTGGAGCTTCAGCGCCTCACTCACCCCGGTGGCCCTGGGCAGTGCCCTGGCATACAGATCCCAAGGCGTCCTGGATCCCAGGCTGTTGGTGGGTTGTGCCATAGCTGTCCTCGCGGTGCACGGGGCTGGCAATTTGGTCAACACTTATTACGACTTTTCCAAAGGCATTGACCACAAAAAGAGTGATGACAGGACCCTGGTGGACCGAATCTTGGAGCCCCAGGATGTAGTTCGGTTTGGAGTCTTCCTCTACACCTTGGGCTGTGTCTGTGCCGCTTGCCTTTACTGTCTGTCTCCTCTCAAACTGGAGCACTTAGCTCTCATCTACTTCGGAGGCCTGTCTGGCTCCTTTCTCTACACAGGAGGTAAGTTGGCCTATTTGCTGCAAGTCTTAATTGCATGGAAACTACAGTTTGTTTAGGAATTATAGGGCTCTCGAAGAAGTGTCAAAGGTTATTTTCTGAATTAGGCCATTTTATGTGAAATCTGTAATGTTTGGACCATGTGGATTTGGGGGATAACATTTTTGGCTTGGCTTATGGATGTTAGGAATAACATATATACTGTATATACGGAAATTTTTGGTATCTAATTTCCTCTCATTCTTCATAACTTATAATGCCATGTGTGTGGGTGCTAAGTCGCTTCAGTCATTTCCGACTCTTTTCAATGCTATGGACTGTAGCCCACCAGGCTCCTCTGTCCATGGAATTTTCCAGGCAAGAATGCTGGAGCTGGTTGGTCCCCTCTCCTCTGGGGATCTTTCCCACCCAGGGAAAGTCGCTTCTCTTACATGTGTGTTGGCAAGCTGGTTCTTTACCACTAGTGCCACCTGGGAAGCCCTTATAATGCCACAGTGTCAAATTTTAGTGGAATTAAATTTGAAGAGCTCTAAATTATGCACCTAATTACTTTCAGCTAGTTTGCTAGGTGACCCCTTGCAGCAGGCTGATTAAAGTGCTGATGGGCAGGTGTTTAAGCCCTATTTATTGAGTGCCTATTATGTGCCAGGTTCTGTTCTACCTGAACACAACAGTCAAGTCCCTGCCCTTCTGGAAGTGATTTTATATATCATGAGGAGAGATAGAAAATAAAAATAGTAAATTATGGTTAGGATGATCAATATCCTGGTTTGCTCAGCACTGAGAGTGTTTCCAAGATATGGGGCTTTAGGAAACCAGGGAGTTCCTGGCAAGCCAGGATGAATTTGTGCCTTGGTTACAGTACATGAGAAGATGAACATGAGAAGATGAACTGTACTATAGGGAAAAAAAAAAAAATTAAGTAGAGCAAGGGAGGACACAGACTAATTTTAATTAGTTTGATCAGGGTAGGCCTCATAAAAAAGGTAACACAAGGGACTTCCCTGGTGGTCCAGAAGTTGACTCTGTGTTTTCAGTGCAGGAGACACAGGTTCTGTCCCAGGTTGGACAACTAAGATCCCACAGGCCCCTTGGCACAGCCAAAAAAAGACAACACGTGATCAGAGATTGTGAGAGGGAGGTGAGGGAGTTGGCTCAACAAGTATCTGGAAGAAGGTAGCATTTGAGCAAAAATTGTAGGAGGTGACAGGTGAGGGAGTTGGCCGAGCAGTTATCTGGAGGAAGAGTATGTTGGAACAGCAATTGCCAAAGGCCTTAAGGCAGGAGTGATCCTGAAAATGTTGGAGAACAGCATGGAGTACAGGGTGTGCACGAGGGAGACAGTAAAAGGAGGTGAAGTAAAAGCGGTATGTTTGGGCATGGCAGTGTGGCACAAAGATGACATAGGCCTTAGTGTTTTGAAACAATCACTCTGGCTAAGTTATTGAGAATGGATAAAGGAGGGCGAGGGGAGAAGCAGGAACATCTAGGAGGAATCTGTCAAGTAAAACAGGCAAGAGATGTCTGGTGGCTTGAATCAGGGTGGGATTAGTGGAGAGTGAAGAAGTAGTTAGATTCCCAATATATCTTGGAGGTAGGCAGGGTTTGCTGATAGATGGGACATGAGGCAGGAGAGGAACAGGAATTAAATACAACTCTGAAAAAAAAACTATCCAAACAAACGTAACTCTAAGGTTTTGGCCTGAGCAACTGAAATAGTGAAGTTGATGTGGAGTGGGAGAGAGAAGATTGAAAACAGGTTTGTGGAGAGAAAATGGAGACATTGACTTTGGACATCTTAATATATCAGATCTCCATGTGGAGCTGTCAAATTGACGGTTGGATTTGAGTCCGAGTTCAGAGGAGAGGTCTGACCTGGAGGTAGAGACTTTTGAGAGTCTTTGCACATAGATTAAGTTGTACGACAGGGTGAGAGCCCAGAGGACGGATTGTTGACAGATACCCTGCTACTGCTAAGTCACTTCAGTCCTGTCCGACTCTGCGTGACCCCATAGACGGCAGCCCACCAGGCTCCCCCGTCCCTGGGATTCTCCAGGCAAGAACACTGGAGTGGGTTGCCATTTCCTTCTCCAATGCATGAAAGTGAAAAGTGAAAGTGAAGTCGCTCAGTCGTGTCCGACTCTTAGCGACCCCATGGACTGCAGCCTACCAGGCTCCTCTGCCCATGGGATTTTCCAGGCAAGAGTACTGGAGTGGGGTGCCATTGCCTTCTCTGACAGTACCCTGGGCAGCCCCAATATTAAGTGAGGAGGGGAGAAGACTGGCCAAGGGAACTGTGATGGAGCATCAGAAGGAGAAAGAAGAAAAGCAGGACTAACTGTGGTGAACTGGCAGCCAGCTGTAAAAAGTTGTGTGAGGGAAATCAGTAGGGCGCTGAAATAGAATGGATGTGTAAGGTGCTGGTGGAAGAAAGAGGCCCTCTGCGAAGGTGACATTTAAACTAAGCTTTGAAGGACAAGGAGCCACCGTGGGGCAGAACTGGGGTCTGAGTCAGGGCCTCCAGGACTGCAGCAGCAGCAGATGCGAATATCCTGGGGCAGGGAAGGGCTTGGCATCTCAGGATTTGCTGAAAGACCAGCATAATCAAGAGGGAGACTGAGATGCAGCCGTCCAGGGAGGCAGGGGCTAGATCATACTGGTCTCACAGGGCCTCAGTCTCGGCTAGTTCCTCGTCACTCCCAAGCCTAGTCCTTAGACCTCTTTTCTCTAGCTCCATTTACTCCCTTGGCAATTTCAGCCAGTCTCATGGCTTCTGTCGCCATCTATTAAGCTGGTGAGTCTCGGATTTCTACCTCTGGACCAGGTACCTCCACTAAGGTACTCCAAACTCAGATCCCACTTCTTTTTTACTTATTTATTTTTGGCTGTGCTGGGTCTTGGTGGCTGTGCACAGGCTTTCTCTAGATGTGGCGAGCTGGGGCGACTCCTCACAGTGATGCTCGGGCTTCTCCTTGTGGTGGCCTCTGTTGTTGCGGAGCACAGGCTCTAGACACACCAGCCTCAGTAGTTGCGGCTGCAGGCTCTAGAATGTAGGCCCATTAGTTACGGCACTTAGGCTTAGTTGTTCCTTGGCATGTGGGATCTTTTCAGACCAAGGATCAAGCCCATGTCCCCTGCACTGGCAGACAGATTCTTAACCACTGGAGCACCTGGGAAGCCCCAAGGTCCAACTAAAGTAACTTCTCTTAGAGGTTATAGGCATCTCAACCTTGACGTGTCTGAGACCAAATTCTTGATCTTCTCCACCCCCCAAAACCTGCTGTACCCTCAGCTTTCCCCTTCTCACTCAATGGCAACTCCATCCTTCTGGTTCTTCAGGCTGTAAATCATGGGCATCATCCCTGACTCTGCTTTCTCACATCTCACATCCAGACCGTCAGTAAGTCCCGTTGACTCTCCTTCTAAAATGCATTTGGGGCCAGACCACTTCTCATCCCCTCCCACCACTGCCACTGTCATTTCCCTTGATTATTGTGGCTGATGCTTTACTGATCTCTATGCATCCACCCTTGTCCCTTTCAGGGTGCTCCTGGATCAGCAGCCAGAGTACTCCTGCAGCCGTGTCAGTCCTCTGCTCAAAACTCTCCTTGGCTCGCATCTCGTTAAAGTCTTTACAATGACTCCCAGGGCCTGACATGATCTTCTCACCCCCCCACCTCCCCCAGCTCTCTGACCTGTGCTCCTCCTCACTGCGCCCCAGCCACACCACCCTCCCAGCTGTATCTGGAATGCATCAGGCGTGCTCCTGCCTTGGGTCCTTTGCAGATGCTGTCTCCTCTGTTTAGGATGCTGTTTCCCCATCTATGTGTATGATTTGTTTTCTAACCACCACCCATTTGCTCAAATGTCAGCTGCTTGGTAAGGCCTTTTTTTCTACCCTATTTAAAACTACAAAACAATAAGGCTTTCTGCAGCAGCTAAAAAAAATAAAATCACACACCCTCTCTGTGTTTTCCCTACACTATCTTCCTCTACAGTATTTTCCTTATTGCTTTTCTCTGCTTTTTCTACACAGCACACATCACTTTCTAACCACAGAAAGTATTTACTGTGTTAGTTACCTTCCCACTGAGACTGTAAACTCCCTGGGTGTAGGGATTTTAGTCTCTGTTCTCTGCTGAACCCCATGGTGTCCAGAACAGTGCCCGCCTGACATGTAGTCAGTACCTAATATTTATTGGATGAATAAATGTGGATACATTGAAATATATTGAGTGGAGGAATGACATAATCTGACTTATGATTTTTTTTGACGTTGACTTTATTGATATATAATTGACGAACAGTGGAATGCATGGATTTTGAGCCTTATAGTTTGATGAATTTTGACAAATATTAATAAATAGAGCTGTATAACTCATGTTGTTGTTGTTCAGTTATCCAGTCATGTCTGACTCTTTGTGACCCCATGGACTGCAGCACACCAGGCCTCTCTGTCCCTCGCCATCCCCCGAAGTTTGCCCAAGTTCATGTCCGTTGCATCGGTGATGCCGTCCAGCCATCTCATCCTTTGATGCTCTCTTCTTCTGCCCTCAATCTTTTCCAGCATCAGGGACTTTTCCAATGAGTTGTCTGTTTGCATCAGATGACCAAAATACTGGTGCTTCAGCTTCAGCCTCAGTCCTTCCAATGAATACTCAAGGTTGATCTCTCTTAAGATTGGCTGGTTTGATTGATAACCCATACCCCTGTCATAATACAGAACATTTTCATCACCCCCAAAAGCTTCCTTGTGCTTCTTCCGTTTCAACTCCACTCTCTCCATCTAGTGGGAACCACTGCAACCACTGTTCTTACTTCTTTCACATGGATTCCTTTTGCCTGGTCCAGAACATCATGTACATGGAATCATTCAATATGAATTCTTGTGCCTGTTTTTGAGTTTCATTGTGTTGTGATGTGATCTGTAGTTCCTTGTATCTCTGAGAGGTAGCCATTGTATGAACATATCACAGTTTGTTTATCCGTTATCCTGTTCAGTGACTTTTGGATTTTTTCCATATTTTGGCTATCATGATTGAACATTCATTTTCAAGCCTTCTGTGGATATTTGTGTTTGTTTTTTCTTGGGTAAATGCCTAGGAATCAGATTACTGGGTCATAGGGTGAAGTGAAGTGAAGTGAAGTCGCTCAGTCGTGTCCGACTCTTAACCCCATGGACTGCAGCCTACCAGGCTCCTCCGTCCATGGGATTTTCCAGGCAAGAGTAGATGACGTTTAACTTTATGAGCTGCCAAAGTGTTTCCTAAAGTGCTTCTACTTTGTTTACCTTCCCACCAGTAAGGCACGAGAGTTCCAGTTACTCCATGTCCTTGCCAACATTTTGATTTGTTTTAACAAATTCCTTCTGGCTGGCTCTGTGGAGAACTGGCCCAGGATTTCACTGCGCTGGCCCCTGTGGAAAGTGGTGTTGGGAGGAAGGGATGCCTAAAAGGAAACTCCCAGGTGGGCCACACCTCTGAATCAGGTGGAACTCGTGAGCCTTGGGTCAGACACTTTGAAAACAGGACTTTCTGCTCGAGGGCTATGTCATTTTCTAGTGTCAGATAACCTCAAGAAGGTTGACAGACCTCTCTCATCCTTAGCTGAGCTTTGTGGTTTTTTTGTACAAGGTCTGTTGAAGGTGGGGGCTTATCTTTGCAGGCACAGGTTTCTGTTCAACCTTTTGTTGTTCAATTGCTCAGTTGTGTCCGACTCTTTGTGACCCCATGGACTGCAGCATGCCAGGCTTCCCTGTCCTTCACTATCTCCTGGAGTTTGCTCAAACTCATGTCCATTGAATCAGTAACATACTCCTTTCCTGTTCAGCCTTGCTCACGTCTTTTTTTTTCCCAGGCAACTTAAGGAGGTGCTCTTGGGTACTCTCGCCAGATGTCAATCAAGGCTATAGAGCTGTTCTGTTTCTTTCCATAGAGTCCTGAGGTCTGCCTGGAGAGCTGAGGAAATAAAGGGATGGGCAGCTGGTAGAGAAACTTGGTGGATCGGTAGTTGGAGCAGTCCTGCCTGTCAGTTGCCTAAATGTGTGAGACATCACACAAGACATCAGTTTCCTCATTTAGAGCTCATGTGCTGCTGGAGAGACCTTCCTCCTGGAGGGCGTGTCCTCACACAACCAAATTACTTATCAAAACACTGTGTGGGGAGTACAGAATGAGTTTACTGGGTGTTGGTGGGACTCAGGGACCATGCCTGTTGTAGCCTATCCTGGAGATGCTTCATTTCCACGAACCAACCATGGTCATTTAGTGCTGAAGAGTCCCAACCACAAGTTTGGAGGTAAACTTGCACTGCGTCTTGTTCTTCAGCTGCCAAGCCTTTAGAGTCCCTACAGATAATGTCTCTCATATTTGTTTAAAATGCAATTTATGACCCGATAGTTTTTTTTTTAACCTTCTGATCCTGGGGCCATGTCTTAGTAACTTCTTTAGATCAGAGGTTTCCCAAGCTTCTGTAGCAATATATATGTGGGTCACCTCTTTGAGTGGGTGCCTCTCACTCTTCCTGCGCTGCTTTGCCTGTTTCAGTCCCAGTGGGACACTTTTCATGATCTTGGTCCCAAATTTCAGGTGCTTGTTACTGTAGCTCTGTGTTCAGTTCAGCCTGTCAGGTTTGAGGAGCCAGCTGTGCCCTCGTGAAACCTACTGGTTTGTGGGAGAGAGGGAGATGAAGAATTAGAAGTGTGGGAATTCCACAGCGAGCCAGTGCTTAGGACTCCGTGTTTCTACTGCAGGGGACATGGGTTCAATCCCTGGTTGAGGATCTAAGATCCTTCATGCCACTCGGCACCAAAAGAAGAAAAGAATTACAAGTGTGGAATTTATGAAAGTCAGGATGCTATGGTGCATATTGCAAGGGGGCTGAATATGGTCTCAGGCTGAGGAAGGTGGCTGAAGAATGACCTTTAAAGTCTTGAGGGTTGAACAGGAGTTGACCAGGCAAGGGGCTGGAGGTGGGGGAGTGTCTGAAGGCCCTGAGGAACTGAGAGGAACTGAAGGATGTAGTGGTGGGTAGGGGAGGAGAGCTCAGAGCAAGGCAGGAGGGAGGCAGGGCAGGGCCAGGCCAAAGCTGAGTCAGGTAAAAGAGTTGGGGCTGTTCTTATCCTGAGGACAGCTTGTTGATAAGGGTGTTCTGGTATGTGTTTGCGGAAGGGCACAGCCAGCTTAGTGTTTTGAGAGGACCATTCTGGCTGCAGGGGCTTCCCAGGTGGCTCAATGGTAAAGAACCCGCCTGCCAATGCAGGAGACGCATTGGGTCAGGAAGATCTCCTGGAGAAGGAAATGGCAACCCACTCCAGTATTCTTGTCTGGGAAGTCCCATTCACAGAGGAGCCTGGTGGGCTACAGCCCATGGGGTCACAAAGAGTTGGACACAACTTAGCGACTAAACAACAAAGTCTGGCTGCAGTGTGGAGATTCAATTCGGGATGAAGGAGGGGAGGCAGTTATGAGACCTGAAGCTGAGGGACCAGTTGAGTGTCACGGTGGGTGAGGGGTGGGAGTGTAGTGCATAAGATGACCCTGACTTGGACTTGGGGATAGAGTGAGGCAGGATGGAGCGTGGCTTTGGGGATGGAGAAACTGGGCTGGTTCGAAAGATAGGATTTGAGGTCGATCAGCAGCACAGGAGGAAAAATGAGGGAACATTCAGCATTTTAACTTCACGGGAACCAGAGACGGGGGAAGCAGAGTTGTAACTTCACCTTCTTAGCTGTCTTCCTTATTATGTGGGTGAAAGTTTCTCTGTATGGAGTTTGGGAACCCTGAAATTTTGCTGAGGTTAACTGGGGGCTTTCAAAACCAGAAGATGCTGCCAGAGGTTGTGGCTGAAAAGGAAGAAGCTGGGATGGATATTCCATGAGGGGCTAATCTCATGGTGTTCCTGACAGGAGCAGTGTCTTACGGGGGGCTGGTGGATGGTGAAAGAAAGCCAAGTCCTGGACTGTAAGGCCTGTGAAAGCCTTCATGGACTCCCCATTGAACTATGTGTGACTGGGAACTCCCTGCTCTTCTTTTTTTCCAAAAACGTTTCCAATTTTTAATGTACACAATTTTTAAAGATTATTTTCCATTTATAGTTATATAAAATATGGGCTGTATTCACTTTGTTGTACCATACATCCTGGAGCCTGTCTTACACCCAGTAGTTTGGACCTCCCCTTCCCCCACCCTTGTTCTGCCCCTCCACTCCCCCTCCAACTGGTAACCACTAGTTTGGGAAGCTCCTGCTCTTTGTGTCAGAGCTTTGTTGGGGGATGTGGATGCAAAGTCACTTCAGTCGTATCTGACTCTTTTTGACCCCATAGACTATAGCCTTCCAAGCTCCTCTGTCCGTGGGATTCTCCAGGCAAGAATACTGAAGTGGTTTGTCATGCTCTTGTCGAGGAGCTGGGATCAAACCTGTGTCTCTTATGTCTCCTGCATTGGAAGGGAGTGTTCTTTACCACCAGCCCCACCTGGGAAGCCCTTTTGTTAAGGGACAGCAGGAAGGAATACTCAGGGATGACTCAGATTGAACTGGGTGTGAAAGGATTAGTCTTTTCTGACCCTCTCCGTCACCAGAGGAGAATTGGATTTTGCTCTGGAGTGGAGGGGAATACAACCACTGCCCCGCCTCCCAGTCTGAGAAGAAAATGCCCTGCCCAGCCACAGGCAGCTGACCTTTCCACTGGAGAGCAGCCCCGCAGTTTCCAGCCCTGATCTCACACCAACTCTCTGGGTTTTCTGGCCATAGGAATTGGACTCAAGTACCTGGCTCTGGGGGACCTCGTCATCCTCATCACGTTCGGCCCGCTGGCTGTGATGTTCGCCTACGCCGTCCAGGTGGGGTCCCTGGCGGTCTTCCCACTGCTCTACGCCATCCCCCTCGCCCTTAGCACGGAGGCCATCCTCCATTCCAACAACACCCGGGACATGGAGTCGGACCGGGAGGCTGGCATCGTCACCCTCGCCATCCTCATCGGGCCCACGCTGTCCTATGTGCTCTACAACACCCTGCTCTTCCTGCCCTACCTGGCCTTCAGCATCCTGGCTGTGCATTGCAGCATCAGTCTGGCTCTGCCCCTGCTCACCATCCCCATGGCCTTCTCCCTTGAGAGGCAGTTCCGAAGCCAGACCTTCAACAAACTGCCCCAGAAGACTGCCAAGCTCAACCTTCTGCTGGGCCTCTTCTATGTGTTCGGCATCATCCTGGCACCAGCAGGCAGTTTGCCCAAACTCTAAGGGGATCAGTGGCCGCCTCCCCACATACAATGTGCCCCCCTTTCTTAGGATGTATTGAAGGCAGGGTCTGAGGAGAGAAGGTGATTCAGCACCGAGGGGCCTACAGATGGCTTGTGAACTCCCACCTTTTTTTTATTATTACGTTCTTAAAGAAAATGTTTTGTTTTTGTTATTTTACTTATTTTACTCCGTTTTATGGGGACTCCGGAAACCACTCTGGCCTCAGAAGGTAAATTGGACACACAGCCCTTGTTTTATTTATAATTTCCACTAGAGGGTGTTGTCAGGTCACTTTTAAGTGGATTAAAATGCCCTGAGACTTGGCGAAGGAGCTGCCAGGATTGGCCTCCTGTCCCGGAAGAGCCGTAGTAATTGAGCCAAATGTCCTCCGTACCTTGGTCTGTCAGGATGTGTGGTGATGATCCCCCGTGACCAGCAGCGCCTGTCTCACCCTGAGCTCTCGGGTCCAGTAATGCGCTGCTTGAGAGAGGACTTTGCTTATTAACAGCCCGGCTGGGCTCCTGGCTTTTTGCCTAAATTGTGACTCAGACCCTTTCATCCTCCCTTCACTTATTGCCACAGTTAAGGAAAAGCGTCAGGATTGCCACACAACAAAGCATTTGGGCTGGGGACTTGGAAGGAATTTAAAACCACCCTGGAGGTAGCTGAGAAAATCACTCTGCTTTTGGAGAGAAAACTGGCAGGGCAGCTGGTTTCCCTGTGGAACCCACTGGTCTGACAGGAAGGGACCCCCTGCCCACCTCCCGTCCTTTTAGTGACTAGCAGGTGCTGTGAAATTGTGGAGGCCTGCTGGCCTTGCTGGCTACTGGAGGCTCACAGGGTGCCCTCCTTGCCCTTCTTTGCTGTTCCTCGCGCTCCCCTATGTCCATCCTCCGTTTCTTCCTGGTCCCCATTTGTGTATTTCCCATCCATTGTTTAGTTGCTAAGTTGTGTCCGACTCTTTGCAACTGTATGGACTGTAGCCCGCCAGGCTCACCTGTCCATGGGATTTACCAGCAAGGAATACTGGAGTGGGTTGCCATTTCCTTCTCCAATCTATGGAGCCCTGCTATTTGGGCAGCAGCTTTGCAAAGATGAGTCAGGGATGGTTGCCCCTTTTCACAGAACCACAGGATGAGCTGACCCAGGACAGTAGCCCCTCCATGAGTGAATAAGCCAGGGGTCAAACAGTCCTGACCCTGATCACCCAAAATGTCAGGCCTACCAGTAAAGAAACTACGTCTTCCTCCTTGGGGACTTCTGTCCTGTACTGACCCCAATTCTCCCGAAGGCTTCTCTTGCCTGGTGTGGGATAGTTTGCACCCAGAGTGGGGAGGGGGGCAGATTCCAAAGCTGATCCAAGCTGCTTTTCATATCATTGTCCATGCAATATAACTTTCTGGGCTAGAATTGCTTGGTTGCCTTGGGTCCAAGACAGAACTAGATCGAGGCTGTTGTCATCATTTTTTTCTGTTGTGATTAAAGCCACTCTGGTGGGTCAGGGTCTCGACCTGCAGAAAATAACATCAGAACGAACTCTTCATCCTTAAAATCAGGCCAATTATAACTTGGCTTCTTGAGTTAGAATTAGGCATCTTACTTGGAAAAAAACGTATTTGCAGAAGTTGGAAGTCGCAGTTCTTCTAAAGTTAAAGGTGGTTTGTCTGCAGAGTTCCAGAATCCTTGAAGAGTGGTCAGAGCCCAGTAAGGAGGGTGAGGAGGACAGCACTCTCTCCTGCCTGTCTTCCCAGCACCATTTTTGTTTTATGCCAGGCTTGTGGCATTTTGGTGCTCTCGGGAGTCCTGCCTTCAAAGACCAGCAGGGCGTTGTCACAAGTCTTACCCCTGAAGCTGTGGGCCTGAGAGCTCCCTGTGTCCGTAGACCAGACCACCTTGGTAAGGCCTTCTGTCGGGGCTGTCAGTTAACTTCTGCACTGTTTCTGGTGCAGGTTTTAATGCGTATTTTTATATATAAATCTTTCTAAAAGGCCAGATTCGTTGCCAGGCTTTATATGCAGGTCCCTATAATTTGTATTACACCCCTTGATTCAATGAAAGTTTTCTTTAGACTTGTTAATAAAACCATTTTTTTAATTAAAAAAAAAGGAAAATGTGTATCAGTGGTCTGGCTTCCAGTTTCCCTGTGTTTTCCTCGTGCTGCTTGTCTCATCGTCTGCTTGTGAACTCTGACTCATAAACCTCGAGACCAGCACGGGCACATAGGTGGGGTGGGGGCGGGATGCCTGATCTTTGGTGATGAATTTGACTGGATTCGACGAGCCCTTAGAAAAGGTAGTAGTGACCTCTCCGAGCCAGTATGGGTTTGCCAAGAGCCAGTCAGGCCAGATTAACCTCTGCTCTTTCCTACTTTGACTTTTCTCCAGCGGGTCACTGTGCTGATAGATGGAGAACGTGCAGACAGAGGACATTTGGTTTTCTGCCGGGCATTTGACAGTATGTCCTCTAGAACACAGCCAGCAAAGATACATGGAATGGATAACAGTCTAGTTAGGTGAATTTCTGCAAGACTGAAAAGGCTGCTTTGCTGTGTCAAAGGAAGACTTTACCACAAGTGAATATGAAGCAGTGGGCTTGGGTCCCCCCAAACCACTATATGCCATCAGAAGGGGAAGCTCCACGGAGTGACGGCAGCAGACGTGGTGGGTGTTGATGACCCTGAGATACAGCTTCGCGTGCTTTTAAATCTGTGAGTCAGACTTACTCTGCCCCCCAGTGGACATGGATGGAAATTCAGCCTCAGTCATTTGGGTCAGTTCTCATCTCCTTAGGACTCCCCAGGACCCCTGTGCCTCCGTGGGGCCAGAGCCAGGAATATTGGCTGGGTCCTAGCTCCATCTGCTCACTGTCTGTAAGGTTGCTTCCCTGCTATTTCAAGCTTGGGGGTGGCCCTGGAATTTACCCTTGTTTCTTGGACACTCTGCTCTAGAAGGGTTCAAAATGCCCCCCGACAGCAGCCTTCCTTGCTGAGTACCATGGGCCTAGGGGGCTCTTGTCCCAGCCACCCCATCCCCATTTTGGCCCAGTCCTGCGGAAGCTTTCACTTTGTCCCTGAACTGCCTCATCCACCTGACCTACTCAAAGCGTTTCCCTCCTGCCTCACCCTGGCAGCTCAGACGGTAAAGAATCTGCCCGCAATGCCGGAGACCCAGATTTGATTGCTGGGTTGAGGAAGATCCCCTGGAGAAGTGAATGGCTATCACTCCAGTATTCTTGCCTGGAGAATTCCATAGAGAATCCTGGTGGGCTGTAGTCCATGGGATCACAAAGAGTCAGACATGACTGAATGATTAACGCTTTCACTTTCCACCCCTTCAGGACCTTTGCACAAAATCCCACCCAGCAGGCCTTTAGAAGCTCAATGCTGGCCTCTTCTGGAGTTGGGCAGTGACATACATCATGTTATCTTAGCAACTCTTCTATTGTGTGTGTATGCTTAGTTATGTCCAACTCTTTGCAACCCCTGGAGCCCACCAGGCTCCTCTGCCCATGGAGTTTTCCAGGCAAGAATACTGGAGTGAGTGGGTTGCCATTTCTTCCTCTAGGAGATCTTCCCAACCCAGGATTCAAACCTGCATCTCTTGTGTCTCCTGCATTGGCAGGTGGGCTCTTTACCACTAGCACCACCTCCTTTATTAAAACCAAAATCAGCCTGTTACCTGGCCTGAAGCTCAGTTGGAGTCAGTGATGAGCTCTGGCTTTCATGTTGGTTAATGTGACCTGAGGTAGAATGAATAGATTAGTGTCCAGGACAAGGAAGGCACAGGTCCTGCCCATCCCTGTGTTGTCGACCCCATGTGGTTGGCTAAGCCCATTCTTGGGTACCCTTCCTTCTTTCTTAGTTCTTTTCTGGATAGAGCAAATGTGCTAGATCAGGAGCAGGCCTTGGATGTAATACACTGGGATTTCAGCAAGACGTTTGAGAATATGGGATGAAATGTGAAATGCATGAAAATACAGCTCCAGGAACTTAATCTCTACCTGCATACACACATGTGCATCTTCACACTGGTAATAGCTGCCGCAGAGATTTTATGTCTCTCATTGTGGGACCCACATTCTGAAGATATTCCTAAGCTGGATCTTGTCCAGAAAGCAGTAGGCAGACTGGTGAAGACACTTAAAACCATGTCAGCATGGAAAGGAGGTTGGAGAGAGGTTGTATGTGTGTGTGTGTGGGTATGTGTGACATCAAAGGCAAAGCTAGGGACTTCCCAGATGGTACAGTGGAAAAGAATCTGCCTGCCAATGCAAGGAACATGGGTTTGATCCCTGGTCTGGGAAGACTCCACATGCCATGGAGCAGCTAAGCCCATGGACCACAACTACCAAGCCTGCAAGCCCCAGAGTCTGTGCTCCACAGCAGGAGAAGCCTGTGCATTGTGATGAAGAGTAGCCCCTTCTCACTGCAACTAGAGAAAGCCCCTGCAAGGCAACGAAGGCCCAGTGCAGCCAAAAAAAAAAAAAAAAAAAAGGCAAAGCTAGGCGAACAGGTAGAAGTTACTTGCCCCAAATTTAAGCTCTTAGGTCAGGAAGAACTTTCTAGTTGTTAGAGGAATTGGAAAGGGATATGTTTGAAACGTCCCAGTGGGTGGTGAGTTCCCTGTGACTAGAGGCATTCAAGAAAAAGGTTGATTCCTTGTTAGGAACACTGAAGCGAAGACTTGGACATTGGGGAGGGGGTATATGAGAAGACCTTAAGGGTCTTCCCATGCTGTGATGTGGGTGCTCTGTTATGGGATCATCTCTCAGACCTGCCCCCCAGGGGCTGGGAGGACAGAGTACAAGAAACATGTTGACACTTCTTGATGTCAGGTTGTTGTCTGTCCATGTTAACAGGCACTGCTGTGATTGATATTACTTTCTTTTTTTTTCAAGATCACACACATACATGCACACACAGTTGATTTCCCCTCTGAAAGCCCTTGAAGGGAGGTAGATGACAGCTCCTTTCCTCTGAGCCCCGCAGACCACTCTGCAGCTAATGGACTGTCAGCCTGTTTCATTAAGGGCTCCAGACTGTGCAGGCTGGTGTAAAAGTAGTGCCTCTGGCAAGAACCTGGCACTTGGGTCTCAGCCAGTTGACATTTGTGATTTGCCCTTTTTCAAATTGGGACAGCCTTCCCAGCGTGAGGGACTAAGCCAGGATGCCAAACAGTGGTACAAACCGAGTCAGGTCCCCTGCTTGACAGCATGACAAGAGCCAAGCCTGGCTCTTCAGGAGGGCCCACAGACAGGTTCCCAGGGCCAGGGAAAGGTGGTACCGCGGGGCAAAGCCCCCACCACCCCGCCTTAGGTGCCACTGACCCACTTCAAGATGCAGGAGCTCCGGGTGGGTCCCCAGGGTCCTGAGAGGGACAGTGAGGGTCTTGATCACATGTGCTCAACCAGATTTCAAGGGTAAAAGGAAGATGCTCTGTGGCCCTCCTATGATGCTAATGTTGAGTTGGCCAGAACTTCACTGGAGTTTTTTGTAAGAAGGTACGGGAAACCTGGGGTTTCCCAGGTGACTTAGTGCTGAAGAATCTGCTAGGCAATGCAAGAGAGGAAAGAAATTCAGATTTGATCCCTGGGTTGGGAAGATCCCCTGGAGACAGAAATGGCTACCCACTCTTGTATTCTTGCCTGGAGAATCCCATGGACAGAAAAAACTGGTGGGCTATAGTCTACAGGGTTGCAAAGAGTCAGACACAACTGAACGCCTGAGCACACACACACAGCACCTGGGAACCCTGAGTGAACATTTTAGTCAACCCCATACATCCAGATAGGCAGCCCCTCTGTGTGCTGTGACTCCAGAGGCACCCTAAGTCCGCACCCCCTTACTCCTGCCATAGCCTTGTCCCTGTCTCCTAGCCTGCCTTAGGATTATCCCCCTTAGGGTCACAGGGGGTGTAACCGGGTGGGCCTGGGCATGGTGTGGGTGTCACACGCCTGTTAGTTTGTCAGTTGTCTATTGTCAGCACCCCCAGGAGCTGGTAGGACTAGGGTACTTTATTCACCTAAGTCATCCCAAGCACAGGGCTTGGGGGCTCAGAGCAGGAGCTGAAGGACCGAGCCACCTCTGGGAGCAGCTGGACTTGTAGGGCTGACTGGCAGGTGTGAGAGTTCTGACCGTTCACATCAGCTGCCCCTGAGCAGCAAAGGGTTGGGAGGGGAAGGGAAGCTGGCAGTACCTCTTAAGATCTTTTAAGATCCAGCTCATCTTCCTGGTACACGTGCTGCGTGCTCAGTTGTGTCTGACTCTTTGCGATCCCACAGACTGTAGCCCACCAGGCTGCCCTGTCCATGGAATTCTCCAGGCAAGAATACTGGAGTGGGTTGCCATTTCCTTCTCCATCCTGGTACATGGAAGCCTCTAAATAAATAAATGTTTCCTGAAATACTTAGTGAATGACGGTAATAAAGCTATCATGTGCTAGGCATTATTCTCAAAGCTTAACTACATTATTATTATTTTAAAAATTATTCTTTTTTTTTTTATTTGTGGCTGTGCTGGGTCTTGGTTGCTGCGTGGGCTTTTCTCTAGTTGCGGGGAGCCGGGGCTACTCTCTCGCTGCAGTGCACGGGCTTGTCATTGCAGTGGCTTCTCTTGTTGGGGACACGGGCTCTAGGGTGCCTGGCCTTCCATAGTTGCAGCACATGGCCTCAGTAGTTGCAGCTCTGGGCTCCAGAGCACAGGCTCAATAGCTGTCATGCATGGGCTTAGTTGCTCCGCGGCGTGTGGGATTTTCCTAGACCAGGAGTTGAACCCGTGTTTCCTGCAATGGCAGATGGGTTCTTTACCACTGAGCCACCAGGAGAGCCCTAAATACATTCCTTTAAGCCCCAGAAAACCTCAGGAATGGTGTATTAAGATCTTTTTTTTTATCATGAGAGAGGAAGCTGAGGTTGAGGGAGATGCTTACATTTGCCCAGGGTCACCCAGCTAGTTGAGTTTCCTAGGTGGCGCTAGTGGTAAAGAGTCTGCCTGCTAATGCAGGAGATATAAGAGATGCGGGTTCGATCTCTGGGATGGGAAGATCCCCTGGAGGAGGGCATGGCAACCCTCTCCAGTATTCTTGCCTGGAGGGTCCCCATGGACAGAGGAGTCTGGCGGGCTACAGTCCATGAGGGTCACACAGAGTCGGACGCAACTGTAGCGATAGCATGCTCACACACACCCAGCTGATAAGTGATAGGGCCATGGTTCTTACCTGAACTGCTTCGATGCAGGTTCTGCACCTCTTCTGTGTCTTTGCATATCCTGCAGTGCCTTGTACACTGGAGTCTCAGTTAATTGGTCTGCCCTGGGGAGTGGGTGGGTGGTGAGGGAGGGGGAAGCGAGGCTGGGGGTGTGGGTACCTGAGAAGGGAATTTTAGAAGCATCGAGAGTGACACAGTCTTCATCGCTTCCTCAGTCCCACCAATGTTCTTAGGCAGGGGCTCCTGGGGTGGCTCCCAAGAGTATGCAAGCGACCAGGCCGGCAGTGGGCCCAGCGAGGTGGCTCAGGGCTAAGGAGGTGGTTCCAGGTAGGACAGTGTGCTCCTTGCTGGTGGCGCTCTAACACAGGAAGCAGAGAGCCTGAGACCTGGCCGAAGAGTCAAGCAGTTGTACATAGAGGAGGTAGGTACCAAGGGTTGGGCACTGCCCTTGGCCTTGGCATTGGGCTGCTGCCCTCTGGTCTTCTAGGTTAGGAAGACCAGAGGGCAAACCCTCTGCCCTGTGCCCTCCAGCACCCCCAGGAGGCCAACTCTGTGGAGATAATAATTAAACCCACTTGTCTAACCTGCTCTGGCCGTGTGGGCTGAGGTTTCGGGTCAAATCTACCCCTGCCCGCCCACGATGACACGGGAAGGTCCTAAAATTTCTCCTCCTGTTCCCCCAAGTGCCTACCTCCATTTTCTCTGCTTCTTGCCGTCCTCACCCAGCCACTGAATCCGAGCGCTCACATCAGGAATGTGGGTGACTCTGCTTCCTGAGCATGCGGCTAGGGGAGACTTCAGTCTCTTCAGGCAGGCAGAGCCTCTCCCTGCCTTCAGGATGAGCAGCATCCGGAGCTGAGAGTTACATGTGTTTGCGATACAGTAGACTTACACTCTGTGTTCAGTGAGGAGAGGCTGATGCATGTCAATGGTCAACTAACCCCTGACAACCACAGCACATTGAGGGTAGACATGGGGTGCTGGATGGAACTGATCAGGAAGGCTTCCTGGAGGAGGTGATGATGAGTCATGATTAAGGCTTCCAGGAAGAGGTGGCCATGAGGGTGATGGTTTTCTCAAAAGCTTGAGGTGCTGGTGGACAGCTGTCCCCAATTTGCCTAGCTGGAGAAAGTCCCTGGGATGCTGCCCAAGAGTGCATGCGAAGTTTTCCCTAATCAATGTCATTGGCAACACAGCACACAATTGCAGCACTGAGGCAGGTGTGCTGAGGGCTGTCACATCACTGCCAAGGTCAAAGCCTGAAGAATGAGGGACCCTGACACCTCCTCACGGGGACACAAACAGGAGGGGAGGTGGGGTATTTAATCAGGCAAGGCTGCCAATACCTAATCAAGATGAATGGCCTTGAGAGAAAAGGCCCAGGGAAGGCATCGTGTTGGGAGAATGGGAAGACTGCCTTGCTCCAGGCTGCACTGAAACTGGGGGATAGCAGGTGAGGAGGAGCCCAGATGTGGGGTCAGAGGTCATCAGTGAGGGCCTTCTAGCCAATGCTTCTCCTGGCCAGAGACCTTCACTGAGAACCTACTGGGTGCCAACTCTGTCCTAGGATACAAGATAAATGGGTATGCCCTTGCCTTTTAGGCTCATAGTGAACTGGTGGGGAGCACACATACACGTTTTATTCTGACGTCATCCTGAGTGTCATAACAGAGGCACAAGAGCTGTGCAGAGATTAAATTCTCCACTCCCCACTGTCCCAGACTGATCAATTCACTGGTTAGGATAAAAGCCTCTTTCTCACCTCTGCTTCTCTCTGGCGCCACCTGCAGGCAGCTGTGTGAAGAGACAGTCAGTTACAGTTAAATGAGCAAGAATTATGTTCCAACCCTCCACTAGGCTCTGGGGTGTACTGGTGAGTGAGACCAGTTCCCTATCCTCAGGAATCTTACAGTCCAAGAGGAAAGACAGACAAACAAGCACTTCCGACATCACTCATGGAACTTCACTGTGAAACACTCATGGAGTCTGACAGTACTGGGTTTAATTCAGTTCAGGCTGTATCACTCACCCTATGGATGTGCTCAGCCAAGCCATGAGCTTCCAGTTCCTTTGCTACACAGGAGGATGATAGTATTTGCTTTGTAGGGTACTTTTGAGTTTAAATGAAATATGTTCAGAGAATACTTAGCATGGTACCTGGGATGTAGCAGGCACCTCTTGTTGTTATTTTGTTGTTAAGTCATGGTTGACTCTTTCCAACCCATGGACTGTAGCCTGCCAGACTCCTCTGTCCATGGGATTTCCCAAGCAAGAATACTGGAGTGGGTTGCCATTTCCTTCTTCAGGGGATCTTCTTGACCCTGGGATGGAACCCGCATCTTCTGCATTGGCCGGCAGATCCTTTATCACCGAGCCACCTGGGAAGCCCAGACATTTGTTAGAGTCCCCTTTCCTCTCTTACTGATGAATATTTTAGAGTGTGGTTGTTTCTGTATGATCTCAGACTTCCCCACTAAAGGGCAGAAGACCCACAGCTGACATCATGGTGTTCTTCACAGCGCTGGAGCAATACCTGGTACAGTCATTCATTCACTCAACAAACATTCACTGAGCATCTGATGAGTGTCAACTGAAGCTGTATGTGCTCAGTCGTGTCTGACTCTTTGTGACCCCATGGACTGTAGTCTGTCAGGATCCTTTGTCCTTGGGATTTTCCAGGCAAGAGTACTAGAGAGGATTGCCATTTCCTGCTCCAGGGTATCTTCCTGACCCAGGGATTGAACCTGCATCTCTTGCATCTTCTGCATTGGCGGCAGATTTTTTTACCACTGTTCCACTGGTAAGTGTCAGGTACTGTGTTAAAAGCTAAAAATACAAGGTGACCAAGTCCGTGCCCCACTGGGCTTATAAAATAGTAAGGGAGACTGAAGAGAAATGAAACTATTCATTGTGAAACTCTATGTGTGCGTTGGGGAGGGGATCCATTTAGTAATTTCCTGGGGGGGGCTCTGCTTTGGCACCCACACAAGGTTCTATGAGGAAACCCATTTAGAACCTTTGTCTCAGGAGATTGGAATCCCAGTGGGGTAACTAAGGGAAAGTTGGCCCTCCCCTACCAGAGCCTAGTACCCCTAGTACTTCTTCCTCAAGAAGCCTTTTGTCTGGTCTAAATGGCTTCCTCTTTGAATGCCCCATGGCACTGGGAGCCTGACCATTGAGAAGGTGCTAAGAGAGTATTGGATGGAGAGACAGATGGTCTTATGTACGGATGTAAGTGGCCTGTCATGCAGAGGAGCTTCAAGAATCTCTAAGTTTGGGACTTCCCTGGTGGTCCAGTGGTTAAGACTCTGGACCTGCCTGTCAATTCAGGGGACACAGGTTCGATCCATGTCAGGAAACTAGAGCCTGCATGCTGCAACTGAAGACCCAGTGCAGCCAAATAAATAAATAAAGACTCCTCGTTTCCTTTGTGGGATGTGTGGGTTTGATCCCTGTTTGGGGAACTAGGATCCCTCATGCCACACAGTGTGGCCAAAAATAAAAAATCTCTAAGTTAAAGGAATTTTCAGGGCGTCATATTTCCTAAGTGCCGTGGGGAGTGATGCCCTCATCTCCTTGGGCTCCTGTCAGGGTTCAACCAGTGAAGGACATTCAGCAAACATCTGAAGTCTGTTTTACCAGGGTTGTCATTATATTAAAGAAAAAAACTTGCCCACATACATGTGTGTGCACCTGTGTACACGTGTGTATGTGTGTGCATGTGTATACATGCAGGGACACCCACTCCTCTGCTTCCTCACTGACAGGGCAGTTATTGCTCTGGGTGTTCAGGATGGGCTGAAAATTAATGAAACTCAATGCAATGAGCGACACCTTGTAAAACAATCTCAATTACCAGATAACCAATCTCCGTGCAATTCCAGAGAGGATAAAAGGAAACCACGGGGGCTGTGAGCAAATGATAGCCCTGAGCCGCTCGGGCAGAGCAGGGAGATGGAGCAGTCCGTTATCCTGCCAGCTCAGGACAGAGGTGGGGCATGGGGCGGGCTGCTTTCATGAGAAGAGCCATTCCTTTTCTGAGAAGGGACATCGGGGAGGTGTTGAGTGGATTAGTCAGGTGGGGAAGACTGCTGTGAAATCTGAGCCCCCAGCCCTCGGTTGCAAGCTAATCTTGTTCAGCCTGCGAGCTGGGAGAAGACCTGCTTCCTCAGGTGGGACCCCGCCCCCCACCCCCGGAGAGGCCAGGCCCTGCCCCAGACACCCCACTGCCGGCCGGGGAGATCTGCGCTACCCATTTTCCAGTCCCTTGCAGAGGGTCTGATCACCCAGTCTGGCTGGCTGCTCTTGGAAGTGGCCTGGGCTGCTGGGAGGAGGGGGTCTAAGCCGTGGGAGTGGTACAGTCCACACCGCCCAGGGGTACAGTCTCCATCCTCCAAGTTTACCACACCTTCTCTGGGAAGCTTTCCTTCCCACCTCCCCATGACCTTGAGACCGGTGCTTGCGCAAGGTCACAGGGTCACAGAATGGCAGATCCTCCACCTGAATCGGCTCTTTTACTCTACGCAGCGCTCATTTGGTTTAAAATCTTGTTCATTTTCAATGCTTCTCCTTACAAAGGCGGGGAGGGTGGTGGAAAGTGTGATGGGTTGTTTTTGTTTTTTGTAAACCTCATTTTCAATTTAAATCTCCTTTAAAATATGGAAAGAACCACAGCTGCTTCTCTCATCATTGTCTTCCTCTCCCATTCCCTTTCCTGCCTCTCCTCCTGCTTCCCTCCCTAACCCTTCTTCCAGCTCCCCCTGCACACGGGGCCTTCTCGAACTAGTTGCCCTGTGTTTATTGAAGGAGAGGTAGAAGAAGCAGGGTTGAGGGGCCCATCAGGGAGAGCATCTTGGGGTTACCACTGCTGAGAGGAGGATGGATGATTCTATTTGCTTTGTGCAGCCTGAGGTCATCTCAGCCGTCCCTCCAGTCTGGAACAGAAGCATGTCTCCTGCATCTTTGGCAGATATCATCTTTGGGCTGAACAGCCTCAGACAAAATTTCCTACCAAAACCCACACGGCAGTGCCTCAGGGCCCTTGTCCTCAATGCTTCTGCTGTCTGACCTGAATTAGGTTCACATCATCGGGCTTCCCGGGTGGCTCAGATAGTAAAGAATCTGCCTGCAGTGCAGGAGACCTGGGTTCGATCTCTGGGCCGGGAAGATTCCCTGGAGAAGGGAATGGCAACCCACTCCAGGATTCTTGCCTGGAGAATTCTGTGGACAGAGGAGCCTGGCGGGCTACACAGTACATGAACTCGCAGAGTCAGACACGGCTGAGTGGCTACCACTTTCACTTCACTTTCATGTGTGCATCACACGTGGGACTCATCTCAGTTCCAGGATGCAGTCATGATATGTGTCGTCCATCTCATAGATGAGGAAACCGAGGCTCCTGCTGCAAAGTTAAGCACCGTACTCTCAATATCCCTAGACAGATCCATCCTTGAGAGGTCACAGAGCCAGTGGCCAAGCTGGGATTAGAAGCCAAGTCCTTTGACTCCTCACCCAGTGCTCTTTCCACCAGGCTCTGTGGTGTGGACCAGCATCCTGACCTTGGTCCCAGCCTTGAGAAGGCAGCACCAAGATCGGAGGACTTGAGAGTCCCAACTTTCTTCTGAAGCAGAGGCCCAGCCCATGACAGAGATAAAAAGCAAGCTGAGAGGCAGGTCTGATCCTGCAGAGAGCAGTGATAGCTCCCCAGGTGAGGATAAAGCAAACAAGCAGGAGGCCGACGGGGAGATAATCTCAGAAATGATGGAGTGCCGGTTGCTTCTGCAACCGTGGGGCTGCATCTGGGCGCCTGTGCTGACATGAGCTCCGCCCCCGGATCCGCATTGTCACGAGCTTGTTGGAAAAACAGATGTTATTGTCCTCTGTTCCCGTCCCTTTATCCCTAATAGGCACTTAAGTGCAGAAGGGGGAACAGAGAAACCGAGACAGAATTGTGTGTCTATTTCAGGCTCTTTCTGGAAGGTTGAATTTCTGTGGGATTTGGAGTTTGGGATGGAATGGGTGCAGGAAGGACCTCCACCCTTGCCCTGAGTGGTCTGGGTCAGCCTTGGGGAGGAG
The DNA here is from genome assembly GCF_019923935.1 of Bubalus bubalis. Taxonomy (NCBI): domain Eukaryota; kingdom Metazoa; phylum Chordata; class Mammalia; order Artiodactyla; family Bovidae; genus Bubalus; species Bubalus bubalis. The sequence continues at coordinate 38,666,420 of NC_059161.1, forward strand.
CTGCCCTGGCTGAGGACTGGTTCCTTCCTTCTCTCTGAGGTCCACCACCTGGACTGGACACTTAATTGACATTAGGGAAAGGGATGATGGGGACCTCTGGTCTTCTGCCTTGACTCTCAGAATCTGGGAGGTTGGGTGGGGTCAAGGGGGCTTCCCGGCGGCTCAGTGGTAAAGAACCCTCCCGCCAATGCAGGAGACACAGGAGAGGCAGGTTCACTCCCTGGTTCGGGAAGATCCCCTGGAGAAGGAAATGGCAACCCACTCCAGTGTTCTTGCTTGGAGAATCCCATGGATAGAGAAGGCTGACAGGTTACATACAGTCCATGGGGTTGCAAAGGGTCAGACAGGACTTAGTGACTAAATAACAGCAGCAACATGAGGTCAAGAGCTGATGAGATCAAAGTCCTGGGTTGCCTTTTTGTTTGGGATTCAACCATTCATTCGGTAATCTGCTGCTGAGCACATTCTTAAAGGCAGGACCCTACACGTGACAGCAGCATGCTGGTTTGCGGGTGAAAACTTTTCAAGGAAAGCGCAGTATATCCTCTTACATCAGGTCACCGTGGCTATGATTTAATGGAAGCTCAGAGGCTCTCCTGCACCTAAATAGCTCTGCAGCAACCTGCCTGGTGCCTCAGATTCCATCATCAGTCAGCCCTGTGAATGAAAGCGTTATATCTCCCAGAGGTCCTTGCTAAAATATAAGTGTGTAACTGAGGAGGGCTCACAGAGGGCAAAAAAAAATCTACCCGTCGCTATGGAGAACAGGCGATGGGGCCCAAAATGAGTGCTGTGTGAGATGGTAAGTTTTGATGGGAGACAGAAGAGAAGAGAATTGTCCAGCTCATGGGCTGCTGCCCTGGGAGGGAGAGCCTGAGGGGTTGGATGAGAGAATGAGGGATTTAGGGGAGTCAGTTCTCAGGGGGACCTGTTTCCATGCACCACTGGTCGCCCCATTGTTTTTAAAAAATAAAGATTCAACTCAGGCTTTATTTATTTATTTACTTTTGCCTGTGCTGGGTCTTCACTGCTGCACGGGCTTTTCTCTAGTTGTGGTGAGCGGGTGCTACTCTCTTGTTTTGGAGCATGGGCTCTAGGGCTCAAGGCTTCAGGCTCAGCAGTTGTGGCCATGGGCTTAGTTATTCCATGGCATGTGGGCTCTTCCTGGATCAGGGATCGATCCCATGTCTCCTGCAGTAGTAGGCAGATTCTTTACCCCTGAGCCACCAGGGAAGCCCCCATTCTGCTTTGAGACTGACAGTACAAGACTAAAGAACTATCCTAGCCCTTCTGCACCTGTTTGGAGTATGGGGAGAACTTTAAATGCTCTGCTGACCCCTCTGTCCCCACTGGTGCCTCCTCCACATTTCAGTGGGATAGATGGGGCAAAGAAGGGGCGGATGGAGGCCCCAGTGTCCTGTCCATCCCCCATGACCCTGAAGCCTCACCTGGAGCCACACCATACTCTCTGCCTGCCTCCTCCCCTACTGGGGTCCAGGGGCTGATTACAGGTGAGCTCAGGCCCCCAGCCAGGGGTTTCCCAGGGTGGCAGAGAGCACCCTGGTCCACCTGGACAACTTTGATGAAAGAAAAGAGAGCCTAATCCTTGAGTGGGATCTGGGGAGACCCTGTTCTGCCATCCTCCCTACCTGATGGGTATTAGGGAGCTAATTAACTGGGGATGAGCCCACCCAGCAGAGATGCCCTTTGTAACCTCTTATTACTTAATATTCAGAACCTCTTTCACCTCCCTGTAGCAGAACTTCTAAAAAAAGTCACATAATAAAGCACATTAGAATTCATCTGAAATGGTCTCCATAAAGATGGTTATTATTGCCTAGTGATGATTCTTGGTGAGCGCGCAGGCTCACTGAACATCAGAGCTGAGGGAGGGCTCACCCCTCCCCCTGTAGCCCCTTTGTCCTGCTCTAGGAAGCCCTCAGAAAGGGTCTCTCACCCTCCCCTCCTCTCTTCGTCTCTGCCAGCTCGCCTAACTTCCACACTGTCCAATAGCTTGCCATGCTTTCCAAGTGACAAGGGTTGGATGATGACTGCTGTGCAGGAGAAAATGGAAGGAAAGTGGCCTCAAAGGCTTGCTCACCTCCAGTCACTCCTTCCCTCCTCTCACTCTTCTGCCCACCCCTGCTGCCACCACGCCTGCTCCCATGCTCGGGTCTGGTGCAGCAAAAGGGGTGCTCTCTGGAGCAAAGGGCTTTGCCCTAAGGATGACAGTCAAGGACTTAGGATGGAGAGGAGCTCTGAGAAGCCGAAAGACCATTTCCCTGTCCCAAACAAGGCCCCTGATCCTACAGCCCTGAAGGTGGTAATGATGCCTTAGTCATGACCCAGGTTTGGGACCTGGGCACAGATGGGTCTTCTGAAAGCATTTTCTCTACAAATATACATTTCAAAACTAATCTATGGGACTTCCCTGGTGGTCCAGGGAAGCCATTGCAATGAGAAGCCCTCACACTGCAACGAAAAGTAGCCACCACTCACTGCAACTAGAGAAAGCCTGTGCACTTAGCATGGCTAAGTCTCCATGCTCCCAGTGCAGGGGACTCGGGTTCCATCCCTGGGCAGGGAACTAGATCCCACATGCTGCAACTAAAATGTCCCACGTGCTGCAACTAAGACCTAGTGCAGCCAAATAAATACGTAAATATTTTAAAAACTAATCTATGGTGTCAGAAGTCAGGAGCATGGTTGCCCTTTATGGAGAGGCATGGATCAGAGGGGGCTTCCTGGTGCAGACTACACAGGTGCATTCACTTTGGGAAGATTCACTGAACTATGTATACCTTGCTGTTGCTGATGCTAAGTCACTTCAGTCGTGTCCAAGTCTTGGTGACCTCATGGATTCTAGCCTGCCAAGCTCCTCTGTCCATGGGATTCTCCAAGCAAGAATACTGGAGTGGGTTGCCATGCCCTCCTCCAGGATATATATATACCCTTACAATTTGTGAGTTCTTCTGAATGGACATTACATCTCAATAAAATATTTACCCCCAAAGCCCTTTGTCAAGTAGAGATTGTTAATACTACCATAATTATATCCCTGAAATAAAATAATTGAAATAATTGCTGTGAGGGTGGAATGGAACAAGTAGTCAAAAGCAGTGGATAATCCACAATTATTTTGGATTTGGAACTGGAATGAGCACCTCACGCACAACATGCACTTGTTTGGAATGTATTTACTTCTGTGTGTGTGCTTTTGTTACTATTAAAATTAATTGTAATACCACTCACCCCTGCGGCTGAGATGGCCCAGAAGCATCCCCTGGGGCACTGAAGTCCGATGGAGGCAGGATTAAGACTGTGACGTGAAGACTTCCCTGGTGGTCCAGTGGTAAAGAATCAGCCTGCCAATGCAGGGGACACGGATTCAATCCCTGGTCTGGAAAGATCCCACATGCCATGGAGCAACTAAGCCCGTGCACCACAACTACTGAGCCTACCCTCCAGAGCCCTTGAGCCACAACTACTGAGCCCAGGTGCCTAGAACCTGTGTTCCACAACAAAAGAAGCCACTGCAATGAGAAGCCCTCACACAGCAACCAAAAGTAGCCACCACTTGCTGCAACTAGGGAAAGCCTGTGCACACAATGAAGACCCAGCGCAGCCAAAATAAATTAACTAATTTAAAAAAAAAGAGCGGATATGTGTATACAGAGGATGAAATGGTTGGATGGCATCATCGACTCAATGGACATGAGTTTGAGCAAACTCCAGGAGATAGTGAAAGACAGGGCAACCTGGCATGTTGCAGTCAGTCCAGGGGGTCACAAAGACTCATACAAGACGGTGGTTGAACAACAGCAACAATGTATATGTGTATAACTGGTTAACTTTGCTGTACAGTAGAAACTAACACAACATTGTAAATTAACTACATTCCAATAAAATTTTTAAGAAAGAGTTTGATGTGGGTCATCTCCTCTCCCCACCTGCTGTCCCCTCCCTTAGCGTTGGGTGTGGTCACTGTTCATGTCACTGCAATGCACATTTCATTCCTGCTTTGGTGGATACCAAAGTCAGGTCTTCAGTGATTGCCATCTCCCCTTGGCATGAAGGATCAGGAAGAAACTGTCCATTGGAGGGGGGCCCGAGAGCCTGATCCCAGACTGGTGACTATGGCACCCTGTTTGGGACAAGCCCCCTTCCTGTGGCAGGTCCCCTTCGCAGGGTGCTTTTGCCCCACTCTTCTCGTCATGATGCAGAGCCTCCTACCCAGTCCCTTAAATCTGAGTCGATCCTTGACTTACTTTGACCAATAGAGGAAAATGGAAAGGAAGCTGTACACTGTCCCAGCCCAGACCTCGACAGGTCTTCAGCTTCTGTTCTCCTCCTTCTGGGCGGATAGCCACATGAAGGAGGCAGGTCCGGCCTCCTGAAAGGAGAGAGGCTGCATGAAGCAGAGAGGAGTTGTCCAAGCTGAGGTCCCCAGACCACCCAGCCGGCAGCCTGCACCAACCACCGGACATGTTGGTGAGGCCAGTTTTATTTTTAAAATTTTTTATTCATTTATTTTTTGCTGTGCTGGGTCTTCCTTGCTATGCACGGCTTTCTCTAGTTGCGGTGAGTGAGAGCTACTCTCTAGTTGCAGTACTCGGGCTTCTCATTGTGGTGGCTTCTCGTGTCGTAGAGCATGGGTTCTAGGTGCACCAGCTTCAGTAGTTGGGGTGCACAGGCTTAGTTACCCCATGGCATGTGGAATCTTCCAGGACCAGGGATTGAACCCACATTCCCTGCTTTGCCAGGCAGGTTCTTAACCACTGGACCACCAGGGAAGTTCCAGGCCAGTTTTAGACCCTCTGTTCTTCCCAGCCACCAGCTGACTGCACAGGAACCCAGAAAAGATTGGCCCAAGTCATCCACCCACAGAATCACGAGCAAACACCTCCGTTGTTGTTCCAAGTCACTAAATTTTGGGGTGGTTTGTCACATGGCAATTCATAATGGATGCAGTTGCTAATGCCCCCACCTGAGCACCTGCTGGCCAATGCCAGCATCCCAGGGACAAGACTGTGCCCCCAGGGCTGTCCATTCTTCCATACGCAGGCCCCAGAAGCAACTCTTTGCCCAAGATTTCTTTCTTTGTGCCTCCCCACTGGTTTCCAGGGCAGACACGGCAGTGCCCATTGCTCTTTATTAGTTTAATATATGTTGAAGCCTCCAAATGGATGCTGGGGCCCAGGTGGAACAGATGAAATGTGACTAAGTTCTAGGGGGATGATTGATAATGAGTAGGGACTGGAAAATCAATTGTGTTAATTCCTGGTCTGTCACTGGGACCGAGAATTAATGAGAAAATCTGTCTAACTTAATGGTATTTACACATTATACAGAGTGTGATAAAATTGTCCACAGGTGCTGCCTGGCATTCCAATTACATAAGGCCTGCAAAGCCTGAGGGGCCAGCAGGTCTGAGCTGTCGAAGACCTGGGCCAGGCATGTAGAGACTTACACAGATGCCCCAACTACCACACTAACCTCTCAATGGGTCCAAGGCCTGGCATGGGCCTCACTGACATGACTGGTCCCTGCCTGGTGTGGGCCATCCAGCTGGCAATGTCATAAGGATGTGCTGGAGGGCACATTTATGAGCCTGCTTTGAAGATAACCACTCCAGAAGCCATGTGGCCAGCTGGACCACAACCAGGGATGGGTTCTGTCTTATGTGTTGGCATGATTTGAGAGACACAGATGGTCCTTCTGGCCCTAGCCCTCTGGCCCCAGGGTCAGTCAGCACTAGCCTGTCTGACACCACAGCCATGGACCAGTCACTATTGGAAGATGCCTTGAAAAGTCTCATAGAAACTGATGGAAAAGACTGCCTCGGAGTCTGAGTGTCTGCTTCCCTGAAATTCTGTAGAAGGGCTTGTCCCCACTAGGGCTATCAGGGAGGTATCCCCGAGAACCCCCAATCCCTGATATTCACACCCTTATATGGTCTTCTTTCATATTGAATGAGGGTTCAATAAGATATTATAGAAATTACTGTGACTTCTGAGGCCAGTTCAGAGACTTCCCTGGCGGTCCAGTAGTTAAGATTCCACCCTTCCAATCCAGGAGGTGTGGGTTTCATCCCTGGTTAGGGAACTAAGATCCCATATGCATGATGTGGCCAAAAAAAAAAAAAAGGCCAGTTCACACACACACACACACACACACACACACACACACACACAAATATACATATACATAGGGTTTCCGAGGTGGTACCAGTGGTAAAGAATCTGCCTGCCAGTGCAGGAGACACAAGAAATGCAGGTTAAATCCCTGGGTCGAGAAGATCCCCTGGAGGAGGGCAGGGTAACCTACTCTGATATTCTTACCTGGAGGATCCGATTGCCAGAGGAGCCTGGTGGGCTACAGTCCATGGGGTTTCAAAGAGTCAGACACGACTGAGGTGACTTAGCACTCATACATGCATACATATACATAAAGGCAGCTTCTGCCCTGTTCTCTCATATCACTCACTCTGGGGAAGCTACCACCATGTGAGGAGGAACTGAGGCCTCCTGCCAGCAACCAGCCCCATGAAAATGTAGCATCCTGGAGGTAGGTCCTCCAGCCCCAAGCCTTCAGATGACCACAGTCCTGGCTGACATCTTAACTGCAACCTCAAAAGAGACCCAAAGCAAGCTTGCTCCTGAATTCCTATCTCGCAGAAACAGAAAGGGATAATAGATTTAGATGTTTGTTGTTGTTTTAAGCTGCTAATTTTAGGGGTAATTTGTTACATGGCACTGGATAACTGATACAGGTGAGGAAGGAGATGGGTGGGCAAGGCCAGGGATATTTCACCGGGGATGTGGAGCTGATGGAAGACACCCCCTTGTACCTTCTCTGCACAGTTTGCATGAAATCCAGAAATCCACTGGTATATTGTTGTTGTTTGGCAGCACCGCATGGTATGTGGGATCTTAGTTCCCTGACCAGGGACTGAACCTGCGTTCCCTGTATTGGAAGCTCAGAGTCTTAACCACTGGATTGCCAGAGAAGTCCCCACTTTTATATTTTGCTGATTCCCCAAATACCGTAACTTTCCCACCTCTGTGCCTAAACATGCTTATTCCTCTGCCTAGAATGCCCTTTCGCCTCCCACCCACCCCCCACTGCACCTCCTCTTCTTCTCTGTTTCTTTCTTCTCCTGAGATGAACTCCTACTCAGCCATCAGGACCCAGCTCAGATTGGCCCTCCTCTGGGAAAACCTTCCCAGTCTTTCTTGGGCAATTTTTGTCACCTTCTTTGGCACCCCTGAAAGTGGCTCAGTCATGTCTGATTCTTTGCAACCCCATGGACTATACATGGAATTCTCCAGGCCACAATACTGGAGTGGGTAGCCTTTCCCTTCTCCGGGGACCTTCCCAACCCATGGGTTGAACCCAGGTCTCCCACATTGCAGGCAGATTCTTTACCGACTGAGCCACAAGAGAAGCCCTTGTGGAGACCCTATTGGCATCCCCGGGGAGACCCTGTTTTTCAATGGATACCTGAGGAGGTTGAGCTGTAATGATTGGTGCCATGAGTTCTAGCTGGAGTTTAGAACTTGAATTTCATTAATCAACTCTGCCCTCCCTCTCTGTTCACTGGTACCCAGGGGGATGCTCAATGGAAGGGTGTTGAATGAATAAATGAATGAATGAGCAAGCATCCAAGGCCACTTTGGGGAGGAAGAAAGGGTCCGCATGAAACCCGCCTTGTGGGTAGGAGGGCAGAGCTTGGCCTGAACGAATGGAAGGAGTGCAGGCTGGTTATTGCGTCTGTAAGTTTCACATCTGCTCATCCCAATACCAGTGAGAGAGCTCTTACCTCTGGCTGCCCCAGAGCCTCCCGGGGTCAGGAGAAGGGGTCTCACTTGGGACGCCCCCATGCCTGTGTGTCCCATTCAACCCCTTTCCTGACCCCGGCCCTTCCTGGCTCTGTTTTCCATGCCCCGCAGGCAGCCTCCAGAGTTCCTTCCTTTCATACAAACCTAGAGGGCAGGTGAGTGGGTGGCCAGACAAATCTGATTTCTGAAGCAGGTTTAAAGGTCTCTTCCCAGAGTTCCTGAGCTCATCTCTCCTTTCTCTGTCTCCAAAGTGCCAGGGCAGCAATTCAGAGCTCAAATGCCCGAGCAGGGGTGCAGCCAAGTTCTTTACAGCACAGAATGAATTTGTTGTGTGGGGATTCTTTGGCCTGAAGGATTGCTTAACATCCTTATGTCACCCGGTGTCCCAGCCTGGCTGGTGCTCAGGAGAACTGCCTTGCGTGCCAGTTGACTGAGAGGAAGGCTGAGGGGGGCTGAGGTCAGGGAGGCGTCACCTGCACTCTAGCCCTACTGCTGGCCACTCCTATTTATTGATTTATTCCCATTGTAAGCAAAGCTTATTTCTTTTCTTTTTAAATGTTTTAAGTCTTTATTGAATTTTTTACAATCCTGCTTCTGTTTTATGTTTTGTTGTTTTTTTGGCCACAAGGCATGTGGGAGCTTAGCTCCCTAACCAGGGATCATACCAGCATCCTCTGTATTGGAAGGCAACGTCTCAACCACTGGACCACCAGCGAAGTGAAAGGTTGTTGTTGAATCACGTGAAGACACCGGGATTCTTGGCCCCCGGAGGAGAAGAATTCAATCCGGGGCCAGAGACGAGGCTTGATCGCTCAGAGCTTTTGTGTAATAAAGTTTTATTAAAGTATAAAGGAGATAGAGAAAGCTTCTGACATAGGCATCAGAAGGGGGCAGAAAGAGTACCCGCTTGCTAGTGTTAACAATGAAGTTATATAATCCAAAGAATGTCTAGAGGTTGTAAAGACCCCATCAGACCTACTCCCATAATTTACATTTTAAGATAACATTGTCCTCAGGCAGGATACATCCTTGTAAAGACCAGGTCTACTCCCATAATTTACATTTTAAGATAACAGAAGGTTTAATCCAAAGACTGTCCTTAGGCAGGATACATTATTGTTATATAATCCTAAGGAATGTGGAGAAAGAAAAAAGTTTGTCCTTTCTTTCTCCTTGAGAATTCCAGACCCCTCTCTCCTTGGGGACCCCTAGACTCCTTATCAACCTGCCTAGGAAATGACTCTCTCAGAAGTCCCTATTTCTTTTTTTTAATTGAACTATAGTTGATTTACAGTGTTGTGTGAATTACTTCTGTACAGCAAAGTAATTCAGTTATACACGTATTATTGTTTTTCAGTCGCTAAGTCATGTCCGACTCTTCTACTGTGGACTGCAGCATGCCAGGCTTCTACTATGGTTTATCACGGGAAAGTTAATCTAGTTCTCTGTTCTATATAGCACGTGCTAAGTTGCTTCAGTTATGTCTGACTCTGTGACACCATGGACTATAGGCTGCCAGGCCCCTCTGTCCATGGGATTCTCCAAGCAAGAATACTGGAGTGGGTTGCCATGCCCTCCTCCAGGGGATCTTCCTGACCCAGGGATCGAACCCGTGTCCCTTGCATTGACAGGTGAGTTCTTTACCACTAGCAACACCAGGGAAGCCTGTGTTATATAGTAGGACCTTGCTGTTTATTCATTCTGTATATAACAGTTTACATTTGCTGACCCCAAACTCCTACTCGATCCCTCCCCAGCTCCCCCAACCCCCTACTGTTATTTATTGAGTATGTAACAAAATCAAGTCCCAGAGAAAGAAATCATTTGTTTGAGGTCCCATGGCAGGAAGTGGCAGAGCTGAGATTTGCTCCCAGGCCTGTCTGACTTCAAAGACCCCTTCTCTGAAACCACTGTCTCAACCTGACCCGGCCACTCCTGGAATCATGCAGCTCCCTCCCATCCCCTCCCACCCCCATCCCCAGCTCCCAGCCCATCCAGGGGTCTTATGTGTTTTCAGTAGGACTGAGTTAGAGGCCAAAGATAATGACAGCCTGGGCTGGAGGGTCCTGGGTCCCTAACACCCATTGGCCCCTCCAGCTCCCAGAAGGCAAACGGAGATCCTGGGATTTCCTGCTCAGCTGAATTCTACTCCCTCTGGAGCAGAGAAGGGTGGTTTGTCATGTCTGGGGGATGTGGGGCATAGCTTTGGAAACTGCAGTGCATGTGGAAACCTATGAACCAGAAGAGGTGGAGGAATGATTAAAGAGAGAAAGGATTAAAATCTACAGGGCTCCCCATGCTCTGCAGAGCCTCTCCCGCAAGCGGTGCTGTGATCTCTCTATTAGACAGCCAGCTGGCCGCCAGCTGCAGCGGTAAGAAGGGCTGAGTCCCTGACCCCAGCCTTAAGTCTTGGAGAAAGCAGTGTTTGGGGGCATGGAGGTGGGAAAGGCAGGGTGTGTTTGGCAAGCGGCAAAACATAGAAGTGGAATTCACTTGGCTAAAAATCAGGGTGAAGTGAAGGGGAGACGCATGGGAATGTCTTTATTTTATCAGCTCCACACCCTGGGTAAGATACCCCTGACCCTGCCCACCTGTCTCCCTCCCCGTCTGTATCAGTTATCTAGTGCTGCATAACAAATCAGTCCCCAAACTTAATAACTTAAAGGATAACAATAGTCTATATATATTAACACTTTCTGTTTCTGTGGGTCAGGTACTCAGGAGCAAGTTCACTCTGGGTCTCTCTTGAGGTTGCAGTCAAGATGTCAGCCAGGGCTATGGTCATCTGAAGGCTTGACCAGGGCTGGAGGACTACTCCCAAGATGCTTCACTCCCACGGGGCTGGTTGCTGGCAGGAGGCCTCAGTTTCCCAAATGGCGGTGTCTTCCTCAGAGTGAGCGACATGAGAGAACAAAATAGAAGCTGTCGTTTTGTTTTTTTTCAATGCACTGGCCCCAGAAGTCACAAACAGTCATAAAGGCCGGCAGTTACTGTTTCCAGCTTCTCCTGCATTCCAGACAATCACTGCTGATAGCATGGCTGCCTGGGGTCCCTGGGGTGACTGTGTCTGCCTCCAGAGTGGCTGGTCCCTACAGGTCGGGATATCAGTGTTCCTATGACTCCTTTTCAGAAATCATGATGTGAGCGACCACGGTCTGGGAAGGCAGACCTTTGCTGCACACCCATTCCCAAGTCTGCTGCCATCCCCTGCCCTCCACCCACTTCTACCTTCTACTTGCTGCCACCCTCCCCTCAATTGCCACATCTTTCATATCCAAAGACGATGCTCTCAGCAGTGATTGGAGCATAAGGAAAGCTGGGAACAATAGTGAAGTGAAGTGAAGTGAAGTGAAGTCGCTCAGTTGTGTCCGACTCTTTGCAACCCCATGGACTGGAGCCTGCCAGGCTCCTCTGTCCATGGGATTTCCAGGCAAGAAGACTGGAGTGGGTTGCCATTTCCTTCTCCAGGGGATCTTCCCAACCTAGGGATTGAACCCAGGTGTCCCACATTGTAGGCAGATGCTTTTACCGTCTGAGCCACCAGGGAAGTCTCAGAGAAGTGGGAACCATAGGAACCCACTTTTATGGAGTACTTACTATGTGTTAGGTTCATATCGAGCATGGTTAAAGTGCTGACTACTTACAGCCTCTCAATGGGTAGGTGAACTGAGGCACAGAGAGGGTAAGTGGCTTGCCCAAAGCCACACAGCCCAGAGCTAGAGTCTGCCTCCAGAGCCCACTCTGCTAACCTCACATATACTGCATCTGTGATATGAGGCAACATTCCCTTTTTAAGGAAGCTACAATTCATCAGACAGAGATGAGGGTTTGCAGCACAGCAAGAAAGATGGAGCTCGGACACCTGGAAGATCCTCCAGACCACAAGCTGTGAGGCCTCAGAGCAGCTTTGTCCCTGAGTACAAATCGGGTCTTCTGAACTGCAGTGAGCACTGGAGCAGCAGCTAGGTCAAAGGTCTATGCTAAGTCACTTCAGTTGTGTCCAACTCTGTGCGACCCCATTGACAGCAGCCCACCAGGCTCCGTCGTCCCTGGGATTCTCCAGGCAAGAACACTGGAGTGGGTTGCCATTTCCTTCTCCAATGCATGAAAGTGAAAAGTGAAAGTGAAGTCGCTCAGTCGTGTCCGACTCTTAGCGACCCCATGGATTGCAGCCTAACAGGCTCCTCCGTCCATGGGATTTTCCAAGCAAGAGTACTGGAGTGGGGTGCCATTGCCTTCTCCGAGGTCAAAAAGAAAAAAAAGTTTTTAATTGCCTGTGGTTCAGATGGTAAAGAATCCACCTGCAATGCAGGAGACCTGGGTTCGATCCCTGGGTTGGGAAGATCCCCTGGAGAAGGGAATGGCAGTCCACTCCAGTATTCCTGCCTAGAGAATTCCATGGACAGAGGACCCTGGTGGGCTACAGTCCATGGCATAGAAAAGAGTCAGACATGACTGAGTGACTAAGACTTTCAGTTTTTCACAAAATACACATAAGATAAAATTTCGCATTTTAATAAACATTTTGAAGAGCACAGTTAGTGGCATTGAGCACATACACAGGCTGCACAACAATCACCATTCACCATGTCCAGAACCTTCCTGCCATCTCGAGGTCTCTGCTGACCCCTCAGTTCTCCTGCGAGTCTGGACCCCCTCTCTGCTGCTGGCAGGGATGGCATGCCACACAAGCAGGCTTTCCGCTTCCGAGGGGAGGGAGGTTTGCCGTGATCCACTGCTGAGGTTCACTCTCTGCTGCAAAGGCCCAGAAGGGCTGTGCAGACGATGAGCTAGAACGACGGCATGAAAGGGAGTTTATCAATAGTACCTGGAGCTCAGTAATTCATAAACCTTTCATTAGTTTTACATCGATGACGGCTCAAGTTCTAGGAAGTAGATTTAGGCTGGGAAGACAGCCGTCTCCATAAATCATCATCTCTGAACATTAGGGAAGTGGAGGGAGCCTTTTTATAGGATTTCCCAGCAGCTCACTTGGGAAGCTGTGCTTTCTAATTCCCAACCCCTGCTTTTTTTTAATTAGAAAAAAAATTTTTAAGTTTTAATTGGGGTCCCCATTGCAGAGATGCTGCCGGACGAGCAACTTAAAGGGCCCGCGTGCCACCGCCCCCTCGGCCTGCCATGCTGCTACCCGTGCCGCTGCTGCTTGGCCTTCTCGGCCTGGCCGCCGCTGATCCCACCGTTTACTTTAAGGAGCAGTTTCTGGACGGAGACGGGTGGACCGAGTGCTGGATCGAATCCAAGCACAAACCGGATTTTGGCAAATTCGTTCTCAGTTCCGGCAAGTTCTATGGTGACCAAGAGAAAGATAAAGGCCTGCAGACTAGCCAGGATGCCTGGTTCTATGCTCTGTCGGCGAGATTTGAGCCCTTCAGCAACAAGGGTCAGACGCTGGTGGTGCAGTTCACGGTGAAACATGAGCAGAACATGTGGGGGCGGCTATGTGAAGCTGTTTCCAGCTGGTTTGGATCAGACAGACATGCACGGAGACTCCGTAATACAACATAATGTTTGGCCCAGACATCTGTGGCCCCCGCACCAAGAAGGTTCATGTCATCTTCAACTACAAGGGCAAGAATGTGCTGATCAACAAGGATATCCGCTGCAAGGACGATGAATTCACCCACCTGTACATGCTGATTGTGCGGCCTAATAATACCTATGAGGTGAAGATTGACAACAGCCAGGTGGAGTCAGGCTCCTTGGAGGACGATTGGGATTTCTTGCCACCCAAGAAGATAAAGGATCCTGATGCCGCTAAGCCTGAAGACTGGGACGATCTCGCCAAGATCGATGACCCCTCAGACTCCAAGCCTGAGGATTGGGACAAGCCTGAGCACATTCCTGACCCTGATGCTAAGAAACCTGAGGACTGGGATGAAGAGATGGACGGAGAGTGGGAACCACCTGTTATTCAGAACCCAGAGTACAAGGGGGAGTGGAAACCCAGGCAGATCGACAACCCAGAGTACAAGGGCATTTGGATCCATCCAGAGATTGACAACCCTGAGTATTCCCCTGACAGCAACATCTATGCCTATGAAAACTTCGCTGTTCTAGGCTTGGATCTTTGGCAGGTCAAGTCTGGCACCATCTTTGACAACTTCCTCATCACCAACGATGAAGCATATGCTGAGGAGTTTGGCAACGAGACGTGGGGTGTTACAAAGGCAGCAGAAAAGCAAATGAAGGACAAGCAGGATGAAGAGCAGAGGCTACACGAGGAGGAGGAGAAGAAAGGCAAGGAGGAGGAAGAGGCAGACAAAGATGATGACAAAGACAAGGATGAGGATGAGGAGGATGAAGGTGAGAAGGAAGAGGAGGAGGAAGAAGATGCTGCTGCTGCCCAGGCCAAGGATGAGCTGTAGGGGCCACCTCCGCTTCCAGGGCTGGACTGAGGCCTGAGCGCTCCTGCCGCAGAGCCGGCTGCACCAAATAATGTCTCTATGAGACTGGAGAACTTTGATTTTTTTCCAGGTGGGTTCCAATTTGGGGTGGATTTTGTTTTTGGCTCCCCCCTCCCCCCTTTTTTTAACTTTTTTTTTTTTTACTGGCATTTTGTCTCTGATTCTCTTCAGCCCTCACCTCTGGCCTTCATCTGTCTTGATTGACATCTTTGCTTTCTTCTGTCCCCTTCACTCCAGATCCCTAAGTTCCCTTCCAGCTTGGGGACTCAGGGTGGGATGTGGTGTGGAGGAGAAGCCCCAGGCCCAAAATTCCATCTATTCTTCCTGGATCCCAGAGGGTGGGGTAGGAGAAGAGGGTGGCATCCCCAGCCCCCCAGCACTGAGGAAGAATGGGGCTCTTAAGGCCTTAGCTCTGATCCCTTCCCCTTTCTCCCTGCCCCCAGGACTGGGCCACTTCTGAGTTGGGGCGGCGGGTTCTAGCTCAGCTCATGCTGAGAATGTAAGAACTACAAACAAAATTTCTATTAAATTAAGTTTTGTGTCTTCAAAAAAAAAAAAAAGTTTTAATTGGAAGGTAATTGCTATACTATGTTGTAAATGTTAGTCTCTGCTGTACAACGTGAGTCATGTGATGTATACATATATTTCCTCCCTCTTGAGCTTCCCTTCTACCCTCAACTCCCATCACACTCCTCTAGGTCACCACAGAGCACAGGCTGAGCTCTTTGTGCTATGCAGCATCTTCCCACTAGCTATCTATTTATATGATAGTGTATATATATATATATATATATATATATATATACACACACACATATATATATGGGCTTCCCTGATAGCTCAGTTGGTTAAGAATCTACCTGCAGTGCAGGAGACCCCAGTTCAATCCCTGGGCTGGGAAGATCCCCTGGAGAAGGGAAAGGCTACCCACTCTACTATTCTGGCCTGGAGAATTTCATGGACTGTATAGTCCATGGGGTCACAAAGAGTCAGACCCGACTGAGCGACTTTCACTTGGGCTTCCCAGGTGGCACTAATGGTAAAGAACCCGCCTGCCAGTGCAGGAGACAGAAGAGACACGGGTTCGATCCCCGGGTCCGGAAGATCCCCTGGAGGAGGGCATGGCAACCCACTCCAGTATTCTTGCCTGGAGAATCCCATGGACAGAGGAGCCTGGCAGGCTACAGTCCATGGGGTCGCAGAGTTGGATACGACTAAAGCGACTTAGCATGCAGTGTATATATGTTAATACTACTCTCTCAGTTCGTCCCACCCTCCCTTTCACCTGCTGTGTCTTACTCCCTTTCTGAGCTGATGTTGAATTTCCAGCCTCATGTCCTTGGACAGAAAACACAGTCGGAGGCTCCAAGGAGGGATTAGAAAGGGAACCAAATGCCCCTGCCATTTGCTGAGGCGCCGCCAAGCCTGCGGGCTTGTGTCGGGGTTACCTGAAGAGGGCTCAAGGAAACAGCTCTCCCTGGAAGGTGCTTCTGTGAGAGGAAGAAACTGGAGCAGCAGGAGGAGAGCACACAGGGAGGAACTTTACAATTCAGCTCTCACAGAAATGAGAGCACACAAAGCCTTTTTCTCTTTTTTTCCCCACATTCAAACATTTAATTCAAACTTGAATTGGCCTTTGGCTATAAGCATTCTTATTTTTTTCTCATTGGACTTATTTTATTTTTTATTGAAGTATAGTTGATTCACAGTGTTGTTTTAATTTCTGCTCTACAGCAAAATGACTCAGCTACGCATGAGTACGTGTGTGCTCAAGTCGTTCAGTCGTGTCCGACTCTTTGCGACCCTATGGATTGTAGCCCACCAGGCTTCTCTGTCCATGGGATTCTTCAGGCAAGAATACTGGAGTGGGTTGTCACGCTCTCCTCCAGGGGATCTTCCCTGATCTAGGGATCAAACCTGCGACTCTTACTTCTCCTGCATTAGCAGGCAAGTTCTTTACCACTAGCGCCACACACACACACACACACACACTCTCTCTCTCTCTCTCTTTTTTTATAGTAGTAGGTGCAAGATAAAGCCTTTTGCTTGCTAACGAGAACAGTAGTGACCACAACAGTGCTTAGAATAGTGTCTGCCACGGAGACAACTCTCCACATTGGCCAACACAGAGGAACCCTCTGGAAGGTAGGGTCTACACAGACGGGATGTCAGGGCGCAGTCCTCACTGCTCCCTTTCCTCTGGGCAGGGGTCCTCTTAGCAGCCTCCCATCCGCTGTCTGCTTTGCTTTGCAGCCCCAGTCTCCGTGCCCCGCCCGGTCCACCCCTTTTCCACATCACCCACGGGCTTCTCACCCCGCCCCGGCCCGGCTGCCTGCAGTATAGGCTCGGACAGGCTAATTACAAGACAGAGAGGAGAAGCACTGGCAGAGACCCGGGTGGTGATTTGGCGGCCCGGGCCTCTGGACTCAGTGATGTTCTGCGGTGGGGGCAGCGCTGGCGGGCTCGACAAATCAAAGACTTTTCAATTTCCTCCCTTCTCCCTGTCTCTTGCCCGTGGAGGGTGAGCCTGCGAGCGCGGAGCCGGAGGTGAACTGCCGCAGTGTTTGCTGTGTCTGGCTGTGGAATGAGACGGGTCCTAGCAAGAAGTGTCCCAGGAGAACTTTTACTCAGGAATAATCTGCATGAGTATTTATTTCCTCCTTGTTGGGCTTCCCGCTGAAGTGCAGGCTTATTTCTGCTAGTTTCCGGCAGGAGGAGACCTCCGCTCAAAGATTTCAGTGAAGCTGCCAAAGATTCAGATTCAACGAGTGTTCACCGAGCATTGACTGTGTGATACCCTCTGCCCATGGCTTTGCCCACTCTGTCCTGCTTAGCCTTTCTAAAAGCTTTCTGAGTTGTATTCGCATTCTACAGATGGGGAAGGTAAGTCCAAAATTGGTAATAACTCCACCAGCTGACATTTCTTTATTGCATTTACTTGCCATGTTTCAGTTCTATTCACTGAGCTCACTTAATTCTCCGACAACCCTATGATATAGATACTGCTATTATGCCCATTTTACAGCTGAGGAAACTGAGGCCCAGTGAGGTTAAATAACTGCTCCAGGTTACAGGGGTTGAAGGTAAGGGGCTGGGATCCAAATCTAGGTTAGCTGGCACCAGAGCTAGAAATTGGGTCCAGTTTTTCCGATTCATGTCCAATTCCTAAAAGCCATGCTTATTCTTGGCTTGATGCCCATAGGAGGGATGGACTTTGGGGGATGGCACCCCATATACCTAAGGATCCCAGAAACTATAAGGCCAAGACTTGATTGTGTGTTGTGATTAGGCTATTTAAGAGGCAAGCTATAGAAATCCAACTTAAGTAGCTTAGAGTAAAGGAACTTTATTGGTTCCAGTGAAACAGGAGTCCAGGGGTGAGTCTAGGGATCATATGATGTCATCATAGCTCTGTCTGACTTTCTCTTGAGTTCATTCACCAGCTGCTTTCTTCTGTCCTCAGGGCAGGGAGAGTGGGGGTGGCATATATTGGCAGTTTAGGAACTGCTCAAGTCCCCTGCTAAGGGGCTGAGTGGGAGCTGAAATACCTTCAAAGCTCTGCTTGCCAAGCTCTGTGCCCTGGTACAAGGCAGTGTTGGGCACTTTCCCCACGTCATGTGCTAGGAAGACTCACTTATTCCTAATACATGTAAGATGCTCTATATGTTACAGGTTACCCTGACCCCACCTCATCCACTCAGAATATTTATGGACCCCCTATCACAGGACTCAGGTACTTCCCTGCCCTCTTGCAGCATATATTTTGTGTGTATGCTTAGTCGCTCAGTCACGTCCGACTCTTTGTGACTCCATCAACTACAACCTATCAGGCTCCTCAGTTCATGGGATTCTCCAGACAAGAATACTGGCGTAGGTTGCCATTTCCTTTTCTAGGGGATCTTCCCAACCCAGGGATCAAACCTGGGTCTCTTGGGTCTCTTCCAGTGGCACAGGTGGGTTCTTTACTGTCTGAGCCACCAGGGAAGGATCCGACTGGCTTAGCTTGGGTCATGTAACCACACTTGAACCAATCACTTTTGCCCAAAGGAATGAGTGGATACAGTGGAGCCAGGTGCCCATCCCTTTGGGGGAGATTGGCACTTGATTGGCAGTCTTACCAGTACCACCTGGAATGGGGGTATTTTCTCAGAGGAAATAGAAGGACTAGGCTGTAGAAATAACTGACATTCACCCAACTGTGGGAAAATTATAGTCCTAGGACTGAATTTCCTTTTCCTGGGACAAAAATATTCCTAGGAAAATTTCCTCTTCCTTGACCAGTAACCTTTCCATCTGCAGTAGGCGATGGCTGGCCTCCTATACTCTGAGAGGAGTGGATCAGGATGTCCCTAAGGGTTTAGTCATTGGTCTTGTTCAGGAAGGTCAGGGGTCAGGACTGTTTACTCAGTATCAAGGCAGTCTGACCTTCAATTTGAGGAAGAAGAAAATTGATGGGGCATCGGGCAGTGTCAGGGGTGTGCACGTCAGGGAGCAGGTACTGAGTGGGGCTCCTGGTCCCATTGTTGGTGGAAGGCTTGTATTCCATATTTACTGAGTACTTGTTATGTGCCAGGAGCTTCACTTCAGTTCACTTCAGTCGCTCAGTTGTGTCCGACTCTTTGGGACTCCATGGACTGCAGCATGCCTGGCTTCCCTGTCCATCACCAACTCCCAGAGCCTCCTCAAACTCATGTCCATCAAGTCGGTGATGCCATCCTACCATCTCCTTCTCTGTCGTCTCCTTCTCCTCCTCCCTTCAATCTTTTCTGGCATCAGGGTTTTTTCTAATGAGTCAGTTCTTCGCATCAGGTGCCTAAAGTACTAGAGCTTCAGCTTCAGCATCAGTCCTTCCAATGAATATTCAGGACTGATTAGGATTGATTGGTTTGATCTCCTTGCAGTCCAAGGGACTCTCAAGAGTCTTTTCCAACACCATAGTTAATTTCACTTGCTTTGCCTAATTTAAGCTCCACACCTATCAGATATGTGTTATCACTTTTTGTTGGTGAAGAAACTGAGGCTCAGAAAGCAGGAAAAGAAAAATGCTCACTTGGGTGTGCTGACTTCCAAGGTCCCTTGACTGAGCCCACAGGGCCCTGAGGTCACAGAGGCATCCTCAAGCCCCCGCCCACATGCCCAGTGAGGAACCTCAATTGGAACCCAGTGTGGACTCAATTTAATATCTTGATCCCTGGCCTCCCCTTCTCCAGCCCACCCACTCCTAGAGACCCAGCAAACCCTCCTTTAGCCTCTGCTCGCACCATCTCCCCTGCTCCCACTTGCAGCTGGCGGCATCTTGCAGTTTCCTGAGCACTTTCCTGTGTTCTCAAAGGATGAACATCTTCTGATCCCTGAGGCCACCTCATGGTCCCAGGACACCCGCCTGCCCATTTCAGGAGGAAGGCCAAGCTCAAGCTGAACCGAGGGGCTTGTCTGCCACTGGAGAAAGCTCCCAGTGTGGCCTTGTTCCTTTTCAGGGTGCTGAGAACTGGGGCCTGGGTAGAGGAAACAGCCCTGTGGATGCATTGCCAAGGGTTTTCTGGGGACAGGATCACCCCTCCTGGAGACCCGGAGGCTCTGCTCTGTGAGATCAACGTCTCCTTTCTCTTCTTTTCTTTCACTGAAGTATAGCTGATATGTAATACTGTGCTAGTTTTAGGTATACAACAAAGTGATTTGGTTCTATGTACATATGTGTGCTTGCTTCTATATCCATGTTGTTGTTTAATCACTAGATCGTGTTCAGCTCTTCGTGACCCCATGGTCTGTAGCCCGCCAGGCTCTTCTGTCTGTGGGATTTCCCAGGCAGGTAGACTAGAGTGGGTTGCCATGGCCTTCTCCAGGGGATATTCCCGACCCAGGGACTGAACGTGCGCCTCCTGCATTGGCAGGTGGATTCTTTACCACTTAGCCACCCGGGAAGCATCCCTGCCCCTATATATATATATATATATATATATATATATATATATATATTCTATGTATATATATGTTCTTTTTTCCAATTCTTTTATAAGATATCAGATATAGTTTCCTGTGCTATACAAGCAAATTCTTGTTATCCATTTTGTATATGGTGATGTGTATCTGTCAAGCCAATACTCCTAATTTATCCCCCCACCTTTGGTAACCATAAAACTGTTTTCCACACCTGTGAATCTGTATCAGCTTCATAAATAAGTTCATTTGTACTATTTTTAGGTTCCATGTATAAATGATATCATATAATATTTGTATTTTTCTATCTGACTTCATAAGCTCTAAGGTAAGATCACATAGTAATCTCTAGGTTCAACCGTGTTACTTTAAGTGGCATTATTTCACTCTTTATTTTAATGGTTGAATGTCTCCATTATTAAAATGTGAGCCTAGGGAGGTGGAAGTGACTGGAAGAGGAGCCCCAGCACCCAGGGCTGGGGACTCCAGTTCTGCCTCCTCTGCCCTGTCCATGCCTGCTGCTCGTGCCCACTTGGAATCAGAGAAGAGCAGGTGAGACTCAGAGCAGCCCATAGCTGGTTTCCCATTCCTTATTCATTGACACTGATTCCTTTATTCAACAAATATTTTGTGAGTACCTACTGTGTACAAGCACTGGGCTAAGCCTTGGAGATACCATGATCCCCCTGCTGTCATGGAGAGTTCAGTCTTGTGGGGAGAGAGGGAGATACATAAACAAGCAATTGTTATGTTATGTGTTAAGTTCTAGTACAGGCGTAAGCACAGGAGACTCCAGGTGCAAAAGGGAGGTACATAGCCTCTACTTGGAGGTTTCTACCTCTACCAGAAAGCTTCTCCGAGGAGAGATGATATCTTAGTAGCTGAGACCTGAAGGATCTGAGGAATTAGCTTGGCAAAGTGAAGTGATCCAAGCAGAGGTATCAGTTTGTGATCAGTTTGCCTGAAAGTGAGAGAGTACGCATGTATGCATTCACTCATTCATCCATTCATTCAACAAATACTTTCCCAGCATCAGCTGTGTACCTAGCACTCTTTTAGATGTCGGAGCTGACCATAGCCGTGACCCAGGGAAACAATGTCCATACCTCATGGCACTTACATGCTAGTGGGATGGGGCCATTCACTTAATCCAAAGAAATCTTGATGACATGGGTAGACATGTGGAAGGGACAGGGGCCTCTCCCCTGCTAAGGTTCCCTTGGGCCCCAATCTCTATCCTCCTCCTGTCAAGCCTGGCAGCCGACCCCTGAGCCTGCCTGCACCGGTCAACTGTGGGGAGGTCACCCAGTCCATGGGGCAGCCTGTGCCAATGTATTAATAGCCTGGCTGAAGGCCTGCTGAACAGTTCTGCTAATTACAGTGATTAATGGCTTCAATTTACTTAGTAAGAGTAATGTGCTGTCACTCTGCTGTCAGAGCTCAGTCCCAGTGTCTGCTCCCTCCTCTCTCCTTCAACAGGTGGCCACCCAGGTTCTTACAGGCTCCCCACTGATGGCCCGGGCTCTCTCAAGTCCAGGTTCCGGCCTGCCCATCATTGTATCAGCTTGGGACCTGTCTGCTGCCCTCTGGTGGCAAGGGGAGGAGAATCCTTACCTGTCCCCACTGTAGAGGGGCCACAGTCTCTCTGGGGACATAGCTGGTTGAGTCCTCCCCAGCCCTCCATGTCACCTCTGCACAGGGCACAGAGAACCTCTGGTCTCTAGTTGATCCCCCCTCTCCCCAGCTCTGTCTTATCCCTGGGGAGCGTTTACCCTAGCTAAAGTCATTTTACGTGGTTTCCTATTTCATGACCACCCTCTGGCTCCAGAGCACGAGCACCTTTGAGGACAGGGACCCTCTCAGGTGCTTCATTTGTCAAATGAATGAATGACTACATAAGGGTCTTACTCCCCCATTGCATGAGCCTCAGTCTTTGTAACAAGATGACTTTGGATCTGGTGTTTTTCTTCCCCCAATCCCTCCTCAGCACCCCTCCCAGGTGATGTCTGTAGGTGACAAGAGGCCCAGTGTCTTCATTCTGCTGCCTGAGAAATGCAAGATCACGCAGCACAGAGGTTGAACAGGAGCCAAGGCCTGATGACCTGAACCCGTTGTCCACTAGAGCGGGGACATCAGGACAAGAGCGTTCACTGAAGCCCAGGTGTCCATTTCTGGGGGATGTTTCAAGCCTCCAACTAGAGCTTCCTTTGATTGCGATCATTTTCTTTTCTGTTCAGGGTGGGGGGCCAAAACTTCCTTGTGATCGGAGTCTTCTGCGGTCTCACCTGACTCCCTCCCTTTGTCCCCAGTAACTGCTCTTCATCATTGTAGTTGGGTTGGGGGATAAGGACGGACTGTCTTCTCGGGGGCAACCTTGGAGCTTTCCTCCACTTTCCAGGCCAATCCTGAGACCAGGAGGCGCCTCCATTTCCTTCTGGCCCCAGAATTGTCTTGTTGCCAAGCCTGCTGTAGCTTTGAGCTGTAGCGTCAGCTTAGTCCCTCCCCGCCACCCCCCACTTCCCCAGGGCAGCTGTGACAAGCTTGACCGAGTGGATGGCCACAGTTAAGGGAGAAGAGGGTGCTATTTGTTTCGTTCGCTCACTGCCATGCTTGCCCAAGCAGGCAGCCCCGGCTGGCAGGATGCCCGAGGGAGCCCTTCCCTCGATCAAGCCAAACATGACTGGTGCTGGGAGGAGAGTGGCGTTCAGTGGGGACAGGGCCGTGTTTCCATTTCCTCTCCTGGCAGCGACAAGAAACTCACTTGTCAATCTTTCAGCCCAATCAGAACAGGACGGAGGCAACAGTGCAGCAAGAGGGATTGCAGTCAGACGGCAAGGAAAGAGAAGACACACTTTCCAGGAAAGGAAGTGAGGGAGAGGACCAGCATGTTAACCTAGGAGTGACAGCCCCAGGCTAGCCCCTGGCTGGCTGTGAGCGGGCAGGTCATGTCTCGCTTGGCCTGTTTCTCCATCTGCACTGCAGCAGGGGGAGGCCTGTATGAGCTGAAAACAAAGGTTGCTTCGAGTTCTGGGATTCTCCATCTATATCTAATTCCTGCCCCCTAGACACATGCAGGAATGGAGCAGGGTGGCCCCTGACCCCTTGGGGGATAGCCAGTACTTGCTGGAGGAGCCGACACCTCACGACCAGCTCCCTGCAGACGTGACAGCTACTGGGTCTCAGCAGGCGACAGGCCAGATTGATAATCGACTCCGGCCATGGGGGAGCCAGCCTGACCTAATTAGTATGCAGTGCCTGTGCAGAGCGCTTAAGAAAAACTTATTAATTTCCCCTCCACAAAGACTGAGAGTTCGACAGTAATCACAGTATCAAGTTGTAATAAAAAAAAAAAATCCCTCTATTGAAAATAGCGGTTGGGGCTCTGGAGAGTTCAACAGGAAAAGATTGTATTAAGATAAAGGAGATTATAGCAGAGCAGACATTAAAGGTTGTCATTGTCTGGTAAATCACCTCGGGGAGGCCCTGGGACTGCTATTGCCCAGCAAGGTAGCAAGGACCAGGTTCCTGACCCGGCAACCCGCCAGCTGGCCCATCTCTCTCTGGTCTCTCTCCTGCCCTCCAAGGCTGGAGCAAACTCAGTAATCTGATGTCACTGCCCCTTGAAACTGGCTGAGGACACTCATTAGGGACAGAAGGTGGAACAGTCTCCGGATTCTGGAAGACAGATCTCCACTGAGGCACTCTTATAGTCTAGCCTGACGGTGGGGGCTTCAGGACATTTGTCCAGCAGTGGAGGGACCTGGTGGGGCGGAGTGTTTCTGTGTCACCTATCCTGTTGGCATCTTCATGGTAGGGACGGAGTCCCAGTGTTTGAATCCTCCGGACTCTGCCTGACCTGCCTCCCAGACACAGGCTGAGTCAGAGAGAGTGTCCTGACTTGCCCATGGGGAGGTTCCAGTCCTGGTGGAAAAAGCCCAGAAATTCTAGCGAGAAATTATCAGGATTGAGACTTCCCTGGTGATCAGGTGGTTAAGAATCCACCTTCCAGTGCAGGGGATGCAGGAAAAGATCATGGCATGACCGTCCCTGGTTGGGGAGCTAGAATCCCACACACCATGGACAACTAAGCCAGCATGCTGCAAGTACAGAAGTCCTTGCACGGCAACAAGAGAAACCCCCGTGCAAGGCAACTAGGGAAAGCCCACTTGCAACAGTGAAGACTCAGCACACCCAAAATACACTCAGGTCCTAGATGGTCGTCGCCCCTGGGACTCTCACCAAGTAGTGGCTGGCTCGGTGTGGTGCAGGGCAGAGCCAGGGAGTAGGACCTGCTCCCTTTGACATCTTTGCTTGGGCCAAATGAGAGGTTGTACAGACTCCAGAGGTGCAGTCTGATCTGAAAGTTACACTGAAATCAGGACAAGAAGTTTCCAGTTGTTAATGGCTGGGAGGCTGCCTGTAAGAGTGGAGTGATGGTGTGCTGAGGGGTTTTGTTACCTGTAACGGGGTTGTAGGGAGAGGATAGTCTCCTCAGCTTTGAGTCCTGACTCTGCTGTGTATGAGCCGTCCTTAGGTGAGTTACTTAACCTCTCTGTGCATCAATGTCCTTATATATAGAACAGTGGGAACAGTAGTAATGCAGCCATAAAATTAAAAGATGCTTGCTCCTTGGAAGAAAAGCTATGACAAACCTAGACAGCATATTAAAATGCAGAGACATCACCTTTTCAACAAAGGTCCATATAGTCAAAGCTATGGCTTTTCCAGTAGTCATGTATGGGTATGAGAGTTGGACCATAAAGAAGGCTGAGTGCCGAATAATTGAAGCTTTCAAACTGTGGTGCTGGAGAAGACTCTTGAGAGTCCCTTGGACAGCAAAGAGGTCAAACCAGTCAATCCTAAGGGAAATCAACCCTGAGTATTCATTGAAAGGACTAATACTGAAGCCTTATTAATACTGAAGTCCAATACTTTGACCACCTGATGTGAAGAGCCGACTCATTGGAAAAGACCCTGGTGCTAGGAAAGACTGAGGGCAGGAATAGAAGGGGGCGACAGAGTATGAAGTGGTTGGATGGCATCACTAACTCAATGGGCATGAGTTTGAGCAAACTCCAGAGGATGGTGGAGGGCAGGGAAGCATGGTGTGCTACAGTCTGTAGGGTTGCAAAGAGTTGGACACAACTTGGCGATTGAACAACAACAATAGTAATGGTATCTACTTCGTAGAATTGTGATAAGGATTAATGTATTATACATGAACAGTTATAAATTAAAATCTGCTCTTATCTCCTAATTGCCCTGGCCTAGGTCACACAGTCAATAGGTGGCCAACTCACAGGGCATGGCCACCTTGCCCATCACCATCTTTCCACAAGCCACTTTAAATTTTTCATTTGTTTAATTGGCTGTGCCGGGTCTTAGTTGTGGCATGTGAACTCTTTAGTTGCGGCATCTGGGATCTAGTTCCCTGACCAAGTACTGAACCCAGGCCTCCTGCACTGGGAGCAGGAGGACCACCAGGGAAGTCCCTGTGCAAGCCACTTCCTGGGGAGTGCAGTGTGGTGGCCAAGTGGGTGGAGCCCAGATGCCCTAAGTTCAAATCCTGCTTCAAAACTTGGGCAACTGACTTGGCTTCTCACTCACTCAGCTTCCCCTTGTACAAAACGAGGAGGTCACTGGCCCCAGGTGAAGGTGCGGGTACCATGAGGAAGCCAGAAGGGAACGGTCTCTGCCTGTGGACGACAAAGCCAGCAGGCAGAGCCCTCCACGTGGCATTGCCCTCTGCAGCTGTCAGCCTTGGGCACGGAAGACTGCTCTGAAGTCACCCTGAGTTTATGATGCTGAGCCAAGGGGACCAGGCTTGTTACCTGTAATGGGGTTGTAGGAAGATTAATGTGAGGCTGGGTGAAGTAGCTAAGGCGAGTCTTTTCCCCAGTTAATATGCACATTTAAGGAACGATTTGAGAGTGTGAAAACTTTTAAAAGGAATGCTAATTTTAGTGGGAGAGATAAATTCTGGGAAGGAGAACATTCAGAGAAAGGCTGCTCTGGGATGGAGGTACCAGGAGGGCCTGCTCAGAATTCAGCCCAGTGGGGAGATTCTCTGAGGGCCTTGCAGTGCCCACTGTTTCCAGGACCACAGGCCTATAAGGGGGCAACGGAGGATGAGATGGTTGGATGGCATCACCTACTCAATGGACATGAGTTTGAGCAAGCTCTGGGAGATAGTGAAGGACAGGGAAGCCTGGTGGGCTGCAGTCCATGGGGCTGCAAAGAGACGGCCACGACTGAGCGACTGAACAACAAGATCTTGAGGGACACCCAAAGCAGACACTGGGTTGGCTGTGGTGACCCTGGACCTAGGTTGGGGCCTTGCTGGACTGGAACTGTGTAGTAGTGGGGGGCCCTTGGGTGTATTATGGAGAGTAGGCAGTGGAGGGAGTGCAACTCAGAGGGGCAAAGTCAGGTTAAAGGCTGGGAAGACTTCATGGAGGAGGTGCCACTTGAACTGAGCCTTGAAAAATGGGTTGGGAGGAAGGGGTGAAACCTAATGGATGGTGGACTTTTGGTCCAGGAGATCCTGGTAGGATGCGGTGCCCACAGACAGGTGAGACCCAGGTTTCTTCAGGCCTGTGTCCAGGCTCTAGGAGGGTCCCTGTGAGCAAGCTCAAAGGAGACCAGGGGAAGTAGCCTCTCTTCCCCAGGGGAGCACTTCATCTCCTGGAGCCTCCAAATGGGACATGTGGATTCTCTGCTTTCACACGCTGTAAGTTTCCCATGGTATCCTCGGCCCTGGCAGGAAGACTGGAGGCCAGACGTGGCCCTCACCCCCATGCTCCCCAGCAGGGCAGGCCCTTCCTTCCAGAGTCTCATCTCTCTGCATTAGAAAGGGTGTCACGCAGGTTCTTCCAGGGAACCCTGAACTCTAAGACCCCATCCCATCCCATCCACTTGTCCTGCTCTATAGGGGTGAGGATTTCCCTGGTGATCCAGTGGTTAGGAATCCGCCCCCCAATGCAGGGGACATGGGTTCAATCCTTGGTCTGGGAAGATTCCACATGCCATGGATCAACAAAGCCCGTGTGCTGCGACTGCTGAGCCTGCATGCCTGGAGCCCATGCTCTGCAGCAAGGGAAGGAACTGCAGTGAGAAGTCTGTGCACCTTAACTAGAGGGTAGCCCCAGCTTGCTGAAACTAGAGAAAGCCTGTGCGCAGCAATGAAGACCCAGCACATCCAAAAATAAATAAAATTTTAAAAGTGGGGTGCGCCTGTCCTCCACTCACTTGTTCCTTCTGTATCCACCGAGACCCAGGTGTTGAGGAATCAGTGCCTGGGAAGCTCAAGGAGATGAAAAGCCTTTCCAAGAGCCCAGTGCGGTTATTAATAACATCTCTCAGCTCCGAATGCCTCTTTAATTCCTCCGCTTAAACCACTCTGGAATCCATAACAGTTGCCCCTTAGCCTGTGGTTATTCCACTCCCTTAATGGCCTTTTATGGAGGGACCTTATTGAAAGCTTTTCCCCAGCCTGAGTAAATCATGTCCTCTGGGTCATCCTTGCCTGCAGTTTTATTAACTTCTTAAGGGAAGTCAGAGGGACCAGAGGGAGGCCAGTGTTCGCTCTGTCCCCCCAGTCCCAGTGCTCACCTGGGTCTCTTACCTGGCTGAGGTCCTCGGAGGAGAAGGTGACTGGGGACCTTGGAGATCAAAGATGTTGGGGTGTCCCAACCCCACGCCCCTCCCTCCCTCTCATAAATCAGTCTTTCTAGGGGGATGGAGCCTGGGAGACTTGGTGATATGAGCTAGGCACAGAAGGGAGCAGGGGCAAGCACCAGGGAGGGCAACACCCACATCAGTCACCTGGTGCGTCAGTCACCTGGTGCTTTGGTTGCCTAGTGCATTAATTAATTGGGGCATCAGTTACCTGGTGCATTAGATACCCGATGAAATTGGTTACCTGGCGCATTGGTTACCTGGTGCATCAGGCATGTGGTGAGCCCTAGATTTGACAGCAGGGAGGGGGAAGCAGAACCAGGGCAGAACATGGGTGCTCAAAATGGAGAACTGGAAAAGGTAAAGGACCACACTGATGCAAGATGTTAATAACAGGGAAAACTGTGTGCAGTGGAAAGGCATGCATGGGAAGTCTCTGTAATCCCTCCTCAATATTTCCATAAACTCCAAACTGCTCTAAAAGTAAAATCTATTAATTAAAGAGAAACTCAAAGGAGACCCCAGGAAATGGTGATGCCTAGAAAAGATCAGGGGGTCCCCCTGGAGATCTGGGATGACTTTCAAGGGGCCCATGTGCCTCTCCCCTGCCACAGAACGAAGAAAGGAGGGGAGCAGCAGATGCTGGGAGAGGTGAGGAGGGTAGCAGTGGGGCTGGGCGGGGACTGGGTGTCCCCAGGGAGTGGAGGGGGTTTCTTAACGGAGCCTGGACCCGTCTCTATGGTCTATTCCTTGGGCTGTGGGCAGAGGTGCCCATAGAGAAATACCATTTCAGACTGATTTCCTGCTGTCCTTTCTCATCCCAACTCTGAACCCCTCAAAAATGCTGGCTCCTCCCTTCTGGTCCGGGAGAAGGTCAGAGCAGACCCCGTGCCCAGCTCTAGAGCCCTGGAGCTTCCTCCCCATTGGGAGGTTATAAACCATCTTGATGACTACAGCTAGAGGAAGAGGAGAAAGGCAGGACGCAGGGCTGAAGACCACTTAGAAGGGGCCCGTGTCTCTCTGACTGCCCCTGGGAAGGATCTCAGAGGGGCTTCCAGCTCTGCGTGACTGGGGCAGCAGAGGTTTTGAAAATTCTGTCTGTAGCCCAGGAAGGCTGGATCCCCAACAGGCAGCACTATGAGGACCTGCCACCCCTGGTGTCCCACCATCTGGACCCAGTGGGCAGGTCATCGGAGGAGGGGTTGGGGTCTCCTCTTCTCCCACGTCTGGAAGTGGAGTGAACACCAGGAGTCAGGAGTTGGACTCTTCCTGCCCACCTGTAAGAGGGTCCAGGCCTGAGTCTGACCCGTGGGGGAGGAAACGTCAGGCTCAGCTGTCTGGGGCCCCTCCTTCCTCCAGCTCTGGGCTTGGAGTTGAAGGCCAGTTCTGACGCCCTCACCTTCCTCTCCATGTTCCCAGCAATAGTGACTGATGGGTGCCGGCACTTAGCACCCAGCTGTGGTTGAGGGATGTATGTGTATGGTCTCATTACATCTCACCCTATCTAAAGAGATCTCTTTATCCTAATTATTATCTCCCATTGCACCCCTCTTTTTTAAAAAATACTTTTCTTTCTTTAGTTGGCTGTGCCAGGTCTTTTGCTGAGGCATGCGAACCTCTTAGTTGCGGCATGTGGGATCTAGTTCCCTGACCAGGGATTGAACCCAGGCTCCCTGCATTGGGAGTGTGGAATCTTAGCCGCTGGACCACCAGGGAAGTCCCTGTACCCCTATTTTTCACTTCTTAGCAGAGATTGTAAGTCATATTAACTGTTGCCTTGTTGCCTGTCTTCCTTTCGAGGCTATAAATCCTTTCGTTTGCTGTAACATTCTTAGCATCCGTGGTAAATAAGGCCTGGAACACTGCAGATACTCACTAAATATTTGTTGAATAAATGCAGGACTTAATCAAGTGAATAGTCTCAGAGAGGTTAAGTAATTTTCTCAGGGTCGCACAGCTTGGATCTGGTGGACCTGGAGTTCTTGCCCAGGTTGCTCATGTACAGTCTGAGCTCTTACTGCTCTTACTTGTTCCCCTGGTACTGGGAGGAGCTTGAATCTCAGGCCCAGCAAGAGGCTGAGAATAGCCTGAACCCTAGGGCCTTCACATACCCTCCTGCAAAATGGGTTGGGCTTCTCAGTGGTGCTGGGAGTGGAGTTGGATTCTCCCCTGAGCTGGAGCCTGGCCACTGGGCGACCTTTCTGGTCTGAGGTCTCCTTCTTCTTCCCTCCAGGTAACTATAGACATGGATTTATAACCTGGCTGGGACAGTGAAAGACAAGCCCCCAGATTGGTGGCTGTGGAAATAAAGGCCACACTCCTCATCCCTGCTGGGAGACGAGGCAGCAGGAGAAGCTGAGTGTATGGACCAGTGCTGCAGCTCGACCTGGGAAACACACCTGCGTCAGTTCCCGTCACCTGGCCCTGGCATAAACCAAGGAGCCTCCCCTCCTCCCTGACCCCTGCAGGCCACTCTCCATTCAGGAGCCAGAGTGATCACAAAAGACAAACTTGATTCAAACTTTAAAAATGTATTTATTTTTAATTGGAAGATAATTGCTGTACAATATTGTATTGATTTCTGCCGTACATCAGTGTGAATCAGCCATAGGTGTACATATGTCCCCTTCCTCTTGAACCTTGCTCCTTCCTCCCACCCCATCGCACCCTTCTAGGTCATCACAGAGCACCAGTTTGAGCTCCCTGTGTTTTATAGCAAATTCCCACTGGCTATCTATTTTACATTCGGTAATGTATATGTTTCCATGCTGCTCTCTCAATTCGTTCTTACCAAACCTGATTAAAACTTTCAGTGGTTCTTCATTCTGGTTACCAAAATATCCCAAGTCCTCTTTGTGCCCTGCGCCTAATCTAGCCCCTTGTGCCTTGCCCAGCTTCCTCTCACCCGTGACCCCCCTCAGCCTCCTGCCACCCTGGTCCTCTCTGGCCCTGGCCTGCCAGAGCTCCGCCCCACTGTGTACCTTTGCCCTGCCGTTCTCTTCTTCCTCGGATCCTCTCAAGGCTGGACCCCTCTCATCCTGCAGGTCTCAGCATCTCTGAGACAGGTCTCTCCAGATCCCAGGCATTCCTTAGCTGCCCTTCCTGTTTCATTGCTGTTGTTGTTTTTCAGTTGCTAAGTTGTGTCCAACTCTTTGAGATCCCGTGGACTGCAGGCTCCCCTGTCCTTCACTTCTGCAGTTTGCTCAGATTCATGTCCGTTGAGTTGGTGATCCCATCCAACCATCTCATTCTCTTCTCCTTCTCCTCCTGCCCTCAATCTTTCCCAGCATCAGGGTCTTTTCCAGTGAGTCGGCTCTTCACATCAGGTGGCCAAAGTATTGGAGCTTCAGCATTAGTCCTTCCAGTGAATATTCAGGGTTGATTTCCTTTAGGATTGACTGGTTTGATCTCCTTGCAGTCCAAGGGACTCTCAAGAGTCTTCTTTTCTCACTTAACACTGCAAGTTTAAAGTCTAACCTGGCCTCATTCATTCGTGGCTTATTCGTTTCATGTCTGTCTGCCTCACTACAACCTGTGTGAGCTCCACGAGCATAGTGACCATGTCTGGTAAATACTGCTCTCAACCTGGACCCTAGACCACTGAATACCTCATAGTAGGTGCTCAATAAATGTTTGTTGAATGAATGAACAAATTTTCACCACTGGAAGGGGACTCCCTTGGGCATCCCTGCTGGGCAGCTCAGTTCTCTCCTGCTCTAGGACTTGAAATGCCAATACTGGAAAGTGGGAGAGGCAGGGAGGAAAGTGGGGGTGGGCCTGGAGCACCCAGCCTGAGTGCTGACTAGTGAGGCTGAGCACCCCGAAAGAGAGCAAGGTAGAGGCACCTGCAGCAGATGGCCACCTGGATCCTGCTTCAATTCCTGGGTCGGGAAGGTCCCCTGGAGAAGGGATAGGCTACCCATTCCAGTATTCTGGCCTGGAGAATTCCATGGACTGTATAGTCCCTGGGGTCACAAAGAGTCAGGCATGACTGAGCAACTTTCAAAAAAAAAAAAAAAAAGCATTTGCTGGGGCTTCCCTCATGGCTCAGTGGGTAAAGAATCCACCTGCAATGCAGGAGACACAGGAAACTCAGGTTCGATCCTTGGGTGGGGAAGATCTCCTGGAGGAGGAAATGGCAATGAAGGAGGAAACAGACAGAACAGGCTCCATCTTGAAAGCAGGACTCCATCTTGGGCTGGACTGTGGACTCTGAGCTGTATGCCCAGAATCTATGGAAATGACTTACCAACTGGGAAACCAGACCCCGCCCCCCCCGCCCCAAAACAATGGAAGAGCCCCAGGGCTCATACCTAGACTCTCCATTGCCTAAAAGAATACCTTAATTATCTGTGTAACCAAATAGAATCATACATTCTATTGTGCTTATTGGGGTGTGACCACAGGCCTATTGATAATTGTCCACTGTTAACTACCTAGGCTTAAGGTATAGGAATCACATGTTAACTTTGTATCTTTCTTTTCCTTTGTTCAGACTAGTTTCAGAGAATTTGGGGAGGTGTGTTTGAGCACTTACACTTAGGGTATGTTAGGTTTTCACAAAAACTGGTCAGGGTCCTTGGCTAAGAGGAGACTCTGCCTTGGGCCCGCCTGTGTAATAAACTGCACTCCACTATCCGCATTGTCCTTCTGAGTGAGTTTGTTTCCTGGAACGCATGGCTACAACAGCAACCCACTCCAGTATTCTTGCCTGGAGAATTCCATGGACAGAGGAGCCTGGTGGGCTACAGTACATAGGGTTGCAAAGAGTCAGACACGACAGAGTGACTAAGCACACACACAGCATGTGCCAGGAGGTGGTGGGGAAGGAGGCAGCTGTCCCAGAGATGGAATTATGTACTCCCGCTACCCCAACCCTCCACACCCCTCCCCCATCTTCCCCTCCAAGATGGCCCAGAGCCAAATGGGAAAATGGCACCCTATTTTCTAGAATGTAATTTTTCATTAGGGCTGCCTTGTGAATGGGTTTGTGGCTGATCCTGGGCCCTGCATGTGGATGGCCCCTCTATGTGAGTGGACCCCACAAGCCAGCCAGGGAGAGGCAGAGGGATATTCCCTCCCCATCTTTGGCTGTGGCTGGCCCGAGAGAGGCCACACACTGCTGGAAGGGAATAGCCTGGGCCTGGGGGATGGGGGAGGGTGGACTTCTGTCTTGCTGGGGGAAGGGAGGGGGTTTGAGGGGCAAAAATCAAGCTGAGTGGGAGGGAGGAGAGGGTAGGGGAGACAGAAAGGGTGCGGGCTGCTTGGTGGCAATCAGGCCAGGGCAGAAAGGCCTGATTCAGACCCCACCTGACACCCGGCTTAGCCCTGGTTTGTGTGGGGGGCTTTGAGGAGCCAGCAGAGCTGTTGACAGAAGCGGAGTTGAGCTGTTCTCTCTCCTGACAAGAAGATGGACGAATCCCCGTCGCTGTTATGTTTAGGGGAAACACAGCGCCCTGTCACCTCCGGAGAGACCTTTTGTCAGCAGCAGACAAGCAGCTCCCAGTAGCTGCCAAGTGGGGGTGCTGCAGACAGCCCTGCCTCCAGCTGTGGAGGCTCTAGCCTCTCCTCTTGACCCAGAGGCCTCAACAGGACCCTCAGTGGCCCAGCTCTGTGGCTGTCCTGTTCCCAGTTCACGGCTGTGTGGATCCCCCACCTACCTCCCTCCTCACTGGGCTTGACTCCAGCTTGCTGTCTGTCTTGACACCCAGTCCCTCCATCTTATTGTTGCTGCTAAGTCACTTCAGTTGTGTCCAACTCTGTGCGACCCCATAGACGGCAGCCTACTAGGCTCCCCCATCCCTGGGATTCTCCAGGCAAGAACACTGGAGTGGGTTGCCATTTCCTTTCCATCTTATTGGGTCCTGCTAAAACCAGCCCTGACCCCTCTCTGAGCCCTGATCCCCCATCCTGTGTCCCATGGCCCAGATAGGCCTCCCCCGACCCCCACCACCATGACTTCCACTCTTGGGTGAGACCTGCAGGCCTGCAGGCATATTCACTCAGTCGTGAGCTGACAGTGAATGTCATTAGCAGGTTCCTAACTGGGCCACGCTTCCCCAGCTGTTGAGACAGCCTGTGCACCATGCCAGAGAAATGTCACTCTCTGGAGACCCCCATGTACCTGTGAAATGTCTCGGTCCCCGGGATCCCCCTTGCCACCTTTCTCTGTCGCCTCCCTTTGCTGGGTTGAAGGTGTGTGTGTCTAGGGGTGTCCCTCTGTGGCCTTAGGCATCATTTTTAGCTCTCCTTTCAGTTGAGATTTCTGCTCGGAGCCTCTCCACTGGCTCCCATATCTTCACTTGACCCTGGAATAATCTTCATGACTCTCGAGAGGGTACCTAATATTATCCCCATCATCAGCCCAGGAAGCAATGGTTTAGAGATGTCAAGCTAATTGCATGTGGCCATAGAGCTAAACACTGGCAGAGCCGTGATCGGGAGACCCCGAATGGGTATTTCCAGGTGGCAGAGCCGGGGTGAGGGTCAGAGATGTGTCTGGAGTAGTCTGTGGGCTCAGACACCATGACCTCCTTCCTCTTGGCCTAATCATGTCCCAAAGGCCCCACCTCCTAATACCATCACCTTGGAGATTAGGTTCAATGTGTGAATTTTGGAGGGACACATTCAGCCTATAGCATATAGTGTGCATATAGTATATATATAATGTATGTATTGTGTGTATGCAGTGCACATACAGTGCATATATACTGTACGCAGTGTACATGGAGTGCATAGGTAGTGTATATGTTATTAGCACACAGGTCCAATCCCTGGGTGGGAAAGATCCCCTGGAGAAGGGAATGACAACCCATTCCAGTATTCTTGCCTGGAGAATCCCATGGAATGAGGAGCCTGGCAGGTTACAGTCCATGGGGTCGCAAAGAGTCAGACACGACTGAAGAGACTTAACATGCACGTGTTGTGCTCAATGGTGATGCTCCCTCCCCACCTCCACCACCAACTCCTGGTTGAAGGAGAGAGGGGACACATGGCACTGCCTTCTCCACACTGGCCCCTAGGGGGCGCACCACCTCCCTGCCCAAACCAGCAGGGGAGCAGCCAACATCACACCCCATGGACCCAGGTGGAAACTGCTTTTTAATGAGACTAATTTGTTATCGAAAGAACTTGAATCAACTTCAAAGTAAGTTAAATAAGAGATCATCTCCTCTAGTTTCATAAATCAAGGGGGATACAAAGAGAGAGGGAAATAAAGAGATCATGGAAGCCAGGCAGCAGAGGGGCTTGGGTGGCCCTGAGTTCCTGCCCCATGGGAGGGGGCAGGGTTCTGGCATGGTGTGCTGGGCAGGAATCTTCTTTTCCTTCTTCCGAATGAAGAGCCTGGTCCAGAAAGCTGTTCCTCCTCCTGCTGCCACTGTCGTGGGGGAGAGGCTGGTGTCTCCGAGGTGCAGGTGGGTTTAATCTGGGGCTGTTTGTCCTTCTCTTGTGGGCAGTGGATGTGCACAGAGATTCCTCTCTCCACCAAAGGGTTCCTGCTGCTCAGGGGGTGGGGGTACCTCTCTGTGTTTGGGGGTTGCAGTTGGGGGTCTCTCGTTCCTGGATGCCTGTGAAGCGATTGGATTTGGAGTGTGATTGCAAAGCCATCTGAGGCTGCTTAGTGCGTGTCTACCGTGCTCTGTGTCCCCGTGTATGTGTGTGCATGCGTGTGCATGTGCCTGGGCTTTCAGCAGGGCGTGTCCGGGAATATCAAATCCTCTCCGGATAAAAGGGAGCTGCCGGCTGCCTGTTCTGTTTCCCTAACGACGGCCACCACCTCGCCTCAGGCCAAGCTGCCTGCAGCTAGGAGAGGCGTGGGGGCTCCCTCTCCCCACAGCAACCCCTGCCCGAGAGGCTCCACTTTCCCACTCTGAGGCCACCTGGACCCACTGCCCAGGCTCAGGGCAGGGCACCTGTGGCCTTTAGACATTAGAGACAGACCAATTGTCAGCTGAAAGATGGGGGACCAAGAACGGCATGAGATTGAGACCTGGGAAGGGCGGGAGGCAAGTATGGAGGGACATCACAGGGGTAGAAATGCCCAGGGCAGCGAGACAGGTGGGACAGGGAAGCAGACAGGCTGGCAGAGAAAGTGACTCCAGGGGGGTCTGACCCGCAGAGAGAGGCAGGTCGCAAAGTACTGAGCAAGAGAAATCTAAGGTGATGAGGCCAGAAACACTGCAGGGGTCAGGAGGCATAAAACCCGGATGGGAGAGACGGAGGAGGCCAAGCTGCCCCTGCAGGGCTGGGCTGGGTGGGGCAGGTGATGCTGACCCCCCCCCCCCGCCCCCCGCCCGTCCCCCCGCCACCCCCGCCCTTCGCCCCCACCCTGCCCCCTCCCCGTCCCTGGTGGCAGGCGTGCATTTCAACCTGGTCCTCCAGAGTGCCTGCAGAGAAACAAACCCCACTAAACATCTCTCACCGACTGTCGTCTTCATTTCTCTTTTGTCTTCAGAAGAAAGAGAATTAGAAACTCCTGAGGTGGATTTCTGTGCTGCTGACTTTGGTCCTTTCTCCCTCCCTCCTGCCGTCTTGTTTCATTGTTTTCCATTCTGTCCGTCTCTGTCCCCCAGCTACTGGCCCTGGCGCCGTCCTCTCTGACCTGCCGTGCCGGTGTCCATCCAGGTGTTTGTTCCACTGTCATCTGAGGGGTCTGGCTGCCTCACCTCCTTGCCCTCTCGCCCCAGCAGCCCCCCTCCTGATGAAACCTTAGCCGCCCTCTGGGCCTCCCTCTCCCATCCCATCCCTGTTTGGCCAGATGGATGGCTGTTCCTGATTCCTGCTGCTTCCAGCTGTCTCCACAGCTCAGCCTTCAAGCTGACAGGGCCTATAAATCACCGTGGCAGGCGGGGCCGGGGAGAGGAGTGGGAGGCAAGTGCTGACCGAGCACCAGCCTTGGAGTTGAAGTTCTCAGGTTTGCAGTGAACTGCTGGGGTGCAGAGCCCCCTGGCTTCTGTCTCCGCTAACAAAGCAACCTGGTTATGGTGCCTGTGTTGGGAGCTGGGCCTTGCCCAGCTCCGTGGAAGGTGGACAAGAAGAAATAGTTTGAATATAAAGCAAGGGGGATTTAAGTTAGACCAAAAGAAGAACTTACTATGGTGAGAATTATCATTAGAAAGAGGAGACTTGGGAAAAGGTGAAATCTCTTGGCAAGGAGCTTATCAATTTTGGATAGATTCTGTCTGGTGGTTTAGATATAGTGCTGCCTGGAGACAGGGGGTTGGACTAAATGATCCACTCAACACAGAGTGTGCACTTTGTTTGAGGGGACACTGAGGGTCAGACACTGATTTCAGGCTCTGGGAGGTTGTGGAGCCAAGAAGTAACCAGTGAGTGCCCGGGAGACATGCAGCCTGGCATCAAGTCCTAGCTGCCCCTCTGACCTGCTGTGTGCTCTTGGACAAGTCCCTCAACCTGGCTGGTCTCCATTTGTAGTGTGGGAATAGTCCCGCTTTGTGGAGCTGCTATGAGGTTTAAAGGATGAGGTGTGTAAATGGCTGTGTGTAGTGCTCAACAGAGAAAACACAGCTGTAATTGTTGGGCAAGTCACTCCGCATTTTTTTGTTCTATGTTTTGTTTGTGCAACACGGCATGCAGGATCTTAGTTCTCCAACAAGGGATGGAACCTGGGCCCCCTGCAGTGGAGGCGTGGGATCTTGACCTCTGGAGTCAAGCGAGGGAAGTCCCTCACTCCACTTTTCTAAGCCTCAGTTCTTCCATAAAATCGGATGCCTAGCCCTCACTCACCCATTCAACACACACCCACTGAGTCCTATGTGCCAGCCCAGCCTCTACACTGGAGATGTAACAATTCACACAACACGACAGCATTCCTAACCTTGTGGAGCTCACATTCTGATTGGGGGTTGGGTTGACAGACAAAAGACAAACATATGTACTATAAGAAAATGAGACAGGATAAGGGTGATAGAGAATGATGTAGAGGGAGAGGCGCTATTTCAAAGAAGGTGATTGGTCAGGACAGGCAGCTGTGAAGAGGTAACATCTGAAACAGAGACCTACAGGAATCAAGAGAGAGAGCTGCAAAGACATCTGTGGTCGGAGCTGCAGGCAGTGGGAACAGCAGGTGCAAGAGTCCTGGGGCAGGAGTGTGCTTGGTTAGTTTGAGGAACAGTGAGGAGGTTTGTGGAGTAAAGGAGGGGAAAGCAGTAGGAGAGGCCACTGAGGAGAAAACAGAGCTCAAGTGTGTGTGTGTGTGTGTGTGTGTGTGTATGCACACGTGCATGTGTGTTCAGGTGCTCAGTCGTGTCCAGCTCTTTGCAGCCCCATGGACGGCCGCCTGTCAGGCTCCTCTGTCCATGAAATTCTCCAGGCAAGAACACTGGAGTGGGTTGCCATTACCTCCTCCAGGGGATCTTTCCAAGCCAGGGATCGAACCCAAGTCTCTTGTGTCTTCCGCATTGGCAGGCAGATTCTTTATCACTAGTACCACCTGAGCAGTCCAACCCATTGTAAGGGTTTCATCCGTTGCCCCAAGCAAACATGATGCTCTTACAGGATTTTCACAGTGGAATTCACCTGCGCCAGAAGGTTCTTTGGTTGCAACATCCTGGAGGGAACTGAACTTCCTGCTGCTCCTACATATTTAGGACCTGGAGACCAGCAAGTGTGAGGCTCCATGCCTTGCTAACCACTGTCTGTTTCAGGTCTATAGAATGTCTGGCTTTTTAATAATAATTTTTAAAATGCAAATCCATTTTGCCAAAGTGGAGGGAAGAATTTAATGCATTCAGCTTTGTCCCAACTTGCAGCATCATCTTTGCTTTGTAAATGTGGCAATGAGGCTTCAGAAGTTTCTGTGCTTGCTGGAGGTCATAGGTAGAAGCCATATGGTGTGGAAGAAAGGGATTTCATTGACCATTGATTTACGAGCATTGTTGTCAACATGTATCTTTCCAAATTACAGACATGCACACAGAGAACCCTCAAGCCCAGAGTGACACAATCACAGGGTCTGTTCCCTAAAGGGCATCTATTGTGAAAACCATCATCAATGCTGAGAAAGGGAACACATGACCCGAGTACCACTGTGTCCCAGGCTGCAGCCACGGCAGACATCCCTAATCAATCACAGGGCTTCTTCATGCTGAGCTTAGATGCAGCTTCTGAATTCTGCAAAGCCTCATAGGGTTGGTTTATAAAAGGAAACGCATTTGCCATTTCTGCTGCAGGGGCAGGCTGTCCTGGGGGTGGGGACAGGATAGCCGTATCTCTGGATTTGGGAACTTTCCTTGCCTGATGTGTAAACTGACATCTCTAATATATGAGAGAGAATCAGGGCAGTCTCTAGGGTGCTGCCCTGATATTTGGTTTTCCAGCCACTGGGTTCTCTGCCCTCCCAAAGGTGTTCAGAGTGACTGGGATTGTTTGAATCTCCCATGGGATTTGTTCCAGCTGCCAGAAATGGATCAGGCTTGTGACTGGTGAACCCAGACAAGAGTACCTGCTGCTAAATGAACTGGAGATGGATGTTGGTCCCGAAAGCAAGTCTTTCCCTTGGCTCAGGTGCAGATCAGATGTGGAACCAGGAGAGCTGCCTTGCCAAGCACAGTAACCAGAGGGAGAGGAGTGATGGTGATCTGACAGAGAAGAATGAGGCTGAGGAGAGAGGGGCAGGAAGAAGGGAGAGGAAGGGAGCAGGAGGGGTGGAGAGGGGGGAATTGTAGACCAGCCTTTGGCCAGATCCCAGGGCTCTGCTGCAGGCTCCCCAACTCCTAAGGTCTTTTCACACTGGATTCATTTTATCACAGACTCCTGGAGGTTCTGAGCCCTTGTTTGTGGGATTTGTTGGAAGCAACAAGCGAGGCAGAATAATGTGGGGATGACAGACCTCAGTTCAAATCTTTGTCCTCCACTCACTTGCCTCAGTCTCATCTACAAAATGGGCATCTTCACGAGGAGGGATATAATGCTTCCAGCCTTCCCTCACACTGTCACAGTCTACCACTGAGCTTTGGGCACATGCTACTGCTGGCATTTAGCCTTTGTTTATGGGGTTCCAGTGCCTCTCTGTCTCAATTGGATCTGAACTCCGGTGTTGAGACAGTGAGATTCTTTACTGGGATCCATTAAACCTTAACAGTACCCATCCCATGGTCTTGGTGTAAGAATGAAGAAAGTGCTGGAATTCTATAGCCATCTGTATCTATATCTACACATATACCCTCTACTGCTGTCTTCATTCCAACTGTCTATACCACACATCTTAGGGCCCTGCACAGACTGGAACTCAGTCTAATTTCACTTGACAGTTCCCTTCCAGACACTTCCTCTGGTGCTATGGCGGGGAGGGGCCAGGGAGGGCCTGGAGCAGTCCTCTGCTTTCCTGGAGGAATAGGGCCAGTTATCACCATGGGGGCAGCTTCGGGCTCCTCAGCTATGATTTGGTACATGAAATTGGCTTCCTGTGCAAAACCTCAGAGAAGTCAGGAGATTTTTAAAAATGATATTTATTCATTTATTTATGGCTGTACTGGGTCTTCTTTACTGTGCGTGGGTTTTTCTCTAGCTGTGGAGAGTGGGGGTTACTCTAATCGTGGTGTGTGGGCTTCTCATCGCTGTGGCTTCTCTTGTTATGGAGCTCAGGCCCTAGGATGCGTGGGCTTCAGTAGTTGCTGCACGTGGGCTCAGTACTTATGGCTCACTGGCTCTAGAGCTCGGGCTTAGTAATTGTGGCCCATGGGCTTAGCTGCTCTACGGCATGTAGGATCTTCCTGGACCAGGGCTTGAACCCCGATCTCCTGCATTGGCAGGTGGAATCTTTACCACTGAGCCACCAGGAAAACCCCGGTCAGGAGATGTTTATAGTTTAACCCTGCTTCTGTCAGCAACAGCAAGGGATGACCTTGGGGAAGTCAGGACCTGGGGCTTGGGGCTCTGAGGGGATTGATGGCAGGACACAGTCTCCAAGAAGGTCAGCGAAGCAGGACAAACTCCTTTCTTTTCCTGATCATCACCCAGTGTTTACGTATGGATGCTCTGTGCCAGGCACAGTGCTGGCTGTGGGGCATGTAATATTATTACACTATCGATCATAGAAAGCATAAGAATGCTGTTGATCCAGGATTCCTCATAGAAACCTTTGGGGCTAGATGCACTTCCGAGTCTGAAATTTTTCCAGATTTTAGAAATGTAATGTTCTATAAATCACGGAACACTCAAATATATTCATATTTCTGTAGCAAAATACATATGAATAGTTCCAGCAAACAGGATAAATAAAGACCGTAAGTACCTCCAAGGTCAGTTCAGTTCAGGTTTTGCTGCCAAATGAGTTTTAAAAAGCTTTTTGGTTTTCAGAGCTTTGGTGCTGCTGGAATTGTGGAGAAGGGATAGGAGACTGTCCCCTTACCAAACTCTGTGCTGGCATTGAGCCAAACATTCGATTAATATACTAAATCCTCATAAGAACCCTATGAGGTTGACTATTTTTATCATTCCAACTTTAATAGAAGAGGAAATCCAGGCACAGAGAGGTTGAATAACTTGCCTAAGGACACACAGCTACTAAGCGGCAGAGCTTGGATTCCAACTGAGGTTTGCTGTGTGCCAGAGTCTGCAGTCCTTACATGTTTATGATCCAGTATGTGTTTATGGGGGTGCTTGTGCTCAGTTGCTCAGTTGTGTCCAACTTTTTGTGACCCTATGGACTGTAGCCCGCCAGGCTCCTCTGTCCATGGGGTTCCCAGGCAAGAATACTGGAGTGGGTTGCCATGTCCTCCTCCAGGGGATCTTCCTGACCCAGAGATCAAACCCGTGTCTCCTTCATTGGCAGGCATATTCTTTACCACTGTGCCACTTGGGAAACCCTGTGTTTGGCAGAGAGAAACATTAACAATAATTACCGCTAGAAAATGATGGGATAAATGCCAGACCTGGGGTGTCTAGGTCCCTGAAGTCCAGAGGAAGGGCCTAGCACAGCTTAAGGGTTTGGAGAAGATGACCCAGAGGAGAGGGGGAGACCTGTCACCTACTGGAGACCGGAGAGGTGAGTAGGCACTAGCCAGGCATTGGTGGGGGCTTCCCAGGTAGCGCTAGAGTAAAGAATCCGCTGCCAGAGCAGGAGATTCAGGAGACTCAGGTTCGATCCCTGGGTTGGGAAGATTCCCCTGGAATAGGAAATGGCACCACACTCTAGGATTCTTACCTGGAAAATTCCATGAACAGAGGAACCTGACAGGTTACAGTCAATGGGGCCGACAGGGCTGAGCGTGCGCGCGCGTGCACACACACACACACGCACACACACACACACACACACGAGTTGTTGGGGAAAGGAAAAGCATTTCAAGCAAAGGCAACAGCATAAACAGCAGGCACAAAGGCTGGGAGGACAGAGAGAGCATTAAAAGTCAGGAAGACAGAGATGAGTTGCACCCTGGCATGGGAGCCAGAGTGGAGCCAGAGAGGTAAGTTAAGGGCCAGCCTCCAGCGGGGTGCCTGCTGTTTCTCTTTGGTTCCTCCAGCCCCGCCCCCTCTGTGAAATCCCACGGTTGGGAGGTCAGATGGCGCAAGCAGAGAGGAAATTCAAGGGTATTTTCCCAATGCACAGGAATCCGAGTCTGCATAGCTCGCCTCTTCCAGGGCCAAGCAGGCAGGGCTCTCAGTGGGCACACACGGAAAAAAGGATTATTGATCTTTGAGTGGGCATACTGATTAAACTCCAGGGGCTCGCGAGGCTGGGGTGAGAAGTGGATCCGTCGGTGGAGTATCAGGATTACCAGGCACCCCCCACCCCTGCCCCAGTCCCCCTAGCCCCCAGCTGGCTGGGCGCTTGGCTCCAGCCCTCACCGGGCGGGCAAACCCTCTGAGTTCGAGAACGCACCGGCTGCCTCAGTCCTGTAGACAAGGCCCCAGCCTGACAGATGAAATCTTTATTATGATGATTTTTATTTGGGGGCGTGCGTGCCTGCGTGAGTGCGGTGCACATCTGGGGCCGAGGCGGCAGCAGCTGAAATCCCCGCGAAGGAGGCTCATGAATATTCGGCGTCGGTGCCCGCCGCACTTTGCAGTCATCGATTATTTATACGGGAAAGAACGAAAGCTTCATAAATAATGAAAGCGCCGGCGTCCCAGCTGCATCCTCCGCTTCCCTCCGCCCGGACCAGGTGAGGAGGAGACGGCTCTGCGGTAGATCGGCATTCCCGTGGGGACGGTGTCTGCGTCCCCAAACTCCCCTCTCACATCAGAATCCAGTCCTTCTGGGCAGGAGGCATGTGTGTGAACACGTGTGTTCTCATTTGCACACACGGGGAAGGGGGTCTGCACACACAGGGCTGGGCAGCTTGTCTATACTGCAGACTCTATCAGAGGCTCCAACCGACAGAGACAAAAAGCCTTGCTTTATCTTATGCACGAGCTGGGAAAACATCAGACACATCTCATTCAGTTCAGTTCCAGTCTCATTTCTGGGGCTGTTGTACCAGTGTCCCAGTGTCTGATTCAGGAGGGGAGACTGTTTTCATGAAGTGCTTCCCCCTGTGACCCTTTACATACAGAGATGAATCCTTTACAGAGGTGAATCCTTCCATTCACCTTGGCCTCTAGACTCTGTACAATGCAGGCTGCTTCTGTGTCTTTGGGGTGGAGGTGTGGCAAGTACGCAGATGTACCCACATCAAGTGGAAGCCCCGCACCCTCCCAGTGGAAGCAAAGACCTACACCCACTTCCTAACCACCCAGCAAACCGTTGACAACAGTTTTGACCCCAAAGGTCTTCTGTTTTCCAAGCTCTCACTGCCCTATGGTCAACCTTTCAGCCACTGCTATAGCAGCTGTGTTTAGTGTAAGCCACTTTGCAAAGATGCTGTGTGAAAGTGGAAGTCGCTCAGTCGTGTCCGACTCTTTGAGACTCCATGGACTATACAGTCCATGGAATTCTCCAGGCCAGAATACTGGAGTGGGTAGCCTTTCCCTTCTCTAGGGCATCTTCCCAACCCAGGGATCAAACCCAGGTCTCCTGCATTGCAGGTGGATTCTTCACTAGCTGAGCCACAAGGGAAGACCAAGAACA
The DNA here is from genome assembly GCF_019923935.1 of Bubalus bubalis. Classification (NCBI taxonomy): domain Eukaryota; kingdom Metazoa; phylum Chordata; class Mammalia; order Artiodactyla; family Bovidae; genus Bubalus; species Bubalus bubalis. The sequence goes on from NC_059161.1 coordinate 38,710,333, forward strand.
TTGGAGTGGGTAGCCTATCCCTTCTCCAGAGCATCTTCCCAACCCGGGAATCAAGCCAGGGTCTCCTCCATTGCAGGCAGATTCTTTACCAACTGAGCTATCAGGGAAGCCCAAGGTTAAATAATTTGCCCAAAGTTGCAGAGCTGTGAGTAGGAGAGCCTAGGCCTGTCCAGAAGCCCCCTTTTCTCCACTGCTTTGCAATTAAGAAATAGTCTGTTGTGCTTTGTGATGACCTAGAGGGGTGGGATTGGGATGGGGTGAGAGGAAGCTCAAGAGGGAGGGGATGTATGTATACACATAGGTGATCTACCTTGTTGTATAGCAGAAACTAATACAACATTGCAGAGCAATTATCCTCCAATTTATAAATGAAAAAAGAGATTCTTCTCTGGCTGTTGGGTCTGCCCTGGGTGGACACCCACATCTTGAAGGGGTACATGTTTTCTCTCTGACCACTGAAAGATGAAAGTGTGTGGATTCTACTGATTGGGACATGGAATTCTTCATATTACATAAACATCGAATGAAAGAGAAGCTAGATATGACAAGCTTCCTTATCCCTGGTTGAACAGGATCGTTACAGGGAGCTTTCAAGAATTTTTTAAATCGAACTTTTAATATAATTGTAGGTTTTGACATACATAATTGTAGATTCATGGGCAGTTGTAAGAAGATTGAGAGACCCTATGTATTCTTCACTCTGTTTCTCCCAAGTGTTAACATCTTTCAAAACTATAGTATAATATCATGCCAGGAAATTGACATGAATGTAATCTACCAGTATTACTCAGATTTCATCGGTTTTTTTACAGTTTGTATGTGTGTGTTTATATAATTTTATCACATGTGTGTAGAATTTGTGTGTCTATATCTTGTCAAGATGTTCCATCAGCATGAGATTCCTCCTGTTTATAACCACATCTATCCCAGGCTCATCACCTCCACACCCCAACCTTATCTCTGACCCCTGGCAACCACTGATCTGTTCTCCATCTCTATAATTTTATCATCTTGAGAATGTTAAATAAGCAGAATTGTACAGTATATAATCTCTTGGGACTGACTTTTTTCACTTAGCATATATTTCCTGAAAATTCATCCTAGTTGTTGCCTCTATAACTAGATCATTCCTTTTTCTTGCTGGGCAATATTCCATGGTGTGGATGGACCACAGGTTTTTTTGTAACCATTCACCCACTGAGGTATATCTGGGTGGTTTATAGTTTGGGGATATTACAAATACAGCTGTTATCGGGGAGCTTTTGAAAAAAACTCAGCCAAACAGACCCCTCCCTTGGAGGTTCTGACTCAATGACGGTAGGTCTAGGGGGCCTAGGGTTGTGTAAAACTGTCTGTGCTTCTATGTTCTTTGTTTATGAATAGAGTAGGGATGGGTTGGGGAGAATGTTCTGGTCTGGATTTTGGAGAATGTGTGTCCCACCACTCTCTCTCTTTGGACTATACCTTTTATCTCATGGTTGTTCAGTCATGAAGTTATGTCCAACTCTTTGCAACCCCATGGACTAACGCCAGCTTCTCTGTCCTCCGCTATCTCCCAGAGTTTGCTCAATGTCCATTGAGTCAGTGATATTATCTAACCATCTCATTCTCTGCTGCCTCTTCTCCTTTTGCCTTCAATCTTTCCCAGCATCAGGCTCTTTTCCAGTGAGTCAGCTCTTTGCATCAGGTGGCCAAAGGACTGGAGCTTCAGCGTTAGTCCTTCCAATGAATATTCAGGATTGATTTCCTTTAGGATTGACTGAGCTCATTATGGCCTCACTGTAGACTCTGTCCATCTGCAAACTGGGAACTGTGATTCACTCCTGTAGCTATTTAAGATAGAAGAAAGCAATCATGGCTATGAGATTCTTGGGGTTCCTCCAGCAAAGAAACCAGGGATCACCTGAAGGAGGGTAATGAGTTTTTGTCTCTTAGCTGCCTGTGAGTTGGAAAGGATGAATGCATCCGGGAGCGGTTGGTCACTAATACCTGTCCTCTGCAGCCTACACAGCAGACACTGCTCAGATGTGAGCTTGTCATGCAGAGCTCAGGCTCCAGCCTCTGTCCCTGTATCTTAGAGAAAAGAACTGATGAGGCCAAATTGTACACTCCCCCAACTCCTATTCTTGCCCTCCTCCCCACTGGACGGCCCCTTGCCTTAATTCTCTCACTCCCCTAGGCACTCCCTCAGGAAAGGAAGTCAGACCCTCTCTGTTTCCAGACCAAGGCTGGCATTATTTAATGTCAAATCAGTAAAAGTGTCAGCAGCTTGTAGGTGAACTGCTAAGAGGAATGATTCATAACCCCATGCCAGGCACCAAGTATTTCCTCCCCATCTTCACGACCCACCCCTCGAGAGAAAGGAGATAAATTACTGTCATTGCCTTTTATGGTACCCATAATCGGGTGGCAACTTGGAGACTCGACTCATCTCAAAGTCATTTACAGTGAATTATTCATTTGGCTGAAGAAGTCTTCAGCTGGAGGGGGAAATAGCCTCTTTACACTCTGGCTTTGGGATGCCCTCTCCATACTAGCCCTGGAAGATCCAGGTTCCACTTGGCTACCGCTGGACCTCAGAGTCCTGGAGTGCAGTGAGGAGGGCAGAGAAGGGTGTCTGAGCTGCAGGAATCCTCTTACCTAATCTACTCCTGGAGGATACAATTGGAGTCCGATGTATCTGTGTCAACTTCTGCTCAGAGGGGACCATGGGCTCTTGTTCACATCCCTGCCATCTTCCTTTCTTCCTTCCTCCTCTCCCTCCCTATTCTTTATTTCCTTCTATAAACATTTATGAAGTCATTACCAATATGTGCCCTATTAGTCAGGAAGTGGTAGGGTAGTGGTTGCTGCTGCTGCTAATTTGCTTCAGTCGTGTCCGACTCTGTGCGACCCCATAGATGGCAGCCCACTAGGCCCCTCTGTCCCTGGGATTCTCCAGGCAAGAATACTGGAGTGGGTTGCCATTTCCTTCTCCAATGCATGAAAATGAAAGGTGAAAGTAAAGTCGCTCAGTCGTGCCTGACTCTTAGCGACCCCATGGACTGCAGCCTACCAGGCTCCTTCGTCCATGGGATTTTCTGTAGGCAGTAACAAACATCCCCTAATTTCAGTGATCACCAGACATATTTCTCATGCAAGTTCCTTGTCGTCACAGGCCATCCTTGGGTTCTGCTGTATGTGATCTTTAATCTAGGAATCAGGATGGTGGCTGCTGCTGCTGCTAAGTCACTCCAGTCGTGCCTGACTCTGTGTGACCCCATAGATGGCAGCCCACCAGGCTCTTCTGTCCATGGGATTCTCCATGCAAGAATACTGGAGTGGGTTGCCATTTCCTTCTCCACAGGATGGTGGAGTAGCCACTATCTTGAATCGTGAAATCATGGTCTAGAACAAAGGGCAAGGGGATGAGGCAGATGCACAGTCTATGGTGATCCAGGGGGCTCAGTGCCAGGAAAGAGGTTTTCTTGGAATGCGTGGGAGGCAGGGTGATGTGGGATCTGGCTTCCAAGGGTGACCCCTTGGGGCTCTTTAATTGTGGACAAGGGGATTCATTTCTCTGTGCCTCAGTTTACTCCTGCTTCCTTTGGGGGTGATGATGGTGACGCAGTAGCGCCTGACACACAGGGCGGTTGTGAGAGACGCATGAGGTAATGTCCGTAGAGGCCTTTGCTATGAATTCATTTACACTTTTTAAAATAACAGCGCTGAGTTGTTTCTCACAGGTACATTTAGTTCCTGAGCATGGCCCCCACCTTCTGTGCCTCTAGATCAAGGTTTTACCTGGTCAGTGTGGCTTGCTGGGATTCTCCAAGGAGCTGCCCTCAACTCTATGGAGATAGCAGTTATCCGGGAAAATGCCAGTGTGGGCTGGGGCTGGGAGCTTCCCCCTGGCACAAGGGGCTTCAGGCTGTAAAGACCTGCCCCAAGGCCCAGCTACAGCTCCTTCTAAGCTCCAGATCTTGAGACATTCATTCATTTATTTGACACATATGTACTGAGTGTGGCATCTGCAGGCATTGTGCTGGGGTTGAAAGAAAGTGAAAGTGAAGTCGCTCAGTCGTGTCTGACTCTTTGCGACCCCGTGGACTGTAGCCCGCCAGGCTCCTCTGTCCATGGGATTCTCCAGGCAAGAATACTGGAATGGGTTGCCATTTCCTTCTCCAGGGGATCTTCCCGACCCAGGTCTCCCGCATTGCAGGCAGACGCTTTACCCTCTGAGCCACCAGGGAATCCCTGGGGTTGCGGAGACAGTAAATGATATGACAGTCAGTTCCCTGTCCTCATGGCGCTGGCATTCCAGCAGGGGAAGAGGTCGTTTTTGGAGTGGATGGTGTTGGTTGACCAAATGCCCCGGGGAGCCCGGTGACGGCTTCTGTGTGTGCAGCTCTCAGCTTCTGTGTGCTTTGCTTCTACTGCCTCTGTGACTCTCTGCAGAAGTCTGCCCTTGGGCTACCTGAGCTGCTGTGTGTACGTGTGCAGAGAACCAGCATTTTCCCCAGAGGTGGCCCTTAGCCAAGGACTGATGAGAGTTGGAGAATTTAAGTCTTATTTCTTTGCCTGGAGTTGGGACAACGTTTGAGATGCAATTTCTGCTCCAGAGGTCCCTGAAGAGCTTCTCCGTCTGCTTTCCTGCTCCCTTGGCAATTTCTTCTAGGAGCACTTCCTTGCATCATCCACCAGCACACAGACTTCATCTCAGGGCTTGCTTCTGGGGGCCTCACTTAAGACACCTACCTGAAACCCTTCCTTTTTGAGAGGGGCCGACTTTCAGTTTTGTTCCAGGTTCTTTCCTCTCTCCATGTGAGTCAGATGAATACTGGTTAGTGTGACTAGTTGTACTCACTTTTACTCCCTTGCTCTGGAGTGGGTTAACAGGGAGAAGATGATCCAGATGTGGCCAAGGACACTTGATGGGATATCCATCAGGGGCTTCTAGAAATGGTTTTCCTACAATGAGGCACAGAAGAGAACCCACTTCCCCTACTGTTCATATTATGTGTGGTACTGGAGCCTTTATGGCCACGTGGAGGGAGCTAAAGAGACACTCAGAGGATGGGCCAGCTCATAGGTGAAGGGCGCCATGGTCCTGGATGATGCTGGCTGAGAAATGGGAGTATCTCCTGCCGTGTCAGTAAATAAGGTTGTCACAGATATCAGCAATGTCAGCCCTCCGGGGCATCCAGGAAGGAGAAGAATACCTGTGGGATCTGGCTGGTGAGTGCTGTGGAACTCAGGAAGTGAAAAACACAAGATACTGGCCCCAGATAGCTGAGATGCATATGAAAAGAATGATTTCAATGAGCTCAGACTCCTGCATCTTCCCATACATAGAAAAGTGCTGAATTCTTAACTTGAGATTTCTGGTTTTCTTTGATTCACAAAAACACTTTTGATGGTCAGACTACTTGCCTTTTGTTGCGAACTTCTATATAAACTGACTCTTCCCCACCCCCCACCTCCTCGAAGCAGTTCTCTTAAGGTTACTTGAGCTGCTGTCACCCGGGCTTGAAGTCCTGACAAAACATAACACCCAAATTTTAGGTTGTGACTATATTTTAAGTCAACATAGTGAAGCTCAGAATTCACCAGTAGAGTCAGCCAACCTCAGAATGATTCTATGAAATGACAAATCCCGTATTTGTGGAGCTATTTCGCATCAGGTCTGTTGTGATTTGCAACCAAAAACATCTCAATGGCTGTGATTTTAGATGATGATAGCTATTGTGTAAGAGGGTCCCCTTCCAGGTCTCTGTGTATTCAGTAGGTGGGCCTCATCTGGGTTTTCTGTTTGGGAGAACGGAGATGCACAGGTTTGGGATAAATTAAACAATATCTCCTTGAGCAAACTCCAGGATATAGTGGAGGACAGAGGAGCCTGCTGTGCTGTAGTCCATGGGGCCACAGAGTCAGAACAACAACAAAACAATATCACATGGCATGGTTAAGGATGAGGCTTTATTGGAGAAAGAGAAAACTAACAAGAAAGGGTCAAAAAGCAAAAAAGTGAAGGCAAAGTGTCAGATGCTGAGTGGGGAGGACTCCAGGTAGCCTAGAGTTGTAACCTCATAGAATTCTCCCAACATCCAGCACTTCTCCTGAATAATTTTTTTTTTCTTTTATGGGCTCTTGTTTCCTTCTTTGCTGTGGCCACCAGGAAGCTCGGAGTTGGATTTGTGGCACACCTCGCTCATTGTTAGGACCTTGCAGGTGCACAGTTGTGTTCTCCCCTCAGCCAGGCATTATCTTATTTTCCCTTTACCCCGTGTCCCTCATCTATTTGCATTTGTTCTGTCAGGCTCTGTACACGTCCATAAATCCTGGGAGTTGTGCTTTAGAGTGGAGCAGGATGTATCTCAACCAGCCCATCCCCCACCTGAAACTGCACTGGAACTTCCCCGAGGATGGGGGCTGCCAAGTGGCTTTTGCGAGCCTCCCCTAGGCATCTGGCAGACTGAAGAGGAGCCCACAAGCCCTCTCTCTCTGCAGCTTCAAGGAGGTTTTTATTGGCCACCTTAACTGATGTTTTTGAACTATGGTGCTGGAGAAGACTGTTGAGAGTCCCTTGGACAGCAAGGAGATCAAACCAATCAGTCCTAAAGGAAATCAACCCTGAATATTCATTAGAAGAGCTGAAGCTGAAGCTCCAATACTTTGGCCACCTGACGTGAAGAGCCAACTCATTGGAAAAGACCCTGATGCTGGGAAAGATTAAAGGTAAAAGAAGAAGGGGCTGGCAGAGGATGAGATGGTTAGATAGCATCACTGATTCAGTGGACATGAACTCTAGGAGACAGTGAAGGACAGAGGAGCCTGGCATGCTGCAGTCCATGGGGTCACAAAGAGTTGGACACAACTTAGTGACTGAATAACAGCCCCATCTCAGCTGTCAAGTTTATTCTCCTTTTCTAGGCCCAGGGGAGAAGGATGGTTCAACTCAGTCTCTTAAATGCTAGGCCTGGGCAAGGGAGTGGAAAGTCCTTTGAAATTTCCAATAAATAAATAAAAATAACTTTGAGGGCTTGTCACCATGGAGACCAAAGGTTTGTTTAGTCGTCATGGCGACCCTGGGGTAGGCTCTCTGCTTGAAATGATCAACATCATCGAAAAAGAGGGCCAAGAGAGGGAGAGAGAGGAGCACATGCTACAGAGTGAGAGCTGGGGGCCAGCAAATTTCTAGAGGCAGATCGAGAACAGGGGCAGTGTGCGTGTGTGTGTGTGTGCATGCGCGCGCACCAGTAGGGAGGAACAAAGTGTCTTCTGGAACTTTTTTCCCCAGCAAACTGCTATTCTGATAGTCACATCATTCTAAGAGGCTTCTGATCCCTTTGCCTCCTGTGTCCTGTGCCCCTTGGGTTGAGAAGGGAACCAGGCCTCCAGCCTTGGCAATGCTGCCGAGGAGTTTCTATGACAACATCAGCCCTCACCTGTGGAAGTGGAGCCCTTGGCTGGGACCTCCAGGGAGTTGCCTGGGTAACCAGGCTCTCTTGCCCCACTTCCCCACCAACTAAAGCTCCTCAGCCCTTCCCCCCAGTTAGTGCTGAGAAGGTGAGTGGACAGGGTCACCATGGAGACCTGGCTTGGCTGCCTCTGCCCCTTTCCAGAGCACCTGTCTCAAGATGGCTATTGGGAAGATGTCTGGGTGAGATCCTCATCCAGCAAAGGATGAGGAGTCTACTGGGTGAGGAGAGAAATAATTAGGACTCTTCTTCTGACCATAGAAGAACGTGGACCTATGGTGACCATTCGCTTCCCGATTCTTCTAGAAGTGTCACTCATGGCATTTGCCTGGGGTACGAGTCAGGAGTCTGGCTGGTCACCTCCTCGCCCCTTGCCCTGGTGTCCCTGTCCCCCATCGAGCTCTGGGCTGAGAAGCTGTGACTCATTCACCAGCTGAGAACACTCAGGTAGTTAATGAGCATTTATTTCCCAGACGAGGAGACAGTTACATGATTAGTTGTTATTTTATCTCGCTAATGAAAATGCATAAAAAACAAAATGGCCAATTAGCAAGGCCATTCATTCCCCAGGTCTTGGCTGTTTCCTTTTGGAGAGTGCCATTCTCTAGGCAAAGGCTCGTGCCTCCATCAACTGCCTGAGGTCCCTTCTCCCCACCTCCACTCTCCACCCCTTCCATCCTTGCCTTTGGTTCCTGTTGTGACTCATCTACATCCAGGTGACCCTCACAGGACCCTCCCCTCTTCCACAGCTGAGAAGATACCCTTGGTCTCACTCCTCCTTCCCTAACCATCTCCTTCTCTCCTCTCCAGTAGAAGTTTTCATTTTCTCTGCTTCTCCCCCAGCCAGACTTCCTCACCATTCCTACCCTCAGTTAGTTTGAATCCCTCCTCTTCCAAGAAGCCCACTCTGATAGAACTGGGTTAGGCCAGTGAAGAATTTTCACTTGCTTCCCGTTCAACCAAGCTTCTAGGAAGCCACCTTGTCAATTTATCCTCTGGTTTATCAACCAGAAAAACTGGAAGAATCCACCCCCCCCCCCAAATCATCAGAAATGTGAAATTTGGGACTTCCCTTGTGGTTCAGTTGTTAAGAATCCACCCGGATTTGGACACAGGTTCGATCCCACAGGTTCGATCCCTGGTCCGGAAAGATCCCACATGCTGCAGAGCAACTAAACCCATGCATCACAACTACTGAAGCCCAAGTGCCTAGAGCCCATGCTCTGCAATAAGAGAAGCCACTGCAATGAGAAGCCTGTGCACTGCAACTAGAGAAAGCTCCTGGGGAGCCAAAAATAAACATTAAAAAAGAAATGTGGAATGTGGGCTCCAGTGTTGGTGCCTTTGGGTTTTGCCTTGACCCTGGACCTCTCAGATTCTGCGAGCACCTAGGCCATTGTGAGGGCTCAAGTGCTCAAGTGCGTGAGTGGAGCCCTCAGGCCTCTTCCATGATGGTTGGGAAGGTTCTCCTACTCCTTGCAGAAAAGTGAGATTGATATGTTCCGTATTTATGGCCTGGTGAATTAAAGGGGGAGCGGTGGAGAGCAGAGAAAAGGCAGTCAGTGAGGGGTGCTGAAAGGGACCTCAATTGGCCCGGCAAGTTTGGTGAGTAGGAGTCAACGCAGCATTTGACTGATTCCACACAAACACAGGTATGCTTCATCCTCAGGAGGTGAGCGAGTGTCCCCAACCCCTAGCAAAAGAAAATACAACTGTGTCAGTCTGCATCATTGTAGAAGACTAGGGCGATGGGCAACAAAGTCAAGGAGACACTGTGGGAGAGGGGAGTGACACAGAAAGGGATTTGTGGATAGGGATCCCCATGGGCATAAGCTGCAGAACTCAGAAACCCCAAATCCCCAGGAAGCTGGCAGCTACAATGGACCCAGCCCGACCCTTACATGTGCAACCTGCAAAGTGGTTACTATCATCCCCATTTTATGGATGAATAAACCAAGGCTTAAAGAAGTAGCAATACATCCACAAGGAGGCTGTAAGCCAAAGAGGTTAAGAGTATGGATTCCGGAGTCACTCACACTGCTCAGCTTGGTACTTCCTGACTGTGGGACATCACGTGAACACACACTTCAACCTTGGTCTTCTTGTCATAAATGGGCTTATGATTACTTAACTCATATGGTTGCTGTAAGAATTAAATGAGAAAAATGCATGTCTAAAGAACTTAGTACAGCTCTTTGCACAAAATTCAAAAATGGTGGCCAGTATCACAGAGTGTCTCCTGAGCAGATCTCTTTCTGTCTGTCCACCCATTCATCCATCCATCAGTGAACCCATCAGACTTTGATTGCCAGACATCTAGTACAAGAATGATTAAGGAACAGTTCCTACAACAAGGGGCTTTGCACACCAGTGAGGGAAACAGGCACACAAACACACAGTCAAATAAGGTAGAACTGTGGGAGAGGTTAGAACAGAGCTCCCGACAAGGGGTATGACCAAGGAGGGACCGGACAATTTTACTTACAGAGGAGGGTCTGGGGCTAGACAGCTGACCCCAAAAGTGAGGGTTGGCGTTACCAAAGGGGAAGCAGGGGAGAGAGAAATTAGAAGCTTGGGATTAACATATACACGCTACTAGTGTAAAATGGGCTTCCCCAATGGCTCAGCGGGTAAAGAATCTGCTTGTAATGCAGGAGGCGTAGGAAATCTGGTTTCTATCCCTGCCTCAGGAAAATCCCCTGGAGGAGGAAATGGCAATCCACTCCAGTATTCTGTATTTTTCAGTATTGCCTGAAAAAATCCCAAGTGCAGAGGAACCCAGTGGGCTACAGCCTCCGGGGTCACAAAGAGTCAGACATGACTGAGTGACTCAATACACACACACACACACACACACACACATAAAATAGGTAACTAACTATTCCTGTGCTATTGTATAGCACAGGAAACTATACTCAATATTTTATAATAACCTGTAAGGGAAAAGAATCTGAAAAAGAATATAATATATCGATATATATATAAAACTGAATTACTGTGCTGGACACCTGAAACTAACACCACTGCAAATCAACTATACTTCAATAAAAAATAAATAAAACAAATATACTTTGATAAAAAAAAGGTGAGGATTGGGAGGTTCCTCTGAGCTGGGAAGCCTTCCCTTCTGGGAAGTGTGGGGCCAAACCTGCCTCGCCTTCTTGGCCTCGCTACTCCACCCGTTCCAAGGATGCCTTTGGGGAACAAAGGTTATTATGCGAGCAGCTAACTTCCGCTCCCACGGCTACAGTGGGCGTGGCCTCACATGCCGGGAGCAGGTGTGCTGCAAGTACCAGATGCCCCCGATGTCTTCGCAGGTCAAGATTGATGAGGAGATGCAGGGGTCCCCCAAAGACTGCCTTCTTCTCTCCACCTCCTACATGATGTCCTGGCTTCTGAAATGTTTTGAAGGCTTTGGTCCACTGCCACGAGCCAGCTCAATTACCCACAAGTCCAGGGAGTGAAGTTTATGAACCCTAAACCCAAACACATGGTTGAGTGCATTATTTGGCAATAGGACAAGAAGTTCAGATGAAAATTTCAAACACACACGTGGAGAGTTGTACTCGTGTGGTGCGGCAAAAGGGACTGAATGACATGGGCCCCCAGCAACATCAGCCCCCCATGCCCTAAACCCGCTCCCAACTTAGCTCATGATACCTGGAATTTCACCATCAGAGACTCATTCCTGTGTGGTTTATTCACACATTCAAGCCCCCTTGCGTACATGAATGCTTTCAACAGACACCTATTGAGCAGCTCTGAAGTACCAAGTTCTGCGTCATGCATGGAGGATCAGAAATGAATGAAACCTAGTCCCTGCTCAGCATCGTAAAACTTGCTCTTAGCTGGAGAATGAAGATGTAATAACAGGCAAACAAAATGTAGCCAAGCCTGAATGAGGCCTGTGCTGGAACGTTGTCAGGGATCACCAAGCATTGTTGAAGGCCAGCCTTGTGCAGGGCAGGGAAAGCTTCCTGAAAGAGGTGATTTCACAGAGGGACATTGAAGCTTTAATAGGAGCCCACTTAGCAAAGGGGTTGGGCTGATGGGTGGTGTTTCAGTCAATGGTGGGGCCTGGGTAAAGGTACAGTGAGGTGTCCCTGGCACGTGGTTTTCTCAGCTACCACTTGGGGTGTGAGTATCATGGAAACTCTCCTGAGAGTACTTGAGAGTGGAGGGGAGAGGCTGTCAGTGGTGGATCCGGAGGCCTGAGCCCTGTGTCACATAAAGATGTGGGTGCATGCTCAGTCACTCAGTCATGTCTAATTCTTTGCACTCAGTGGATGGTAGCCTGCTGGATTCCTCTGTCCATGGGATTTTCCAGGCACAAATCCTGGAGTGGGTTGCCATTCCCTTCTCTAAGGGATCTTGGTAACTTCTCTGGGCTTCAGCAAGGAGGGAACAAGGCTGGGAAGAGGGAAGGAAAGGAAATGCCACCACCAGGTACTCACTTTGATTTGATCTTTTATACTTGTTATGACAAAATGTGGCTATTCTGTTGCTGTCCCTCATTTGGGGGTATTTATCCTCAGCTGGCTTAAAGCTCAACATTCAGAAAATGAAGATCATGGCATCTGGTCCCATCACTTCATGGGAAATAGATGTGGAAACAGTAGAAACAGTGGCAGACTTTATTTTTTTGGGCTGCAAAATCACTGTTGATGGTGACTGCAGCCATGAAATTAAAAGATGCTTACTCCTTGGAAGGAAAGTTATGACCAACCTAGATAGCATATTCAAAAGCAGAGACATTACTTTGCCAACAAAGGTCCGACTACTCAAGGCTATGGTATTTCCAGTGGTCATGTATGGATGTGACAGTTGGACTGTGAAGAAAGCTGAGTGCCGAAGAATTGATGCTTTTGAACTGTGGTGTTGGAGAAGACTCTTGAGAGTCCCTTGGACTGCAAGGAGATCCAACCAGTATATTTTAAACGAGATCAGTCCTGGGTGTTCTTTGGAAGGACTGATTCTAAAGCTGAAACTCCAGTACTTTGGCCACCTCATGCGAAGAGTTGACTCATTGGAAAAGACTCTGATGCTGGGAGGGATTTGGGGCAGGAGGAGAAGGGGATGACAGAGGATGAGATGGCTGGATGGCATCACCAACTCAATGGACATGAGTCTGAGTGAACTCCAGGAGTTGGTGATGGACAGGGAGGCCTGGTGTGCTGCAATTCATGGGGTCGCAAAGAATCGGACACGACTGAGCGACTGAACTAAACTGATCCTCAGCTCCCCTAAGTTGGCTGGTTGAACAGTGTCTGGGCCTTCTGTTCCTTCTATTTTTAATTTATCTTTTAAAAGGTTATATTTGTTTATTTGGTTGCTTTGGGTCTTAGTTGCAGCATGTGGGGCCTTCATTGTGTCTTGTGGGATTTTTGCTGCAGTGCACAGCCTCTCCAGTTGTGGCACACAGGCTCCAGATTGCACACAGGCCCAGTAGTTGCAGCACGTGGGTTTAGTTGCCGCAGCATGTGGGATCTTAGTTCCCCAACCAGGAGTTGAACCTGCATCCCCTGCATTGCAAGGCAGACTCTCAACCACTGGACCACCAGGGAAGTCCTTCTGTTTTTATTAAAATAGCTTATTTAGGCTCTGCATATAGGAAGTGCTTAATAAATGGGACTTGAGTTTTCAGAAAATGTACCTTTGGCATTCACACTCCTCCAAAATGTCCTCAGGACACCCCAAGAGGTAGGTGTTCTTGTGGGAATCGGGGGCTCTGGGATCATGGGAGCTTGGCTAAGTCCGCAAACCTCTCTGGCTACAGTTTCCTCATCTGTGAGACAAGGTGAGGTTCTCTGAAGCAGGATACTCTGTGGGAGCCCCACTCCATGCTGGCATAGTGTCAGCTTATCTACATGCCCTGTCCTGTTTTTCCTCCTTGGCCACCAGTGATATCCTGGGAAATTGTTACTTCATGGCAACTACTGCATCAGTAATAGATTCTTTTAATAAGTCCATCTAGCTACAGGAAGGTTATTCTGTCTGTACTTGTGTGTCCAGCCACTGCCCTCAGTCTCTGTGTATCTTGTAGGTATTCCGGAAAAAATTCGCATTGATCAGCCCACTGTGACCACTCAGTACATTTAGGGGAAGGAGTTCAGGCTTTCCCTCTCTGGTGGGTACAGGAGGAGGGAATAGAGGGGAGGAAGAGAAGCAAGAGGATTGCATAAGTAATCATGTGTATTAGTTAGCACAGTGCAGGTTATGCTGTGTAACAAATCAACCCCCAAACCTTGGGCTTAGCACAACAAAGGTTTATTTCTCACATTATATGTCCAGGGTGGTTTAGAGGGGATGGGGGAATGCTCTGCCCAGTATAGTCACCAAAGGACCCAGACTGATGGAGGAGCCACCATCTTGAGGTGCAATATTTGGAAGTGAGATCGCCATGGTTGCCATCACAGGGGGTGAGAGAAGTGAAGATCACACACTGACTTTTAAATGTTTCAGCCTGGAAGAGAATCATGTGACTTTCTCTTATACCCTTTTGGCCAGAACAAGCCACATAGCCCTTTTTGACCACACGGAGTGTGGTAAATTGGAGGAGAAGGTAGGTTTTTGGTGGGTCTACAAACACCTCTGCCACAGTGACTGAGTGAGTGGAGAGGGAGGGATAGAACATCGAAGTGAAGAAGTGAATGAAGTGAGGAGTGAATGAATGAAAGAGCAAGTGGAGCGGGTGAGTGAGCACTGGTTTCCCAGCCCGGGAGCCCTCTCAGGCCAGGCCAGAGCCCCAAGATCCTGGTAGCCACACAGAGCCATCCCTCCCCTGGGGGCTGTGCTGGCTACAGTCTACCTGCCACTTCTGGGATTACATTTCAGAAACTCATTTTGAGAGAGACAAGCTGGGCCCAGGGGAGCCGTATCTCTGTGTCCTTGTCCTTGGAAGGTGGGGAAAGGAGAGGGGGAGGAGGAGAAGGAGGGGCCGTGGGAGGGACGGGCCAGACTCTGAAAAGCAATTAGTCAAGAATGGGAAATTACTTTTTCTCTGTGTGTTTGGCTTTGGTGATTGAGCTGCTACCATTCCCTGGGGCTGCAGCAGGGCTGTGGTGAGGACCAGATGGTATGGCCTTGGATAGGGAATCCCTCTGGGGTGGGGGCTTAGGGCTCAGTGGACTGAGGGCTGTCCTCTAGCCTCTCCCTGGAAGCTCCTTGACAGGGCCTTGGCTGTCCTGTGTCCTGTGCCATAGGATCTTTCTGCAGGTTATTAAGTTGATGTGTCAAGAGCAGACAATGATGGCCCATTTCATCCCCGCATTCTTGTGGTATCGGTGAGTACCTGTTTATCTTAGTTGGGATTGGCCCCTGCAGAAAGCAGAGCCTGAAACAAGGTCTTGGGTGCAGGTGTTTTTTTTTTTTTTAATTAAAAAAAGTTTTGATCGAGATTGCAGGATCTTAGTTCCCTTACTAGAGATCGAATACAGGCCCATGGAGGCTCAGAGTCCTAACCAATGGACTACCAGGGAATTCCTGGGTGCAGGCAGTTTAATTGGGAAGCAGGAGTGAGTGGGGAGGAGAGTCATGGAGGGAGGGAAAGCCACACAAGGTGCATGTGGAGGTTGCTGCTATGGCTAAGAGATGCTTATTCCACAGGACTTCAGAAGAAGGCAGAACATCTCCCAGAATGCCCGCCTGAGGGACAGGGGGTCCCAGCATTCATCCATTGGCTCCCTCCCATTGGCTGAGGGTTGCCCTGGGGGTGTCTACTCCCCTTACTTCTGGGCAGCATTTGCCTGAAAAGGTCTTTGATCTGCAGTACATGAAGACAAGAGGCTGCCAGCCGAGTCCTCACAGAACTCGGAGGTCATTTGCAGCTGTAGCTACCACCAGAGTTAGACTCTGGGGATGCAGCACTGAGTCCCAAAGCTATAGAGGCTGCTGCATTACCAAGTGATGCTGGGAGGAGTACAGCCTTAGAGGAATG
Organism: Bubalus bubalis; assembly: GCF_019923935.1. Lineage (NCBI taxonomy): Eukaryota > Metazoa > Chordata > Mammalia > Artiodactyla > Bovidae > Bubalus > Bubalus bubalis. The sequence goes on from NC_059161.1 coordinate 38,725,729, forward strand.
GGATCTAGAGCTCCCTGTACTGATGCTTCTCACAGACACCTTTCTCCACTCTCCATTTCCTCCCCTAGGCTGTGAGAAAAGGGACCCTGATTATACATTTCTTGGTTCCTGGTGTCCTGCCCAGAACACAACATGGGGCTCAGGAAATATATGTTGTGGAGAAAACCAAATCCTTGGAGGGGGCAGGAGTCAGGATGTGTGCAGGACCTAGAATGGCTTCCTGCCTGGTCACCTACATGGGCAAGTCCAGGGATGCCCAGAAACATCCCTGGGGATGTAACCCCTGGATCCCTTCACCAGCTCTGGGATAAATGATCTCCTAAAGGGCTAATACTCAGTTGAACTTGACCTACAGGGAAAATGCAACCTACGCTGGTGTCAGGGTTGTAAGGGTGCAGGTGCCACTGGAAGGGTAGAGGGTTTGTCTGTGGTTCTGAGTCTGTCCTGCTTCTCCCCTTACTGTGACAATGCCCTCTCCTTTGGGAGAATTGGTCCCTCCTCACTCTTTCCTCACTCCATGTGCTTCTGAAGGGGCTGCCAATCACATTACCTTGTGACCACATGATCCAGCCACAGTGATTGGCTCAGAAATGGGCACATGACTCAAGCTGGGCCAATCAAAATCCTTCCCTGAGACTGTACACATCGACACTTAGAGAAAGAGAAGCCTTTCCTTCCAGCCCAGACTTTGGACTGGAGGGTGATCCCTGAGGTCCAGGGGCCATGTCTTTCCAGGTGAGGTGACCACCCAGACAGAAGGTAAAGGGGAACAAACTTCTGGCTGTCTGCTGGTTTGTCACTTCTGGATGAACCCAGGTAGGGCCCTGAACTCCTGTCTGGAGACTCTGTTGGGGCAGCCTCCTCTGGCCTTTTCAATATGCCATAATGATTGGCTGCCTGTTCTAATTTAGGCAGCCTAGCCATCATAAACAAAGCCCGACTACTTTGCAGGTACAAAGGTTAGATTTGCATGAAGAGGCCTGTGTAAATCCCACTGCTTTACCATTACCATTCCTCGCCTCTGACGTCACAAGTTGGGGACTGGTTGAAACATAGGGTGTTAAGCTGCCTGGTCTCTTTTCTTCCATTGGACCTGAGCCTGACCTCCACCCTGCTCTCCCGACTTCATGGGAGGACCCTCCTCTGGCCTTAGAGCAACTCCCTCTTCTAGACCAGCACTGTCCAGTGGCAACATAATATGAACCATGTGGGCAATTTCAAATTTTCTAGCAGCCATATTAAAAGAATATAAAAAGAAACAGATTAATTTAAAATGATTTTATTTAATACAGTGTATCTAAATTATTATTTCAACATATAATTGATGTACAGATTATTAATGAGACATTTTATATTCTAGGCTTCCCAGGTGGTGCTAATGGTAAAGAACCCCCCTGCCAATGCAAGAGACATAAGAGACACAGGTTCAATCCCTGGGTCGGGAAGATCCCCTGGAGGAGGGCATGGCAACCCACTCTAGTATTCTTGCCTGGAGAATCCCGTGACAGAGGAGCCTGGCAGGCTATAGTCCATAGAGTCACAGAGAGTCAGACATGACTGAAGCGACTTAGCATGCATGTATGAACATTTTATATTCTATTTTCATACTAAGTCTTCACTCTCATAGAACATGCCCATTTGGACCAGCCACATTTCAAGGGCTCAGTAGCCACACATAGCTGGTGATCTTTGGGCTGGACAGTGCAGCTCTTGATCCCTGCCTTGTGCAGGGAAGCAGCTTGCTGCCTGCAAAAGTTTGGGTGATTTCAGTGTTTTCATTTCAGCTCACTTTCTCATTTGCACTAAAATGCTATTGTGTGTTCCTTACTTTGGAGCTGTGGTGGGCTCTTGGCAGTTAGCCCATAGATCTGGAAGGCAAGGTCTCAAGGTCAGAAATTCCTCCCTCCTCTGGCAGGCAGAAGGAAGTCATGGGGGTTACTGTTTGTTTTTTAATTTTTTGGGGTAATTTTAGATTTACAGAGAAGTTATAAATATGATACGGAGAGTTCCCGTACACGCTTCATCCTGTTTCCTCTAATGATAATTTTACCTAATTATAGTACATTTATTAAAGTTAACAAATTAAGCCTGGTACAATCTGTTAACTAATCTCCGGACTTTGTTCAAATTTCATCTTTCCACTGATGTCCTTTTCCTGTTCCAAGAAAATACTTGATTTTTAATAAATAAATCTATCTATCCATCTACCCATTTATCAGTCATCTAACTACCTATAGATACATTGAGGTAAAATTGATATATGGTGAATTACATGTATATAAAATATTCAGTTCAGTTCAGTCACTCAGTCATGTCCGACTCTTTGCGACCCCATGGACTGCAGCACGCCAGGCCACACTGTCCCTCACCAACTCCCGGAGTTTATTCAAACTCATGGCCATTGGAGAAGGCAATGGCACCCCACTCCAGTACTCTTGCCTGGAAAATCCCATGGACAGAGGAGCCTGGTAGGCTGCAGTCCATGGGGTCGCTAAGAGTCGGGAACGACTGAGCGGCTTCACTTTCACTTTTCACTTTCATGCATTGGAGAAGGAAATGGCAACCCACTTCAGTATTCTTGCCTGGAGAATCCCAGGGACAGAGGAGCCTTAGTGGGCTGCCATCTATGGGGTCTCACAGAGTCGGACACGACTGAAGCGACTTAGCAGCAGCAGCAGCAGCAGCATGTCCATTGAGTTGGTGATGCCATCCAAACATCTCATCCTCTGTTGTCCCCTTGGACAAGTCTAACATTTGTATATATCTGTGAAACCATCTCATGGTAGATATGAACCATAAAGTAACAAATAGCCAAGCCTATTTAGAGTTTTTTTTAAGTCTTTAAGTCACTTCAGTCATGTCTGACTCTGTGCAACCCCACAGATGGCAGCCCACCAGGCTCCCCCATCCCTGGGATTCTCCAGGCAAAAACACTGGAGTGGGTTGACATTTCCTTCTCCAATGCATGAAAGTGAAAAGTGAAAGTGAAGTTGCTCAGTCGTTCCCGACTCTTAGCGACCCCATGGGCTGCAGCCCACCAGGCTCCTCAGTCCATGGGGTTTTCCAGGCAAGCATACTGGAGTGGGGTGCCATTGCCTTCTCCGTATTTAGAGTTTACTAAAAGCCAAACATTATCTTAAACACTTCACATGAATAAATATATTTAACCCTTGAAACAGTTTGTTTTAAATCAGATTACTGCTGCCATTTCTTTATTCCTTGATGTAGAATTATGCCCCTACACCCTTTGCTGTGTGATATGACAGGGGCTCCCTCTAGAATAAGGGGAGTATATTTCCCACCTATTATGGACTGAACTGTGTCCGTCCAAATCCTTGTGTTGAAGCACTAACCCCCAGTGTGACTGTCCTTGGAGATAAAGCTTTTCAGGGGGTAATTAAAGTTAAATGAAGTCCTATGGGTGGGGGCCTAATCCAACAGGACTTGTGTCTTTATAGAAAGAGGAAGAGCTAGCAGGAGAATGCACACAGAGGAAAGGCAATTTGAGGACACAGGGAGAAGGTGACCATCTGCAGGCTGGGAAGAGAAGTCTCGCCAGAAACCAATCCTGCAAGCACCTTGATATTGGATTTCCAGCCTCCAGAATGCGAGAAAATAAATTTCTGTCATTAAGCCATCCAGCTTGTGCTGTTTTGTTATGGAAGCCTGCCGGGAGCCAGCATGAGGAACTCCGCCCGTGGCAAAGGTCATGAGGAAGGAGGCTCGGCATACGCAAAGGCGGGATCGAGCCTCAGGAGTCCCCCTGGAAATTCTCGAGCATCTACCCCCAAAACCAGAGTCTGCCTACTTTACTGCTTTGTGCTCTCACCTACACCTCTGACTTTACGGGGGCTGTCCCTCACCACCATCTCTCTCTCTGAAAAAGAGTTAACTTACAGCTTCAGTTAATAAAATTCCTGGGCGTGACAAGAGTGTTTTAGTTCACAAACTCCTTTGGAAGTTCTCTAGCCTGCCTGAACAGGTTCTTCTGGCCACATATGATTGTTCACAGCCTCCCAACTGTGAGAGGCATGAGATGTTCTAAACTTTCTAAATACAGATTCCTTTGAGTAGTTAGAAGATTATTAGTATAGTATAGTGGGTTGATTAGAAATTGTATTGGTGAAGGGTTTTTCACTTGTTGGGCTAATGTTTGCTGCTAAGTTTCCATATCCTTTACCTACTGTGTCCCTGGGAGTGTATTGATTAATATAGTTGGTGTATAGGAATGTAAGTGGTAGCTTTAATGTTTGTAACCTTGGACCCTTGAGTTAATTCTTTTCTTGTTATAGCCCACCACACCTTTGCCCTATAGGAATGCAACTTTATCTAATGCTTTCGGAGGGTGGCTGACTTTAGAATAATCACCTTTAGAGAAAAATAAGTTTTCTGAAGAAAGGGTCATAAAATGTTAACAGGCCTCCTGGCCAGAAGATGTAAATCACCTAAACTTTTGCATATGATAAGTTTGCAGGAAGAAAGCCTGGCTTACTGCTGACTCTACCCCCTTCCCCCATTATCCTCTATGCACAACTTAAGGTATAAAAACTACTTTGGAAAATAAAGTGCGGGCCTTGTTCACCGAAGCTTGGTCTCCCCATGTCGTTCTTTCTCTCACCTTCTGGCTGAATTTCCATCTGGAATGTGGAGGCTCGTCAAGCCTACTAATTTTGCCTGGGCTTCTAAGATCTGACTGGGGAGGCCTTAGTGTCTCCTCTCCTTCGGGAGAATGGGAGGACGCCTGTGGCCTACGTAGGTGATGCAAATTCCTTGTCTTGGAATTTTATTGGCTTTCCACGTAAACCAAGTTATTCAGCCTCTTTTCTCCACTGAATTTTCTCACTGAGCTATCCTTATTTAACCACTCTTTATATCTTTAATTCTATTGTATCCTGATCACCAAAGCCATCTCCCCTTCGAATTCTCTGGATCCACCAGGGCTGGACCCCAGCAGCAGCCCAAGTAGACTAATAACATCACTCTGTTGATAGTGAGCTTGGCCGTGTGACTGACCTTGGCCAATGATATGTCAGCAGTTTGCCTCTTTAGTATGGCTTTAGTGTGTTTGGAGGACTTGGCTTGCCTGCCTATGCGCCTGTGATTCCTTATGAGAGAGGTAAACCTGGAAAACTGCTGGTCCATGGAGAATGAGAAAAAAACACAGAGCCAACCTGAACTCAACCCACGATCTGCAGCCTCAGCCAAGACTTGCTGATCATGACCTAACCCAGCAGAACTTCAGCTGACTGCAAAACCCATGAGAAAGAAAAGGAATGTAGAGATTGTAAGCCATTGAGATTTTGGGGTTGTTTGTTATGCAGCCAAAACTGACTAATAAGCAGTTAATTGAGATAATATTGTTAGCTCACATTTTATCAGTGAGGGAAGTGAGACACAGAGAGGCTAAGTACTTGTCCAAGGTCACACAGCTAGTTTGTGGCTGATCTAAGATATAAACTCTCCATACATGACGGCTGGAGAAACAAACAAACAAAAAAGAAACAACAACAAAAAAAGATATAAACTCGAGCAGCCTGGCTCCAGTGTACATGCTTGCAACCACCACACACACACTGGTCCTTATAAAATCAGAGTTCTCCACCATTTTTGACTGGATGATTTAATTAATTCATTCTTTGACTTGTTAATTCATCAAACATAGATATTAGGTTTCCCCATTATTTTTTCTCATAATATCCCTATCTTCTCCTTAGCAGTTATCAATAACTGTTATTTATATGTGTCTTTTTCTATGGCGGTTTTCTATCCCTCTTGCTAGACATTCAGCTCTGTGAGGGCAGGGAATGTATCTTTTTTGTTCCCAAAGTATACTGATCAATAACAGTAACTTCCTGTTAAATATAAGTGAGTTAATTGTTAAATGCCAGCACTGGTTATGTTTTGGGACAGTAGAAATAAGGCATTTTACCCTCTCTCAGACACCAAGATTATGATGTAAGTAGCTAAAGGGTGAGCAAGGTATAGAGAGCAGTGGGGCACAAAGATGGATCATTTATTCTGCTGTCAAGGAGGTGCATTAGGGGTTTCACAGAGGAGATAAATAGTTGGGACTTGAAGGAAGAGTAGAGAAAACCCCTGATTTACTCTGATTTAGAAGGCAATCCCTAGCAGAGAGAACAACCAAGGAAAGGCATGGAGGTTTAAATGCATGGTGGGTGCTGGACTTTGTGGGTTATCCAGGTTGGTTGAAACGTAATGTGTGCAGGGGAACTGTCTGGAGGTCAGCTGGAGGAGGGGTAATGGTCTGATCCCCAAATGCCAAGCTAAAGAGCTTGGACTCCACCTACAGGTCATGGGGAGGAGTCAATTGCCCAATCCTGGAAGTGTTTGAGCTGACACTGCAGGTACTTTTCTAAAATTGTGTAAAGAGTATTTATGCATCAGAAGAGGGCAGAGGCTATGCAGATTAATAAGGGGAAACCTCACTAAAATGGAGTCAAGAGGCCAGAATGGGAGCTCTCAGGCTCGTACCAATCAACGCCAATATATATCCCAATAGGAAGATGTACCTTGCATCTCTGGCAGGAATGAAACTAGGAGGAAGAGATTTTCTTCTTGCCTGGAAACAGCTCAGCCAATGAGAGGCTGTCACAATTTAGCTAATGGAAAGATAGTATACTTCAAACTCCCAGTTTCCTCCAAAGGGCTTTTTGCTTATAACAGCCCCACCCAACTTTTCCCTTCTCTCTAAAAGAGTTCCCTCTCCTTTACTTAACAGGACTTGCAAGTGATTCACTGTAGTTGCATGTCTTGAGCTGCAATTCTTTGCTGCTCCCAAATAAACCCATTCTGCTGGTAAAATAGCCAGCAGTTTCATTGTTTTAGGTTGATATTACACGGGGGTTCCATTAAAATGTAGAGAAGATTGCCCCTGACCCCCGGCCCCAGCTGGAAAACTCTGAGGCTGGTGAGCGAACATCCTGGTACCCACAGAGCCCACTGAGTTCACTGCTTTCACTCTGATCCTGGAGTTTTAGGGTAAGTTTTCCTCCTGAATCTGAGCTCCACTCTTTTTGCATTCTGAAGCTTTCCAGGCCTTATCTGGGGTCTAGTTAAAGGCTTTGTCCTTTTTGGTTTTGTCGATGAACACTCAGTTGGAATTTTGGCCTCAAACTTTTGAAATCAGACTTGTCCTACTGGAACTCTGTGGGTATTTGACTTGTGTGCTTTTTAGGAATGATTCTTTTGTTCTTGAGAAAAACCTCTGAAAAATGGGACCCAGTTATCCAAATGCTTTGGGGGCACCTTTCTTTCAGGAACGCTGGGCGATTTTATGTTTAAAAGCCACTGTCCTTCCTCATGTGATTTCTAACTAAATGGACTGACTAATCAAAAGTAATAAAAAAAATTGATGGCCATTATGGAGAACTTTTGAATTCCCCAAACTTACATTTCTCAAAATTGTATTAAACAGTCATGGCTCTGAAATCATCAAAACAGAATTGGACACCTATTTTAATTGGTATTTTGAAGCTTCCAAACTTTATCAGGAGTCTAATATGACCTCTTTGAAAAACAATAATTAAATTAAGAGGGAAACAAATGATTAAAGAAAAACAAAATGGCATCCAAAGCCTCATGTTCATCTCTCCTTTTCTTTGTTTTCAGTCTCCAGCCCTGGTGCCATCTTACTCTGGGCCCATCAGAACCTGACCCTTCAAAGGTAAATCTTCAGAGCATCCAAATAAAGCCCAGGTTACCTATATTCTCTGGATGAATTGTGAACCATAGTTAAGGAGTTTCTTAAAGTAACTGAGGAACCTCATGGGTTTACTGAAGATTTTCACATAGTTGTTCAAACCAGCCAGTCTGGTTTCTCAGATTTATATCAAATAGTTTATGTGCTTGTTGGTGAGAGTCAGGCAAACATGGGATGAAACTAGCCCTGTGGGAACATCCTGGAGGGGTGTTAGAAGTGCAAATCCCTAACTTTTGGCAAGAGGCGAGAACAGTCAATGAAAACCTCCACCAAGCAATTACAGTAGCCTTTCCTAAGCCTGTTGATCAGAATGAAATTCAGCCTTGCACACCAAAATCTGGTGACCCTCTTCTAACCAACTTCAGGTTACTTTTAAAGAAAACTCTGATCTTCCTTCAGATGTTGAGTCCATTAGGGTAACTGTTACCTCCATGTTTATTAACAGACAGAACTGGGATCTTTTGTTAAAAGGGCCTGGATGGAATGGGGAACTATGTCCATTCCAGATTTAGTTAATTTGGCAAGTCAGCTCACTTGCACCAAAAAGAAAGGCCACTAAAATTCTTAATCTTCATCTCCAGCAAATGAAGGTCCCTAAACAAAGTAAAAAAACCTTCTAGTTTCCACTATTGCAAAGAGCCAGGGCATTGGAAAAAAGACTGCTACAAATTCAAGCTTTCAGCCCTTTCATCAGCCTTTCCAATGTCCTCCTAAGGCCCAATGAGGGGGCTCCAAGGAACTATGAGGCTCTTCACAATTTTCTCTCTTAATCCGCTTGAAGAAACATCTCTCCAAATTAGCAAGGAACTTCTGTCTTTACTGAGAGCAGAGCCACACTCTCGGTGCTCAACCCCACTGCAGAGAACTAATACCGCTCAGATAGGGGATCTCCAATAACCCTCAACAGGCTCCTGTCTCTCAGCCTTCTCCCTTTTTTTTTGGGCCCTTTGAGAGATACACACCCTTTCTCCTTAGCTCCTTTGCCTCCATTCATTATTAGGTTAAGGCTTCTTGGAAGAGTGTTATGCAAGAATTCCTTTCTCCCAAAAGGGGGAAATAATTCTAAATTTGACAGTACCCGTCAAAATACCCAGCCAGGTAAATTAAATGATCTTTTGACATCTTTTTTTCTGTTTCCAACAATCTTGGAGCTGATTCTTGAAACACTGATTATTTGTCCCTATTAAATCAGTTATCACACTCCTCAGTTGGCAAAAATCTCCAACTTGTATTGGTGAAATCCACAGCGCACCTTCCATCAGGTTTCAAATAGATCACTTCAAACCTCTCCCAAGAATTAATCAATTTCCTATCAACCCACTCCAGTATTCTTGCCTGGGAAGTCCCATGGACAGAGGAACCTGGCAGGCTATAGTCAATGGGGTCATAAAGAGTTCGACATGACTTAGTGACTAAACAACAACAGTAAGTGAGGAAGTTCCTTCAATGTATGCTGCTGCTAAGTCGCTTCAGTCGTGTCCAACTCTGTGCAACCCCATAGATGGCAGTCCAACAGGCTCCCCCGTCCCTGGGATTCTCCAGGCAAGAATATTGGAGTGGGTTGCCGTTTCCTTCTCCAATGCATGAAAGTGAAAAGTGAAAGTGAAGTCGCTCAGTTGTGTCTGACTCCTAGCAACCCCATGGACTGCAGCCTACCAGGCTCCTCCATCCATGGGATTTTCCAGGCAAGAGTACTGGAGTACTTCAGTGTATAAAGCCCATGAAAGAGGATCTGAAGGCTCATGGCCTCATTATCCCTTGCACTAACTGTGGTGTTGGAGAAGACTCTTGAGAGTCCCTTGGACTGCAAGGAGATCCAACCAGTCCATCCTAAAGGAGATCAATCCTGGGTGTTCATTGGAAGGACTGATGTTGAAGCTGAAACTCCAGTACTTTGGCCACCTGATGCAAAGAGATAACTCATTTGAAAAAACCCTGATGCTAGGAAAGATTGAGGGCAGGAGGAGAAGGGGACGACAGAGGATGAGATGGTTGGATGGCATCACCGACTCAATGGACATGGGTTTGGGTAGACTCTGGCAGTTGGTGATAGATAGGGAGGCCTGGCGTGCTGTGGTTCATGGGGTCGCAAAGAGTCGGACATGACTGAGCGACTGAACTGAACTGAATCCCTCTAATACCCCTGTTTTGCCTGTGAGAAAACCCAAGAGATGACCTCTGAACAACAAAAGCACTTTTATCCTTTGATAGGGCTTCCCAGGTGATGCTAGTGGTAAGGAACCTGCCTGCCAATGCAGGTGACTTAAGAGATGCAGGTTCAATCTCTGGGTCAGGAAGATCCCCTGAAGGAGAGCACGGCAACCCACTCCAGTATTCTTGCCTGGAGAATCCCATGGACAGAGGAGCCTGGTTGGCTATAATCCATAGGGTTGCTAAGAGCTGGACACGACTAAAGCGACTTAACGTGCATCCTCTGACACCCTGTTGTTCCTAATGCCCACATGCTACTGACATCTGTTCTCACTGGAAGCTAAAATTTTCACTGTAGTTAATCTATGTAGTGTATTTTTCAGCATTCTACTTGATAAGGTTAGCCAGTATCTTTTGCCTTCACCTGGGACAGACAACAATACACCTGTACAGTGATGCCCCAGGGTTTCACAGAAAGTCATTACTTTTTGCAAATCTTGAAAACTGATTAGGCTGATGTAAAGTTTTCTACAGGTTCTACTTTCTTACAATATATAGATGATTTGCTCCTATGCTCTGCTTCTCAAACCTTCTCACAGGAAGACAGCATCTACCTGCTAAGAATTTGGCCTTAAAGGGGCCTAAAATCTCCAAAGAAAATTTCAGTTTGCTTAAATTAAGGTTTGGTATACAGGGCACCTGATCTCAGAGCAGGGACTGCGTTTGGATCCAGATAGGCTTCCTAGCATCCTGAACTTCCCCAAATCAAAAACTAAGCACCAGGCTTCCCTTGTGGCTCAGTGGTAAAGAATCTGCCTGCACTGCAGCAGACATGGGTTCGATCCCTGGTCTGAGAAGATCCCACAAGCTGTGGAGCAACTAAGCCCATGCACCACATTGGAGCACATCTAGAGCACAGCTATTGAGCCTGTGCTCTAGAGCCTGGGAGCCGCAATTACTGATCTCACATGCCGCAACTACAAAGCACTCGCTCCAGAGTGCTCCCCAATGAGAAAAGCCACTACAACGAGGAGCCCGCACACCATGAAAGAGTAGTCCCCACCTGCCAAACTCAAGAGAAGCCCGTGCAGCAACGAAGACCCGGCACAGTCAAAAAAGAAAGAAGAATGAATGAATAAATAAATGAAAAGTTGAGTTTAAAAATTAAGAAAGCAAAACAAAGACTAAGCGCCAATTATGAAATTGCCTCAGGCTATATGGCTACTGTTGGATTCCAATTGGATTCCAAATTTCACTCTTATGATCACCCCTATATGCTTATTAAAACCCAGCAAACTCAACCCCATTAATTGAGGAGAGCAAGATGACACAGACTTTGAAGACTTAAAGAAAAACTTAATGAGACCACCTGCCCTTGGACATCCTAATTACCAGCTTCCCTTTTGCCTCTTTGTATATGAGAAGAAAGGGACTGTCCTCAGAGCACTCACCCAAAAACATGGGGACCATCATCGACCTATAGAGTATTGTAGCCAACAGCTGGACCCTATGGCACAGGGATCTCTCTTGCCTCAGAGCCTTTCCTGCCACTGCCCTCTGGTTAAGGTTACTAAAGAGATAATCATGGGATTCCATTCAACCACCTTTGTACCCCATGTAGTGGAAGCCCTCCTGAAAGTTGAATTGGTGTATCACTATGCAGTTACAGGAGAAGGCAATGGCACCCCACTCCAGTACTCTTGCCTGGAAAATCCCATGGATGGAGGAACCTGGTAGGCTGCAGTCCATGGGGTCACACAGAGTCGGACACGACTGAAGCGACTTAGCAGCTGCAACAGCAGCAACACTTTTTAGTCAGTTGCCTCACCTCATATGAAATTCTTTTGCTGACTTCTCCTCACATAAGCCTTTCACATTTACTAACTTCAGCCCTGCTCCTCTTCTCCTCTCCTTCACTACAAAACACCCCAGCGCTGCCTGACACTGTCAAAAAGACAGCATCCATGAACCAATACTGGTGGGAAAATATTAATAAGACCATAAAAAGTATCTGCCCTCTTGTCCCATCTATCCAAAATATAAGCCAGAGAAACCTGTTTGCACTCCTCCCAGACATCTTGAATTGCTTAATGAGCCATTCGAGGCTTGGCAGATGGAATTCATATAGCTGTCTCCATCTCATGGATATAAATATGTTTTAGTCATGGTCTGTATATTTTCTCACTGGACTGAAGCCTTCCCTTGCAGACAGGCCATTGCTTCTTCTGTGGCTACAGTTTTAGAAGAGGCAATCTTTTAGAAAAGATTATCCCTACCATGGGAAACCATCTTGAACTTTATACTGATCGTGGAACTCATTTTACTGGTCAGGTGCTTCAGCAAGTCTGTGATGTTTGGCTGGTTTTATAAATTTTTTTACTGTGTTTACTATCTTCAATTCTCAGGGTTAGCCGAATGTACTAATCTCACTGTTAAGACCCAATTGGCAAAATTTGTAAAGATCCTCCAAATACCCTGGCCCAAAGTGTTGCTGTTAGTCCTTCTCAATCTCAAACCCATTCCCTTTGGAACTCTCACCTTTTAGTCACAGATCACCCAATGCTCCTGGCCCCTGCCTCTTTTGATATGCAGCTGATAAAAGAAGATAAAACTCAATATTGTAAAGGCTTAATTGCTTTAATTCCAAATAGCCATGCATTAAAAGAGCAGTCTTTTCACAGTGCACTCTCAGGAGAGGAGAACCTTAAGCATCACACTTTTCAACCTGGAGATTTCATCTATTGGAAAAGACACCTCTAGAAGGACTGTCTTTAAACTCACTGAAATGGCCCCTATCAGGCACTGAGAACCTACACTTGTGCCAACAAACTGCAGGGAATAGATTCCTGGATGCACATGAAACATCTAAGAGAAGCACCAGACCCTAAGACTGGGCTTATACACCATCTGGTGACTTGAAGGTAAGGATTTCCTAGAATTGAAGCAGACATCTGATGAGATAGCTTTCCCAAGATGTCTGGACAAGGCCTGCGAGAAGGTTTAGAATTCACAGAAGTCTCTCTCTTTCATGTAGACTATAAACAAACTCTGGATTTCTATCCAAATTCATGGTCTCTGAATTTACAAATATTGACAAAACATTTGGTTCTAAACAGTTTCTTTTGAGATAACAAACTGTTTAATTACTTCTTGTTTATTCCTGCAGTGTGTCTTCATAAAGACTTAATTCCTTCAGTTTTAAGTGTGCCCTTGCTGTAGAAATGGCAATCCACTCCAGTACTCTTGCCTGGAAAATCCCATGGACAGAGGAGCCTGGTAGGCTGCAGTCCATGGGGTCACAAAGAGTTGGACACAACTGAGCGACTTCAGTTCACTTTGCTATAGTCACTTTTTTTTTAAGATACAGACCTTAGATGGGAAATGCCTGAGATATCTCTCTTCCATCCCTTCTTGTTACTCAAATATGACCACCATAGCTTTCTAGTCTGCATTTTTTCCTTCTGATGTAGGACATGGAGCCCAGGAAAGGTCCTTCCTGGCACTGAGGGACAAAAGGCCATTGAATGCTGGTAACAAACAAAACAAAGCAAAAAACAAGACAAAAAATCCTGGCTCTTCACTATTGATGCTTTTGGAGAAATATCTTGATCAAAAGGGGGAAATATGAAAATTAATAAGGGGAAACCTCACTAAAATGCAATCAGAAGGCCAGAAAGGGGAGCTGTCATGCAAGCACCATGCAAGGTCAATACAGATCTCAACAGGAAGACAAGTAATTTGGGTCTCCAGCAGAAAGTGACTCTACTAAATACCAGCAGGAGAAGAAAAAATTTCCCCTTGCCTGTTGAAAACTCAGCCAAGGAGTGATAGTCACAATTCAGCCAATGAAAAGACACTATACTTCAAACTCCCAATTTCCTCCAATGGACCTTTCGTTTATAACAGTCCCTCCTCATTTGCCCTCCTCCTCTGTAGGAGTTTCTTCTCCAGTGCCTAACAACTTGCACGTGGTTCACCATAGTTGCATGCCTTAAATTGCAATTCTTTACTGCTCCCAAATAAACCATTTTTTCTGGTAAAAATACTGGCTATTTTATTGTTGTTGGTTAACAAGGGAAAGACTCTGTCTAGCTCTGAGATTTGCTGATTGGATTGACAATGGTGTCCACACCAGCTGTAGATAGGGGTGGAGAAAACTGAGGGGCTGAAGCAGAAGTTATGTGAGCTGGGGTAAGAGGAGGCAATAATGAGAGAAATGGGGTGAATAGGGTAGATATTTAAAAGAATGATGACATGAACCTACTGAAAGAGAAGGGAACTTGAGCTCCAAGTTTAAAGAGATTGAGCATAACCTTCTTTGAGTTGAGCCTGGGAGTAGCTGATGATGCAAGGTGAAATGTGGCTACTGGTCTGGGAATCGATAGCCAGTGACTGACATTTCTTATGCACTTCAGTCTGGGAAGCAGGTGACTTGTGATCTAATTAATGGCAGAGTAGTAATTGTATCCAGGTCATCTAACTATGTTGTTTAAAAATTTTTTTTATTATGGTAAAACATGTAAAATAAAAATTAGCATTTTATTTATTCTTAAGTGGATACTTTAGTAGCATTAAGCACATTCACATCATTGTGCAACCATCATCACTATTCATTTCCAGAACTTCTTCATGACCCCGGACAGAAGCTCTGTACCCATTAAACAATAACTGCCCATTCCTTCCCTCCAGGACACTGAGAACCTCTATTTTACTTTGTCTCTATGGATTTCAAATAGAGATATTTGTCTTTAAATATTTCAAATAAGTGGAGTCACACTGTATTTGTCTTTTTGTGCCTAGGTATCTGGCCTATTTCACTTACCTTAATGTTTTCAAGGTTTATTCATGTTGTAGCATGTGTCAGGACTTTTTTCATGACTGAATAATATTTGATCACATGGTGATACCACATTTTGTTTACCTATTTATCTGTTGATAGACACTTGGTTGCCCCCCCCACCCCCGCCACCCCTTGGCTATTGTGAATAATGTAGCTGTGAATATGCAAGTATCTCTTGAGTCCCTTTTTTCTTCTTTTGGGTCTATACCTAGGAGTGGGATTGTTGGGTAACTTATGTTTTGCCATCAATTTGCTGTGTGCTTCTGCTTAAGCCACTTCTACCATTTGGAATTATTTATTTCATATCTTTAAAATGTAGTGTTTAAATTTTTTTTTTTTCACAAGGCTTAAAAAGCTAGAAGGGACTTCCCTGGTGGTCCAGTGGTTAAGAACCCACCTGCCAATGCAGGCGACTTGGTTTTGAGACCTGATCCAGGAAGATTCCACATGCTGCAGGGCAACCAATCCCCTACACCACAACTACTGAGCCCGATCATCACAACTGGGGAGTATCCCTCACGCACCGCATCTCGAGAAAAGCCTGCTTGCAGCAACGAAGACCTAGTGCAGCCAGGAAAAAAAAAGCTAGGGGGATGGCTGACCCTCGAAAGATAAAAAGGAGAGTGTGTGTGGAGGGCTCAGCTTTGGTGGGAAGCTTCCAGTTACAAGGAGGATTGGTGACAAAAGAGGAGCTTGCAAAGGCAGACGAGGAGTGTTGGTGGAGGAAGAATGTCTTCCCTGGGATCAGGAGGAAGGCTAGGAACAAGGTGGTGAGAAATAAAAGCCTGACCCAAAGGAGTGCTCACAACGAGGTTGTTAGTTTGATTTGATGAGCTGAGGTTGGGCTAAGCATAAAATCTGGGGTGAGAGCCAGAGGTCTCATCCTCCGGGAAGCAGGAATTGTGAGCAGGAATGGAGGTCACTGGCTGCCTGTGAGGGCAGGCTGGGGGCTGGAGAGGAGGCTGGAAAAGCTGTTGGGTATACCAGGGTCAAGCTGGAGATTTAAAAGGACTGCTAAACCAGCCTTTCACCACTGAACTCATGGAACAGAAATAACATTTCCAAAGGGAAATCGACATTTGTGATGGATGTGCATATTTATTTATACATACCCTACCTGGCTTTCTATAAAATTTAAAGAGGATCAATTAGATATTAGATAATGAACACCATACTTTTTGGATTTGGGAAAAGATTGTAAATATATATATATATATATATATAATTGTGATAAGCCTCTGTAGTTCATGTTTAATAGTAACTATAATTTATTGAGCTACAACTGACCCAGGATTATCTTAATTAATTCTCACACCAACCAGAAAAGTCTTGGTGACCTTTTTAAGGTATTCTTGGCCAATCAACACCTCTCTGAATGTGTGTGTGTGTGAATGTGTGTAAGTGGGGGTATGTGTCAGTGTGTGTGTGTAAGAGTTTTGTGGTGTAGTGTGTCAGTGTGTGTAAAGATGGGTGTGTATGTGGAGGGACTGTGCATGAATGTGTGTATTGTGTGTGTATGGATGTGTGGGGTGTGGGTGTGTGCATTGATAGGTGTGACAGGGTGTGCATGGGTATGGGGGAGGTGTGTGTGTGTATGTGTGTATGCGTGTGTTTCTGTGTGTGTGCCTGGCATCCCCACCCCACCTGCTTTCCCACCATCAAGTCTGGGTGCTCCAGGCAGCAGCGTGGCTGCCATGAGATGCACTAACAGCGGCCTTGGAGCATCTCCCCATCCCGTGCTCCCTGCCTCCTCCCCTGCCCCAGTCTATTCCCAGATGGGGAACCCCTAAGCTCCCTAACTGAGTCCTGGGCACAAGGGTGCTCTCAGGGCCAGGTGAGATAGCCTTCCTGTTCAGCTCCCAGGGTTTTTCTGCCCTTACTCAAGAAGACTTTTTAATTCCTGGCTTAGGACAGTTATTGGGGTCACCATGACCCACTCATTTCAGCACCTGCTCAGATGTGCTCCATTTTATACCCAGACAGAAGCTTGATCTTAACCGCCCAGGATGAGGGGCACAAGGCCCCCTCTGTTACGAGTTGGGGAGACCCACTTCATCAGTGGCTAACTACAGGGTTTATAAGACTCATTGTCCCCTGGGCTCATGACACAGCTGATATTTAAAAGAATTCACAAGCAATTTGGCCTGATACCAACCATACAGAATGGATTCCATGCTTGATGGATAGCCAACCTTTTCTGGTCCCCCGCCCCCTGCTTGCAAGGCCCATAAATAATCATCTGCAGAAAGACAAGGTGGGAGCAGGCCTAAGTCCCAGGAAACCCTGACACTAGGGCAGCTTGACTGTCCCTGGTCTCTGCTTCTCTTACTACTAATAAGAACTCCTATTTATTGAGTGTGTGACTCCACTGTGCCAAGCACTTTGCACATACGATTGCATATAATCCCCACATAACTGTCTGAGGTAGTACTATTTTCATTCCCATTTTACAGATGGGAACATTGAGCCCAGAGGAGTTAGGTCCCTTGCCCAAGATCACACAGCCAGTAAGAGCTAGAGCTCAGGTTTAATCTGAGCTGGTCTGAACTCTTTGAAGTCTCTCAATGCCCCCATTTCCCTGGTGGGGAAACCAGCTGCAGGTGGTGGGAGTGGGGTGGAGACTGCCTTGGAGGGTGCCTGCTGCAGTCCTCCAGGCTTCTTGCAATAGAATTCCCTGTAATTTGATTATAAATCATATTTCCAACCCAGCTGGCTCCGAAGGTCGCCGGTAATCAAACTGTCAGCAGGCCATCTTCAGCGGCTGCCGTAATCAGGGCACTGAGCCGGGAAAGCCCGTGGAAATCAAGCTTCCTGCCCACACTGTTGGGGGTGGTGAGAGACCAGAGATGGGAACTGGTCCACAGGGCTTGGGGCTGGAGGCTGAGTGACAGCTGTGTTTCTGCTGCTGGAGAATGAGGGAAGGGGTGAAACTCCAGCTTTGTCTCGGAGCTCTGGGTGGTTCCAGCTGTCAGCAAAAATGGCTGAGTTGAACCTTCTCATCCAGGAAAGGCAGCAGGTTGCAGAGTTCTGATGACATCACTTGGACGGGAGTTTGGGGTCTTCCCTGGGGACACAGAGCCTTGGGGAGGAGGCAGAGGAGTTACATTTTCTAAACCACCAGCTAAGTCACACACACACACACAGCATCCTGTGTAATCCATCAACGAGTCCCATGTGCTGGGTAGTCTCATATGCTCTCCATTTCCTGGTGGCTCAGATTGGCAAAGGGCCCATAGCTTGCACGTATCCAACTTGCCATTTAGATGGATAGCTAGGTTTTATCTATACCTCGTGGGTGCTCAGTTGCTGAGTTATGTCTGGCTCTTTGTGATCCCATGGACTGTAACCTGCCAGCCTCCTCCATTCATGGGATTTTCCAGGCAAGAATACTGGAGTGGGTTGCCATTTCCTTCGCCAGGGAATCTTCCCAACTCAGGGATTGAACCCAGGTCTCCCACATTGCAGGCAGACTTTACCATCTGAGTAAAATAGTATTTTTCAATTTCAAAATTTTGAAATGAGGCTGGGAAATATTGGTGATATAAAAAGTAAACAAGTGTCTTGTCTGCAGGACTGTTCATAGCCTTTAACCCACTGTATCATGTCTCTTCATGGGAGGAGGGACAGGAAGCAACCTGGGACCCCCAGAGGCTCCGGAAGAGAGAGGAGTGGTACCTTGTCTCCAATCCACCATGTGGAGGACTCCAGCCCACCAAGGGAGCTTGCTCTCCAAGCCCCTGTCCCCCATCTTAATACTGTGGGGTGAGTAGAGTGAGGAACCCCTGGGAACAAGGCAAGCTGATATCAGTGAGTGCCCACCTTTCCTGGGCTGCTGGAAGGCTCACAGCTCACCAGGGGCAGGTGGATTGTGTGGCCCCATCCCCTGGCCTCGATTCTCCCTTCTCCTGGAGCAGCAGCAGCTTCCACGTTCCGGGTCCCTCTGAACACCCGTGAACCTGGATTTCAGCTTCCTCTGAGGAAGCTGCTCCTTAGGGATATCCTGGGGCAGGGCTGAATTGACTGGGACTCTTATAAACCTCCCAATTCACTCTCCATCACTACCACCCATGTGAGCTCCTGGACTTCATCTGTGGGCAGTCCTGGGCCCCCAGCCTGAGAACAGCAAAGGAATGAAATGGATAGGCTGCGTCTGTAGACTCTCTGCACTGCTCCCTATTGAGAGTGGGGACCCAGCTTCCTCACTGTGGCTCAAACCCTCCTAAAAGCCTTCTCCTTTGCTCCTGGCACACAGCTGGACTACATTTCCCAGCTTGCTGTGTGTCAGGGCCCTGGACCCCATGACCAAGTTCTGGCCAGTGGAATGTGGGTAGAAGTGGTGACTGCCACACCCAGACCTGGCCTATGAACCTCCCAGACAATCCCTTTCTCTCTCTCTTCTCTTCTGTTGATGAGATGCAGAAAATTCAACAGAGAAGTGCAAGATTTTAAGAGATGGTGGGGAGCAAGCTGGAAGGAGCTGTTTAAAGTGAGATTTTTCTGGGTAGAGATTCCAACTCCACATTTAAAGCTGTGTAATCTTGGGCAAGGCACTTTACCTCTCTGAGCTCAGTTTCCACTTCTATGCGATAGTGCCTTTCCTTGTAGGCTTAAAGGAGATTCTTTGATTTGAGACAACTCTGAAGGGCCATCTGAGCCTCAGAGCTCCCTGTAATATTATCTGGGGCTTCTGCTATCACTGCATCACAGTCCTACTTCTCTCTCTGCCCAGTTCTGTTCTTCTCCTTTACTGAAGTCCTTACCCGTAAATTCTGATTGAAGACGGTGTTGAAAGAAGTTATTGGAAACAGGCTTTCAAATAGGATTTTTGAGCTGTATTATTCAACTTAATTAGCAGTTGCTAAACTGTCAGTGGTAGGGAACTGGAATGGTGAATCTGTGGAAGGGAATGAATTAGTGGATACAATACCTCAGGCATTTGAGAGGGCTGGAGGATGTAATCATTATAAGGACTAGGGAGTCAGATCACTATTGCTGGGGATGGGGCAGCTACCAATGTAAGAGAGAAAGACTATGAGAGGCTGAGGGTGATTAATCACCAATTTAAGTGAAGTATGAAATCCTGCTTGGCAGCATACATCAAGAGACTCTCATCTCCTGCAGCTTGAGGACAGCAGAAGCTGAGGATCAGGCCTATTTCATTATAAGTGGAGCTACAGAGAGGACTGAATTCTCAACTCTGGCAAGTCAGCTACTCCAAGGTCAGAATCCTGATTAGAAAGAGTGGGTCACTGATAGATGATAGAGGGATGGGGACATCTGCGTTGATGCACTGAAAATCTTGAATCTCTAGATCCTCCTAAACCCTCTGGTCCCTGCAGAGCTTGCCCGATCCTCTTTGTCAAAGGCAGGCACTCCCTGCTTGCTTGAGATCAAGCAGGGGCCTGTGGCTTGCAAGGCAATAAGTATTTCCACCTTCTGGTCTGGCCACCTAACCTTAGTAATAGTTGTTTCAATATAATCCAATTATGCTAACAGGAGAAAGGGACTAAGAGCATGCAGGATCTAGTGGACAGGTACTGGCAGAAATCAGAAGAGCTTCTGTGGGTTAGATCAGATCAGGAGGGTTCTTGGGTGAGAGGCAATGAGACATGAAGATGGATAGGGAGACGGCATCCACATGGGAGCATTCTCCCAGGATGTAGGAGCCAACAACTTGGCAGGGGCCCCAGGAGATGCAGCTAACCTGATGCTAGGAAGCTTGGGGAAAAAAAAGGGCTCACACAAAGTCAACTGGAAATGCCAAAACTGCTGTGGTAGATAGTGAGGGGACATAGCAAAAGGCTCAGGGAAGTGGGCAAGTTGGCACTGACATGGCTCTCCTGCATGAAGCCAGAAAACCCACCTGCTTACTGTGCTCCATGGAACAATCCACGGACAGTCCATGGACACAAATGTTGTGCAACGAACTGATGAGAGGGCTGATGGCAGGATGGTGCCCTTTAGAAGCCGAGGCTGACAATGGGAGATGCTGTGACAGGATTGGGATCCCTGATAGCAAGCGGGATGATGAGATCCTGAAATCATAGCGGTCTGCTGGTGGAAACTTAAACTTTGAAAATGAGGTGGGCAAAAATGACTGCAGTGAGCATCAAGGTCAGAGTGGCAGGCAGGGAGCCTGGCCTGAAGAGAGCTAGAAAGATAGTTAATAACAGAAAATGGTTCCCTAAGGGCAAGATAGGTGGGCAGCCAACAAGAGGGTTATGTAATTTACTCTGTCAAAAGAATTCAAGGGTGGAAGACCAGATAGAAGCGGAAACAGTCCTTCATCTTGGTCAAGGAAAAACAAAATAAACAAACCCCAATATCATACCTCAGGAAGAGATTAGTGTTGCCTTTAAAGACCTAAGATGCCTGGGTGGTGATCCTCTTCTTAACTTTATTCAATTCAATAGTTTGGCCCTGCAAAAAAAAAAAAAAAAAAGAATTCTGAAAGATGGAGAGTGGATTTCCATAAGTGCAACCAAGCAGTAGCCTTGATTGCAGCTGCTGTGCTGCATGAATCTCTGCTAGGGCAGATCAACACAGTCTCTGCTACATGGTATGCAGCCATGGATTGGCAAATGCATTCTTTCCCCATTTCTATCAGGAAGGGTGGTCAGAAGCAGTTTGTATTCATATGGGATGGATAACAGTGTACATGGACAGTTCTGTTTTACGCATATGCTAACTTTGCCACCCTCTGCTATAAAATAGTGCTAAACAGTGGGTCTCAACGGAAGCATTGGGCAATGTCTGGAGATGCTTCAGGTTGTCAGAACTGGAGCAGAGGATGGGGTTAGGGACAGTATGAACATCTAGTGGACAGATGTCAAGGATGCTGTTAAACATTTTATAGTGCACAGGCAGCCCCCCAAAGAAAGATTTACCTGGTCCAAAATGTGAATAGTGCCAAGGCTGAGGAAGCCTGGACTAAAGGAATCTGGCCCACTCCATCCTTCTGTGCTGTGCTTAATCACTGTCGTGTCCAACTCTCTGTGATCCCATGGACTGTAGCCTAACAGGCTCTTCTGTCCTTGGGAATTCTTCAGGCAAGAACACTGGAGTGGGTGGCCATGCCTTCCTCCAGGGGATCTTCCCAACCCAGGGATCGAACCCAGGTCTCTCGCATTGCAGGTGGATTCTTTACCATCTGAGCCACCAGGGAAGCCCAAGAGTACTGGAGTGGGTAGTCTATCTCTTCGGCAAGGGATCTTCCTGACCCAGGAATTGAACCAGGGTCTCCTACATTCCAGGTGGATTCTTTACCAGCTACCAGGGAATCCAGTCTTTCTGTAGAACACCAAACTGTTCATAATGTCAATGATATTATGTCAATGGACCCAGAAGAGCAAGCAGTGGCACACACATATGAGGTTTTGAAAAGATAGACACACTTCCTAACGCGGGGAGTTTATATCTGTGAACTTTTCAGGGGTACAGTGGCTTGGGGCATGCCAGGACACCCTCCTTCAAAGGAATGGACGAACAACTGTATCCTGTACCTCCCCCACATCAGAAGGAAACACAACATCCGATCGGCCTTTTTAGCTTCTTTAAGCAGCATGTACCACACTCGGTAAATATTGCCAACCCATTGCACCGAGTGACATGGAGAGCTGCCAGCTCTGCAAGTGCTTAAGGCAGGAAAGAGTCTGCAGCAGCTCCTGACTGACATACAAGCCATTCTGCTACTTGGGTCATGTGACCCAGCACACACAGATAACAGACGTATCTGTGGTGGGGAGAGACACTAGGAGGAGTTTATGGCACGTCCTGATAGGAGATTAACAACACAGATCCCTAGAGTTCTGGAACAAGGCCATGCCATCTGCAGTGAAAAATGATTCACTGCTCAAAAAATAGCTTCAGTGTGCTTCTGGGTCCTGGGAGAGTTGAAGCATCTGATCAACCTGAGAGAGACAGCTTAGATGACACCCTGTGAGCTTGGAGAGTCACCCTCCAGCACACGACACATCCCAAATGAATGACTGATATCTGGTGCTGTGTCCCCAGTAGGTAGAGTATATGAGTCTGGAATCTATGGGGTCAAGGTGGATGTGGCTTCACTTACTACACTCAGGAAACATATGTGTCCTGTCCCTGAAGCATTAAGCTTTGTGGGTCTAAAGTCTATGCTGGTCCCCTGATGGGGAACACATTCACCTGAGTTCCAAGTAAGAGGTCATTAGACTTTAGCCTACATCAGCCACTTGGACATGTAAGATTCCTTGTACCAAAAGGCCAGCTGGCAAGGAAAAGAGCCACCAAGTTGGCAGGAGTAATTGACCCTGATCAGCTGGCAGAAAGTGAGATTGTGCAAAGAGGGCAGTTGGTGTTGTTCAGTCTCTAAGTCATGTCCGATTCTTCTTAACCCCATGGACTGCAGCACGCCAGGCTCCTCTGTCCTTTACTATCTCCTGGAGTTTGCTTAAACTCATGTCCATTGAGGTGGTGATGCTGTCCAACCATTTCATTCTCTGTTTCCCCCTTCTCCTTTTGCCTTCATTCTTTCTCAGCATCAGGGTCTTTTCCAATGGGTTGGCTCTTCTCATCAGGTGGCCAAAGTATTGGAGTTTCAGCTTCAACATCAGTTTCCCAATGAATATTCAGAATTTATTTTCTCTAGGATTGACTGGTTTGACCTCCTTGCAGTCCAAGGGACTCTCAAGAGTCTTCTCCAGCACCACAATTTGGAAGCATTATTTCTTCAGTGCTCAGTCTTCTTTATGATCCAACTCTAACATCCATACATGACTACTGAAAAAACCATAGCTCTGACTATGTGAACCTTTGTGGGCAAAGTGATGTCTCCACTTTTTAATATGCTATCTAGGTTTGTCATAGCTTTTCTTCTAAAGAGCAAATGTCTTTTAATTTCATGGCTGCAGTCACCATCCAAAGTGATTTTGAAGCCCAAGAAAATAAAATTTGCCACTGTTTCCATTTTTTCCCCATCTATTTGCCATGAAGTAATGGGACCAGATGCCATGATTTTAGTTTTCTGAATGTTAAGTTTTAAGCCAGCTTTTTTACTCTCCTCTTTCACCTTCTTCAAGAGGTTCTTTAGTTCCTCTTCGCTTTCTGCCATTAGGGTGGTATCATCTGTATATCTGAGGTTGTTGATACTTCTCCCAGCAATCTTGATTCCAGCTTGTGATTCAACCAGCACAGCATTTCACATGATGTCAATTCTGGTACCCAAGTGATCCATTAGGTTGTCTCTTGGTACTCCCTTGTCCAATTTTGACAGTATATGGACAAGTGCAACAACCATGAACTAAGAATGCCATGGATACCATGCCAAAATGGCTCAAAATGGCTGTGATGAGCCAGAGATGAACCTGGCTCATCCCATGAGG
This sequence comes from Bubalus bubalis, assembly GCF_019923935.1. Lineage (NCBI taxonomy): Eukaryota > Metazoa > Chordata > Mammalia > Artiodactyla > Bovidae > Bubalus > Bubalus bubalis. The sequence continues at coordinate 38,749,799 of NC_059161.1, forward strand.
TAAAATTCTCCAGACAAGGAAGAAGATGGATCAGTTGCAGCATCAGGAGCAACTTTTGTGCCAGAGAAGCTGTAGTTCAACCCACTATCTTCTTTTACATTTTGACAGGGAGTCCTAGAAGAACTGTCCCTAGATGGGTGGGCTTAACACATGGAGCAAGTGGATCCCAGCAGAACAAGGAGCGGACTGTAGTGGATACTGTAGTAAGCCACATAGACCTCCCATTGAAGACCAAGGCACTCATCTCCCAGCTTCTGGTAATGCTGGCTGCTGATGGTCCCTTCCCCAGAATTGCCCTTGGTCAAAGGGAGTTGTTTCACCCAAATTGTGACCCCCTCTCCAAGGGCAGCCAAATTCCATGATGGGTTAATTCAGAGGTGCAAACTTTTGAACCCCTCGCTTTGGTTTGGGACAGTTTCTAAAGGTGAGGCCAGCTCCAAATCCCCCTGTGGGCTCAGCTGAGGCCTCTGTTGCAGCTGCATCATGTTTCAAGGTCTTCCTCTGCCAAATCCTGTTTTCAACCTCCTCTCAAAGTCTGTTAGGAAGGGTCCTCTCCAACAGTATTCCTACCTGCACATCTTTGCCTCAGAGCTTGCTTCCTGGGGAAACTGACCTAAAGACACTGTGATGATGAAGCCTGGGGTTGTTTTTGCCCCTGGCTCATTGGTTTAGCTTCAGGGAAACCACATGGGGCTGAGCTAAGCCATATCTCTTCTCCTCTTCCATACCAGGCCCCAAGAGGTCAACAGGCAGCTCTGGGGTTTCCTAGTGACTGCATTTCCTCTGTGGATTCAGAAATGATCACAGAAATCTATGGCATGAGGAGGAGACATAAGAGCCAAAGATGAAAAATGCAGCACAAATGAGCAGATGAGAAATATAGGGTTGACTAGGTAGTAGCACATAGACTTATACCCCAAATATGAGCACCCCATACAAGCTTACAAAGCAGGTACTCAGAGAAGCTTGTTTTGTTTGTAAAAAGAATCACCCAGCACTAGTCATGTACAGATGTGACATTTGGACCATAAGGAAGGCTGAGTTTTCGAGTCAAGGTGCTGGAGAAGACTCTTGAGAGTCCCTTGGACAGCAAGAAGATCAAACCAGTCCATCCTAAAGGAGATCAGTCCTGGGTGTTCATTGAAAGGACTGATAATGAAGCTGAAGCTGAAGCTCCGATACTTTGGCCACTTGATGCGAAGAGCTGACTCATTGGAAAAGACCCTGATGCTGGGAAAGATTGAGGCCAGGAAGATAAGGGGGTGGCAGAGAATGAGATGGTTGGATGGCATCACTGACTCAATGGACATGAATTTGAGCAAACTCTGGGAGATGGCGAGGGACAGGAAAGCCTGGTGTGCTGCAGTCCATGGGGTCACAAAGAGTTGGACATGACTGAGCAACTAAACAACTTATAGAAGCTGCTTTTTGTACGTTTAATATACACTTGAATAATAAAATGATAGTTGTGGGTTTATGGATGGTGTGGTTTCCAGGCACTATGCTCTTGATAAACACTCACAGGAACCCCCATGAGAATGGAACTATTATCATCTCTAAGGGGAAATTGAGGCTCAGAGAGGTATAATGGGTCACGATCACAAGCTAAGCAGCAAAATCATGTGTCATGCTCAAGTCTGCTGCCACCAACAGAAGGGACAATGGTAATGAAGGAGCCCTGCTGTTTGGGGACCTCACCCAGGAGAGCATGACCTTTCTCTGTATTCCTTTACTGATGCATTTATCTCACACCATCTTTTGGGCAAGCCCTGCTCAAAGTCTAGTTGTGGGCCTGGTGAAAGGACATGATGTAGACCTCCAGGTGAAGTCCTTGTCCCTCTGCCTCCCTCTGCCTCCCCACCCCTGCTGCCCTGTCTCTGGGTCTACCTGCCTCCCATCCTCAGTGTTCACACTTGCCGAGACCTGCCTGTTGGACTCAGGATGTGGCTTCTGGAACTGGCCTCAGAAAGTCCCCTGTCTCCCACATCACTGATCTTGTCTTGGTGCCAGGAGCTTGCAGGAATCCCGATCTGATAATGAGTTCAAAATGGATGCCCGTGTCGCCCCAGTCCCCCAGACATTGGAGTCAAAGGCTCTTTCACTGTGTGCCTTTGGCAGATAATCCAACCTCTTTGAGCTCAGTGTTCTTACCTGCAAAACAGGTGCTATATCATCTTCTTCTGAAGATAATTGTGTTAAATTAGAGGACTCGTGAAAAAGTGTTCAAAAAACGTTGGTTCTCAGAACTTCCCTGGTAGTCCAGTGTTAAGAATCTACTTTCTGCTAGAGGGGATGCTGGTTCAATCCCTGATTGGGGAACTAGGGTCCCACTAGGATGCTGTGGGGCAACTCAAGCTGTGTGCTACAACAGGAGAAAGCCTGTGTGCCGAAACAAAGACCCAGCACAGCCAAAATAAAAATAAATAAATAAAATAAAAAATATTCAAAAAACACTTCTCTCCCATTTCAGTCTTCTGTTTGTATTCCTGGTTCCTGGGTTCTCCTGTGCGTTCATTCCTCAGATGCCCCAGATGGAAAGGATCTTCATTTACATTTCAGAAGAAATACCAGACTCCTTGTCTAGACTAGATCTAATATCTCCCCAGTCTCCCGGGAGAGCAGCCCTGGTCTTTCTGTATGCAGCCTTCTCCCCTGTGGTGTCTGCTAAGCTGGCCTCATCCCAGCCCCTCTCCTCTCCCTCGCCTCCTCCTTCTCCTCTGTCCATCCATCCCAGGCCTTAGAACCTCTGCCATTGTTCACCTATTGCCCGCAACTCAATTGCCTCCTGGCTTCCTGCACACAGTTCATTGCCGTTATTTTTTTATTAAGTTTCTGGTCTGTTTTCCAATCTATTTCCCCAGGGTCTCCTGGCTTGCTTGGAGACAGGTGGCTGAATCTCTGGGGATGGCTGGACTGTCAGGAATGATGAGGGGAGAGGCTAGGGAGAGCAGCCATTCCCACTCTGGGGGATGGTACCCAGTACCTTCCTGATGCTCAGTATTCACATCCTAGAGTGGGGGGCACTGAACTGACATCAATGGGAACCCTCTTTCTCCAACTTCTGCCCACCCCCCAACTATCCCAGTCCTGTTAGTTCCTTTCCCAGCTTCACCGGCTGGTCCTATGCAAGTCCTAGTACCTAGAAACATTTCTTGCAGCAGAAGGCTTGCCAGCCCAGCTCAGCCCATGTTCTCTCTCACCCCATCCTGAGATCACTGGAGGGGATGGGTGACCAACTGCTATTCCCCCTCCTGACTCCCCAAACATGTGTCTGCCTTGATTTCTCTTCCATGCGACCTTCTCTCCAGCTACCATCTGCAAGGGCAGGACTTCCTTGTTCTGCAGGAGGGATGGTCTTTTAGTTTGGGCCAGCCCATGATAACCTAGGCCTGGGAATAAGCATCCTGAGCCCCAAGCCCACTCTGTTTATCTGAGCCATTGTGTGACCTTAGGGAACTCATGTAGCCTCTGCTTGTGAAATGCTCTAGGACTGGATTGGAGATTATCTTGAAAGTTCCATATTTGGCAGTATCTCAACTTGGTAGCCGGTTCATCAACCTTCCTGAATCTTACATTCCTTAGTGCCCACCTCATAGGGCTGTTGGGAAGATCAGAGATGAGGCATTCAAAGTGTCTGGTTCAGAATCCAGCTCATGTCATAGTCTGCACTGAGTGGTAGTTATTATTACTAACATTGGAGTGGGGAGCCTTGACTCTTCCTTTGAGTGTGGAAGACTAAACTTGGCTTCACCAAGAGGAATTCTGGTACCAAAGTTATAGAGGCACCTTTTTTGTTTACCCTGTTTGGGCTGACCTGGGAACACAGGCCAGGAGGAGATTTCAACAAAGAGACAGTGAAACCACGTGACGGAAGAAAGGTACAGGAGAAGAGGAGGAGATATGAGAGGACGTGGGGAGGAAATCGAGTTGATGGTCAAGCTGCATGGTGGAGAGGTGCAAGTGAGTGTGTATGAGAATTAAACAGGTATTTTTGGGGAGGAGAGGGCTGTACCGTGTGGCTTACAGATCTTTCTCCAACCTGGGATTGAACCTGGGCCATGGTGGTGAAAGTGTCCAAGTCCTAACAAGTGGAACGCCAGGGAATTCCCTAAATACCTTGTAAAATTATTTATTCATTTATTTTTGGCTGCACGGGGTCCTTGTTGCTGCTCAGGCTTTCTCTGCTTGCAGCGAGCAGGGCTACTCTTCTTTGCGGTGTGCAGGCTTCTCTTGTTGTGGAGCACAGGCTCTAGAGTGCCGGCTCAGTAGTTTGTGGTACACCGGCTTAGTTGTTCGGCAGCATGTGGGATCTTCCTGGATCAGGAATTGAACCCATGTCTCCTGCATTGGCAGGTGGATTCTCTGCCACTGAGCCACCAGGGAAGCCCCTTAGATAAGTTTTTTAAGAAGAGGATGCCAAATACTAAATGTCCTTCCATGTCTACCGCCTCTGCTCCCCAAACCTTCAATAAAGTATTTAATCACCATAAAATGCCCTTGGAGGGTTTCACTTTTCCCTGTTGAAATCCAGGAGGGGTACCTAATGCAAAACAAGAAAAGCCATGTGGGATGGCAAGTTCGACTAAACTGAACTAATTTGGGTGAAGACAGCTTCCGAGCCAAGGTGACCACTACAGGACAGAAGAGGCCCCTATCTCCTGTCACGGAAAAGCCCAGAAAAATTGGGAAGGATCATTTGACTCCTTCTTAAAGAGTCTTTTCCTCTTGAGTGTTTATTTTTAGATTTTGAAATTTTCAAACCTACAGAAAACATGAAAGGGCAGTCCATCAAACGTCTGTATATCCTTCCCATGGATTCATCAACTCTTTAACATTGACTGCCTTTTGTTTCTCTTTTGCTCTCTGATCACTTTGAGAGTAAATTACAGCCATCACAACTCTCCGTCTCTAAATACATCAGTGCATATCTTCTTTGAACAAGGACCTTCTCCTACATGACTGCAACGATATAGTTATCACAGTGAAGGACTTTAACACCAACCCAATAATGTTATCTCCTATGCCACTTGTATTCAGATTCCTCAGTTGTTCCAAAAATGTCTGTTATAGCTGTTTTTCCTCTCATTCAGGATCCACTGAGGATCGTGCATTGCATTTAATTGTCATATTCCTTTCATCTCCTTTAATCTAGTCTTTTGGTGTTTCTTGTAACTGACATTTTTGAACAGCCTGTATCAAATGTCTTGTAAAATGCCCCACAATCTGAATACATCTGGTTTTTTCCTTCTAATTTGACTCAGTACAAATATTTTTGGTGACCCCTTCATGGATCACAGCCTTGTTGTAGTGAAGGGGCTTGTATAACTCAGTGAAGCTATGAGCCATGCCTAAAGGGCCACCCTTGGCCGACAAAGGTCCATATAGTCAAAGCTGTGGTTTTTCCAGCAGTCATGTATGGATGTGAGAGTTGGACCGTAAAGAAGGCTGAGTGGTGAAGAACTGACGCTTTCAAATTCTAGTGCTGGAGGAGACTCTTGAGAGACCCTTGGACTGCAAGATCAAACCAGTCAATCCTAAAGGAAATCAACCATGAATGTTCATTGGAAGGACTGATGCTGAAGCTGAAGCTCTAATCCTTTGGCCACCTGACGTGAAGAGCCGACTCATTGGGAAAGACCCTGATGCTGGGAAAGATTGAAGGCAAAAGGAGAAGGGGACAGCAGAGGGTGAGATGGTTAGACAGCATCAGCGACTCGATTAACATGAGTTTGAGCAAACTCTGGGAGCTAGTGAAGGACAGGGAAGCCTGGCATGCTGCAGTGCATGGGTTCTCAAAGAGTCAGGCATGTCTTAGCAACTGAACAGCAACTACAAAACATTTTTGGTGAGAATAACCTCATGGGAAGTGCACTTATTACATCACCTGCAAAGTCATTTAATGTCAGTTTGCCCTATTTTCAGTGACCCAACCTTTGATCACTTGGTTAAGGGACTATCTGCCAGATTTCTCCTTTGGAAAGGTTTCCTTTTCCCTTAGTGATGAATGAGTTATCTGTGGGGCTATTGGGAGACTGTGTGAATATACAACTGCATCTGCTGATGATCCTTACCTGGATCAGATGCTGGGGTTGCAAAATTCATTTCCGTCTTGAAGGGCCAGAGCTTCTGCTGCATGTGGTTTATATGTATAGCCATGTAAGCTATGTCCATGCACTGGCCCAGGTGGGCTTCATGAACATGATGGCTGAGGATTTCCCTCAGTGGCCTGTTTCAGCCCCTTCTTATGAGCCTTGCCCTTTGCTTTCCTTGACCCCAGGGACTGGCTTCTTTGACTAGAGTTGTAGTCTACCGTCAGCCAGAGAAATTTGGTCTCCTGGAATGGCTTGGCTGAATGGCTGCTAGTCTAGCTTGTCAGCCAGCTGGTTGCTAGAATGTGTGTCTGTGTGCATGAGCACATGTGTGTGTGTGTGTTTGTGTATGTATGTGTGTGTGTGTGCTGGGTTGGAGGGGTGTCTAGGACTTGGAACCCAGAGATGTCACATCCACCATGTGCCTGGGAGTTGCAGAGTGCTGGGCTCTGGCCTTGGTTTCCATGGCAATGGGCAGCCTTCTTCCTCAGTCTGCTCCTGTCTGGACCAGCTGACAGTCATAGGGCTGAAGGCTTTGGGCTAGAGACAGAGGATGGGAGGGCGGCTCCATCAGACCCTTTGTGAATATCTTAGAGAAGAGAAGCCCCAGAGCCTTCATGGATATCTTGAAATGAGAACTTTGGGCAACAGCTCCTCTCACTGTACTAGAGAATGGACTTTTCCAGTGGCTCCTGGCTCCCTCTCTCCACATGCTACAGAATGGATTATTCCGTCAGAAAGAGTCCCTCACCTTTCTCATGAATTCAATTCAAGCATTACACAGATTCAGATCCTTGATTTCTTGAACTGATATAATACATGATCTTGATATTTTATTTATGTACACTGTCTATCCTGCTCCACAGGTCAGCCATTTGAGGTGGGTGCTGTTATTATTTCTATTTTATGGATATAGGAATTGAGGTTCAGAGGCCTTGCCAAGGGTCACGTGGCTAGTATTGGGATGAAGCAGAAGTAGAACTGAAGGCAATAGTGTGATGTAGCAACTAAATATCTCCTCGAGAAGGGACAGGCTACCCACTCCATTCTTGGGCTTCCCTGGTGGATCAGACGGTAAAGAATCTGCCTGCAATGCAGAAGATCCCTGGGTCAGGAAGATCCCCTGGAGGAGGGCATGGCAATCCACTCCAGTATACTTGCTTAGAGAATCCCATGGACAGAGGAGCCTGGAGGGCTACAGTCCATAGAGTCTAAAGGAGTTGGACATGACTGAAGCGACTTAGCATACGTGCACGTCCTGGTCTTAGGCCTCAAGTCTATGAATGGTGTGGGCATCCCTTTTTGGAATCTTCCACCCAGCAGGGTGGACTGGCTCATTCAGGCTTCATGACACAGCTCCCTTTTCTGTCCTGGCTGTTCTTCCCTGAAGCTCAAGGCATTGAGTTATGACTTGCACATTTCCCAGCTCCAGAGTGCCAATCCTTCCCTCTACCTTTTTGACTCTTGCCTTCTCTGGTGCACATGGGGAAGAGGAATTCAGTGTCATATTTTGGTAATGTAACCTTGAGAATTAGATAAGCACTAGGAGGAAGGCTGTCAGTGTAAGCTGAAAGTGTGTTTCCAACATTGCAACCACTTGGGACTTCACCTCCTCAGCCATCCATCCATCCACCCAACAACCCATTCAGTCACTGAGCCAACATTTACTGAGGGCTCCAAGTTCCAGGCACTCTGCCAGGCATTGGAGATAAAGAAAGCAATGAGAGAGGTTTCCTTTTCTCAGGGAGCCCATGGGTATACAGGCAATTACAAGATGTGATTATTTGCACTAGGAGAGGGGAGAAGATGGAGGTCTGTGGGGGCACAGGAGACACAACTACCCCAGCAGTGGGTCCAGAGGGTCTTGGAAAAATTCCCACTCAGCAACTTTTCAGCTGAGACCTGAAGGTTGAGTGGGAGCGGGTGGTGGGATGAGGGGGACACAGTACAAGGGCTTGAGGCCAGACCACACAGTGCTCATGATGTGGTTGGGTCTGGCTGCCATGGAGAAGGTGTAGGAGGGTGCAGGAAGCCACGGGGGAGGGGGGCAGGACCTGCAGGTCCAACCAGCTGAGAAGCTAGTGGCATCTTCCCTCTTTGAGTTCCTCATGGTTTGGGTTTGCCCAGGGAAGTTGGGAGGGGGTGAGAGGCCTGACCACAGTCCTCCAGCAGGTCTGTGACCTCCAGCCCAAACTTGGCCCCAGGTCTCCACCCCCAGACTACCCAAAGGTTGGACAGCTCCCCTTGTTCTTGCCTGTCCATTCCCCTGCCCATGACTCAGCTTGCCTCTCTCCTCCCACATCTGCTCTGGTCCAGCCTTTTACGAGACCGGAGGGCAGCTCAGCTCATTCTGGCTATCACAGTCAGCCTCTCAACCCATTCGTTATCCCTCCTCTGGAGCCGGTGATATTTTCCTTCAGGTCTCTGGGGCCTGCTCCAGACCTGAGGCCTAAGAATGGCCTGACCCAGCTCAGGAGATCCAGGAGGGCTGGAGGGGAAGGGGGAGTCATGGGGGGCAGCTCTGCCAGGCAAGCGGTGCCGTTCTCCAGCTCCCTTCTTCTTCCCTGACCTTTCCCCCAGGGTGGGGCAATTCTCATGGGGACACTGGTCATCAGAAGTCACTGGGTCCCCTGGGTTGGCCCCACTGAGTTGGCCATTTTGATGGATAAACGGCTCATGCAGAAAAGGGTGGATGAAATGCTGGTCTGACCCGTGCCCTCAATGGAGGGGGCCCTGGAGGCTGGTTTTCCTGTAACCTGAACTAATTTAAGGAAAGAACATGCTCCCTGCACAACCCACAACCACCCAACTCACACAATACACAAACCACCCTATAGGCATCACACAACATGCACACACCCCATACTACTACCCACCCAACCAAAGCCAGGCACACCACAGCCATGCCACCTACACTATGCAGCATACATACACACAGATACAATGTGCAACCCAACACAAGCATGCACACACACACACAGCATAGATAGAGTCACACCACACAATGCATCCATTGCAATAAATCCAGAACTTTAGAATATTAATCATGATAATAGCTAATGTTAATTGGGCACTTACAGTGCCCAGTCTAATCTTTATAGCAACTCTGGCAAGCAGGTACTATAATCCCCATTTAATAGCTGTTTGCTCCAAGGGAGGGCCACGTCCTGTCTCTCTTGTGTGTCCCCTGTTGCCTGGGATGGCAGACTCTCCTCTGCAGCAGGTGACCTGCCTGCCATCTGCTCCTTCTCCCTCTAGTCCCTGGGCTTCTTGGTTCAGACATGGCGTCATGAAAATGGTGCCTTATCCAGGCCTCTCTCCTAACAGAAAGTATGTGGTTGCGTGATTCCCTTTGTTCCCAGCTCCCCAAGGACACAGTCCACCTACCAGGACCCTGCTGCCCTCCCCTGCCCCAGCTCTGATTCTTTCTACACCGCCCACTCCAAGTCCTCCAGCTGCTGCTCGGCTAGTGTAGGTGGTGGGAAACTTCAGAGAAGCCAGCAGACCAGGCTCCTCTCTCAGCATCCTCTTTTCCTGGACCTCCTAGGCCTGCTCTCTGGCCTTTCTCCAGGCCAGAGGACCTGTCCACAGGGGCTGGTGGTCCCACACCACCAGAGCATTTAGGTGTCCATGCTAGTTGCTTCAGTTATTTCCAACTCTTTGCAACCCCATGGACTGTAGCCCATCAGGCTCCTCTGTCCATGGGATTCTCCAGGCAAGAATACCGGAGTGGGTTGCCATGTCCTTCTCCAGGGAATCTTCCTGATCCAGGGATTGAACCCACATATCTTATATCTCCTGCATTGGCAGGTGGATTCTTTACCACTGTACTATCTGGCCAACTAGCTGAAATTGTCCCCAGCCCCTCTCATCAGCTCCCTGCTTTGTGTCTGATCAGTGCTGGGGTGTGTGTGTGGGGTGTGGATGTGGGGACCCTGCCAAGGGTGGTAGGGCCTCTGGAGACCCCAGGGTAGCAGCCGCATCAAACCTGGCCTTTGCACTTGGCAGGGAGCTTCAGGAAGGCTTGGAGGCTTCAGAGCTCATATAAGTGGCTCTGCCCCTACCTGGATGAATTAGTGATGGTCACCAGGTGAGACCTGGCCAGGTATACGTACTAGCCAAAGGCTGCGAGGTTTCCTGATGAGTCAAAATCCTGTAAGGCCTCCAGAAAGGCAGAAGGAAACTGCCAAGTTTTCCTCTCTGCCTGTCCACTCCCCTCACAATCACTAGTTTCCAGGTGAGGAAACAAGCTGAGAGAGGCTGACAATTTTTTTTTAACAACTTTATTGAGATGTAATTCACATAGCATAAAATCCTCTCCTTTAAAGTGATCACATCAATTTTTTATTTTTTAGTATATTCACAGAGTTTTGCAGTCCTCACTTTCTAAAAAGGATGTTAGAAATGTATTTGTGTCTGCACTGGGTTTTTGTTGCTGCTTGAGGGCTTTTTCTAGTTGCGGCGAGTGGGGGCTCCTCTTTAGTTGGGGTGCACGGGCTTCTCATTGCAGTGGCTTCTCTTGTTGTGGAGCACGGGCTCTAGGGTACGTGGGCTCAGTAGTTGTGGCTCATGGGCTCAGTTGCTCCCTGGCAGTGGGATCTTCCTGGACCAGGGATTGAACCCACATCTCTTGTATTGGCAGGCGGATTCTTAAACACTGGACCACTGGGAAGAGGAACATGGGCCATTATTGCTCAGAGTTTCGGTTTTACAAGATGAAAGAGCTCTGGAGGTGGATGGTGGTGATCGCAGCACAACACCATGAAGGTATTTAATACCACTGAACTGTACACTTAAAAATAGTGATGATGATAAATTTTATGTTATGTGTATTTAACCATAATAAAAAAAAATGGGGGTAAGGGGGAGAAGAATGACCCTGGACCAGGACAGGAATCACAGGGCTTGAATTGTAGTCCTAACTTTAACTGTGTGACCTTGACCACAGACAGTGGCCTCTCTGGGGATGCTAAGAGGTCTGCCTGAGTCACTCACAGATGGAGCGGAAGTGACTGCAGTCCCCGTGCAGGGGAGCACCTGGGGTGGGCCTCAGCCTCTGAGGCTGGGCAAACACGGTCCTGGCAGTGCCCTGGGACTCCTGCTGCCACCTGCCTCAGAGTTGCTGAGGCAGTACGAGTACGGGTTGGAAAAGAATTTCCAGACACCGAGTAATGCAGAAAGGAGTGAACTTATTAAGAACAAAGAGCAGAGATAAAGTGAGTACCGTGAGCGCAGTGGGCCAACAACTCCTGACAGGCCAGGGAGAGTCGACAGTTTTCTTGAGTTAATAACCAGTTTTTATAGCCTCAAGACAAAAAAATTCCTGCTGGACAGTTGGCATTAGGTGATTGGTTGGGGTGCTATAGGATGTTTACTGGAGTGGGCATCTCTGCCTGATTGGGAGTCAGGGAGCTTGTTAGTGATGATCAGGGGGCTTTTGGTAACAGTTACAAAGGGACTCAGTCAGCTTCAGAGGTGACCTTGGTTCTGGGCTCCTCTTCTGTGGCCTTGGGCAGGGCTCAACAAAATTCTCTCCGGTTTGCTGGACCAGCTCCTTGGGAACTGAAGGAAGCATTGATTGGATTCCCAAAAGACCTATGTTCACATTTTAGGTTGATCCTTACCATTGGGGTGCCAAACCTCCATGAACCTCAGTCCCCCATCTGTGAAATGGGATAACATGCTCCTCTCCAGCACAGGGCTGCTAAGAACTAAATGCAATAAAGCACAAGGCTGGCACACAGAAAGTGCCTGACAAACCATCTGCATCCTCTTGGAGCAAGCATCCTTTTTCTGCATGAAGATGGGAAGGCTGGAGTGGAGGCAAGTTCAGATACTCAGGCCTTTCTTCCTGGCACATGGCTCCCCCTTTGGGATCTGGAGCTGCAGCCCCTACCCCATTCCACGTTCAGCCCTGAGGCCACCAGATGGTGCTGAGGATGGAGCACCAGGGTGAGGTGGCGGAACAAGTATAGTTGCTTGTTTATTCCCCCCTCCTGGTACACAGTGGTCTCCTTGCTGGACCATCTATCTCAGCCGAAAACTTTGCTGAGATTTATCGTCTGGTTCCTGCTGGCTGCGGACTGTGGGAAGGTAAAAAATGTCCTTTTTGAGGCAATAAAATAGAAAATGGAACCCAATTTCTCTCCAGGGTAAGAATCATTATGTTTGACAATGGCTGTAAAGTGTGCACCAGTGAGGGGTGGGGTCGGTTGCTGGGGGCCTGGATGAAGGAGGGAGATGGGTGTAACCTCGCTCAGTTGTGTCTGACTCTCTTGTGACCCCATGGACTGTGTAGCCCACCAGGCTCCTCTGTCCGTGGAGTTTTCAAGGCAAGCATACAGGAGTGGATTGCCATTTTCTACTCCAGGAGATCTTCCTGACCCAGGGAGTGAACCCGTGTCTCTGGCACCACCTGCGCCTTCTGCATTGGCAGGTGAATTCTTTACCACTGGGCCTGGGAAGCCCCTACAAGATAGAGCAATTATGCAGTCACCCAAGTGGGCCAGGAAGGATCCCAGGGCCCAGGGAAGCCAACCATAGCCCACTTGATGCCTGGGTATACTTGAGGTCCCCATCCCTCAAGGACTCATGTGGATTCAACTCACATTTATCGTGTCTTCCCTGCGTAGGGAGATCTGAGAAAGTTGCCCCACGTGCTGTACCCAGGACTTTGGAGAGAAAAAAAAGAATGAAAATTTATAAACAATAAAAAGTATTTATAAAAATAAATTCAAGTCAATTGAATGTGAAAAAGTTTGGATCTTATGCAGGGGGCACCAAGAAACCAAGTTTTAAGAGTTTGCATGTGTGCTGTTTGCATTTTTTGAGATATAACTTGTAAAGCACGCAAGTACTAAGTGTACAATTTAATAAACATTTTCACATGAACATATCTGTATAACTATCACCCAGGCCAAGATGGAGAACATTCACAGACTCTAGGAAGTTTCCTTATGCCCCTTCCCAATAAATGCTCCTCAGGAGAACCACTGTATATGCACTTCCTCTCTCTCTTTCTTTTTTATCTTCCTGGTGTCAGGCTGGAGCTTTTGTTGTGGTGTGTGGACTTAGTTGCTCCAAGGCTGTGGGAGCCTAGCTCCCTGATCAGGAAACTAACCCACATCCCCTGCATTGCAAGGTGGATTCTTAACCACTGGACCATCAGGGAAGTCCCTCCTCTCTTTTCGACCATCATTTAATTGAAGACATACAGCATGCATGCTTTTGAGTCTTCCCTTCTTTTGCTCATCAATAAGATTCATCCATGTTATTGTGTGTGGTGGTTCATTCTTTTCTATCACTGCTTATTATTCCATATTAAGATTTTATTTCACTTTATTCCTAATGATAATGTTGTTGGACATCATAGTCATTTCAAGTTTGGGCTTGGATTAGTAAAGTTGCAGTAAATATTCTGGTACATGCATTTCTGTGGATCTAGGGAAGAGTTTTAAGCAAAAGAATGATGTGATTAGACTGTTTTTCCTTTTGTCCTTTGTGATAGCTAATTTTGTGTCACCTTGACTGGGTCTTGATATGCCCAGATGTTTGGTTAAATGTGATTCTGGGTGTGTCTATGAGAGTGTTTTGAATGAAATTAACATTTGAATTGGAAGTCTAAGTAAAGCAGATTGATCTTCTCAATGTAGTGGGCCTCATTCAATCAGGTGAAGGCATGAATAGAACAAAACCCACTGATCTTCCTGCAAGTCAGGGGTACCCCTTCTGCCTGACACCTTTGAGCTGGGATATTAGTTCTTTATTGTCTTTAGATGTGAACTGATACACTGGCTCTTCCTGAGTCTCGAGTCTGCTGGCTTTTGGACTGTAACTACATCGTTAGCTCTTCCTAACTGTAGATCATGGAGCTTCTTGAACCTCTCTAACCATGAGAGTCAGTTCCTTTTTTTTTTTTCTTTGCTGTTTCCTCTAAACTTTTTTTTTTTTAATTGAAGTATAGCTGATTTGGGGCTTCCCTGATGGCTTAGTGGTAAAGAATCTGCCTGCAGTGCAGGAGCCTCAGGAGACTTGTATTTGATCCCTGGGTCAGGAAGATCCCTTGGAGGAGGGCATGGCAACCCATTTCAGTATTCTTGCCTGGGAAATCCCATGGACAGAGGTGCCTGGCAGGCTACAGTTCATAAGGTTCCTAAGAGTTGGACACGACTGAAGCGACTTAGCACACACACATGCATTGCTGATTTACAATATTGTATTTCACGTGTACAGCAAGTACATGATTCTTCTTCAGATTCTTTTCATTCTTTTCCATTATAGGTTAATACAAGATATTTAATGTAGTTCCCTGTGTTATACAGTAGGTCCTTGTTGTTTGTCTGTTTTATACATAGTGGTTGTATCTGTGAATCCCAAACTCCTAATTTATCCCTCTCCTGTCTTTCCCCTTTGGTAACCACAAGTTTGTTTTCTACATCTGTGAGTCTTCTTGTTTTATAAATAAGTTCATTTGTATCATTTTTTAGATTCCATATATAAGTGAGATCATATGATATTTGTATTCCTCTGTCTGATTTACCTTACTTAGCATGATAATCAATAGGTCCATCCATATTGCTCCAAATGGCTTTCTTTCTTATTTATGAGAAATAAATAAGAATTATTTATTCTTATTAGATAATCTCTCTGTCTCTGTCTGTCTCTTTTGATATATGTGTATCTCTTATAGGGTCTGTTTCTCTAGAGTTGTTATTAGTCACTCAGTCGTATCCCACTCTTTGCTACCCCATGGACTGCAGCACACCAGGCTTCCCTATCCTTCACCATCTCCCAGAGTTTTCTCAAGCTCATGTCCATTGAGTTGGTGATGCCATCCAACCATCTCATCCTCTGTTGCCCTTTTCTACTCTTGCCCTTAATCTTTCCCAGCTCTAGGGTACCCTAATACATCCCTCTGACCTTTTATTTTGAAAGATTTCAAATTTGTTACATTAAGATGAAAATACAGTCGTGGTGAGTTGATCTCATTAACGACTCTCACCTCTCCATGTCACCCTCTTTGAAACTGTCTTCCAGTGCTGACTCTGGGCTTGGCCACTGTCTTTTTTGATCAATAGGCCACCAGTACCACTGATAAGAGCAGCTGCTTGGAAGCATGTGATCTGTTTTTCCTTTCTTTCTTGGACTCCTGCTACCACCACGAGGACACTCCTGGGTCAGCCTGCCTCCAGTACACAAGAGACTGGTTGAGGAGCGCTGAGTTCTGTAAACCCCAGACCAGCCAGGCTGCAACCCACTCACCAGCTGGTAACAGACTCCTGAGCACGCCCAGTGGGATCTTTGGAATTGCCTAGTCAATGACCCATGGGCTTGCAAAAAATTACAACTAGCTGCTGCTTTAAGTTTGGATGTGGTTTGTTAACACAAAGAACAGATAAAACAATAAACATTTATCCTTTACCTGGATTTACCTCTTATTAACATTTTGCCATATTTGCATTATTGTTCTTTTTATACTTCTTTCCAGGAAATATTTGAAAGTTGCAGACCTCATGACACTTTCACTCCACCTTTCTTTGACCACACCACACAGCATATGGGATCTTAGTTCCCTGACCAGGGTTTGAACCCGTTCCCCCTACAGTGGAAGCACAGAGTCTTAATCACTGGACCACTAGGGAAGTCCCTCACTCTAACTACTTTAATGTCTGTCTCCTTAGAACAGGCCATCTTCCTGCATAACCATACATCCACCATCACACCTAGGCATTTTATATTATTACAGTAATATCATCTAACATAGAGCCCATATTCAAATTTCCCCCAGTAGTCCTTTATAGCTACTTTATTTATTATTTTAGATTCAGGATCTAATTAAGATCATCCTAGTGCACTGCCCGCTTCCACAATCTGGTCCCTGTACGCGGTTGTTGGTGCACCTGGCCCAGCATCCAGCCATGAGGTCCGAGGCTGGGCAGACACAGTATCTGGGTTCAGATCCCTGCATTGCTACTTCCCAGCTGTATGATCTCAGAAAGCTGCTTCACATTCCTTAGCCTTGGGCGCTGCATCTGCAAAACAAGCATGTTACTATCATCCACCTCGTAGGGTTATTGTAAGTATCAAATAAATTACACACAGAGGGAGCTGAAATGGTAAGTCACTGTGCATGTGTTCACCGCCTTCTTCCCTCTCTCCCTTCCTCCTCCTTCCTTCTTTCAATTTAATTGATTGAAGCTTTTCCCCCTCCATTCCATTTTTTCCCCCATCCCTTTGGAAGTTATAATACATTGCTATTTCTATTCTCTTGTAATTACCCTAGAAAATTTAACCTGCGTATTTAGGTTACAATTATCATCCATAATTTTTATCTTCACTCTCCTCCCACACAATTCCAAGATCTTAAAAAGCTTAAACTCTGGTTGCCCTGTAATTTTGAGTCTCTCTTGTTTGTTTGTTTTAACTCCATGAGTTAAACATCGTAAGTCGTCAATGTTTGTTTCAATTTACCCAGATGTTTGCCATTTCTTTTTTTGCCCACTATTCTTTCTTGCATCTCATACCTTCCTGCTGGGTTCTTTTTTTCTTTTGTTATTGAAATTTATTCTTTAGAACATCCCTTAGAGAGGTCCTTGGTTGTAAACTCTTGACGGTTTTTGTTGGCCTGAAAATGTCTTTATTTTGTTCTCATTCTTGAAAAATAGTTTCAGAGGTTATAGAATTCTCAGATGACAGTTCTTTTCTCTCCTTTTGGAAGGTGTTACTCTACTGCCTTCCTGCTTCCAGAGTTTCTTTGAGAACTTCTCCATCAGTCTATTTGATGTTCCTTTTTAGGTAATCTCTTTTATCTTAGGCTGCTTTTAAAGTTTTCTTTTAGTCTATGATATGCTGTAGTTTCCCTTTGGTGTGTTCAGGTGGATATTTCTATTCATCTTGCTTGGGGTTCTCTGAGCTGCCTGAATCTGAGGAATGGTGTCTTTCACAGTTCCGGAAAACTCTTAGCTATTTTCTCCCTGAATTTGACTTTCCAGTAGTCTTTCTAACACCTCCTTCTGGAACTTTGATTAGAAATGTGTTAGACCTTCTCATTTTATCCCTCCCATATGTCTTAATCTTTTCAAAAAATATTTTCAGTTCTTTGTTTCTCTGCTACCTTCTGGGAAAGGTAGTCTTATCCTTTTTCCAGGTTACCAATTCTCTTTTCAGCTGTGTCTCATCGTCTGTTTTACCCACCAATCAAGTTTCTAATTTCAGTTATTAGGCTTTTCATTTCTAGATATTTTATTGATTCTTCGTCAAATCAGCCCGGTAGTTTTTCATCAACTCATTTTCCTTTTTCATACCTGCTACATTTTAAACAGGCTTACATATTTATTTTATATTCTATATCTGATAACCCCAACATCTACTTTCTTTGTAGGCTTGATTTGTAGCTATTTTTGCTGACCCTTGCTAATAGTGGCCTACTTCCTTTTGTGTTTTGACTTTTTAAAAAATTGTGCACCCATATTTCTTAGAACTTCTTTTTGATAGGAATTCTCTGAGGCCGGGGTTTAGAGATGTCTATGCAGAGATTTGTGCCAGGTGCCACTACCAATGGTGGGCCAATTTTCTGTTTGTGTGGGCTCTTTTTTGAACTCAGATTTTAAAAATTAATTAATTTAGCTGTGTCATGTCTTAGTTGAGGCGTGGGGAACCTCCATCACATCACTTGGGCTCTCTCACTGCAGTACACAGACTCTCTAGTTGTGATGCCTGGGCTTCGTTGCCCCGTGGCACGTAGGTAGGATCTTAGGTCCCCAACCGGGGATTGAACACACATGCCCTGAATTGCAAAACAGATTCCTAACCACTGAACCATCAGAGAAGTCCCTGCTTGTGTTTTTTTTAGGCCACATGAGCAGAATGAATTCTGATCCCAAGCCCAAATGAGGGTGAGCTTGTGGGTACAAATTTTCACAGAGGGAGTTTTGTTCCTCTGTATTTTCCCCTTCCTGCCAGAGTGAAGGCAAGTTTTACTTAGTTCATGTTGGGAAGATCCCACTTTATACAGGGGTGGGAAGACTGAATTCCCAACTTGCCTTGCTCACACTTTCTCTCCTGCCCCCCAGCACAGTGTGTCCACGTCCAGACTTTGGTTGACCAGCTATCCCCTGGAAAAAACTCTCACTTGCTCTTATGGAATTGCATTTCTTGTCCACTCTGAATTCTGAAGGTTATCTTTACTTTCCCACAGATCCATTCATGCATTAAAACTATTTTAAATAATTCATCCTGTAATTTTAAGTTTTCTATATTGAGAAGATAGCTTGAGGTTAAAAGTCAGCCATACGGCCCAGTTTTATTTATTCTTCATTCTTTCACTTATTCATGCAACTAATATTTCCTTGAGTACCTAGCCAAGTCCTGACTTAGGTAAAGGGACTACGGAGATCAATAAGACATTTCCTGCTCTTGGGAGCTCACCATAATGTAAAGTCCCTTAAAAAGTTAATTGGATGGTGTTTGGAGAAATAATTCAAATTACACAAATAATTTTGCCATTTATTGAGCTCCTAGACTGTCCAGGCACTGTGCCAAGTACTCCATATGTATCATTTCATTGACTGCTCTTGACAACCCCATAGGGGAGGCAGCATTAGGAATCCACTGATGGGGAAAACTGAGGCTCAGAGAGGTTAATTAACTTTCTGGAGGTCACAGTTGCAAGACAGTAGAACTTGGAAATCGGGCCGTCTGGGTTGGGAGTTGGATCTTAACCTTTGTGCTATGGAATGGTCCCCACCATTCTTTCCTCCTTCCTTGATGACATCCCCTTCCCTATCCGCGCCTCTTCCCTCAACCACCTGGCTCAACAGTGACTTCCTGGCCTTGCCATGAAATCTGGGCCAGATATATGCTGGGGCATGACTCCCTCCCAGGCAGTCCTTAGAAAGACCTCTTTCCTGCCAAGAAACAGCTCTATAAAAGGATACAGTGAGGGCAGCCTCATTAATACTCGCTCCTTCTGTCATTTTGGCAGGAAGAAGTGAGATACCATGGCAGGAGGGCCGTGTACCTGGCAAGAGGAAGGGTCTGGTGGCTGATTTTTCCCAGCAGAGGGGTCAGACTGGGTGGAGGAATCAGAGCCATCCTCAGAAGGGGGTCCCCAAAGGATGGGAAGATGCCTGGAATAGATGAAGGGTGGGGGACTGGGTACTCACCCCCAGGGGCTCAGAAACAGGGCCACCTCCCAGCTGGGGCCGATTCCTTTGGGCCCACAGGGGTGGAGTGGGGAATATTCTTTGTGACCAGCCTGACCCATCCTGTGCTGTGTGTGTGCATGTCTTTCTCTTACACACTCACACAACTGTGCATACCCTAAAGAGGGACCTGGCTTCCTGAGTCATG
This sequence comes from Bubalus bubalis, assembly GCF_019923935.1. Taxonomy (NCBI): domain Eukaryota; kingdom Metazoa; phylum Chordata; class Mammalia; order Artiodactyla; family Bovidae; genus Bubalus; species Bubalus bubalis. Next base: position 38,769,238 of record NC_059161.1, read on the forward strand.
TCTTTGTCCCCAGCACACTTAGCTAAGAGCCTGGCTCCCAACTATAAATATCTGCTGAACAGATCATGACGATAGGCATTTGAAATTTTCTAAAAAAGTTTGTGTATTATACATGAATAAATGCTCATTGTGTGATTAAGCACTAAAGAAGCATAATATGGGCGGGGGAAGGAAAATCCAACCCCTTCTCTTCCCCTCACAAAACCACTGATAGCAATTTGGTGCGTCTCCTGCCAGATGGTTTTCCAGAATGCTTGAATTTGTTCTGTCTCTCTCTCTTTCACACACATGCCACATATACACACAGATGTGTGGGTCCTCTCCAACCCCATCTTTGCTGAGGCACCCACAGATCTTGAAAGACCCCCCTATTCCCACCACCCACTCTTGCTTGGTCAGGTTGCCTCCAAGCCCCTCCAAGGTCCTGGGCTCAGCCGAGACCCTGAGCCAGATGGTGCATGCTGCCCCATTTGCAGCCCTCCTCCTCTGCTAAGAGGAAGGGATGAGCCAGGGGAGGCTGGGGAGTGTGGGAGTAGTCCCCAGGAGGGGGTCCCCAAAGGAGAGGGAGAGAAAACACAGAGTGTCCGCATTTTCAAAGAAAACCTCTTCTGGGAGGCCTCTTCTCCCCTTTCTCCCTCCTCCTTCTTATCAGCCCTCCCACCCTTTACCCCTACAGGGTCCCAGCCTCTCATCGCCCTCTCTGATCTGGAACCCTGTGCGCGGAGGTCTCGGCTTGCTCTGAAGGCTTGTCATGTCTGCGTTTAATGAAGCTTAATTATCTTCCAAGATTCAATGAATAATTATAAATCTTTTCAAGATGCAATCACACGGGTTCATGCTTCATTAACAGTGGAAAATCAATTGTAATTCGCGTAATTCCTCTCTTCTGGAGATCAGTCTGTTTGTACACGCTCCCCCTTCTCACCCCACTTTGTCTCCCCCAAGAAGTACATCAGATGTCTGGCTTTTTCCTTCAGAATTGATGACTCCTGGGGCTGGGGGTGCAGAGAGCAAGGCCCAAGGGAAGGAGGAGGGAGGAGAAAGAGAAGGATGGTGCTAGTGGGACCCAAAGTAGATACTTATGTTATTATAAGAAGTTGGGAGAGGGGCAGGGAGGAGGGACGTTCTCTCCAAGTCCACGAGAAAGCAGTGTTTCTTAACCTTTTTGTTGGGGAGGAGGTGTCATCAAAATGTGAAAATCTATGAAAGCGCTGACACCAGCTGAAAGATGCACTGGCAGAGGGGCCCTAATGGGCCTAATGGGGGCGGGAAGAACAGGGCAGTCTGCAGGGGATCAGCCAGACCAGTGGAGGGAGCCAAGGGAAGTCTTCTTGCAGAGATCCAGGTCCCTCAAAGTGATCAGAGGATGAGGGCTCCACAATCCTCCACTGCTGGTCCACTCTCCTCCCTCGAGATGTAGTTTGAAGCCTCTAAGTAGCACTGTTAACGGATTTTTCTGTAATGATGGCAATGTTTTCTCTCACCCTGTCCAAGACAGCAGCCACCAGCCTTTTGTGGCTATTTAAATTTAATTGGGCTTCCCTGGTTGCTCAGATGGTATAGAATCCGCCTGCAATGCAGGAGACCCACATTCGATCCCTGGGTCAGGAAGATCCCCTGGAGAAGGAAATGGTGACCCATTCCTGCATTCTTGCCTAGAGAATTCCATGGACAGAGGAGCTTGGCAGGCTACAGTCCATGCGGTTGCAAACAGTCAGAGACAACTGAATGACTAATACTTTCCACTTGCATTATAAGAACAATACAGTTCCTCAGCTGCATCAGCCCCATTTCAAGTGCTCAACCACCATGCATGGTTAAGTGGCAGGCAGTTGGACAACACAGAGCATTTCCATCTTCACAGAAATTTCTGCTGGATGCAGCAGAGCTAGAGGGTCCTCAAGTATGCTAGCACCCCATCAGCCATCACAAGCTGCCCTAACTTTATTTTAAACATCTCTGATTTGGCCCTTTATTAGGTTCTTATTGCCACTGTAATAAATTACCACAAATTTAGCAGCTTTAAACAGCACAGATTTCTTATAGTTTTGGGGTTCAGAAGTCTGACATGGATCTCACTGGGCTAAAATCAAGGTGTTGATACAACTGTGTATTTTTCTGGAGGCATGGGGGGCGGGAGGCGGCAGAAATCTTTTTTCTCATCTTTTCCAGCTTTTAGCGGTCACCAGCATTCCTTGGAAGATGGTGCCCTCCTCCCAACTTTTAGCTTCAAAGTCACCAACACCACATCTCTCGTGGCACTGCTAGGAAAGTGTCTTTTTTAAGGACTCATGTGATTAGATTGGGTCCACCCAGATAACCCAGAATACTCTCTCCATTTCAAGATTCTTAATCATATCTACAGAGACCCTTTTTCTATGTAAGGTAATATATTCACAGGTTCCGGAGGTTAGACATGGACATTGTTTGGGGACCATTATTCTGCCCATCTCAGGTCCCAAACTTTATTTTCCATAAGGAAACCCTGAGATCCAAAGAGGAGAGGTCCCTCTCCAAGGTGACACAGAGTGTTGTGGGTACTGTGGTGTCTGCCCAGACCCCCTCCTCTCGAGCACAGACCCGTGCCCAGGTGACAGGATTATGAGCTCTGACAACTCACAGCTGTGTCCCTCACGCGGCATTGCCCTTGGTCACAGGGAACTGCCTTGATCAAGGTTACACTCTCTGCCAGTGACTTTCTGATGTGGAAATAATAAAAAGTCTGTCTCCTTTACTGCTTTCAGGACCATTCTAAGGGACCAGACTAGGTCCAGACCCCATGGGATCAGCCCGAGTGTCACCTGTTACTGCATCGTGGGCCGGCTTCTCCCTCTGGCCAGTTCTGCCATCCTCACTGCTCTGCAGGTTCATCTCCTGAAAGATGCTGTGATCTCTGTCTGCAAAGGTCCATGGGACAAAGCCCAGCTTAGTTCATAACACACTTTATGATCTGGCCCCTGCTGACCCCTCAGCTTTAGCAACTCACACGTCCCCCATGCTCAAGCCCTGATGAGTCACTTTTAATTTCCCAAATGTCCCAGAACTTTTCTGCCCCTAAACCGTTCCCCGTGCTGGTCCTGCTACTTGTGATGTCCTTCACCTCTCAGCCCACTCCTCCTTATTCTTCAGGAGTCAGCTTTTATGTCACCTCCTCCTTGAAGCCTTCTCAGATCTCCCTCCCTCCTCCAGTCTCCTCCGCTAAGCTCCCATATCTCCCCGGACCCATTGCTTGTGTGGCTTTCACCAAAGTCTGCAGAGGGCCCTGTGCCTTATTCCTTTCTGTATCTTCAGACATAGCATCTTGCCCAGAGTTGGGGCTCACTGAATGTGTGTTGACTGACTCTTTGTGACCATTGCTGATCCTGTGAGGGGTGTCCTACTATCCCTAGTTCCATAGAAGGAAAGTGTGGTTGAGAAGGGAGTGAGATCCAGGGCACAGCTTCCTCCTTGAGACTTGTTTCTCCAAGAAAAGATGGCCTGGCAGCTTCCCAGACTCCAGCAGGTCACGGCTGGGGGTGGAGCTGCCCACAGATGACTGGGTATCTGAGTTAGACAAACAGAAGATGTAGCTCCTGCCTATTGAGTGATTGTCTTCCACACATATGTTTCTGGTAATCAATTGGTGCATCATTAGCCCAGGGCAGTGGTCTCAGCTCCAAATAAAATGCAAATGTAATTGGTTTCCTTATGCCTGGTGGGCAGGGCCCTGCCACATGCAGACTTCTCTCCCAGGAGTGGGCCAGGCTGCCTCTCAGACTTGAAAAGGCTCATAATTGCAGGGCCTACCCAGTGCACTGGCAAGAGCCAGGACCAGGCTTGGGAGAAGTGAAATAATGGGCTCCTGATTACCCAGTGGTTGCGAGCAAGGTGCTGACTCCAAGCTGGGGATTTGTGGAGTGGGGAGGCAGAGAGGACAGCAGTCCCCATTTTCTGCTGGCTTGGGCAGAGATGGAGCCAGGGGACTTCTTGTGCCTGGGGAGGCCCACTTCCTACCACAAAGCTCACTGAGACCCCTCATGCCTCACAGAGAGACAATGTGGGCCCATGGAGTCTGGGATCCTCTCCCATCCCCACACCATTTGCCAGCCGCACCCTTCAGAGCCTCACTTTGTACCAGGGAAGCAATATCATCTACCTCACACGGAGGTTGTATAGGTGATATACAATGTGCCCGCGATGCCCTGTTCAGAGTTGATGCTTCACAAACAGATGTTATGGTGTGGTGATGATAATTGCTCACATTTATTAAGTACTTACCTCTGCCATTGGGAAAGACCTTGATCCTAGGAAAGATTGAAGGCAAAAGGAGAAGGCAGTGGCAGAAGATGAGATGATTAGGTAGCATCATGGACTCTGTGGACTTGCATTTGGGCAAACTCTGGGAGATAGTGAAGACAGAGGAGCCTGGCGTGCTGTAGTCCATGGGGTCATGAAGAGTCAGACATGATTTAGGGATTGAAAAACAACAATACCTGTATCAGGCCATGTTCTGTTGTGCATCCATTATTTCATTCCACCCTTATAAAGATACTGTGAATAGATGCTATTATGCCCATTTAACAGATGAGGATAGTGAAGCACGGAGCAATTTGTTTACCTAAGGTCACATAGCAGTGGGCAGTGGAGCCAGGATTAAGGCCCAGGTTGTCTGTCTACACAGTCTGTGTTTGTCATCTTTGCTAGGGTGCACTGTCTCTGACTGGATCCTTGCTTTGGTCCTCCCTAAATATCCCTGCTTTTCCCCTTACTCCCCGAGACCTGCCAGGTTGAAACTTTCTCACGTCTGTTAACTGCCCTCTAGGAAACAGGTTTGACCCTCCCTACTTCTGGAGTCTGGTGAGCGGGCCCTGAAAGGGCAGCTTGTTGGTGAGTCACGTGGTCTGAATATCAGTCATTTGATTGGTAGAATCTATTTTGTCCCCAGAATCCTAGCTGCAAGGGAGTCTGGAAAATACAGTTTAGGTTGTACAGCTTCTACAGTTCAGAATCTCACACTACAAAGAGGTGGAACCTTGCTTTTGGTTCATCTTATACAAAGGAACAAAGAAACTCTGCTTCCTCCAGGCTCCTTGACTCTTTGGCTTTCTCTGGCCCTGCCCTCCCCCAAGCTCTTGTACTTTGATACTGAGTGTGGCATAGCCAGAGTTCGATCCTGGTTGGCTCTCTCTCTTTTTATCTGTGTGATGTTGAACAAGTCACCTAACCTCTCTGACCTCATTATTCTTCTCTGTGAAGTGGCAATAACAGTATCCTCCTGAAAGATGTTGTTGTGAAGGTTAAATGAGATGTTGTAATGTGAAGAGCCTCCATCAGAGCCAGTCCAGAGCCTGCACATGTGGGTACCCCATGGGTAAACCGGAGAGAGCTTTGAACTATTTCTGGAGCTGAATTATTAATTTTTTTACATTTTTAAAATTTAATTTTTAAGTTTATTTTTGACTCTGCTAGGTCTTCATTGCTGTGTGTGGGCTTTCTATAGCGGTGGTGACTGGGGGCTACTCTGTAATTGCAGTGCATGGATTTCTCATTCCAGTGACTTCTGTTGTTGTGGAGCATGGTAGAGCTGAATTATTACATGTTTCCCAAGTGGTAGCTGTGGATTGAATGAATTCTCTCTCTGCCCCAAGCCCTTTCCCCTGGGTGGCTCTTCTACCAGGCAGGGGACAGTGGCAGAATCTATGATGGTTTGGGGAAGGGTAAAAGTCAGAGCTCTCTGGAATTGCTGGCAGCATAGATCCTTGAAGAAGCTAGGTCCCTAGAGAAGAAGAAGGTTGTTCTGGCTGGTTTAGCAGGTGTTAAAACAAGACAAATTCAATCAGTCTATCTGCTCAAGTGTTTGCTAAGCAACAAACAGAATCACAGATTCTTTCCTCTCTACCTGTCCAAAATTTTCCTATCTTCAAGGTTCACCTCAGGGACTGCCTCCTACAGGAAGCCTCTCTTGACTGCCCAAACTCATCTCAGGTTTTTGTCTTATTGTCTTGTTTTCTCTAACGAGCACCGTGGTTGGCTTGCCACCTCGGTATGCGGTTTGGTTGTGAATGCATGCAAGCAATGTGTCACTAACAACCATGGAAGTATCAACCCCTGTGAGTAATTTGCTTTAAAAAATCTAATAGAGTAGATTTAATGTTATCTCTCTAATGAGGTCGCTGTCACTCATCCCTTGCGCTTCCTTGCAGGGAGGCGAGCAGAGGCGTTATATCTGGGAAGAGCATGGCCCCCAGGGCTGTCTCATCACTGTGGCAGCCCAAGGGTCATAAACGGTCAGGGCAACTGTGAGTGATCGTGGGGTGTGTGCATTGCGATTTTATGGCTACATCCATTTCCTTTTACAGGCTGGATTTTATTAAACTCTGAGTGAGCTCAGATGGGGGAATTATTGGACTGTTATAATGAGGATAGTTAACCCCTCTGGGGCACTTTCTCACTTGTCCCAGATGCTGCGTTCGGAACTCTGCGTGCACAATTATCTTCTTAATCCTCCCGCAAGACTTTAAAGCAGGATCTATTATTCTCCTCATTTTAGAAAGGAAAACCGAAGCTCGGAGAGGCTGAGAAACTTGCTCAAGGTCACCCAGCTGGGTGGCAGAGCAAGGATTTGAACCGAGGTTTGACTGAGTCCAGAGTCTGCTTTTAAAAAATTCTTTCAAGATGTCCATTGGGCCCCTTTGTATCTGTTCATTCACCCACCAAGTGAAGGCTGGGCATCGTGCTGGGTGCTCAGGAACATCAGAAGAGAGGCTGAGGGGGCCAAGCCCAGTGGCCCCAGGGTTCCCTGCATCCTTGGGGAAAAGTTGCTACCCACCCGATGCCCTGGGGTCCCATCATTTCTCCCCACTCAAGGTCAGAGCTCCAGTGATTCTCCCATCCCACCCTCTCCTGCATCACCTATTTCCCCTCTCCACTGGGTCATTCCCAACACCATAAAGCATGCTATTATTTTTCCCATCTTAAGAAAAGAATCTTCTCTACACCACGTCTTTCTCTTCCCTGGCTCCCTATTTCTCTTTCCCTGTACAGCAAATCTCCTTGAAAGAGTTATTGTGCTGTCTCCGCTTCCTTTCCTCCAGTGCCTTTTGAGTCCATCCCCATCAAGCTCTCACCCCCATCACTCCATCAAAACTGTTCTTGTCACAGTCAGCCGTGACCCCCTTATTGCTTAATTCAATGGTCAATTCTTAACCCTCTTTGTACTTGTTGTATGTGCTGTCTTTGACCCCAGTTGTTCCCTTCTCTTTGGACCTGATCTCTTAGCTTCCAAGATACCTCCTCTCCCAGCTCTCCTCCTATTTATCCCCATTTGCTCACTCTCTGCCTCTTTTGCTGGTTCCTCCTCGTCAGCCTGACCTGAGTGTACCAGCACTCCATTTTCAGACTTATCCTCTCTATTCACACACACTCCCTAGATACTCTCATCCAAGTTCCTAGCATCACACACTATATAAATGTAGATGCCACCCAAATGTCTATTTCCAGCTCCAAGTTGTCCACTGAACTCCTGACTCATATATCCAGCTGCCCACACAACATCATTGCTCAGATGCTAAAAGACACCTCAAATGTAACATACACAAAACTAAGCTTCTGATCTTTCCTCCAAACCTACCCCACCTCCCCATCCCCAGGTGATGTTAACTGCATCCTTCCAGTTTCCCCAGGCCAAAAATTTTGGAGTCACTCTTGATTCCTCTCTTTCCCTCACCCTCCATATCCAGTCCATCAACAAATCTTGTCTGCTTTGCTTCCAAAATATACCCAGGATCCAGTCTCTTCTTACCACCTCCACGGTTACAACCCTCTGAGCACCTATCATTGTTCTTCTAGTTTATTGCAGTGGTTTCCTGACCTGTCTCTCTGCTTCTGCTCTTGCCCTTCGCTGTATTCTCTGCTCAACAGCCAGAGGGGTCCTGTTAAAACACAGCTCAGATCGTGTGACTTCTAAAAACCCTTCCCATGGCTTCTCATCTCACTCAGAATAAAAGTCAAAGATTCATTATGACCTGTGAGGTTTCACATGGCCTGGTCCCTCCTTTCCTCTCTGAACACATCTCCTCCCACTTGGCCCTTGTCAGCTCCACACCTGCTTCCTTCAGTTCAGTTCAGCTCAGTTCAGTTCAGTTGCTCAGTCGTGTCCGACTCTTTGTGACCCCATGAATTGCAGTACGCCAGGCCTCCCTGTCCATCACCATCACCCGGAGTTCACTCAAACTCAAGTCCATCGAGTTGGTGATGTCATCCAGCCATCTCACCCTCTGTTGTCCCTTTTCCTCCTGCCCCCAATCCCTCCCAGCATCAGAATCTTTTCCAATGAGTCAACACTTCGCCTGAGGTGGCCAAAGTATTGGAGTTTCAGCTTTGGCATCATTCCTTCCAGAGAACACCCAGGACTGATCTCCTTCAGAATGGACTGGTTGGATCTCCTTGCAGCCCAAGGGACTCTCAAGAATCTTCTCCAACACCACAGTTCAAAAGCATCAATTCTTCGGTGCTCAGCCTTCTTCACAGTCCAACTCTCACATCCATACATGACCACTGGAAAAACCATAGCCTTGACTAGACGGACCTTTGTTAGCAAAGTAATGCCTCTGCTTTTGAATATGCTATCTAGGTTGGTCATAACTTTTCTTCCAAGGAGTAAGTGTCTTTTAATTTCATGGCTGCAGTCACCATCTGCAGTGATTTGCTGACCCTCAAACACCCTACACACGCTCCTGCCCCAGGGCCTTTGCACTTGCTGCTCCTGGTGCTTGTTGTTCTCTTTCTCAGAAACCCACTGGTTCCATTCCCTCCCTTCTTTACATTTCTTACTAAATGATTCTCTTCAGTGAAGCCTTCCCTGCTGCTGCTGCTGCTAAGTTGCTTCAGTCGTGTCTGACTCTGTGCGACCCCATAAATGGCAGCCCACCAGGCTCCCCTGCCCTGGGATTCTCCAGTCAAGAACACTGGGGTGGGCTGCCATTTCCTTCTCCAATGCATGAAAGTGAAAAGTGAAAGTGAAGTCGCTTAGTCATGTCCAACTCTTCGCAACCCAATGGACTGCAGCCTACCAGGCTCCTCCATCCATGGGATTTTCCAGGCAAGAATACTGGAGTGGGGTGCCATCGCCTTCTCCAGAAGCCTTCCCTAGCCTCCTAAAATGCCCACCCCCATGATTACTCCCATTCTTCACCCATGCTCTACTCTTTTTCTTAGCACTAATTGCTAACCCAACATGCACGTTGTTTACCTGTGTGCTGACTGTATCTCCCACTGGCATATCATCTCCATGAGAGCAGAGGCTTCGGTGCTTTTTAAAAATACTGCTGTACCCGAGTCTCTGGTGCACAGATAAAGTTTAATGAATGAGTGAGTGAATGCCCTCTCCTGTCCAGCATGAATAGATCCAACTATACACAGCATCCATGACACTCCCCCTGGTGTGGGGGATGCAGAAGAGTATCCCCAGACAGCATGTGGGCTCTGAATACAATGGGATTCTCTACTTTCTTGGGGAGAACATTAAACAATTTTGTTGGGCCAACTTGAATTTGTATTTTCTTATGCCATTGGATGAAGTGATCAAATATCTACTTTATAGATCAATATTTACAAATCTATATTTGATTAGTTAAATGCATCTATTTAAAAGCATGTATCTAAAACAGGTGTTGGGACTTCCCTGGTGGTTCCAGGGGCTAAGACTCTGTACTCCCAAAGCAGGGGTCCTGGGTTCAATGCCTGTTTAGAGAACTAGATCTCACATACTGCAGCTGAAGATTCCACACGTGGCCTTTTTTGAGCTCCTAGTGTTTGCCCAGCACTGGCGGATGATGTAGCAGTGAGCAAGGCACGGCCCCCTTCTCCCTCACTCACTCCAGGCAGAAAGCCAGGCTGTGTGAGCTGGGAGGGGCGTGAGGACCCCACCCTGCATCCTCCACAGGCCTGATCCCATTTCTATGGTTTCTCCCTCCCTCTCTGACTCAAATTCTTCCTGCATTTCAAATCCTACCTCCCCAGGAAGCCCTCCCTGACTGACCCAGCTCACAACTCGCCCTCTTGCTTCCCTACCACACAGGTGGGCAATGAGCCAGAGACAGCAGGGGCTCCTGGAGGTGGGGCCAGTTCACTTCCTCCCTCTATCCCCAGAAGCAACAACCCTAGGTCTCTGACATAAACAAATTCGATAACCAAAGAATGTCCTTGTTGCTGTTGTTCAGCTGCTAGGTCGTGTCCGACACTTTGCGACCCCAGGGACTACAGCATGCCAGGCTCCTTTGTCCTGCACTATCTCTCGGAGTTTGCTCCAATTCATGTCCATTGAGTCGGGATGTCCTAGATGGAAGGAAAAACTGAAGGTCAGAGGGGGCAGTAACTTGCCTGAGTTCACACAGCAGGTTAGCAGCAGGACTAGGACTAAAATCTTCTCTCTAGAGTCCTTTCTGCCTGTTTTGATGATAACCAATCTTTCTTGAGGGGCTTGCCAGGTGGCTCAGTGGTAAAGAATCGGCCTGTGAATGCATGAGATGTGGGTTGGGAAGATCACCTGGAGGAGGAAATGGCAAACCACCCCTGTATTCTTGCCTGGGAAATTCCATGGACAGAGGAGCCTGGTGGGCTACAGTCCACAGAGTTCACAAAAGAGTCGAATACGACTTAGTGACTATACAAACAACAAACAGTCAAAACCTTTCTTGTGCATTTTTATTTGTCTGGACCTGTCTAAGTACTAAGACACGTGGTCTCATTCAGGCTGTCAACGGTTCTTCAAGAAAAGTACTAACATGATCATCCCCTCCCTGCCTACAAACACACTGCCTGAGGCCTGGAGAAGCCCGAGTTGGACTTCAGATCCTCCATAGTCAGTCAGTGATGGATCATCATGCCAACCCAGGGGAATCATCAAATCCATGCTCTTTACCACTGCATTGATTCACGGATTCAAAGTTCATCAGGGGGAGCTGGATAGGTCTTGGGGGGCTGTGGATCCCCTGAAAGTTCTTGTGTGTGCATATTGAGGAGGAGAGAATCCATGGATTTTATCAGTTTCTCAAAAGAGTCTAAACCCCCCAAACTAAGTCTCACTCTTGGTGTAATATTAGTTGCATGGTTACTCATTAGGATGGGGCTGTGTGTCAGTCCCTCAGTTGCGTCTGACTCTTTGTGACCCCATGGACTGTAGCCTGTCAGGCTCCTCTGTCTATGCAATTCTCCAGGCAAGAATGCTGGAGTGGGTTGCCATTCCCTTTTCCAGGGGATCTTCCTAACCCAGGGATCAAACCTAGATCTCCTGCATTGCAGGCAGACTCTTTAGCTTCTGGTAGTGGGGTAAAGAGGTGTGTGTGTGTGAGAGAGAGAGTAAGAGAGAGCTAGGATGAAGGTGGGGGACAGGCACCTGCTGTCTCTATTTTCTTGTCTTTGCCCCTGATGTTCCCTACTGAGGGGCCCTCCCGTGCCAGCAGCCCGTGGGCACCGCAGGGCCAGGCTGGGCACACGCCTGTGCTCCCACACACAGGGGTTGCACTCAGCGCCCATTTCCACGCCATGTTTCATTTCTCTTCTGCCCATCAGCTGGGCCTCCCCGGGGCCCGATCTCCATGGTTGCTTTATGGAAGATGTCAGCTCTCGGCTCCACTCTCCGGCCTGATGTAGTTATTAGGAAGAGTGGCAAGAGGAGACAACACCAGGAGAGAAGGCGGGGCCTGGGGTCCCGGAGCAGCTGCCAGGATGGTGTAATCCCTCATTTCCCATGTCACTGGCACCGACTCCACGCTCCTGCCATCACTTCCTATTTAGAACTGCATAATAATTAGGAGGTGTATCTGGAAACAAAAATAAGCTGACAGCATGTGGCTAATTTTACTGGGCCTCAGTGATAGTATTAATCTGGAGGAAGGGGAGAAGGTGGGAGGTGGCTGTGTGAATCATCAGGACCCAAGTGGCTTCTGGCTTGGCTGCTGGTCTTGACCTGAGGCCCCCAGCTTCTCTCTGCCTGGGTCCCAGGCCTGGTGGAGGCAGAGATGGCTCAGGTCACCAACCAAGGCCCCTGGTGGTCAGCTGGCAGGCGGGCTGGACTGGAGGACTCTTTCAGTGGCTCCCCAAAGCTGAGTCTATGAACACCCTCCACCTCTCTCTGGGCAGCTCCCCTGCTTCTGAATTTCCTGGAGTTTCTGCTGCATTGGCATTTGTCTGTTGTTCCAGGACATCGTATACACACAGGAATTGTGCTTCGTGAACCATGCAGGTCCTAAGTTTGAATCTTGTCTCTGCCTCCAATTGCCTGGGCGGCCTTGGCTGAATTTCTTTCCTTCTGTTCCCATCACTCTCTCTCTCTGCTTCAGACACAAGAAGATTTCAGCTGTGACCCCAGATAGAGCTGGTTCAAATTCTAATTCTGCTACTCACTGGCTCTATGATTTTGAGCAAGCCTCAGTTTCCTCATCTGCAAAATGGGGATAATAGTACCTACCTTTTGGGGGCTCAAAAGCCATTTGTGGATAAATCAATGAAAGCTCACAATGCAGAGTTGGGCTGGGGAGGTCAGGGGGACAGAATGAGCATGCCCCCCACCCCCTGTGCCCTCAAAGCTCACCATGTGGGGAGGGGCAGCCTCTCCACCAAATGTTTGCTCTGCTCTCCTGTCCCCAGGAGAGGGGATACATGGTCCAAGGGTGCAGAGAAGGACTTTCATCCTCTTGAGTGGGGATGTCAGGGGCATTTTCTATTGCCCGGCCCTGCAGCCATAGTCGGGTCTACACAGGTAATAAGACAGGACCCAGGAGGGCAGCCATGCTGTCTTGCTCCGTTATGTCCTCATGCTCAGCACCTCGTTGGTTCTCAGCAGAGACTTGCTAAGTGAATGAATGGCTCGTCTCTGCCCTGACCTGAGACAACACGATGGGGCCAATCAAGAGGAGGTGGAGTACTGGCCCAGAATGCAAGTTCTCGGCCTGTAAACCCAGTATGCCCAGGGGGAGGGGCCCATGTGAGCCCTCTGCCCCAGGTGTAAGATGGGCTGACAGGGACTCTGTTGCTGTGTCTCAGCAGCAAATCCCCCTGAGAACCAGCTGCTGTCCCCATTGGAGGGGACAGACCCTCAGACTTGGCTGACCCCAGGGCCAGTAGCCCACTCCACCATGGAGGTGGCCATCTACATTGTACTACCTGGCTGGCAAGTGCCGCCCCTGCGGGGAGGTCCCCCTGGCGGCTTTGGGGCTCATCCGCACAGGTGAGGATGCTCTGCTAATGACTGCTGAGTCAGAAGCAGCAGATTGAAGGGCATGTCATCCACCACAGGCTCAACCTCTCACTCAGGAACACACACATCACCACGTCATCTGTCATCCCCTCTGCCACCTGCAGCTGCCAGCTGCATCCACTCCTCAGGGACCTTCTCCTGTAACTCACATAGGCAGGTGAGGGGAGCCTATTTCAGTGCCCCCCAGGGAGCAGAGAGGAATTTCCTGGTGGCTCAGTGGTTAAAAAAAATCTGCCTGACAATGCAGGAGGTGTGGGTTTGATTCCTGGGTTGTGAAGATCCCCTGGAAAGGCAAATGGAAACCCACTCCAGTATTCTTGCCTGGACGATCCCATGGACAGAGGAGCCTGGGGGCTACAGTCCATAGGCTTGCAAAGTCAGACATAGCGACTGAGCACAATCTCGAGCACAAAGGAGCAGACAGCACATGGCTGGCTGGGATGGTGCAACAGTGCTCCCTATGGCTGCCCATCGAGGGCGCTTCCTCTGTCTCTGCCCCGGCCTCCAGCCAACACTGAAGCTGGAGAAGCCTGAGGCAACCCCAGCTACGTGCAGCACTGGGCCCAGAGGTCAAGTGCCAAACCACAGTCCCCCTGGGAAGCAGCTGAGCAGGGATCCTGGTTTTTCTCCCAAACAGCCGTGTCTCCCACACGGAGCTCCCCTCCCTACCTGGCTCCAAGCAGCAGGTGGTCTTTCTCTGGGCAAGTGGGGCCTGGAGATCACACTTGGCTCTCTCACCACCATTGCCATCATCTGTCCTGCCCTCGAGCAGGGCCTGGTTCTGTGTCTCCCACAGGCAGGCAGGATGTGAAGCTTCCCACCACCCGCCCCAGCCCAGCAGGCTCCTCAAAGGCAATAATTGTCAGGAGAAATTTGCCAGCAGAGTGAAATAAAGAGCGTTGAAGGTATAAAAAGTTGGAACTGCCGCTAAGAAGCTGTTTTATATAGACTTTCATTCCCCAGATCAGAATGAGATCACGAGTTTTTTTTTCATCTGTGCCAAAGCCTGTATGCACCAAGAAGGCCAGTTTGGGTGCAAGAGAGACTGATGGTGGGGCAGGCAGGGGCAGGGGAGTCCAGCTGCCCAAGGCCCCTGTGGTGGCTGGAGGACTTCCTCTGGGTCAGCTTTGAGCCATCCTGTGGTTCAGGGCCTCCTGTTCCCCTGCTGCCCTGGATGTACCCCTCCTTGTGTCCACCTCCTCCTGCCCAGTTCCTGAACTGGGGGGTCGGGGCCAGGCAGGCCCAGGGACCCCTCTCCTGCTGCTGCCCACAGCAGCACATGAGGGAGGGAGAGAGATATTCTCTACTGATGCCCTGTGGACCTCTCTTCTCCACCTTGAGGCCCACCTCCTTTTATATAACTTGGCTTAAGTGATATATTTATGGTAGAATACTGAGAAAAAAGATGAGCACAGAGAGAAAAATGGCCTGTGAACCCCACCCCTATGTATTGTGTGCTGTAGCTTTCTGGTCCTTTCTGGCTCTTTCTCCTTCAGTGTTTGTAAACAGGAGCTCCTACTGTTATGTTTCTCTTGTGAGTTGCTTTCTTCTCCCATCCCCCCACCTAAGAGTATATCATGAACACATTGTGAAGCTTCTTGGCTCAAGGTCCATCCAGTCCACAGGGTCCCACCCGACGTTGGCTGTGCTTTTCCACTTGTTGGTTGAGAGCATTCCAGCTGACAACAAGCAACCACGAATCCCTCTAACGTACACACATGACTTTATCCTTAATGAATCAAGACAGCATCTTTATACCCTTGAAAATGGTCTTGTGCAGATGGGCAAAATACTTTATTTAATCTGTAGGCAACCTGTGAATATGTATGGACCCTTGTAATCAATCTGTGGTCCCTTAGGGGTCCACAGCTGTCTGGGGTGGGGAGGAGCCAGTAAGCACACCCAGGGGTGTGTGTTGGAGTTCAGAGAGAGACAGGTTTGTACTTATACTGTGTCCCACATGTAGACTGAGCCAGTGGAGATGTGATTTGTGATTTGCTGTGTTTGGTTTCAAATCCCCTCTCCCCTTAAGAGTCACTTCCTTAGGTTAAGTGGTACCTCTGGATCTCCTGGCACCCCCATCCGCCCTACTCCTTGAGTGACTGGGGCAGGTAACCCATTAACCCCTCAAAGTCCACCTACTTAGGCATCAGCAGAGATGAGTTGCTTAATTAGTTGGCTGGGTATCAAGGAGGTGGCTCGCAGGCAATGTCAGTTTTGATGAGTAACAGAGGTGGAAAAGACTTGGGCACAGAGGACCAAGGAGGGTCAGCTAGAATGGGGCTCACAGAGGGCACTAAGGTGGAGGCAGCAGGAGAAACTCTAAAGTGAAAGGAGTGGACTTCCCAGATGAAAATAGCCAGAAATAGAGGTGAGAAAGCTATGACAAACCTAGACAGTATGTTAAAAGTCAAAGACATCACTTGGTCGTCAAAGCCATGATTTTTTCAGTAGTCATGTACAGATGTGAGAGTTGGACTATAAAGAAGGGTGAGTGCCAAAGAACTAATGCTTTCAAATTGTGGTGCTGGAGGAGACTCTTGAGAGTCCCTTGGACTGCAAGATCAAACCAGTCAATCCTAAAGGAAATCAACCCTGAATATTCATTGGAAGGACTGATGCTGAAGCTGAAGCTCCAACACTTTGGCCACATGATGCAAAGAGCCGACTCATTGGAAAAGACCCTGATGCTGGGAAAGATTGAAAGCAAAAGGAGAAGAGTACAGCAGAGGATGAGATGGTTAGATAGCTTCACCAGCTCAGTGGACATGAACTTGAGCAAACTCTGGGAGATAGTGAAGGACAGGGAAGCCTGGTGTACTGTAGTCCATGGGGCTGCAAAGAGTCGGACATGACTTAGCAGCTGAACAATAGAGGTGTAAAGATACAGAGGTCAAGCCTTTTTCAATATTTGACCAGGAACCAGCAAGAATACAGAACAGTAATGCTGTGCTTACCAATATCAACACTTTCCTAGAGAAAAACAAACAAACAAACCTTCTTTTCTGGCCCCAACAGAGAATTGTCCAGCTGGTGATGAAGGATCTTTCTAAAACATAAATCAGACCCTTCTCTCCCATTCAATAGCTTCTACCACTCTTGGGCTCAGATAAACTCTGAACAATAGCTCACAAAACCCATGAGCTCTGCCCTGCCTGTCTCTTCCACTTCATTTTGTACATCTTTCACCTACCTTAAGCCCCAGCCCCAGGGCCACCTGTCGTTCCTCCAACACACTAGTCTCTGCCCTGCCTCTAGGCCTTTGCGCTGGCTGTTCCCTCTGCATTTGTTCTTTCCCCAGATCTTTGCATGGCTACTTTTTTCCTAGTATTCAGATTTCTCCTTACATGTCACCACCTTAAAGAAGCCTGCCCTGTCCAGCCAAAGTAAAGTAGCCAAAGTAAAGTAGCCAATCGGTTTCTTTTGCTCCCATCAGTCTACGTTTTCATCTGCTTCACTTTTCACCACCTGAGATATTCTTGCTTTTTAATTTGTTTATATATTTACCATCCATCTCTCTCCTTACTATAAGAGCTGCTAGGACTGCTGTCTCCCTAAAACTGTGCCTGGCATACTGTTGGTACTCAGTGAATGCCTGTTGACTGAATGAACAAGGATGGGATTCTTATGCCCAAGCAAGGCAGCCCATCACATCTTGGGAAACTTCTATTTGTTAGAACTGAACAGAAATGGTCGGGAAAGGTTTCATTTTATGTATCAGGGCCAATTGATCGGCAGTAGCTGCCTGGAGCACTGGGTTGAGAATAAGTTTGAAGTCACCTTTGACCTCTGTAGGAGAGAGCAAGAGAACTGTGGTTGATTAGTAATGTCTAACATGGTTTTAATGGTAAGACTAGTGGTATGTATGGCACATATTAGCCACCTCTGGATTAGACTAGAAGTCAGCCCCCTTGAAAGAAGGTGGGGCCTCTTATTCTCCTTTGCAGCCCCCCAGCACCTGGCACATGCTAGGTGCTTGGTCATGTCTGATGCTGGCTGGTCTGCCAAAAGGGATCATTCAGCTTTGAGGCCAGGCTGCTAAAGAGACAGGAGAAAACATCTAAGTGAATGGTTTTCAATATATTTTTTCAACCTGCAGTGTTCTTTCCTCAAAGAATGTCTTACAGGAAGCCTGTTCTCTATTAGCAGATGAAAGTAAAGTTGTTCTGGCTGAATCTGGGTTTGGAGTTCAAACCCACCTCCTTGCACCTTCACTACCAGAGACACCCCTGAGACATCTTTCAAAAATCTCAGTGAGAAAAACCTAGGTCCAGAGAGAGAAAGTGACTTACCCAAGGTCATACAGTAACTAAGAACTGACAACAAAGTTACCAGTCCCCGGACTCCCAGTTCAGTGCTCTTCCTGCTGCATCTCCAGGGTTTCCCACGGGCAGGTGCCCTTAGATTTGGGCTGGTCTTAAAGCCCAAAAAGACATTCTCCACCTCTGTGGGGCAGATAGACCCTGAGCAGCCAGCCCAGCCCAGCCCCTGGGAGGGCAGCCTTGGCCCCTCTTGGCATCAGCACTGAGCTGCTGGCTTCTGCTTTGTTTATCTTGCCTTTGGAACCCCCGGGGCACAGCAGCAGAAAACAGCTCCCTCTCCCTGGCTGTGCTTTATTAATTAAAGCATTTCCCCTCTTTGGTAGCAGCTGCTTCGAAAGAGCTCAGTGAATGTTTAATTCATTGGTTCAGAGCTTGTCCCCCCACCTATCCCCCCAACACCTCCTTCCTTCAAAGTGCTTTCCCGGGAAACCCTCCAGGCGTGAGAGCTGTTTCCCAGCTTCTCCGCGAAGCTGAGCTGCCTTTCCTGCCGCGCTGCTCCGCTAGCTGAAGGTGATCTGTTATTCTGCTTGAGAACTCCGTAAGGCGTGATCCAGGCTGGGTGCGAGCCCGGGCTCTCCTCCTTGAGATGGTTTAAAAGGCCGCGATGTGTCGAATTACTACATGAGTATTTAATGATTATCTTCCTCGGCTGTTTAGAGGCAAAAAATGAGGGTATTGATTACCCACTGATGCTGACTAAAGGCCTGGTCCCCAAGGTTTTGTTGTGTATGTCGGGGGGCGGGGTGGGCGCTGCTGGCATGAGGTTGTCTCTGAGAGGGGACTGGGGAAGCAACATCTAGGACACTCTGTCCTCTTTATAGCTGTGTTAGGTAGGACAGAAGGGCCCTGCCGCCCATGGTCTGACTGCAGGCTCACCTCCAGTGGAGCCACAGGGGCCCAGTGTAGGGATGACTTCCTTAGGTGGGAGATTTCAGCTCACCAGCCCTTTCCAGTCCTTAAAGATGGGCTTGTCTGCTCATCTGCACACACACTGCAGCCCCCAACCCACCCCACCCCGATTTCCTGAGCTCGAAAGATCCTGTTTGACCTCGGTGGTTGGATGCATACGAACTCTCTCAAGACTGGAGGAAGTGAGCCCCCTGTCCTCCTGCCTGTTAGGCTTGAAAAGAGGAGAGATGTGTGTGGCCTGGTTCAGCCCTCTCCTCCTTTGACTCCTCTTCCGGTTCCCTGGGGCCTTTCCCGATGGTTTAGAAGAAAAGAATCCACCTGCAATGCAGGAGACGCAGGAGATTCAGGTTTGATCCCTGCTTTGGGAAGATCCCCTGGAGGAGGGCATGGCAACCCACTCCAGTATTAGAGCCTGGTGGGCTACAGTCCATGGGGTTGCAAAGAGTTGGAAGCAACTGAGTGACTGAGCACGCATAAGCACCACCAACCCCCTGAGGTCACGGCTCCCTGCCCTACCCCTTCCACAGGTATGTCCCTGGGTTATATCCAATTTCCCTTTCTCTTCCACTCAGGGAAGTACAGCACATGCAGGGGGAACATCATAATGCCAACTGAATTTATGACAAGAAGCACATTCTGTGCAAACCTGGGATCTTTAGGGTGTTAGGAGCAGGCTACCTGGGCCACACCTCACTAGCACAGGGACACAGCAGGGGCCTCCGCCTTGGGGTTGGGACCCACTGAATCAGTGGGGCTGGCCCATGGCCCCGTGGTCAACACACAAGCTCCCAGGCAGTCCGTTTGATCTATCCACTGGATACAAGTCATGTATAACTAAATCACTTTGTTGTACACCTGAAACTAACACAACATTGTTAATCAACTATGCTCCCATATAAAACAATTTTTTTAAAAAAAGAAACAATCATTTACTGAACACTTGGCACACTTAGGCACTGTGTTGGCTAGACACGTTAGCTCACTGAATGAACAGTCACCCTGCTCTAGGAGGCAGGTCACTTCACAGATGAGTAGACTAAGGCAAGTTGAGACTATGTAACTTCTCAGACTCACTCAGCATCAGGAGTTAAGTCTGGGTTTGCACCAGGCCTGAGCCCACGCCCACACCGCTGACAGGGTTTGCTTCATCACACCTGGCAGGGCCACTCTACGTCACCTCCAGCCAGTAGGGGGGGACCCAGGCTTGTCATTCCCGGGTGGTGTCCTGCCAAGTAAGAGCACAGCTCTAGGATCAGATTCTGGACATGTTATCTAACACCTGTGTGGCCCCTGGGGGGATGCTGAACCTCCTTCTGCCTCAGTTTCTTTGTCAGCAAAAATGATAATGATACGGCTTACCTCTGAAGGTTATTGTGAAGATTCCTTTAGGGAGAAGATAAACACAGGAGCGCTGCCTCCTTAGTCTCAGAGTGGGAGATACATGGATAGAGGGAGTTAATGCTCTAGTGTGTTTAAAGGACAAGAGAAAGAAGAGGAGGATAAGAAGGCTCCCAACAGTGGGAGGCAGGGATGGTGTGTGTGTGTGTGTGTGTGTGTGTGTGTGTGTGTGTGTGTGTGTGTATGTGTGTGTATGGGTATGGGTGTGCGCACACACACACAGGCATGCACCCTGGAGCAGCAGGCTTCAGGTTAATGGTGGACAGGGGTCAGGGAAGGCTGCATGAAGGGGATGGAGCAAAGTAGGCCAAGCCAGTGTCCAAGGTTAGAAGCATTCTACAGTCAGAACAACACTGGCTGGGGGCATGCCTGCTGTCGGAGGAAGGGCTGGGTGGGGGCTGGCATGGAAGGAGCAGAGACAGTGGGAGGAGGTATCCTAGGAAGTGTGGGCAGACCCCATGGCATTGCCGGGATCTTCATAGGGACCCTGCCTTTCCTCTGAGCAGAACGAGGGCCAGTGAGAAATCCAGGCGAATCACTGAGTGCAGGCCCTGGCACAAGTAGTGCCCACCAAATAGAAGGTATTCTTTGTTATTCCTTTAAAATAATCCTCTTTTCTGGTAATGGGGCTGAGTAGGGTCCTGGGGAGAAGCTCCCCACCCTTCATGTCCCTGGAAACAAATAATCTAATTAGAAGTTTCCCTATTACAAGTGAACTTCTTTTCCTGTCTGTATGATGAGACTGGCTCCTTTGTCTTGCTTCCCATGGGGAATGAGTAGATTCAGCCAAGCGAGGGCTCCCTGTGCTGGGGGACCTATGGGCAGGAGTGGGCTGGCAAGAGGGTGAACGGAGGAAGGACAGAAAGAGGAGAAGAAAGGGAAAGAAGAGGAAGGAGGGGAAGGAGGAAGGGGAGGAAGGAGGGCACCCCAGCGCAGGGTCAGAATGTCATTCAGTCCTCAGCCAGCTGGGGGATCCCCGCATGGCTCCCTCCCAGCGGGGGAGTCTCAAAGAGGTGGTTATTTTGGGTGGCAGCATGATTGCGAGCTTGAAAAGCAGGAAATTGAGTGGTGATTAAGGTTGTAATAAGTTGACAACATCAAATATCATTACCCCTAGAACATGCAAATGATCCCGTCTTTACCTGGGATTTGCCATGCAAATACCAATTAGCAGAGAAAGTATTTGCCTTGACAGGGGGAGCCAGTTCTTCCAATGCCTCCCTCCTGCCCCGCAGAGGGTAAACAAACAGAAGGGGCACAGTGCCA